>NC_134210.1:97958280-98619530 GCF_965140235.1 Caretta caretta | reverse complement strand
GAAAGTTACAGTGCTCAGTGCCTTGCCAGGTTGGGCCCTTTTATCCTTGGCCTGTATCCCAAGAAACAAAAGTGTCCATTAATGTTGGTTTACCACCCCACACCCCACTCCAGAAAATCAGATATCTGTCCACTGACAGTGAAATCAGCAAGTTATTTCCTATAGATCACCGGAAAACAGTCAGATCAGGCCTGGATTCAAACCTGATGCTAGTAGCTCGACTACCTGAAATCTTCTATCAAACAAATGCATCATTGGGAATACTAGTGAAAGCTTCCTCACTCTATCCTATCCAGTGTGCCAGTGACCTAGAAGTGACAGACAAGCTTTGCATCCATTACCAGAAAGTCATATTTTATTCAATGAAGGCTTTTATGTTTGCTTACAACATCCCTCAATGGTGAATAAGAAAAGAAGAAGAAAGGTTTCCCTTTCAGATCTTCAGCACATTCAGGAGAGTAGTCTATATATCAAGGGACATTCTTATGGAAGTAATATGTACTGGAGTAATATGAAACTTCTTCAGGCATAGAACCAGCGGATTAGTACTACAAATTGAGAATAAAGTGTCACCACTTGTACATTGTAATAGTCACAACCTGTTCTCAATTTTTTTTTTAAAACTCAGGAACATTTTAATAAAAGAAAATGTTACATTTGTTTTCAATGTGCTTCTTTGTAAGTTAAGATAGGCATGTGCAATGTACTTAGCGGCCACAATTATTATTTTCTTGCAAGCATCATTTTTCTAGTCATTACCTGGTAGTTTGTTCATTGTTCTTTATCATCTTCATTTTATTAAGAAACCTTTTGGTCATCCACATCTAGCTTTACCCAATATCTTAGTGATATTGTATGTATACTCATGTCAGCCTTGGATTATTATGTTTTCAGTGGTGTCGTAGCTATATTGGTCCTAGAATATCAGAGAGAGAAGGTGGGTGAGGTAATATCTTTTATTGGACCAACTTCTGTTGGTGAAAGACAAGCTTTCAAGCTCCACAGAGCTCTTCTTCAGGTCTGGGAAAGGTCTTGGGTTATAATGGCCACACTGCAAATGGGGGGCAACAGATCTTGCATTATATCTAAAAATTCTAAATTGCCAGCTAACACTCACCTTCTTAAGGAAGAACTCAGCAGATGGTTACTTCACATGTGATTTAAAAAAAATCACGTTAAATGATTACATAAAGGGTTTTTTGGTGTGCTTTTTAATGTAAAATGTAAAAGCCATTTTTTGGAAAAAATCATTAAAAAATCCAACCATTAGGTAAAGTTCAAGACTTAGCTGTTTCTCTCTGTTTAATTGGCATACAGGACCTTTTTTTTAAAAAATATAATGGATTGTTTTTCATACCTATTATGACACTCTCCTTCAGCACATCACCATCAAATGGCTCACTTCAGCGCACTCTTTCTGTTGCCCACTGGCTCTGCTATCTCCCCACCTCCCTCATCTGTTCATTAGTGTGTTCACTTCTCTCCCTATCTTTTACCCATCTTCTCCATCCCTCTCCCGTCTGCTTCTTCCCCAGACTTTTTCTCCTCTTTTCCACCCTTCACCATAACTTTTTGTTTGTTTTAAAATAGATGGTAGAAGGGGTGTGTGTGTATAATTTAAATATGAAATATGCTTAAGTGAAACAAACCAGTTTACAGAATACTTGTGTCATAACTAGATCTGTGTGAATAATTGATTATTTTGGTTTGCTGACAGTTCTAGAAAAATCAGGGAAGAAAAATTGGTTCAGATGAGTGCTGTCATGACTGAGCTAAAGGTTATAAGGGGTGCATCCCCACCGCCTGCTCCAGCTCCTCAAATGGTAAATATCCATGTGAATCTAGCTTGACAAATTGAAATGTTTCATTTTGATCATGTTGAAATGATTTCTTGTTACAGTTTCCACATTTTTTCTTGTTTCATTTCAATAGAAAAAAATTGTTGAAATCAACATGAATTTGCAAAATATTTCAGTTGCCCCAAATCTGCATTTTTTTGGTGGAGTTCAGTCGAAAAATGTCACCCATCTCCAGTCTTAACAGTTCACCCCATGATCGACTTCTTTTTACTGTCTCCCTTGGGACCCAATCTTGCAAGCTGCATTGTGCCTCAGGAGATGAAGATAAAGTTAAGGGGAGTTGAAAGTGCACAGTGTCTTGTATTATTGGTCTCTCAGGACATGGTCCAGTGCCCATTGAAATCAGTGCAGGTACTTTCATTGATTCCAACTGGTGTTTGAGAAGGCCTTCTTATTTGAAATCTCTTTGTGGCAGAGAGTGTAACAGTCTTACATAGCTGTCAAACACATGCGCATCTACAGAGCTGCATAAATAACAATACATGCCATTGTGTTGGGGACAGAGGAAATGTTATTTCTTATTCTAGAATTGGTGTCTATTGTGTTTGAAGTAGAAATGAAACCACATCAAAGTCCTAGATCCATATAACACCGTGGAAGTTTGTTTCCAGATCCAGATTCAAAACCAGCAAGTTTGAAGTATAAATTATATGATGGTCAACTCTTGGAGTTCTTCACTGATGTGAAATATTTCCTTTACAATTTATTTTAATTCTCATTTATATTCCATAAGGATCCAAGCAAGCACAATGAACTTTGGATAATGGCAAACTGGCAAGTACAGGTACAATTTATTCAGCATAATGTAAGAACTATTCAAACTAATAGATGTGATAACTGAGATGTCAAGGGAGAATTGCCTCAAGATAGTTGACATCTCTTTAACAATAAGTGAACTAAAATTAAGAAACCTTATACAAGATACTTGTATTTTTCCATCAATCCTTGAATATAAAGTGTTGCTTCATATTTACACCTGAAACAGTTCATTCTAAGTGCCACACTTTCATTTTTAGAACACAATGAACAGACTGTCTCAGAATGCAAGCTTTTTGTACATCGTTTCTTTTAGGACCATGGTATTTTATTACATAAAACTATTGCCAACAGTGAACTGGATGAGTAACACAGAGCTACTGCTGCTGTTAATTAGTATTTCAAATATTGTTTCTGGCACTTCCCTTACATGGCTATTGTCCAGTGCTTACTGTACTGTCTATGGTCAAAAAGAGAAATAAAGTTATAGTATTGGTATATTTTCATATACAATTTCTTTGTGTTGCCTCATAGATGCATCTTTAACTTGGGCTCTTAGCTTTCCAAACATTTCTGAGTGTTCTCTTCATGATATTGCAATCTATGCTGTCATAGACACTGGTGTTGTATTGAGATTTATGGTGAAATCTAATAAGATCGCACAGTAGCCATGACTTACCGTTTAGGACCTGAGATCATTAGGAAATAATTCACAACTAATGTCACACTTTTCAGTGCAGGAAAAGGTGGCATTATTGTCTATCACAAAAGATAAGTTGACGTCTGTTTTTTTTTGTTTGTGTTCCTCTCTGCTACTTTATGTGCTCTTCCCACTTTTTACACTGGATACTTGTTCTACTTCACACAAAGAAACTCATGTTAACTAGTACAATTCATGTGCAGACTACATAGTGAAAGGGGCTTGGAATGACTTTTCTGTGAACAGAGCTTCAGGCATTAAAGATTCCCTGTCAGATAACATTTCCTCATCTTAAACTGCTAAGAAGTCAGGATTAAATAATAAACATATAATTATATGTTACATATTTGCTAATAACCCCAGGTTATAATAGAAAATTTATCTGCAGTGTTCACATATAAAATTACCATTGACATTTTACTGTGACTGAAAATGTACAATTTGGAATAAATGGGCTGATTCTGGATCACACACACAAAGCCAGTGCTGCAGCTGAGGTTCCATAAGTAATTCTAGGGTGACTAAATTACACCATTTGGATTCCTCAGGTGTTTTTTTTTCCCATTAGACATGCACAAATGAAGACACGAACTACTTTAGGTTGTGGGAAGAGCCAAAGCTGTAGTCTTGCTGCCATACCTACATTACTCCCTGTTCAACCTTGTCTCAGCAGCCCACAAGGATAGAATAATCTCTTAACTAGAGAGGTGTTACCACATAAGGGAAATTGGATAGAACCTGAAGTGAAAATCCTTCAGTTCTGCAGCTGTACCCTGCACCATGTTACAGTGGTTGCACTTTGCTGGTTCTGGTAGTGTTTTGGGGAAAATTTTGGAGCATGCCCCAAGGCTATAAAAGGGTCTCAGTTTGGCATATATGAAAATAAGCACAAGCAGTTTGTAAGTCAAATGAGATACATATCTGCAAAGGAAATTCCCTGCTGGAAAAGTTCTGACTGCCATGCCACAGCCAATGCAATATTCTCACCCTCAATGCTTGTCCCAGTACAGTATACCTATATTAGCTTGCATAGTGACCACTGTCCACTCCACAAACAGATTGTTGATGGACCCCCCCTGCTAGCTATTAAATATTCCCAGTGCCTTGTTTTCCTCATTTCCTGTCTGCTCAACTCATCAATGTATCTCCTGTACAGGATCTGTGGAAATATGGCCTGGGAAGGTGATGCCTTTTTGTATTTAAAAAGGCAAGTATAATGCAGTTCCCATGGTTTACATGCACATGACAGGAAGCATGAAAAGGGACATATTTTAGCAGCTAAGTATTTCAGTGAGAGCCATTGCGCTGTCAGATATTGTAAGTGAGTGGAATCCTTGAATGGTCTTTTTGCATTTAAGATTAGTACACTGGTACCCAGGCACCCAACTGAAGAATAAGCCCTGTAGATTTTTGCTAAACTTCATGGCTCATCCATGCCCTTTCAAACTTATATGTTTCTTCAGTCAACTGGGCTTGTCTTCACTTCAGTTACAGCAACTACACCTGTTGTACATAATGGAAATACCTGTGGGGTGGAAAGTAGCTGCAGTTCACACATGGGGACATTTAATTCCCCCTACTTGCTAACTTTACACAGGTGTAGCTGGCTACTGTTGCAACGCAGCAGAGAATAAATGTTCAATGTGTAAAACTATACTGTTAGAAAGGCAAGAGACATTTTGGAACTAGGTTTTAAAACCCTTTACTTCTGTTTTACAACCTTCCTAACACTTTTATGAAGAGTTTTTCAGTTTGGCATTTGGCACTCACCTTCTATTACCTTACAAAGTGTATACTGTAGAATTCTTCATAGAGTAGTTAATGAATAAACCATACAGTACTTCACCCTAATAATATGGCAGAATCCACTTAATTGGTCCCCTGATAAATGACATGCTGTCTTAACTGAGACTATTGGCAGGGAACAGAATCAGTGCAATGTCTTTCGGTGTCTCTAAACAATGGTTAAATGGCTCAGCTAATCTGTTTAAATGGCACACCTGTTAAAGCTCTTTACAGTAGTTTGCAAGTGTAAAATGGTATTTCCTGAAACACACTTCCCACTTTGTATCCCTTTGCTGTCTTCATGCTGTTACCTACTGCTAAATGAGATCTTAGCACTGATTTTTTTAAAAAGAAATTTATGTTCCAGTGCTTACTATATTGCCTATTTTTAAATCAGGTGTTACTATGAGCCTCTGATAATCTGCATGATCATTTAATGGTCACACTTGTTTTCAGCATGGTGTGCCAAAAAAGAGGATTTAATAAAGATAACGTGGAGATTATAGCTCTAGGACCATATTTTCATCTTTTTTCTGTGAATTACACCTTTGGCTTACAGACAATGCAATAAGATTCATTATGGATAACTCCCTGCTGAAAACATTGCTTGAGTCCTGTACCTTTATTTTATTACGCAAGGTCTCCCTCTAATTGTATATGGCTTACTTGTACTGTTTATAATTGTCTTGGATAATTATTTCTCAGAAAAAAATGCAAACCCTCTGGCTTCCCACCCCCTTTAAATGCAAGGTCAAAATAAAGCAAAAAACATTAACTACTAAAGCAATAAGCAGAATGTATTCTGTGTTAGTAAATGCCATTCAGAGTCAAAATGTGTCTATTTTCAAAAAGTGGCTAGGTCAAATGATTGATTTTGATTTTCTCGGACACTCATTTAGCTTTGAAATGAGCTGATATCTACAAATGCACAGCTTTTTATTATAGCAACACTCACAATTTGTGCATAAGAACAAAGAAAAATCAGTTTATTTTAATTTATGGCTCTTGTACTCTTATAAAAGTATAAAGCAGCATACAACTAAATGAGCAACTCTTCCCTCCTTTCCTCTACTAAAAAATAAAAAGCCATATCATGAAGGGTATTGAACTGTATGGTGGATTGTGTATTTGTTTATAAATCTTTGGAGACTGAAATTCTTCATACCTGATGCTGGTTTAAGCTTCATTTAAACAGATAATGTTCAGATCTAGTAAGGGGTTTTTGAGCAGGCTTCCCACACAACTCATCAGCCCAGACCTCCCCCACTCAAAAAATCAACCTGTAAAGACAGACCTTTATATAATTCTGCTGGGTCATATGACACACACAGCACTTTAGGGTGCATACATCTGCTTTTATATACCTGTACCTTCATCCCAGAAAATCAAACCCTTTACTATCTCACCTAGCAGTGAACAATCTCCTTTTCAACACTGCCACACAATGCACTCTCAACAATGGACATTAGTAAGATTGTCACATTTTCAAACTGAGATGCACTCTCACAAATGGTGTATTTGAAACTGGGTGGGGAGCGGGAGGAAATGTACTTGAGTGGTGGGACAATAATTCAAAAGCACTCAGCCTGAAGTGCACTTACAGTGTGCATATACATTTGTCCTAGAAGGTTTAGAGGTACTCTTTTTAAGCAAGGAACATCCAGTCCATACTACGTGGCATTACTAACAGCATGGGTGGTGAAGAGCACTTGTTGCAGACTGCAAGTAAATGTCGTAAGCACTGTGGGAGGTATATAAAGTGCCTGGGAGCCCTCTGCAAGGTTAACAAGGAGCTTCTCAATCACTCATGTCTGTAGTGACGAGCCCTGTTCTTTTCAGTGCAGTAGTTTGTGGATATCACATTAGGGTACCTACACTGGATTTCTGCTTCTCCCAAGTATATTGCTAACATTTTGAAGATGTTGCAGCAACTCATAGCTTAGTAGTTTCCCCATTTCTATACGGTAGATTTACATTTCTTTGAAGCTTTGGGAGATCTAAGTTCTGAAATGCAATATTTATGTTTTTTAGACCTGAGAGAATATGGGACATTTTCACAGAGATGATTGCTCATATGAATACATCATGTACTCAGTCCTATGGGTGAACCGTCAGGTCTTTGGAGGTTTGGATAAGCGTCCAAACTTTCAAATCCTTATCTGAAATCAGCCTGGGAATTCTGTGGAATAAAGTTTCCTTGCTAGAATTTTTATTCTACTTGTTTTTTGTGTGGGCTATATATATATTTTAATAGCTACTCATGTTATTTTGGTATGCACACTCTCAGTAATGACCCAACCCAGACAGCGCAGAGGTTCAAGGAAATTAAAACAAAAAATGGCTTAGGTTTGGGGAAAGCCTGAAGTCAATTAGTTTATCTGAATGAGCTTTCTATCCCTACTTGTGGCATCATCATATCCTCACATAGTTGTCTGACTAAAAGGTTTTTAGTGTTGTCATTGTCACAGTTAGCAGGTGAACTACACCTCTGACCCTTCCTGGTCTCACTGAGCACACTGCCCTCTGTCTCAGGTCTCTCACGGTCACCTGTCTCTGAGTGGAATCAGGCAAATTTCCTACGCTCAGCTCAAGCCCCAGATTGCAATCCCCAGGCTATCAACCATGATTTTACTTCAGCAGGTCTGACTTATGTCCAGAGCTGAAATTCTGGTCCCTCCAGAGCAATGACCATGGTACTCAGTGACCAAACAGCCTCCAAAATACCAAATATTATTTATTTAGAAACAAAGTATTTCAGAGAAAACCTATCTTAAACATTAAGACAGACTATTCACATATCTAGCTTTCCCTAAGGATCATCAAAAAATTTCTTAGACTCCTGCCATATCAGAGACTGGGACATGGGCAGTCATGCCTAGTGGTTGAAGTAGGAGTCCATTACCAGGAATAGGAGCACAGGGTCAGAGGCAGGAGTGAGGTGAGGCAGGTGGAGAGCTAAAACAAGGCAGGGACAGGAACTATTGCAGCCATGTGCAAATACTTTGAGCAGCCACTTAACTACAATTGCTGCTGCTCCTCGTAACAGCTGATCTGCTACTCTTCCAACTAATCAGGCAATCTACTGCCAGCTGCACTTGTTGGGTTGCCTGGAGACTGGCACTGCTGCAGGCCCCACTTCCTGACATTGTCTTTCTCTCTGTATCAGCCTCAAGTATCAGGGGGTAGCTGTGTTAGTCTGTATCCACAGAAACAACGAGGAGTTCGGTGTCACCTTAAAGACTAACAGATTTATTTGGGCATAAGCTTTCATGGGTAAAAAACCCACTTCTTCAGATGCACCTGAAGATGTGGTGTGTTTTTTTTTCTTCTTTGCCCACAAAAGCTTATGCCCAAATAAATCTGTTAGTCTTTAAGATGACACCAAACTCCTTATTGTTTCTCTATCAGCCAGGCTCCCTCAACGTTTTCTGATGAGTGACCATCTTCTCCCCCTAAGAAAGGCTTTTTAACTCTTTTAGTGTTCTTTTGAGCTCCAAGCTTTGGCAGAATAAGGCTTGCAACTTGTTAGATTAGAGACCAGAGACAGGATAGTTGAACCCAATCACTTGCCCCATTTTCCTTCAAGTGTATGCTTGGGTGTTCTCATCTGGGAAACTCTTATGTCACCTTCATACATAGACCCCATTGAATTCAAGCATTCAGTGCATACTAGTGATTGAAAGCCCATGCTGTTGACTGGTTGTAATCTAAAATTCTGTGCAGAAAAGCCAAAAATAGGGGGCTCTTGTTTTCATGAGCTGTGGCATAGTGACCAAAGCTACTGTTTGTACCTGTTCTCCACAGTCTGTGCAGAGAGGTGCAATGCCTGCTGGCTGGAGCACACCCACCTCTTTGTCACTCCAGGCACCTATTACTCCCACCTTCAATAGTCCAACCCCTGGCCCACCACCGAAGCTTTGCCCCCCAGCATTCCATCTGGGTCTCACAGGGTGATGACTGAACCTGGTGATATTCTGAACAGAAAGAGCTAGATGCCATGCTTTTAGCTGTTTCCATCACTTCACACTGATTCAGACACTCTAGGCTTCAGTGACAAGCCTGGAATCTTATGCAGAAAATAATCATTCCACTATCTCCAAGATACCATATGCCCACTCATTGACCAGGTCATCTACAGTGTTCTCAAAATTATTGCATAGCAGGATTCATAACAATATTGCATATCCGCTCCAGGTGTGTCATAGCCAGTATCATAAACTGGAAACAGCAACTACTACCTATGGGAGACAGATTAAGTACAAAATTATAGGATCACTTAACCAAGCTAAAAGCTGGATACAATTAACTTAGGCTTGAATAGAGACTGGGAGTGGATGGGTCATTACACAAAGTAAAACTATTTCCCCATGTTTATCCCCACACACACACACACTGTTCCTCAGACGTTCTTGTCAACTGCTGGAAATGGCCCACCTTGATTATCACTACAAAAGGTTTTCTCACCCTCGGACCCCCCCCCCCCCCCCCGGCTCTCCTGCTGGTATTAGCTCATCTTAACTGATCACTCTCCTTACAGTGTGTATGGTAACACCCATTGTTTCATGTCCTCTGTGTATATAAATCTCCCCACTGTATTTTCCACTGAATGCATCCGATGAAGTGAGCTGTAGCTCACAAAAGCTTATGCTCAAATAAATTTGTTAGTCTCTAAGGTGCCACAAGTACGCCTTTTCTTTTTTCAAATCTTCTTGCTTATTTTCGAGGTTGTGTATGTATATTCTTGTCATTTTTGTCAGTAGAATTAAATGTACAAGGAAGGAACACAGCTTTGACCTGCCAACAACCAAATGTGACACTCACCTTTGAAATGAACAATAAAGACTCCAAATAAAATACTCAGAAGAAATAATAAAGTAGGGAACTTGAAAAAAGAATATAGGATTCTTTTCTTTTTACATATATATTTTGTACGACAAGTTTGGAGAGTTCTCTTTTCTGGTATCAGTAATTTACAGTGATATAAAGTGAAATAACACTAGGTTTGTATGCAATTGTGGAATTACCAGGAGGCGTGGACAGGAATTTCCTACCTGACTGACAACTATTCTTCTGACCCACTGCATACATAATCTTAGTGTCTCCTTCCCTTAAACATCCCAGGTGTAAGGAAGTCCTGCCATGTATTCCTGTATGTTATTTCTATAATTGGTCCTTTCGCCTCTTTGTTATCCTCTCAGCTTGATCACTGTCATATTTTCCTGTCCAGCCTCACCACCTGTTACTTCAGCCATGTCACCTGCTCCTTGAATTCCTTCCTGGGCTGCTATCCTTGACAGTCAAATACAATCTCATCCTCATCTACATCTGTGTCCACATTTCTTTCTTCCCTTTGTGCTTCCTTCATTCCTCCCATTCCTGTTCCCTTTTGTTTCCTCCTCTTACTCTTGCTTTTTTTTTAATCTTTCAGTCCCCTGATTTGAACAATTTCCTATCCCCCTTCTCTTTCTCCCTCAGATCTTTTCCTAAAGACCATTTCTTAGAATCATAGAAATGTAGAGCTGAAAGGGACCTCAAAAGGTCATCTAATCCACACACACCCACACTTTGAGGCAGGACCTTTTATACCTAGCCCATCCCTGACAGGTATTTTTTTCCCAAACTGTTCTTAAAAAAACAACAACAACCCTCCAGTGATGGGGATTCCACAACCTCCCTAGGTAACTTGTTTGTTCCAGTGCTTAACTATCTTCACAATCAAAGTTTCTCTAATAACCAACCTAAATCTTTCTGGCTGCAAACTAAGTTGATTACTTCTTGTCCTATTCTCAGTGGACATTGAGAACAATTGATCACCATCATCTAACATATTTGAAGACTCTTATCAGGTCGCCACTCAGTCTTTTTTTTCTCAAGGCTAAACATGCCCAGTTTTTTTACCTTTCCTTATAATGTCAGGTTTTCTAAGCCTTTTATTAATGTTTGTTGCTGCCCTCTGGACTTAGTCGATATCTTTCCTAAAGTGTGGCTCTCAGAACTGGACACAGTTCTCCAGCCGAGGACTCATGAGTGCCAAGTAGATTGAAACAATTACTTGCCATGTCTTGGATATGACACTCCCATTAATACACCCCAGAATGACATTTGCCTTTTTTTTTAACAGCATCACACTGTTGACCATTCAATTTGTGATCCATTATAAGCCCAAGATCCTTTTCTGTGGTGTTGTTGCCTAGCCAGTTATTCTCCATTTTGTATTTGTGCATGTAATTTTTTCTTCCTAAGAATAGGTCTTTAAACTTGTTTTTTATTGAATTTCACATTGATTTTAGACCAACTATCCAATTTTATCAAGACCATTTGAATTCTAACCCTGTTGTGCATACTGCTTGCAACCTCTCCCAGCTTGGTGTCATCTGCAAATTTTATAAGTGTACTCTGTATGCCATCATCCAAGTGGTTAACAAAAAACTAAATAGTATGAGATCCAAAACAGAGTTCTGTGGGACCCACCCTTGATATGTCCTCCCAGTTTGAAAGTGAACCATTGATAACCACTGTTTGAGAATGGTTTTTAAACAGTTTTTCACCCACTTTGTAGTAATTTAATCTAGACCACATTTCCGTAGCTAGTCCCACATGACATTCTCATAAACAGTCTCAGAAGCCTGAGTAAAATTAAGATAAATCATGTCTACTTCTTCCTCCATACCCGCTAGACCTATAACCCTGTCAAAGAAGGAAATTAGATTGGTTTGGTATGATTTGTTCTTGAGAGTTGGTTGGTTATTACATATCTCGTTATTCTCTAGATGCTTACAAACAGATTGTTCAAAATTTGTTTCAGTATCTTTCTGGGTATCAAAAATTAAGCTGTCTGGTCTTTAATTTCTTCCTTTCCTCCCCTTTTAAAGATAGGTACTATATTTGCCCTTCTATAAATCTTTCATTTATGGGTCCTCTAGCCATTGATTCTCCCACACCCTCCATCATTTGAACCGCTGATTCTAAAGTATGTGCCAGATTCCCTGGTCTCCTAACCACTTTGTGCAGTGCAAATTTCCTTACACAAGGCAGACAGTTCCATAGAGAATTCTCCTTCCGTAGGGGGATTCTCTATTGGTATAAAGCTGGTATAGCCACCATTTATGGATTCCAAGGTCAGCAGACCATTGTGATGTCTGACCTTCTGTGTAACACAGGGCATAGAACTTCCCCAAAATATTTCCTCCAGCAGATCTTTTAGAAATAGCACATAATCTTGAATTAAAAATTGTTAGTGATGGAGAATCCACCATGACCCTTGGTAAATGGTTCCAATGGTTCATTACCATCACTGTCAAGAATTTACACCTTATTTCCAGCTTTGTCTAGCTTCGACTTCCAGCCATTGGATCATGTTATCCCCTTGTCTACTAGATTAAAGAGCCCATTGTTCCCCAGGTAGATACTTACAGACTGTAATCAAGTCACCCCTTAGCATTCTCTTTGAGTCTATCACTATAAGGAATGTTTCCTAATTCTTTACTCATTCTCATAGATCTTCTCTAAATCCTCTCCAGTTTATCAACATTGTTCTTGAATTCTGGGTATCAGAACCAGATACAGTATTCCAGCAGTAGTCACACCAATGCCAAGTACAAAATAACCTTTCTACTTTGACTCGACATTCCCCTGTTTATGCATCCCAGGATCGCATTAGCTTGTTTGGCCCCGGGTCACACTGGAAGCTCATGTTCAGCTGATTAGCCCCCATTCTGTAAGTATGGTGTACATTCTTTTTTCCAGATGCATACATTTATATTTTGTTTGCTTGCACCCAGTTTACCAACCAACACAGTGTTGCTCTTTATCAGTGACCTGTCCTATTCATTATTTACCACTCCTTCAATTTTTGTGTCATCTGCAACTTTATCAGTGATGATTTTCTTCCATGTCCTTGATAAAAATGTTAAATAGCATACAGCCAAGAACCGATCCCTTCGGAACCCACTGGAAACACACCTGCTTGATGATGATTCCCTGTTTACATTTTGAGACCATCAGTTAGCCAATTGTTAATCCATTTAAGGTGTGCCATGTTAATTTTATATCATTCTAACTTTTTTAATCAAAATGACATTTAGTACCAAGTAAAACGTCTTACAGAAGTCTATTACCTTTATCAATCAAACTTGTAATCTTATAAAAAATATCAAATTAGTTTGACAGGACCTACTTTCCATGATCCCATGCTAATTGGCATTAACTACATTATTCTCTTCTAATTGTTTATTAATCAAGTCCTTTATTAGCCACTCCATTATCTTGCCCAGGATCAATGTCAGGCTGACAGGATTATAATTACCCACATCATCTCATTTGCTCTTTTAAAAATTGGCACAATGTTAACTTTCTTCAAGTCTTCTGGAATTTCTCCAGTGCTCCAAGACTTATTTGAAAATCAATATTAATGGTCTAGTGATCTCCTTATCTAGCTCTTTCAAAACTCTTGGATGAAAGTTAACTGCACTGCTGATTTTAAAATGTCTGATTTTAATAGCTCCTGTTTAGCAACTTCCAAATATGCCAGTAGAATGGAAAGAGTGTTATCATATAATGAGACTATATTGTCTGTTTTTCCCAAATACAGAACAGAATATTTATTGTACACTTCTGCCTTTTTTGCATTATTATTGATAATCCTACCATTTCTATCTAGTAATAGACCAATACCATTGTCAGAATTCTTTTTAGTCCTAATATTAAAAAAAACATGAGGTGTCCGGTGTCACTTTAAACACTAACAGATGTATTTGGGCATAAGCTTTCATGGGTAAAATACCCACTTCTTTTGATGCATGGAGTGAAAATTACAGATGCAGGCATAAATATACTGACACATGAAGAGAAGGGAGTTACCAGTGCTGACAGGGCCAATTCAATCAGGGTGGGTGTGGTCCACTCCCAATAATTGATGAGAAGTGTCAATGCCAAGAGAGGGAAAATTGCTTTTCTGGTGAGCCAGCCACTTCCCAGTTCCTATTCAAGCCCAAATTAATGGTGTTAAATTTGCAAATGAATTGTAGTTCTGCAGTTTCCCTTTGAAGTCTGTTTCTGAAGTTTTTTTGTTGAAGTATGGATACTTTTAAATCTGTTATAGAATGTCCAGGGAGACTGAAGTGTTCTCCTACTGGCTTTGGTATGTTACCATTCATGATGTCTGATTTGTGTCCATTTATTCTTTTCATAGAGACTGTCCTGAGATTGTTCTTAACTCTGCTGGCCAGAGATTTCTCCTTGGGTCCCTTTGCTTCCTTTATCAGCTTTCTACAATTTCAGCTTATTTCAGCTGCCAGTGCAAACCAAGCATATGAGTGAGTGGTTGGTGGAGCCAGAGTGTATGGCATTAGCTGATTTTTAGAATAGGCCCAAAGAAGAATCAGGAAGCCACAACCACTTTTGCAGTCACTGCTCTCCACTGTGTCCACACACATCTACTGGAGACTTGGGACCTCTACTTGTGTGCACCCATGTGTGTATGTTAGTATAAACTAGGAACTCTGAACTAGGGAATGATTTACATATTATTTTTGTTACAACTGTGCACTTGCAAAGAGCCAGATTATTGTATGTGAGGAAGTGACCCTGCTTTATAGCCTCTGAGAAAATCCCTGCAGGGATTATATTATTTCATTTTCTCAAGACTAAAGTGGAGCCCTCCTATTCCTTCAAAGGAGTCTCCATTGTGGCTGGTTTTCCATGCAATTAATTGTTCTAGAAATGAATACTTTTATGACCAGAAAAACCCCCAAACAAATCATGCACCTGGTTGTCAGCACACACAAAAATAATCTGATGGATTTGTAAACTAAGTTGGAAATGAAGAGAAGAAGGAGGATGTGTTGGTGAAAGAAAAAGGTCAAGGTAAAAATCCCTTACTGCTATTGCTTCATTTGTATTAATGTGAGCATAGCAGTAATGGCTATATGTATGCAGCCAAAATAGACAGTTGTATGGCAGAGAGGCCTTAATGTGAGTAAAGTCGCAATGCACAGAGAGCTGTGCTTATGGACTAAAGACTCATTTAATAGGTAGGAGAAAGGTTTCTGTCTAATGCATCAAAAAACCACTTATTTCACAGCTCCTTGTGTGCTAGAGAAAGTGGAAAGGAGTGTAAACTTCCCCCAAATTACATGCAATTTGACAACAAGAGGTGATTTGTAGAGCTGCATTTTTCTGGCTTTTCATCTGTTGTATATGGTTCAAGATGGTCTGCTCAAGAGAATTGTTTTAGTACGAGTCAGTCATTCTTGCTCATACCAAAGAACCTTTAAATCAGGAAAGGGAAAAAGCTTTTTTTGCTTTTCTCCAAACACAATATATACAAACAGCTACATTTTTCTGTGCTGCCTTTTGCTTCTATCCTCCCCGCAGTAATCTCTGAACATCTGGCATGTCTGCTTTACTTACAACAATGAACATGCTCGGGGACTTAGGTTATCATTTATTTCAGCTTTGTTTTTTATTATATACTAAAAAACTATATTAAAATACAATTAAAGAACTAGATTAAACTGACAAAAGCTAGAAATTTAGAGTGAAGGATTATGTTTCATCCTTAGCCCACCCCAGTATGCCTGAATCTTATAGAGCTTTCTCAACACCATATAATTTTATACTGTCCAGTATTGGTAGCACAATGATTTGATTTACAGGCAAAATTTCAGCCATACTCCAACCTGTTTGTGTTATGTTATTTTTAGATTGATTTAAATTAATTTTAAGTCTATCTTAATTTTTTAAGTTTTATATCCTACTTTACTTTTTTTAAAATTCATTTTTTTATTTTCTTTCTATTTTAATATTTTCCTCTTTCTTTATGGTTTGCCTTAGCAACCTAATTCTCTCAGATTTTGTGGGACATCTCAGATTTCATTGGGGTTCTGCTATATCGTTCTGGTCCCTGTTGTCTTGTCGGGTCAGTTTTGTCCCCTTCCTTTCCTCCAATCCCTGCATGTGCTACATCCCCTCAGGGTAGAGAGAAGAGCAGAAATCCAGTGGGACAAAGCAGAGAGGACCCAGTGGTTATTGGAACAGCATTGAAGTGCTCTCACATCACAAGAACAAGGAGGAGAATGAATGTGGGGGATTTGGGGACAAAGAATGAGGAGGGGATTGAAAGGGAGCAGGACTAGCAGGGTCACATTAAGATGATGATATTTGATTACTTTACAAGTGAGAATGTCAAGGATTTTAAATCCGAGAGACGATATGGTTGGGATACCATTTGATGAAAGTAGTGAAGAAGCATAAATTCTTCCCACCAAATACTTAGAGACTGTGCTGCAAAGATCATTGCTACACTGTATTTATAATCAGAAGATATGTCAGAAATGACCAGAGTAAGCAGGAGTACATCTCCTCATCCAAGGAGGAGCTGGCTAAGCTCTTAATCAATGTGGTGGGAGGTGTCAGCTCTGAAGATTGGGAGCACTCTAACAAGGGTTGCCACCCAACCCAATCAGCTATTAAATGTTACAGGATTCAAGAGGAAAAACAGCATTATGTCTGGATCCCAAAGAATGACAAGACCACATGTTCCTTAGTGAAAGACACAATCCTCTTGCAGGACACTGACCTTGTTTTTTAGGATATCCAAAATGCTGATGACAGCAATCGTGCATTGACAGAAATAACACAAACCCAGACAGCCACTGACAACATAATCAGTGAAAATAATGCCTGACTCTGTTACCCCCTTCCTGCACCTAGAGCAGTACTGAAGGGAGGAAGGAGCAAAGATGGCTGCAAGACATGTTTGTACTGTCCGCATTTTGGGGCTGTGCAGAGGCCTGCAAAGTCCCAAGTATAAGGACTTGTCTATACAAACATCTAGTTTGTGACAAGCTATGATGTCAATCTTCCCTGCACTACCCTGCCATGAATTAACTGTCTGTGTGGACTCTACTGACTTGCTCTAACAGTTCAGTAATGCACTTTGCTATACTCCAGTTTAATATGGGAGTAGATCAAAACATGCTAATGAATTATTAGTGTGCATCAGCAGAGTCCGTAGGGACAGTTATTGTACGGCAGGCTAGTGCTGGGCAGATTCACACCCAGCTTGCTGCAAACTAAATGTTTGTGTAGACAAGCCTTAAGTTAGAGCATCCTCTATTTCCCAGGGTTCTGAGAACAGCACTGCACACCAGTCACACTTCCAGTCCAATCCCTACACTGTGGACTCAGAGCTGGTCCAGTATGGAGCCTTTATGACAGTTCTAATCTGACCAATGAAGCACTCTTTGCGAGAGATATTCTCATTTCTCCCACTTTAAGGCTCTTTTATGCTGCCAGGGTAGCAGACAAGACATATAGAATCAGTAACCCACAGAATCATGCCCAGTCTCCAGATGGCAGATCCACCTCCCAGGCTGAATGTGCTATAGCAGGAGGAACTATTTGGAGAGCAAAAATGATCATGTGGTGAAAAGCTATTCGGGTTCAGAGGTGGTAGTTATAGACAGATGTCCAAAAAGAGACAGAATAATCCTCTCATCCATCAGGGGATACAGATTGTTTATTGTGACCTGCATCCTAGACCTCTCCATTTCTGGGTTTTATTCACTGTCTGCATTTGGTTTGCAGTTGTAATGTTAGCTGGCATTATGTTATCTACATATTTTTAATAGAGTAACATATAGCCAATGGATACTGACCTGTCATGTGACAAACACATAAGGTAGGTTGTCACTCTCACTGGGGGCACACTTGCTGCACCAGCCAAGGAGAAGTGGAGCTGTAGGAAGCATTGCTTATGCAAGCAAGAGAGGGAAGGGGGAGCGCTCCTCTGGGTTTGGCAGAGGAGGGGAAACTGCATTTCCTCCTGTACCCAATTACTTTAACTGCTTTAAAATGTTAACCTTTATTTAACCCTGACCCCAGATAATATATAAAGACTCCTACCCAGTTCTCCTAAGTATTAAACTATTTCCTCTCCCTCTTTCAATTTCATTTACTTACTTCTCATTCTCCTTCTATTCCTCTCTCCGAATTTGCTCCTCCCTCTTCTTTTCTCTCTCCTTTTTCCCAGTTACTGTTTCCCCTACTGTTCTATTCTCATGCCCACTTTCTATTTCCCTTTCTAAATCGTCCTATTCCCTCCTCCCTCCAGCCCCTTTCCTTGACTTTGCTCTCCTGTTTTATCCTCCCTGGGTCTTCCTGCACTCCTTTCTATGAGGCATGGGGGTTAGATATCTTGGTGCCTCTGTGCTGCCTTTATGCTTCCATGTAGCCCACCCAAAGAAGAGAAGATGGGAAGCTGGTTTGAATGGAGCCCCCAGTGCCAGCTTCTTTGCTCTCTGGCTTCAGTCCCTCCTAGGAATGTTCCTACAGTGGGCCTGAGCGTATGGCAAATCCCCACTCCTATTACTTCTCTCCCGCAGTCTCTGCTGGTTTTTCCTGCTGCTAACTCACCCCTTTCTCCAGTCTTATGGACACCTATCAGAGATGGGGGTAGGACGCATATGCTCCTTTTATTTTTTCATTGCTACAGCCTCAGACTGAATGGCACCTACAATCTCATTGGAACCATCATACATGCCCACCCCACTTCCGAAACAGACTTGTCCCCCTTTAGGGGCCCTCAGGTCAGGAATCACTGGTGAAGCAGTGACCTTTCTGGGTGTCCGCTCCCTGATTAACTGAGGGAACTGTCAGTAAAAGATAATTAACCGGGCTGAAATCCAGCCCAACATGGAATGGCAACGTTTTACCTGGCCCCCAATTGATCATTGGAGCATTTGCTGGCTCAGTAACTCCACAGTGGTTCTAAAAGCTCCAGATTTAAATAGGCCTCCAGAAACTTCATGAAGAAGCCTTAAAAGTAAAGCCCAAATCTTTTTCTTTTCTTCTACAAATACCTTTTGAATAAAAAAAGTGAAGTCAAAAAGCACAGTCACAGGATCATAAAATCATAGAATATCAGGGTTGGAAGGGACCTCAGCGGGTCATCTAGTCCAAACCCTGCTCAAAGCAGGACCAATCCCCAACTAAATCATCCCAGCCAGGGCTTTGTCAAGCCTGACCTTAAAAACGTCTAAGGAAGGAGATTCCACCACCTCCCTAGGTAACGCATTCCAGTGTTTCACCATCCTCCTAGTGAAAAAGTTTTTCCTAATATCCAACCTAAACCTCCCCCACTGCAACTTGAGACCGTTACTCCTCGTTCTGTCATCTGCTACCACTGAGAACAGTCTAGATCCATCCTCTTTGGAACCCCCTTTCAGGTAGTTGAAAGCAGCTATCAAATCCCCCCTCATTCTTCTCTTCTGCAGGCTAAACAATCCCAGCTCCCTCAGCCTCTCCTCATAAGTCATGTGTTCCAGTTCCCTAATCATTTTTGTTGCCCTCCGCTGGACGTTTTCCAATTTTTCCACACCCTTCTTGTAGTGTGGGGCCCAAAACTGTACTCCAGATGAGGCCTCACCAATGTCGAGAGGGGAACGATCACGTCCCTCGATCTGCTGGCAATGCCCCTACTTATACATCCCCAAATGCCATTGGCCTTCTTGGCAACAACGGCATGCTGTTGACTCATATCCAGCTTCTTGTCCACTGTCACCCCTAGGTCCTTTTCTGCAGAACTGCTGCCTAGCCATTCGGTCCCTAGTCTGTAGCGGTGCATGGGATTCTTCCGTCCTAAGTGCAGGACTCTGCACTTGTCCTTGTTGAACCTCATCAGATTTCTTTTAGCCCAATCGTCTAATTTGTCTAGGTCCCTCTGTATCCTATCCCTACCCTCCAGCGTATCTACCTCTCCTCCCAGTTTAGTGTCATCTGCAAACTTGCTGAGAGTGCAATCCACACCATCCTCCAGATCATTAATGAAGATATTGAACAAAACTGGCCCGAGGACCGACCCTTGGGGCACTCCACTTGATACCGGCTACCAACTATACATGGAGCCATTGATCACTACCTGTTGAGCCCGACAATCTAGCCAACTTTCTATCCACCTTATAGTCCATTCATCCAGCCCATGCGTCTTTAACTTGCTGGCAAGAATACTGTGGGAGACCGTGTCAAAAGCTTTGCTAAAGTCAAGGAACAACACGTCCACTGCTTTCCCCTCATCCACAGAGCCAGTTATCTCGTCATAGAAGGCAATTAGATTGGTCAGGCATGACTTGCCCTTGGTGAATCCATGCTGACTGTTCCTGATCACCTTCCTCTCCTCTAAGTGCTTCAGAATTGATTTCTTGAGGACCTGCTCCATAATTTTTCCAGGGACTGAGGTGAGGCTGACTGGCCTGTAGTTCCCAGGATCCTCCTTCTTCCCTTTTTTAAAGATGGGCACTACATTAGCCTTTTTCCAGTTGTCCAGGACTTCCCCCGGTCGCCATGAGTTTTCAAAGATAATGGCCAATGGCTCTGCAATCACATCCGCCAACTCCTTTAGCACTCTCGGATGCAGCGCATCCAGCCCCATGGACTTGTGCTCATCCATGGGGATGTATTTAGATGCACAAAATTTCTGCTCAGTCTGCACTACTCACAGATGCCTTAGCAGTGACCTGACTTAATAGAGAGCTAACAAGTAAATTTTTCATTGTTTTCCCTTGGGATATTATACCAACCAGTATTGATTCTGGCAGCTCTGAGCTTCTATTACAATGTCACAATTTTATAGCTAATAATTATGTCAACCCAACCGAGATCTGTCAAGGTAAATTGGAACTTCTAAGTAAGGTAGTTTAAAATGTCCCCTGCTATGACATGCCTAATGCATGTTGCCTTTTCTTTTATTTCCTGTGCCTCCCCCATCCATTGGATGTTGGAAAAAAACATAAATATAGATATTACTTTTTGTTGCATTTGGTTGTGGGGGTGTTTCTTGGATGGATCTGGTTTGGAAAGGCATTGATTTTGCTATTTTTGGCAGTGTGATATGATGTAGGAACTTGATATGACATAGCTTAATGCAGAGTGATGGGTTGGAACCCAACTACTGATGTGGATATGATGTGATGTGAAGAGAGGGAGAGGAAAATGGAGAGAAAGAGGGAGAGAGAGAGCATCTGAGAAAGAGCAGATGAGAAGCCACACCCATGGGTGCCTTTCATAAACTGTTTTCTGTAGTTAAATCATCCCATTGCCACTTTTAAAGAGATCAGTGGTAATTAGAAACAAAACAAAACACCTACATCGATTAGATACGAGATGAAATCCTGGCCTCGCTGAAGTTAGTGGGTGTTTTGCCATTGATTTCAATGGGGCCAGGATTTCACCTGTGTTTTTTAAAGTGTATGATTCTAAGCAATAAACAGAAAACAGATTTTTGTGTGTGTTTACATCTTGCAGAAAGTGCGGAGATACCATGGTGATGAGCAATCTTATAAAAGCCCAAAGGGAGAGAGATTGAACTGATGCCTTACCCTTTTCTGGTGGTTGCATACATTTCTCTATTAACCTGCATCAGTGGCATTATGGGACAATAACACTGGTAGACTTAGGCCACTTTTGTTGCTCGGGGTGTGACCCCCCCCTGAGCGACATGTTTTGCCAGCATAAGCGCTCGGGTACACAGCACTATGTCAGCAGGAGGCACTCTCCTGCCAACATAGCTACCATTGCTTGTTGAGCTGGTTTTATTATGTCAAGCTCTCCGGTTGGCATAACTCAGTACAGCTGTGCCGCTCTAAGCTTGTAAGTGTTGACATGGCCTTAAACACGAGAAATTTTCTGTCACCCTCTTGTAACATTTTCCAGTGTAGACGTATGTAGGGAACGTCACCAAGGGAAAAGGGTGAGGCCAGAGTATTGCTGTGATCTGGTTATTCCCAGCTCCTTTTAGGCCCGAGGCAGCCAGAGATAAATCTTGTCTGTTTCTGTGCCAACTCCAGTAAGTTTAGGGCACAGTTCTCCAATGTCTTGCACCTCACAAGGCTATCCATGGTCAGATGGCCAATTTGTTAAAAGCAATCTGATCAAAATGGCAGCCTTTGCATTGTTTGCATTCACTTTGCACAGGGCTAAATGACTACAAAAGGTGCAAAGCGGAGGATAATCAAGTGTAAGTAATATGGCTGCTCAATTCTCCAGAACTCTTAAAGTACTCAGTAGCCCTATGCCCAGTGTCCGAGGACTAGAAAGCAAGCACTGAAGGCAATAGACCTGCTAGGCCATACAGGTGCTATCCTTGGCTGGTCCCAGCAGCAATTCAGACACATGATTCAGACACCAGAAGGATACTGGTAAATTAGAAAGGGTTCAGAGAGGAGCAATGAGAATGAGTAAAGGGCTAGAAAACATGCCTTATAGTGACACTCAAATAGCTCAATTTAGCAAACAGTAGGTTAAGGGGTGACTTGATTACTGCCTGTAAGTATCTACATGGGGAACAAGTATTTAGTAATGGTCTCTAAAATCTAGCAAAAAAAGGCATAACATAATCCAATGGCTGGAAGTTGAAACTAGATGAATTCAGACTGGAAATAAGGTGCTAATTTTTAATGGTGAGAGTAATTAATTTGTAGAGGCTGGTAGGGGATAATATGCCGTGAGAGAAACAGAGCCCTGATTAGGGGGCAGGGCTTCCCTGATTGGAGGGGCAGGGGTATATAATAGCAGCCAAACAGTCAGCCAGTGGCACAGGAGCAGCAAACAGAGCTGTAAACAGAGGAGTTTTGGGATGGGGGTGTGTGGTGTTCTCATTTTCTTTGTTTTTTTGGGGGGGAGTGTCTTTGGTTGTTTTCTTTTGTTTGTTTTGTTTTTCTTTGTCCTTGACAGGCATTGAGGCAGGAAGGCTATGACAGGTATAGAGCCAGCAGTGGTAGTGACCCAAGCCCTGGAAGAGACAATAAAGATGATTGGATGTGGAAGCTGTGGGGTGTACATGATCCGAGAGTGGGTACCTGAAAAGAACTTTGTTTGTATGAAGTGCCACTTGGTAGAGCTGATTGAAGAGAAGATCCGAGTCTTGGAGATGCAAGTAGAAACTATGATTGAATTTTGAAGGGGGTTCAAGAAGATGATGGAGCAAAGGCAAGAGGAGGTTGAAGGGAAAAGTCAAGACTTGCAGATGCAACCTGGACTGAAGAACTCAGAGGGGAGACTGCTGGGTGAGGAAAGTGGTCAGTGGAAACATATTACTATAAGAACCAAGTAGAGAAAAAGACGCAATAGTGAAGGAGAAATAGAGCTCAGGAACGGGTTTGCTGAGTTGGAAAGGGCACAGCAGGCTGTCACTGAAGGAGGGAGGGCCAGAGGCTTAGATTGTTAATTACTGCCAGCCCAGCCAAAGGGCTGAAGGCTAAAGGCTGCTCAGTGCTCTCCCACCTGAGGGAGGGCGAGAGCCTCAGACTGTTACTGCTTGTTTGCCTCTGCTAGGTGGCAACAGAACTATAGACTGCTTACGGCTCGGCCCTGCGGGTAAGAACCAAGCCCAAGTGCTTTTGCTTGATACAGTGGGGCAGAGTAGCTTGAGGGCAAGGCACCACGACAAGAACATCGAGGTGAACAATAATCGGATAAAATACAACATGGTTTTACAAAAGGTAGATCATGCCAGACCAACCGGATCTCCTTCTTTGAGCACATAACTGACTTTTTTAGACAAAGGAAATGCAGTAGAGCTAATCTACCTGGATTTCAGTAAGGCATTTCCCACATGGGAAATTGTTAGTTAAAGTGGAGACACCAAATACCAGGGCCCTGCTCAGTCCCATGGCATAGCAGAAATGCTTCTGGGGGTGGCTGGGCAAGTCCATTGGTATGCTTCAGATGCAGTAAACCTGAACATATTAGGTGAACATACACAATAATGGAGTGCAGTTACCTGGGCTGTTATGTCTGTGGCCTGGGGTCCTCTCTGAATGGCACTGGGACTCAGTCATGTGTGGTGTCGGTCAGGCTGGGAGGCCTGTCAGTGGACTCAGGGTTCAAGCATGCCGTTGTCTGGGAAAATGGGTTTTTGGCAAAGAAGATAGGCCGTCACCTCCCTATACTTGTATCATGTGTGCATGGTGAGATGTGGGTCTATCTACGGCAGAGGTTGAGCAGGACCAGAGAAGCTGATAAAGGAACTTCCATGACTGGTGATCTTGGGAAGAGACTGTAAAAACTAGTGGAGAGGAAAGGTGACATGAACCCAGAGTAACAGTTTAGGATGGGGAAAATCAACAGTCAAGTATAAAAGGAGTGGAGAGAGCTGGAGATTCAAACTGAGACAGCCAAGAGGGGCTCAGAGGAAGCCTTTGATTATCTTCAGAGCTTATAGTACCAGCCGAAAGTTTGTCAACAAGAGCTGGAGGACATACACACTTCCCTGAAGAAGATTATTGAACAGATAACAAAACTGAAGCGGGAATTAGCACAGTCCATGGTGGAGGCAGAATGCAGAAGAGAGCAGTGCTTTATGCTGGAGCTAGCTGTGCTCCAGGCAGAGAAGGTGCCAGGGAATGGACCCTCAGGATAGCTACTGAGCAGTGTACAGTGGGGATCCGGACCAGACCTCACAGAGAAGCAGCAGCTGTGTGTGTGATTACAGCCCCACAACAGGTTTCTGGGGCCTCGGTAGGAGGCCATGTGCGAAAGTAGTGTTTCTTTGCAGAAGGGGAGTCCCATAACTTGCCAACTTAGAGTTAAATAATTCTAGTTCTATCATGATGATCAACTTTACTTGCTCAGGGGCTTAAACTGAAGCCATTAACATGATTTGACTTAAAGTTTACATCAGACTTAAATTATTGTCCCAGGGATGAACACTTACTTTGTGGACTCAGGTACTCATAGCTCCTGAAAAATGAAGATTTCATTCCTATCTCTTGAATTCTGCAGTGTAACTAATACTGTGTGAGAAAGTGAAATTGTTATTCCTCCAGCACCACCAGTACACAGACAATGATTTAAGTGAACAACATATGTGATCTGATGAGATGACATGTAAATTTCATTTTCATCAAGAGGAGACCACTCAGGTTGAAGTACTTTATAGTTCTCCCGTGCATGATTCCTAGTTTTTTAGTGAAGTGTCAGTAAACAAGACTTATACCTCTTTTGACAGCTCTGGAAGGCAGCAGTTAGCATGTTTGAACTATGAGTGGATGTATTAAATGATCTGTTAGGAAATTGTATTTATGGCAACCTTTTCACAAAGGCACTAAAAATGCTGAATTGTTTCTCTGCAGATTTAAAATATCATTTACTAGCAACAGAAAAGCCCCTTATAACTTTGCAGGCAATTTACTGAAAATATTTTTTCGCCTCCTTCCTTTATATGTTGTCATGCAAAAAAGACACTATCCTTTTGTTTAGAAAATGCACCAGTATTCTGGAAAAGAGAGTATGTAACAGACTATGCTGACAGTTTGATTTTTCTTAATTGCAGAATGCATATATTTTGGGAGAGTTATACTTCCAGGGCATGCGTAACTAGTGAATTTGTATAATGTGGAAAAAGGGAATCTAGGGGTATGTCTACACTACGGAATAAGGTCGAATTTATAGAAGTCGGTTTTTTAGAAATCGGTTTTATAAATTCGAGTGTGTGTGTCCCCACAGAAAATGCTCTAAGTGCATTAAGTGCATTAACTCGGCGGAGCGCTTCCACAGTACCGAGGCAAGCGTCGACTTCCGGAGCGTTGCACTGTGGGTAGCTATCCCACAGTTCCCGCAGTCTCCGCTGCCCATTGGAATTCTGGGTTGAGATCCCAATGCCTGATGGGGCTAAAACATTGTCGCGGGTGGTTCTGGGTACATATCGTCAGCCTCCCGTTCCCTCCCTCCCCCCGTGAAAGCAAGGGCAGACAATCATTTCGCGCCTTTTTTCCTGAGTTACCTGTGCAGACGCCATACCATGGCAAGCATGGAGCCCGCTCAGGTAACCGTCACCCTATGTCTCCTGGGTGCTGGCAGACGCGGTACGGCATTGCTACACAGTAGCAGCAACCCCTTGCCTTGTGGCAGCAGACGGTACAGTACGACTGGTAGCCGTCATCGTCATGTCTGAGGTGCTCCTGGTCGCCTCTGTGAGGTCGATCAGGAGCGCCTGGGCAGACATGGGCACAGGGACTAAATTTGGAGTGACTTGACCAGGTCATTCTCTTTAGTCCTGCAGTCAGTCCTATTGAACCGTCTTATGGTGAGCGGGCAGGCGATACGGACTGCTAGCAGTCGTGCTGTACCATCTTCTGCCGAGCAGTCATGAGATGTGGATGGCATGCAGTCCGTCTGCTGCCAGCCAAAGATGTAAAAGATAGATGGAGTGGGTCAAAACAAGAAATAGACCAGATTTGTTTTGTACTCATTTGCTTCCCCCCCCTCCCCTGTCTAGGGGACTCATTCTTCTAGATCACACTGCAGTCAAGGTGCAGCGAGGTAAATCTAGCCATGTATCAATCAGAGGCCAGGCTAACCTTCTTGCTCCAATAAGGACAATAACTTAGGTGCACCATTTCTTATTGGAACCCTCTGTGAAGTCCTGCCTGAAATACTCCTTGATGTAAAGCCACCCCCTTTGTTGATTTTAGCTCCCTGAAGCCAACCCTGTAAGCGCCCCTCCCAGCGTCAGAGCAATGGCAAACAATCGGGCATCTGAGAGTGCTGTCCAGAGCAGTCACAATGGAGCGCTCTGATGGGGCTAAAACATTGTCGCGGGTGGTTCTGGGTACGTGTCGTCAGGCCCCCGTTCCCTCCCTCCCTCCGTGAAAGCAAGGGCAGACAATCATTTCGCGCCTTTTTTCCTGAGTTACCTGTGCAGACGCCATACCACAGCAAGCATGGAGCCCGCTCAGGTAACCGTCACCCTATGTCTCCTGGGTGCTGGCAGACGCGGTACGGCTTTGCTGCACAGTAGCAGCAACCCCTTGCCTTCTGGCAGCAGACGGTGCAATACGATTGGTAGTCGTCCTCATCGTGTCCGAGGTGCTCCTGGCCGCGTCGGCTGGGAGCGCCTGGGCAGACATGGGCGCAGGGACTAAATTTGGAGTGACTTGACCAGGTCATTCTCTTTAGTCCTGCAGTCAGTCCTATTGAACCGTCTTATGGTGAGCAGGCAGGCGATACGGACTGCTAGCAGTCGTACTGTACCATCTTCTGCCAGGCAGGCAAGAGATGAGGATTGCTAGCAGTCGTATTGCACCATCTTCTGCCAGGCAGGCAAGAGATGGGGATGGCTAGCAGGCGTACTGTACCATCTTCTGCCGAGCAGCCATGAGATGTGGATGGCATGCAGTCCTTCTGCACCGTCTGCTGCCAGCCAAAGATGTAAAAGATAGATGGAGTGGGTCAAAACAAGAAATAGACCAGATTTGTTTTGTACTCATTTGCCTCCTCCCCTGTCTAGGGGACTCATTCCTCTAGGTCACACTGCAGTCACTCACAGAGAAGGTGCAGCGAGGTAAATCTAGCCATGTATCAATCAGAGGCCAGGCTAACCTCCTTGTTCCAATAACAACGATAACTTAGGTGCACCATTTCTTATTGGAACCCTCCGTGCAGTCCTGCCTGAAATACTCCTTGATGTACAGGCACCCCCTTTGTTGATTTTAGCTTCCTGAAGCCAACCCTGTAAGCCGTGTCGTCAGTCGCCCCTCCCTCCGTCAGAGCAACGGCAGACAATCGTTCCGCGCCTTTTTTCTGTGCGGACGCCATACCACGGCAAGCATGGAGCCCGCTCAGCTCACTTTGGCAATTAGGAGCACATTAACCACCACACGCATTATTCAGCAGTATATGCAGCACCAGAACATGGCAACGCGATACCGGGCGAGGAGGCGACGTCAGCGCGGTCCCGTGAGTGATCAGGACATGGACACAGATTTCTCTGAAAGCATGGGCCCTGACAATGCATGCATCATGGTGCTAATGGGGCAGGTTCATGCTGTGGAACGCCGATTCTGGGCTCGGGAAACAAGCACAGACTGGTGGGACCGCATAGTGTTGCAGGTCTGGGACGATTCCCAGTGGCTACGAAACTTTCGCATGCGTAAGGGCACTTTCATGGAACTTTGTGACTTGCTTTCCCCTGTCCTGAAGCGCATGAATACCAAGATGAGAGCAGCCCTCACAGTTGAGAAGCGAGTGGCGATAGCCCTGTGGAAGCTTGCAACGCCAGACAGCTACCGGTCAGTTGGGAATCAATTTGGAGTGGGCAAATCTACTGTGGGGGCTGCTGTGATGCAAGTAGCCCACGCAATCAAAGATTTGCTGATATCAAGGGTAGTGACCCTGGGAAATGTGCAGGTCATAGTGGATGGCTTTGCTGCAATGGGATTCCCTAACTGTGGTGGGGCTATAGATGGAACCCATATCCCTATCTTGGCACCAGAGCACCAAGCCGCCGAGTACATAAACCGCAAGGGGTACTTTTCGATAGTGCTGCAAGCTCTGGTGGATCACAAGGGACGTTTCACCAACATCAACGTGGGATGGCCGGGAAAGGTGCATGATGCTCGCATCTTCAGGAACTCTGGTCTGTTTCAAAAGCTGCAGGAAGGGACTTTATTCCCAGACCAGAAAATAACTGTTGGGGATGTTGAAATGCCTATATGTATCCTTGGGGACCCAGCCTACCCCTTAATGCCATGGCTCATGAAGCCGTACACAGGCAGCCTGGACAGTGGTCAGGAGCTGTTCAACTACAGGCTGAGCAAGTGCAGAATGGTGGTAGAATGTGCATTTGGACGTTTAAAGGCGCGCTGGCGCAGTTTATTGACTCGCTTAGACCTCAGCGAAACCAATATTCCCACTGTTATTACTGCTTGCTGTGTGCTCCACAATATCTGTGAGAGTAAGGGGGAGACGTTTATGGCGGGGTGGGAGGTTGAGGCAAATCGCCTGGCTGCTGGTTACGCGCAGCCAGACACCAGGGCGGTTAGAAGAGCACAGGAGGGCGCGGTACGCATCAGAGAAGCTTTGAAAAACAGTTTCATGACTGGCCAGGCTACGGTGTGAAAGTTCTGTTTGTTTCTCCTTGATGAACCCCCCCACCCCTTGGTTCACTCTACTTCCCTGTAAGCTAACCACCCTCCCCTCCTCCCTTTAATCATTGCTTGCAGAGCCAATAAAGTCATTGCTGCTTCACAGTCATGCATTCGTTATTCATTCATCACACAAATAGGGGGATGACTACCAAGGTATCCCAGGAGGGGTGGTGGAGGAGGGAAGGAAAATGCCACACAGCACTTTAAGCACAGCACTTTAAAAGTTTACAACTTTAAAATTTATTGAATGACAGCCTTCTTTTTTTTGGGCAATCCTCTGTGGGGGAGTGGCTGGTTGGCCGGAGGCCTCCCCACCGCGTTCTTGGGCGTCTGGGTGTGGAGGCTATGGAACTTGGGGAGGAGGGCGGTTGGTTACAGAGGGGCTGCAGTGGCAGTCTGTGCTCCAGCTGCCTTTGCTGCAGCTCAACCATACACTGGAGCATACTGGTTTGGTCCTGCAGCAGCCTCAGCATTGAATCCTGCCTCCTCTCATCACGCTGCCGCCACCTTTGAGCTTCAGCCCTGTCTTCAGCCCGCCACTTACTCTCTTCAGCCCGCCACTTACTCTCTTCAGCCCTCCACCTCTCCTCCCGGTCATTTTGTGCTTTCCTGCACTCTGACATTATTTGCCTCCACGCATTCGTCTGTGCTCTGTCAGTGTGGGAGGACAGCATGAGCTCGGAGAACATTTCATCGCGAGTGCGTTTTTTTTTCTTTCTAAGCTTCACTAGCCTCTGGGAAGGAGAAGATCCTGTGATCATTGAAACACATGCAGCTGGTGGAGAAAAAAAAAGGGACAGCGGTATTTAAAAAGACACATTTTATAAAACAGTGGCTACACTCTTTCAGGGTAAACCTTGCTGTTAACATTACATACATAGCACATGTGCTTTCGTTACAAGGTCGCATTTTGCCTCCTCCCACCGCGTGATTTTGGTTGAATGCCAGCAAACATACACTGCAATGCTTTGTTCTACAGTGATTCCCCAGTACGTGTTGCTGGCCTGGAGTGGTAAAGTGTCCTACCATGAAGGACGAAATAAGGCTGCCCTCCCCAGAAACCTTTTGCAAAGGCAGAACCGCAAATGCCAGGGCAAAGTAATCCTTTCACATGCTTGCTTTTAAACCATGTATAGCATTTTAAAAGGTACACTCACCAGAGGTCCCTTCTCCGCCTGCTGAGTCCAGGAGGCAGCCTTGGGTGGGTTCGGGGGGTACTGGCTCCAGGTCTAGGGTGAGAAACAGTTCCTGGCTGTCGGGAAAACCGGTTTCTCCGCTTGCTTGCTGTGAGCTATCTACAACCTCCTCATCATCATCTTCTTCGTCCCCAAAACCTACTTCTGTATTGCCTCCATCTCCATTGAAGGAGTCAAACAACACGGCTGGGGTAGTGGTGGCTGAACCCCCTAAAATGGCATGCAGCTCATCATAGAAGCGGCATGTTTGGGGCTCTGACCCAGAGCGGCTGTTCGCCTCTCTGGTTTTCTGGTAGGCTTGCCTCAGCTCCTTCAGTTTCACGCGGCACTGCTTCGGGTCCCTGTTATGGCCTCTGTCCTTCATGCCCTGGGAGATTTTCAGAAAGGTTTTGGCATTTCGAAAACTGGAACGGAGTTCTGATAGCACGGATTCCTCTCCCCAAACAGCGATCAGATCCCGTACCTCCCGTTCAGTCCATGCTGGAGCTCTTTTGCGATTCTGGGACTCCATCATGGTCACCTCTGCTGATGAGCTCTGCATGGTCACCTGCAGCTTGCCACGCTGGCCAAACAGGAAATGAGATTCAAAAGTTCGCGGTTCTTTTCCTGTCTACCTGGCCAGTGCATCTGAGTTGAGAGCGCTGTCCAGAGCGGTCATAATGGAGCACTCTGGGATAGCTCCCGGAGGCCAATACCATCGAATTGTGTCCACAGTACCCCAAATTCGAGCCGGCAACGTCGATTTAAGCGCTAATCCACTTGTCAGGGGTGGAGTAAGGAAATCGATTTTAAAAGCCCTTTAAGTCGAAATAAAGGGCTTCATTGTGTGGACGGGTGCAGGTTTAAATCGATTTAACGCTGCTAAATTCGACCTAAAGTCCTAGTGTAGACCAGGGCTAGATAGGATTAGGTTCTGATTAGAATGTGAACTTCTGTGATAGTTTCTTCCTCAAAGAGAACCAAACACTGACAAAGCCCCTCTGTGCCTCTGTTCATTAAATATAAAAAGGTCACTTTTTGGCAAACTTCCAAATTAATGCAAGCATATTCAGTCTCTTGGTTCTGACTGACTGTGATGGCAACTGATCATATTCAAAAGATATGCTGCAGACTTTCAAAGATGGAGTCTTGGTTTTTTTCTGGTCTCATGTAAATGATAGATACACTGGAGTTTAAGCAAAGGATCCCTTTATACTCAATTATGAGTATTTTTATGAGTGCTACATAGCAACTATTTAGTGTCACAGCCATAAAGTCGTCTTCTGTTTTTCCACGTAGAATAAAACAATTTATAATCAGAAATCAGAAATTTTGCTTTACTCTGCATGCCATTCCTTCCACTTCTACCTCTTCTACGGTATCCCGCAACGGGTCTGTACTATTATTTTCAGCTAAGGTACAATAATTGGATAGCTTACTTAGCTATAATGCCAAACAAAATAGGTATCCACTAAGTTTTTGTTAGGGTTTTAAAAAACAAAACAATTTTTGACTTTCCAAAATGTCTGCCAAATTGCAGCAACACAATTTCACTAGATGAAGATTTGAGCTGTTTTTTTTTCCAGAGGCAGCATGGCCTAGGGGAGGGAGCACAATGCTGGGACTCAGGAACACCAGAGTTCCACGTTTAGCTTTCACCCTTCCTTTCACAATGTGTCCCCTGTATATCCTTCCTCTGGACATCTCTTACTGTACCCACTTCTTATTGGCTTTCTTTGGGGAGGAGTCCAGTGCCCTGGGGGATAGCAATTGGCCTCTTACCCCATTGGGTCTTTATAAAGAAGGACAAAATAGACTGCTGACTACATCTGGGTCTGAGTAGGATGCTACCCATTCTCACCCCACCTATGTCCCAGGGAGCAGCTCTGTGCTGAATAGGGGGAGAATGCTCCTTCCTCCATGATTCTGGCAACTAGGGTGGACAGTGGCCCTTCTTCCCTGCTCTTTAAGGCCCAGGAATCAGCCAGCCAACTCCCTCTGCAGACATCATAAGAGATAGGACATCTAATAAGGAAGGGGGTAGGCCCCTGCATGGAAACAGCACTGCTTCCAGTAGGAGGAGGGAAGCATCTGTGTGAATCCAAGAACAGCAGATACAGTGGGATGTGAAGGAATGCAGGAACTGGATTGAGATGAGCATGGCCAGGTCTGTGTGTATAAGAGCTCCCCTTAATTTCAAGTGTTTCCTGTGCTCTCCTAAGTGAAAGATGAAACAAATATCTTTGTGCGCTTATTCTTTTCTTTACCACTACATTGACTTCACAATTCCTCTTGCTTTGTCTTTCTACAGCACAGGAAATATGGTCACTGGCACTGTCATTCAACTACATAGTTGCTAACAAAACTAGAGGTTATTACCAAACTTGCTCACCACTTCTATATTCTCTTAAGACCTGTCTCCATAAACACACACTGAAATTGGGTTTGGAAGAATCAGGCTTTAGAACTAAGCCTAGTTCTTGCTAGTAGGGCACTTTGGTTTCCTTTACTGGAATAGACAGGAAAGGGCAGAATCATATTATAAACTGCTTTACAAATCCATGGGATGGGGGCCTACTCTATAGCATGGTCTTGATAAATATAATAAAATAATTCTTCCCTGTGTACAATGGCCAGGAAAAAAAACTATGATCAATCATCTAGCAAGGTCTGTTTTAAATAACATTCCCCTTCCTAATATACATAGTTTGTCTGAATGTAGAGTGGGCCTTCTTGCTGAACTGCTCATTAAACTGGATATATTTTTAGTAACTGGGAATAAGGAGGGAGATCAAGGAAGAGTCATTCAAGTTCCCTATTCCCACACTTCCCCAATGGGGTTGCATGATAAGATCAAAAGGCCAGATTCTCAGATGCTTTCAGTATGCTTCTATTTGGAAATTTCAAACCCCCTTGTTAAAGTGGATCCCACTCGATGCAGAATAAGCATACAGCTAGGCATCAGAACTTCCAGAGTTCTAATTTGAGCTTTGCAACTAACTAGCTTTGGGCAATACCCTTTGCTTCTCAGTTTTCCAAACTGTAAAATGGGAATAATAACACTTATTTAGCTGCCTCAGAGGGCTTCTGAGCTTGAATTAGTTAATATTTATACAATGCCTAGAAATGCCACCCAGCCACATCAATGGGTGGGGGAAACTGATGGGACTGGTGCTGAAAGGGGGACAGTCCTAGTAGCAAGGGAGGGAGCAAGGACAATAAGTAGCTCCTCCCATGGGAATCTCTGGCACCAGTGGGCATCTGTGGGAGAGGGATGTTGTTTGGCCAGCATTCCCCCGCTCCCATGATGTATCTCAGCTCAGGGGCCATGTGGAACTTCTTTTGACTCCATTCCAGCAACTCACCCTACCCACCTGAACTAGGAATGGGAACCCAGTGTGACAGACACTGTGGGTTTAGCCTATTGCCTGTTTTGGAGGTCAGGAAGGAATTTTTATTCTGATGGGCCAAATTGGTGGAGGACCAGGGAGTTTTCTGCCTTTCTCCCAGCACTTTCAAGTCACAGTGGGTTAAGTAGGAACATGCATGGTACCCAGCTGAGCTGCTGGGTGATGTTGCTTACTTATCGCAACTTGTGGCTGGTTTCCAATGCGGTTAAGAGAATAAAATGAAAAGTTCGCAGAGGTAAAAGACCTGGGATTTTGGTGATGGGCCTTCGGCTCAGATCAGAGGGTGAGACCTTGTGGTCTTTGTGGGCTGAAGTCAGACCTTGTGGCACTAGCGGGACGAGGTCCCCACCCTGCTGCACCCTCTGTCCTCCTCACAGGGGGAGGGTAGGGTGTTAGGTTTCAGAGAGAGCTGTGAGGTAGGATGAGGAGGCCCTACCCTGCGTTATGGATTATATGGAAAGGAGCCCTGTAACCCTGGTGCCAGTTACAGGTTATATGGTAAGGAGCCCTGGAACTCCTGCCCTGGAACCAATCAAATGCCTGATGTAGGAGAGTATGGGTGATGGGTGGGAAATGCCCCACCTTTGTGCTAAAAGTTTAATTAAAGTTGCATCCTGCCACTTAATTCCATTGTCCTCATATTGCTGCTGTGTCCACATCAACATGTAAAACACTATTAATGTGCGTATTTATATTTTTCTGTGGATTACTATTTCAAATGCAACTCAGGAGAGTGCAAGTATGAGCCTTTTGAATGTCATATTTACAGCTCTGAATGTGATACACCATTTGTGAAGATCTGAATGTGTACGCTACAAGATAGCAATCTCTGAAGTGGCTTCAAGTGTAATAATCTCACCAGCATAAGACTTGTGTTTTGTATCACATTACAGTAACAGAACAATGAAACTTTCTCAAGCCAGGCTGATACCTAAAACTTTTTAATTAATTCAGGTTCACTCCTTGGGACCATGTCGCCTTAAAGTTAAATAATGCAAATGAAATGTGCCTTTGTTTGTTCTAAAACAAAAGCAGCTGGGAACTAAATATTCTCAAATGGCAATGGTAAGTAACACAGAGCTGCATATTACATGGTGCTGGGCAATTGGTTATATCCAAACTGCTGTTTCCTTGGAAATCACAGAGTTGTCTGCTTATGTGTACCCTCTGTGGTTTTTACTTATTGTATCACACATTTGTGACCTATAGACCACATAGTTCTACACAATAAAAGCAGGTCCAGAATTATGCCAAAGAACCTTGCTGCATACTGTCATTCTCTGAATAACCCTCTCCACAATTTATTAGATGAGGTCAGTGGTTGTAACAAATGATCTATAAAACTACTGGGTTTGAACAGTCATGCCTCAGTGTAATTTGCTGCTCTGTGGGATTCCAGGTATGGGAGTGCCCCATGCAAGAGAACAACAGGGATTCCATAAGCATTCCATCTAGTCTCTTTACCATGTGAGGGAATCCAGTCTTCTGTGCTCCTCCAGTGTCAGTGTGGGGAGGTGGTATCATGGGTTGATGAGGCTGTTACAGGGTCCCAACAAACATAGGGTCACAAGTAGTTGCCTTTCTGACTTGTGCTTAAGGCTGGCCCTGTGTGACTGAATGTAGTTCTTTCCCTCCTCAGTCCAACAGAGCTCTGCTAGGGCTCTGGAAGCAGGTAAGAGGTGATAGTTATTTTGCTTTTTTCTGCAATGGGCAGATTTCAGAGCAGAAATGGAATTAGCATCAGAGAAGGCCACTCTTCTTGTAACCTGGAGGAAAAGCAGCCTAAAAAGGAGGTTGCAGTTTTAATGGGAATCTTCAGGATCTCCTCAGAAGTTCCCAAACAACATTTGTTGCAGCAAGAACTGGAGAAAGTTGCTTAATAATTTAGAGTATTTATTCCTCCACGACTGATACAAATCAATTGGATTGATGGCTGATTTTATGAGGCTGTTGTGTATTTTGCAGTCCTTAATTAATTTGTGACAGCCTCATTCCACTCTCCACATCTAGAGCTCTTCTGCCTACTGCAGCACGAGCATTTTTTACTTTACACTAAAGATTTTTCTATGATTTATAAGTCTCCTCCAGGGGGTGTGGTTATCATAAAATAATCACACCCTTGGGGGATTAAAACCGCTTATCTCTGGATCATGACTTGTAATACCCCAGGGGTGTGATTATCTCAGGAAACTCACACTCTCTGTCATGTCTAATTGCTTAATTATTATAGCGGTGAATTCATTCCACGATAAAGGAGTTAAGGTTGTGTCAGCACTTCTATTAAAAATCCTGGTTTCTTGGAGTTTGTAAATCTGCCACAAAAATCAGCAGCAGGCTGAAACCTGGCCCACAAGTTTCCACCTGGGAGTAAACATTTCTACCTGATTTCTAAAAAAATGTTTGAATATGTATTGAACTATGTGAAATGAAATATAAATACAAAAAGTTAATTGTGTATTTACACAATAGCTGATGCTTGGGCAGATATTTGGGGGTAAATAAAATAATGCATGTTTAAAAATATTTATAAGTATGTATACATCCAATTGTCTGGAATAACTCTCAAGCTGTCTTGGGTAAAATTGTGCAAGTTTTGGAACCCTCTAATAAAGGCTTTTTTCTTCTTTTTAAACAAATACAATCAAACAAAGGATGAATAAACCACACTATGTGCAAAATGCTGAAGCGCCCAATCTAGTTGCTATTGAATAAGAACAATGGTAATTATGAATGAGTAAGGCCTGGAGGATTTAGCCCAGTGTCTGGAATATTAAAGTTGTGCCACAGACTAAAATCCTTACTTGCACAACATTCAGATTTAAGGCTGGTATGATAACCCTTTAACCCTTGCCAATTTACCTTTGTCAGGGCTTCAAATTAAGAGTTAAGTACTGTAGGGTTCAGTTACTTGGGGCTAAGTAGTACTCACAAATGATCTGGAAAAAGGGATAAACAGTGAGATGGCCAAATTTGCAGATGATGCAAAAGTACTGATGCAACTTACGTCCAAAGCAGACTGCAAAGAGTTACAAAGGGATCTCACAAAACTGGATGACTGGGCATAAAAATGGCAGATGAAATTCAATGTTGATAAATACAAAGTAATGCCCACTGGAAAACATAACCCAACTATACATACAAAATGATGGGGTATAAATTAGCTGTTACCACTCAAGAAAGAGATCTTGGAGTCATTGTGGATAGATCTCTGAAAACATCTGCTCAATATGCAGCAGTAGTCAAAAAAGCAAACAGAATGTTGGGCATCATTAAGAAAGGGATAGATTATAAAACAGAAAATAATATATTGCCTCTATATAAATCCATAGTACACCCACATCTTGAATACTGCATGCCGATGTGGTCGGCCCATCTCAAAAAAGATGTATTTGAATTGAAAAAGGTTCAGAAAAGGGCAACAAAAATTATTAGGGGTACGGATAGGGTGACGAGATAGTAAGCGTGAAAAATCGGGACATTTTAGGTATGGAACAGCTTCCGTATGAGGAGTGATTAATAAGACTGGGACTTTTCAGCTTGGAAAAGAGATGACTAAGGAGGGATATGATAGAGGACTATAAAATCAAGAATGCTGTGGAGAAAGTGAATAAGAAAATTTTATTTACTCCTTCTCATAACACAAGAACAAGAAGTCACCCAATGAAATTAATAGGCAGCAGGTTTTAAACAAACATAAGAAAGTACTTCTGCACACAACACACAGTCAACCTGTGGAACTCATTATCAGGGTATGTTATGAAGGCCAAAATTATAATGGGGTTCAAAAAAGAATTAGCTAAATTCATGGTGGACAGGTCTATCAATGGCTGTTAGCCACGATGGTCAGAATGCAACCCCATGCTCTGGGAGTCCTTTGCATCTGACTGCCAGAAGCTGGGAGTGGATGACAGGGGATGGATCACTGAATGATTGCCTGTTCTGTTTATTCTCTCTGAAGCACCCGGCATTGGCCACTATTGGAAGACAGGGTACAGGGCTAGATGAACCATTGGTCTGACCAGTATAACCATTTTTATGTTCTAGTAGTTTTAATGTTGAATTTCCTGGGATTTTTGTTATATAGCTTTAACATTTATAAAATAGTAGTAAATAATATTTCCTTATGTGACTATGAAATAACTTCCCTATTTCACATGGGAAGCTGAATTTTCAAATGTGCCTCAGAATAGGCTCATGTCTATTTTATGCCCCTAAATGTCTACTTGATTGTCTGTTGTTTTCGTTTGAGCAGATCTGTTAGGGGCTTATTCCTTCACCCGCTTACTTCCCTAGTCCTTCTCGCATGAACAGAGAGCAACAATACCCGAAGTCCAAAGGTGCAGACAATTTGATGTTTATTGGGGTGAACTTCCAGCAAGCATGATTCCAGTTTCCTTCCTTAGTGTCCCCCTTCCCAGCTCTGACACCACAGAGCCTTACCTGTGTCCCTGTTCCCATTCCCCCCCTTAGCAAAACATGATTCCAATCTCCCCACACCCATTCCCCGTTCCCATTCCCCCCACCCACACTTCCTGATTGACTGCAGACTATACAGTAAAACTTGAGTTCTGCTTAGCTATACCTTAACCAATCATTTACTGAAATTTAACTAACCAATCCTAACATATTGTAACATGATTATTTAACCAGTTATATCCCACCACCTTAATTAGTTTACACCCAGCAAAATTAATTATACAGCAGACAGAAACAATCAGAGAACCAGACAGAGTTCATGCAAATAAACAATAGCAAAGTGGGAACTATTATGACAAAACAATACAGAAGTGAGGATTTTACAACTACATCCATAAAGACATGAGGGTTTCCCAGCTGTGTCTATTGATAAGTGAGTTCTTACCAAACAGAAAACTATCAAACTAAACTTTCTTTTACATCCTCTAGGCTCTTCCTTTTCTCTGGAGGTGATAGATCAGATCACCTTTCTAACAGCCCCAGATTGCCTTATTTCAATGTGACTAGTTTGGAATGTGAGGATGTGACCGGTTGCTTCCAGCTTATGGCTGCCTCTGCTGCTTAGCCAAAGGCCTTAGCCTAAGAACAGGTCCTCAGACTGTCACAGTAAGAGAAGGCCCTTACACCAGCAGGCAGTGATTTTGATTCTTTCTTTTATACCTCTATAACTAGCTAAGTGAGAAGAATACATCTAAATTCTTAGAGTATAGGCCTTTACAGACAGGCCTGAATATTTATATCCTAACAAGATCAAACAGCATTTGTCAAACACTGATAACAGATTATAAACTCATTTTTGCTTTGCGAAGATTCACAGATCAAGCCCAGTTTTTGTGACTATATTTGGTATTTGAATATATTTGATAAATACTAAGAGCAAAACATTGGAAGTCTCTGCAGAACATGACAATTATTGAGAGTTGATTTTCTCTATTCATGCTTGTGAAACGGATCTCCCAAGTTACATTGTGTTGTGCCTGTTCATCGATTGGAAGCCCAAAAGTTTATAAGGAACACTACTCTCTGAACACAAGTATATTTAGTGTTGAAAATGTGTATTCACCTACAGCTTTCCATGCTACCTCCAAAGCTTCCAATGTCTTCATTTCCAACAGAACTTTAACTGCACTTTAAAATTCTTTATAGTTCTTTGGGGAAGGGACTGCCTCTTTGCTGTATATCTGTAGAGTTCCTAGCTCAATGAGGCCTCAGTTGGACTGAGAAGTCAAGGCACTACCAAAATACAAAAAATCATTAATAAAATCTTGCTATGGGATGTCTGTCTTGTTTTTTAAGTAAATAATAATCTTTTTACATTTATTTCCTAAATCATTGATTCTCAAAAAAAAAAAAAAAAAAAATCAGAGATCCCTGTGGTTTGTCAAGCCTACTGAAAAAAATCATTTGAGAGGGGTAAGAAGACATTTCTCTCTCACTCTCCTACAGAATGTCCACCATACTGTCAGAGGCTCCTTTCAGGATGGCCTGCTCACCATTTTTTATGATTAATTTTCTACTTCAGTTTTAGGTTCATTTTCAAACAATGAGTTGTTTGAGTTTAGCCACCTGAAATACTGGCACACAATGATTCCAGCTCACCAAATAATAGATTTCTGTAAAGCTTCTCCACACATTAAAACTTGAATCCTTCATGCCTGCAGATATGCAGTCTTAGAAAGAGTTCTGAATGATTAGGATGGCTGACCATATAATGCTTGTCCGATGCTGTGGAAAAAGAAAATGAAATCATTTCTTTTTCTGTTTTGTTTCTTCCTTTTCTGTTCTGTTATTTCCTACCTGTCATTTTTATCTTTAGAGTATCTTCCACCTGGAAGGCTACACAGTAATTATACACATGTTTTGGCAGCCAATGGGTGGTGAACAGTGGGGAAAAACATCTGGTCTTTTGAATGGCAAGCTCAAGATGGTTCACGGGAGAAAAAAAAAACTTTAATGAACATTTAACAGTTGCTAAGTGAAAGGATAGTGAATGTCTTATCCAATATATACTTTCAATATTGCTAATGCTTTGTGAAGTAATGTGTCACAAGAAAGAGGAGGAGAGAGGTAGTACCATATGGTGTAGAATATGAGAACAAAGAATTAATAATATAATAGCGAACAAAGAATAGAAAGGGATATAGGCATAAGTATACCTATATAGGGCTAAGTTGGTTTGATACTTCAGTTCTGGGTACATTACAAATGTCATATTTAGGTGGATAGAAAGATACCACAGGGTAATGCTATAAGTGGAATATGGAGGTTTCCTAGCCAATATTGGTGCATAATTATAGTCAAAGCGCTCTACTCTATAGGCCACAGGGGTTACACCTAAATAGGAGGCCTGATTTTCAGAGATGCTGAGCTTCAGATGCTGCTGCCTGCTCAGCACTTCTATCAGAGCACTAATTAGATACCTAAACATAGTTTTGGAGCCAAATGTTAGAGACACTTTTTAAAAAAAAATCTTTGAGTTTTGTGCCTCAAATTTCCCACATCTTTAAAATGGGAATAATAATATCTGCCTCAAAATAGTGTTGTGAAGCTTAATTCACTAAAGTGTGTAAATCACTCTGAGATAATTGGATAAAAGGAGGACAGAAGTCCAAAGTATTAGTCGGAGCAGAATAGTAGTATATATCCTTCTAGTACCCTGGCTGGTTGAAAAATGAAACAAATTTTCCACAAATATATAATCTCATATGTGTGTCATTTTGCTTTAGTCATGCTTGTCTCCTTTTCAGTTCCTAAAACACTTATGCACTTTTACTGGAGCAAATTTTTCTGGCACAAATGTTTGGTCAATTTCCAAGTCACATTCATGAGTATTTGCAAAATGATTACTTTAACTTTGCAGGTCCAATGATTTTTTTTAAGGCTCATCCAATAAAGGAAGAAAGACAATCCTATCAGATTTACCTGACTAATCACAGCAAATCAATACAATTCAACCCAAGAATATTGGCTACTAACAACTGCTCATGCCAAACCATAGAAGTAAAACCACTTTAATGGAAAATTTTTCAAGTAATGGCTACATATTAGGAAATTGCATTCCGAAGGTGGATATTCCTCAATCAGAAAAAGAGGCTACATGTATACGATAAATCTTTTGTGAATAATTTATCAGCTCCACAACTGGGAGTGTCCAAGAGGGCTCTGAGATTATCAGATAGATTTTGCTGAATACTGTATAATAGGGAATTGACACAATGATCTTGAATGTGATCATAGTGTATTTCATGGGGCTCAGTTTTAGCTGTAAGAAACCCTTTCCCGAACTTCTACTTGCCATGGTCCTTTTATTTCTTTCTTCATAACACAGGGACATGTACCAGTTGTTTATGTAAGGCACCTCTGTGTATAAATTGTCATCTACAAATTGCAGTCTCAAATACAATGCCTTTGTGATTAGTCCTGTTCAGGCATGTCTAGTTCCATGTCATCCTCTCTAATGAGAACTGAGCCTAGATTAATTAATTATCCCTTCCAGATTGTATAGTCCCCACCAGGACATAGGGAGACCCTATATGGTGACATTAGGTAGCACAGGCTGTGTTGCTTAATCGGTCTGGGATCTTAAAATCTAGAGAGAATTACAGTCTGTCTATATTAAGTGACTTTTTTATCATGGAGGAGTGGTAATGACATCGTAGTTAAGGATTGGTTAGAGTTTTCATTCCATTAGGACTCTTAAAACATCCCAAATTTATTCACTAATACCAAGTCTTCTGTGATCAGGGAGATAAGATAAAGTTCATCTGGGGAGATGGCCTATCTGTGAGGCAGAGTATGATCTAGAGAGGACGGAGCTGATGGTGGGGGCTGGGAAGGAAAGACTCCTTGGGCATCAGCATGATAGAATTTTGATAGATGTACGCCCCTGTTAGCCAATGCCAATACAGAATATACTGCAAACACCACAAATGTGATGAAATTTTGCAAAATGCTACTGCCTTTGAGGAATTTTCACGCATGCAAGATATAATGCAATATTCCTGTGAATATTTAGTTCAGCTTTGCTGCAAAGTTGGAACAAAACAAAATCTGTGAGTATTGGGCCAACAAGGTCTTAAACTGCACAGTGCAACTCAAGTAAGTTTAGAATATTTACTCTGATGTCCAAGATAGTTTTTCTTTCCTGAGTTTGTTTAAAGCCAGCCTTTCTCAAGCAGGGATGCAGTCCTGGGGACACTTTCATCATGAAGGAGCAAACATGACAAAGGCATTGGCACTTGCACAGAGGCTCGAAGTGCATGTCTAGTCTGTCAAATAACTCCATGCCTTTTGCATTTTGTTTTAGGGAACTTTATTTAGATGGCAGCAGCAGCAACTCCAAAAATTTTGAGATGATGTATTGTGTGCGACAGGCTTTATCTAATAATGTATGCACCGTGGCAGGGACAGATACTGTGAGTGTCACCACTTATTAATGCACTTGTGCAGCTCACAGAGCCTAAGGTTTGAGGGACCTTCTGGGTCACCTAGTCCAGGCCTCCACCCAAGGGTAGGATTTTTTCTACCATATTCCTGCACAGTGTAACATCTAATGTGCACTTGAACACCTCTAGTGATGGAGTCTTAGTGACTTCCTTGGTAAATTGTTGCTTAATGCCCTTGTGGCTTAGAATTTTGTCCTAATATCTAATGTGAATATGACTGTTTCTTTTTTCAGTCTGTTATCTCTTGTATAACCCCACATTTAATTAACCTGAAAAATAAATCCTTTTATTTTTTATTATTTATCTCTAGTAAGCGATATGAATATCACACTGTACTTATCATCCAGAAGTTTTAAGACCAGTTTTATACAGCCAGAAGCCCCTACAGACAGTACTGGGATTGTAGAGTGGTACAGCCATCTGAGTCTCTGGCTGATTGAATTTCAGCAGCTTGCTTACTAATATTATTAATAGGAGTTCCTTGAAGACAGTATTTATTGGCAACAGTTACCTGATTCTTCAAAGGTTTGTGTACAATTGGCACAAGAAATGGGATTTGTATGATTAAAAAAACCAAAGGGACTTGCCTACTAAACTGGTATTACAAGAATATTTTTTGCCTTGGAGAATTTATGGCTGAGTAAAGCTTTAAGAACTTTTGTTCAGAAGAGACCTTAATATGACATTAGACTAAAAACAGCAGGGATATCTGATAATCTCCCCAGGCCTCACTTGATTTATAAGCTAGCATGCCAATACCTTCTAGCTCAAGCAGCTGGAGCATAGACCATCCCCTCACCAGACTCAATTGATGCACCCATTACTATTATGTCACTTCTTTCACAATGTGCCTTTTAAACCATTTATTGTTTTTGCTGCCCTTCTAATTTATTAATTTCCCTTCTATTGTGGAGAAGTATTTGATGTGACTACACAAGTACATTCACACTGTACAAATAAATTATTGCCTCCTTTATATTTATCCCTTTAGCTATATCCCTTTACATATATCCTTTTCTTCTGAGAGGCAAGGTAGGTGAGATAATATCTTTTATTGGACCAACTTCTGTTGGTGAAAGGTACAAGCTTTCAAGCCACTCAGAGCTCTTCTTTTTTCTGTCAGAGTTAAAATCTTCTAGGTTCCTCTCACTGTCACCTACAGAGTTTAAATTTTCCACAAGTAGAGGTTGTATATGTAAGGATAGTATACATATTTTTCTTCATGGGTGCACAATTTGGGGTAGTATTAGATTCTCATCACCTATGAGGCACCAAAGTGATGGTTGGAGCCAAGACTGCCCTTTTTCCATCCCCATTTCATGAACACGGTGAAATGGTTTCTCTCAAATGTAGACTGGACTACAGTAACCCACACCTTTGTTATCTGCAATGCACTCCTCTGGGACTACACATCATAACTCCGAAAGGACTAACATTCCTTCATAATCAGGGCTAGACTGTGACATTTAGATACTTCCTTCATAGGGGGAAGACCACTTTCAGGACCTAGCCAGAGACCAACCCTAGTGACACTCAATCTGAAAGGAGGCCACGTCCCTTTGGGATTTGCCATTATGATGATGGTCCAAACCCTGCACAGAATATCAAACTGTTCATTTTCTCATGAGCTTTTCTTTGGTGCTTGTCACTATTTTATCTGAGTGATTCACAAACAACAATGAATTTATTTTCACAACCCTCTGGTGGGGGATGGTATTATCCCGATTTTACAGATGGAGAAATGAGGCACAGAGAGATTCAGGTCAAAAGTGTTCACTAATTTTGAGTGCCTAATCTAAGACACCTAGAGCCTGATTTATCTGAGTACTTAGCATTTTTATAGCACTATATATGTTCAAAACTCCCATTATCTTAGTCCTTGAGCACCATCCATCCTGATTTAGAGAGAGTTCCTGTGTGGGGGAAAGGTAGTATGTGATCATATAATTGAAGGCTATATCATAATGCATATATACAAGAAGGGCAAATTAAGATTGAACAGGCACTCTTAAATCGGGCATTTCCTAACTTCTGAATGGTTGACTTGGCAACTTCAACATTCTTTTAATGTAGATTTTTTAATGTATTTTCCTAGCAAACTCAAAAGCAGAAATTCCATCTTGCTGAAGCATATTGACTCTATAGATGGTTCAACAGCAGGGTTAGAATATTTGGATGGCAGACCCTGTGCCACTTGAGCTAATGGAGTAACTGATGGAAGTAGTAGGTTTTCATCCCCTATGTGAACCAGCCATTAGATGATAGGAGGGATACGTTTAGTCAGTGAGTTTCACAACTCTTTGCTGACAATAGCAGAATGTTGGGAATCTTTGATTCTCTTTCAGGTTCTGGAGAAGAATGTTTCCTAGGAGTATAGACTCTTCTTTCCCTGCCTTAATCCTCTGCCCCGTCCATAACATGTAGCCCCTGCAGCCTGTCACTGCCCCCCACTCCTTCCAGGGCCCCTATTTCCCTCAACTGTATTTTGTGTCCATCTGATCTCCTGTTCCCCACTCCTCTGAATTCTAGTTAGGCAGCTATCTCCTTATTTTCAGTACCTGCAAAGTAGGGGGATTGAGAGGACAAAACCAAACAGTCTCCCTGCTTTTAGTGCCTGTGCTCAACACTACAGTTGGCTTTGGTTGCTAGGAAAGTTCTGCTCAGCTCCTGTAGCTGTGGGTTGCGAGCATGACCAGAACAGGTGATTGGAGAATTTATCTGCCCAACTCTAACAAGTTTCTACTGAGCATATGCTAAACTGATTTTCTGAGAGGCTAATGATTTGGCTAAATTTGGGTACATTTTCATGGTGACAGCAAAAGGTAAAACCCTGATACCCTGAACCCAGAACGACCTCCTGCAAAATTTAAGTCCCTGCCCCAAATCAAGGAGACATGATAGTCACTCAATTAAATAGTTGTGAGATTGTTTTAACATGGGTAAAACAAGGTATATTTTTCTAATCTCATTCTGAGAAATGGCTGAACCATTCTTGCTGAAATGTTAACATATCAGCCTTAGGTAGACAGCTGACATGGAAAATTTCAGCCCAAACGGTTGAAGTTTGACAAAAGATATAAGCAACTGAAAAAGGATGTTATAATGGAAAAGTGTTATGCAACTTTAGCCATAGGTATCCAGCTCTGATTATAATATAAATATGATGACCCCTTACCTGTGAAGCATACAGTTCTGGAAAGGGCTTTGAGATTGACATGTAGATTAAGGGCTTTCAAAAAATCACTCTAAATGGGAGTGAATCCATTGGTCAGTGCTGGGTGTGCTTTGAAATTCCATGTTGTCAATATGAGCAATTTCACTGCAAAAGTCTCTTTGAGGTTCTATTAATACTCAACACCCGAGTGTCCTAGTAATAAATAAACTATTTTAAACATGGTTAGAAGATGGATGGCTTCCCTTTAAAAATACTGTTGCAGTAAATTAAATGGAAAAATGAAATCTTAATGTAAAGAAAAACAAATGACACTTGATTTGATGCTTAACATTTCTGTCATAGGAAGAGATGATTCAATTAATGTGCTTTATTAAATCATGTAAAAATATTGGGACTGCACTAGGAAGATGTGCACTGCATAAGCACAAAGATTTAAGGATAGAGGTTAGATTATCTTTCTGCCAAGGTAATACATTAGTGATCAAAGTTGACATTGACAGCTATGGGAAAGAGCTAATGTACTTAGATATCTTACAGCAAGAGATGTGAGCTCTGTCCCACTTCCTCCTATCCATTTCTGCTGAAGGGCATTTATAGTCTTTTCCCCTGTTGTTAAATTTGCCAGTCGAAATAAATTCCAAGCATAGACGCTACTGTCTACAGTAAGGGAATGCTCCATTCATTCTGTATCTTTTCATTCATTGTAGGTTTACCTGAAAACCTGCCAGAGCACTAATCAACTATCAGGTGTGATTCCTACAGGATTTCTTTGGTTAGGCTGGTCATTGAATTTGAAAGTGGGAAATCAGACGGGAGGAAATCCGTTGCACGAATGCAGGTGCACCTCTTGGCAGCACCTTTATACAATACCAGAGTAGAAAGTGATGGCTGAGGAATTTGACAAGCAGGGTATAATTACAGCTAAGGTAACCAAGCCATCCTCCACAGTGAAAGCAAGAGGAAACATACATGCTTGTACATATATGCATTTAGATACATAATGCACCTATATATATATATACATATAAAATCAGAATTTTTGAAAACTGCAATATTTTCTTTTCAGGATAACACATGAAGCACTGCCACTGCGGTAGTTCATTTTTACTTGGGCTTGTTATAAGTAGGGCTGCGTACACTCATTTTACTTAATTTTGGAAACCATTTAAATATCATTGGTTCAAAAGTTTGACTTAAACACAGGTGTTTTTGAATTCTGTTTAAGATAATCATGAAAAAGGGACAGACGAAAAGAATCAATGAAGAAATTATATGAAAAACAGAGCTAAGGGCAGGCAGAGTAAAAAACAAATTTGGGGAATATGAAAAAAGAAACAGTGAGAAGTAATGTTTTTAGAAAAACTAGATAACATAAAATATATACTTTTCCTCTTGTAAAATCCTTTTGGTACTTCTTGGTTTATTGTAAGTATCCCAAAATGCCTCACTGTGTGGCAACACAGATTAGCCTGGAGTGTAATGAGACTTCAAAATATGACATAACATTTTTTTAAAAGACTCAATGCAATGCATGATATCTTTGATCTCACGCAGTAGTGTGCTTTAGGATTATTTTCAGTGAATGAGGAAGTAGAAAATAGTTTGCACTATGAAGAAAAAGAAGTTTAAAACCATTTTCTGTGTTGAATGCTGTTCAACAACTGGATAGCAGAGACATTTAGCACAGAAGTCTGTTCCTAACTCTGTTTTCATTTTTGATTTACTCTTCACCTTTAAACGTATCTGTTGACGACATTACAAGTGGTATTCTAGTAACAGGTGTCACAATTTCAGGGTAACTGCATCTTTCCCTGCCACATGGTTCATTCCAGAAGTGCCCATCCAGGTCTCAGGTCTTCAGTGGTCACCTGTGTCTGGGCAGGGACACTTGTCTCACTCCCTCCTGACTGAGGGTTTTAAGGCTGAACAGCTCTCTGCCTTACACTGTGATATCCCCAGGAAGCCTAACAGCCAGCACCCCTACTTTGCTTTCTCTCTGAGGACTCTGAACGTTGTATCGTCAGCAGTTACAAGTTCCGACACAGCTCTTTCTAAGCAGGCACAATAATTTTTAAGGTAAAAGTATTACCGAAAAAATAGAAAAAAAAATAAATGTAAACACACTAAACATACCACGAGCCACCTATCTTATGGGGTCCTAGTAGACCAAAATAATTCCAGTCCTTCCACAAATTTACTGTAGGTATATTAGACTTTCCTGTATGAAGGTATTTTCCTAACTTAACAGGGGGCTTCTGGAAAAACAAGCTGGAAAGCAACACAATGGCTAGGGATAAGCAGCCTCCCAACAAACAGTTGACAGGCAATTCCAAGACAATAGCCAACTCCAGGTTCCATCCTGAAGTTACACTGTTTTGTCAAGGCTGGGAGCTTAGAGATCAAAGGGACACTAAATGATTAAAAGGACTCTCTGGAGAGAGAGGAAGGGGGAGTGGTGCATGCTGTTCCTGCTGAGAACAGACTGAGATACACCACAGATACAGTTCCTGTGGGAGTGTCTGAAAGCAACTGAAGCCTTTCCGGGGCTCCTCAGAAATGGTAGTAAGCTTTAGGGAGAGACTAAGCAATAGTATAGAGTGTTTATTGTGTTAAGGTCAGTTTTCTCTAAAATGCTTTTTTTCTAAATAAACAATACTTTGCTTTAAGAAGGCTGTCTGGTGACTGGATAATACTGGGACCTGAAATGCAGGTACTGAAAGCAAGTCAGGCCTGCTGAGGTAATCATTCTTAGCATCTGGGTACTGCAGCCCAAGGCACAGTCAAGAGTGTGATTCCATCCCAAAAGAGTTTACAGGTTGAGGCCTGAGAGCAAGTGCACTAGAAGGACTGTAGGGGTAAGAAGTGAAGTTAGCCTGATAACTGATGTCAGTCATGTTGTATTTGTCATTTAGTAGAAGCACACACATATTTGAACAAGCAAACATTTAGGCCCAGACCCACAATTGCTAAAAATAAGCATAGCTCCTTTGATGTCCATTGAGCTATGCTGATTTACTTCAACTGAGGATCTGACCCAATATTTTTGGATGTAATCAAACTTTCGGGCAATATGGGAACAATCTGAGGAAACAAAAACAAAATGAGGAAAGAGTATTAATGAGTACAAATAATAATTATGGTAAATTCTGTATGTCCATTTCTATTGATTTGAGCTATCTGTTTTTATTTTTTTTTCTGCCCAATATAATTTTGGTTTTATTTCTGCATTTTTTTTTTTAAATTTCAAGGGTTTCTCTTGACTGTTCTGTAATTTTCTCTTCCATTTTGGGTGCTTTATTATTAACCTTTCACATTTTTATTTGTGGATGTAGGTAAATCCCAATCATATAAAGGTTTAATGGGACCTTCATACATTACAAAATAATTTTGATTTTTAATATGAATTTCAGGTCTGGAACTAAATATGAATTTTAATAAACACCTCTCTTTCATTAAACTTGGATGGTACAGTGACTGTGTTTTCCCAGTGCCTGGATAAGAAAGGGGCTTAGATGAAGTCAAACAGGTTGTTACTCAATCCCGATAATATGAAAATTATTCTGGTTGGCTGATACCAACCAGAGCAACCAAGGTCACAATGTGCTCCGTCTGTCAAGGTGCTTTGGCCACAGCATGTCAAAGAGGCTAGCAGTCTGGAGGTAGTTCTGGACTCTCTGTTGTTTCTGGATTCACAGGCAGCATCTGTGGCAGGGTGATATATTTTTCTTTTATCTGTTCTTGACACAAATATTGTATTTCTCTCAGATGTGGACCTTGCTGTACACAGCTGGGGCTTTATCACTTCTTTCTTGGATTGCTGTAATGCAGCTACATCAAGCTATGGGTGAGAGCCGCAGTCTGGCTGATAGCTCCCTTTCAGTCTTTAAATTATAACTGGTATTTTAACTATCTCACTCCATCAGGTTTCATCTTGGAAGCTGCTGCCTATGGGTAGACAAGGGCATTCTTGTGGGATCCCTGATGTTAAGTGGAACCCATGTAGCTATAAGGGTCTGCTTATATGGAACAGTTTAAAGGACTGGGGCCATACCACTGACGTGCTGGCTGCTGTTCTCTTTGGTGTCATCATTACTAGAGCGACTGCAGATACCATCAGCAATGATGTCAGAGCCAGTGGCTTTCTATTCTAGTCTAGTCTAGTTTATATGGAGTTTTACATGGTGCTCATCACCATAGTATAAGAGCGCCTTCCAGTACTGCTTTAAGCAACATGACTACACATCTGTCATATGTTTGTTTTCTTATCCTCACCTCAAGGGATGAAGCATGTGCAGTGGAGTGTCTTGTTTTGATAGGGTGTTTTGTTTTGTGTTTTCGGGGGTGATTTTTATTTGCTTTTTGTTGTTGTTTTTGTTTTATATAAATATGCATGTTGCTATGTATTTATGTTAGAGAAGGCAAGGTAAAAAAAGTGCTTTGCCCTTGCAATGCAAGGTGCTGAGGTTTGTGGTAGCCCTCAGTTTCTGGTGGAGTTCATTCCAGAGTCTTGAGGAAGTTCTGTCTCCTGCACAGATACACTTTACCCTTAATGTAGATAGTTCTGCTGTGCCCAAGGAGTGAACTTATTGACTCTTGTCTTTATCCTGAAGCTTTAGGTGGTCTTTTAGATGTCCCAGGTCCAGGTTATGGAGTGACTTGGAGGTAAGGACTGAGACCTTGAACTTGATTTGAAATTCCTATGAGAAGCCAGGATACAGAGTGCAGGAAAGGTCTGGTACACTGGTGCTCCTGGTACCATGTGTTCCTGAGGAGAAGTGCTGCAATGTCCTGTGATAGTTGGAGTTTCCTAAGCACTGAAGGCTTCATGCTCACGTATGTTGCATTACTGTAGACATTTCTAGAAATATCACACATAAATCACTGTATTGTTTGAGTTAGCAGTAGTTAGCTGTAATATATTTCTGCTTAGATTTCATATAATATGAAGAAAGCTGGGAGAGGTTGTCCCATATTGTTCCATACAAATACCAGATGATCTGTGTGAAATATGAATTTATCACAATGACAATAACAGAAAAAGCTACAACTGCTTTAAGCACTCCCCTTTCTCTTTGGATATGTGATAAATGTTGTCCTCTAGAAATGAGACCCTGGAAGATTGCTTGGGATGTCCCTGAACAATAACCTCTAGAGGTTGGTGTAACTGGCCACTAGGTGTCACGGTTATATCACAGAGGAACTTGTCAATCTATATTTATCTAGCAGGTAAAAATGTCTGACACTGAAGAAGGCAGTTTGTATATGAACCTTTCATAAAGCTCATGATGTTGATCCATCCACTTATAAACCTAGAGTTATCATGTTATGTTGCAAAATGGAAATGATCCATATAGTGTTTATTGGGGAGTGTATAGATAATAACTCAGTGTTCTGTGTTTTGTAGATTGCATTATTTAGCATTTAGTTACTTCCTTTCTCTACCATTATGAGAGAATGTGCAGATGGAAGTTAGCAATGCTATCAAGTATTTCTCTTATTCTGAATTATTTCCAGAAGCAAATGTGCCTACCGTACATGTGCTTTTAAAGTATTAAAACAGAAGACTTTTTAAAGACACTTGACTGACATAGCTAAAAAAAAGACATATAAATGACACATTAATATAAACTATATTTGAGCTTTCTTTTTATTCTAAAACAAAGTCTAAAAGAACAAATGAAAACCTCAAGGTAACAGGTGAAACTTTTTAATGGATTAGCAAGAATTAAAAAAGATTCTTTGTCTGAGGAAATAACATAATTACTACTTCCACCACTCTATAAGATATGTTATAAATTTACTTTGCCCTCCCCCCCAGCAAAAAGAAAATAAACTGCTTTCCTTTTGCGAACAATAGAGAGAAGCTAACGAAAGCTAATGATAGTTTTCACCATTGCAATCTCTCAGGAGTTTATTTTCAAAATAAATTAGTCAAATATTGCAGCAGGAAGTGTGAGAACTGAGAACTTCTCCAGTAGAGCTCAGGCTCATGTGAAAGCACCCCCAGAACAAATACAATTAAAAATGATAGGATAACCTTGACAGTGGTTCAGTCCAATTTGCACCACAGTCAGTTGTTATTGTTAGGTGAGGATTTTTTTAACCCTTTTCTTTTCGTCACTGGGCTTCTCAGAAGAATTTGAAGCTAACAATTCTTGATGGATGGTAGTAACTTCCCTTTCCAACAGCCACATTCTTCATGTAGAAACAACATGCTTTGTTTAAGAAGGTTGAAGTGCAAATGAAGAAATGCTATTCCCAGACAATGCCGAGCCTGCAACTCTAAACGGTAATATTGAGCTTTCTCTGGTACAGTGTAGACAGAAATCCTTTTTTGTTTTTAAACTGAAAGTTTGCATCCATTAGCTTCAAGGTTCATAATTAGTGTTTGGGCCAAACAAAGAGTCAATATGATGTCATGTCTAGACAACATGTAAATTAATATGAAAGCAATTTAGTTACAAATTCTATACTAATACAAATTAATCTGAATTAAGTTTAATCCACAGTTATTAACTGATTAAATGTGGCTGTTGGTAGCTACAGGGTGCTGACTTCCATCTGTGATTATTAGGGGCACAGCTTAATCACTGATTCTGTACTGAAAAATATTTAAAGCAAATGTCATATACACTGACTATTCATGCTTGTTCACTGAATGGAACATCTACGGATGCAAATCTGAAATCTACATTTTAAGATATGTAGAAAGCTTTTCTTGAATTTCATAATTAGCTTTTGGTTAGAGGGCAGCTTAGTTCTTCTTGTGTTCTCCTGGCTCATTTGCCATCTTCCTTTTGAGATACATACAACTGTGCTAGAGAAATTCTCTGCTGTTGTGAACATTCAAAAATACTAACATAAAAATCCATAAATTTCCATTTATTATTATTCAAAATACATGAAACCTGTTGCCAGAAATAAGCAGGAATGTGTGTGACATAGATCCCACTCAGCTAAAGCTGCTTACATTTCAGAGCTGGATATTCACTAATGTAAACAACACAGTGACAGACTTGTCCACAAAAATTATGAAAATGTTGATAGTAGCTGACAGAGCGAGGGCATGAGCGAAATATATTCAGTCATGATTTTTATATATATATATATATATATATAGGCAGAAAAATGAAATTTTCCTTTCCCAAGCCACATACTATTCGTAATATTTACTATTCCTGGTAGGTTTTTAGTCCAGATAATAAATAGAATTAAAGTTTTTAAAAATTGAAAATAAAGATATAAACCTTAGTTTTCTTGCATACAGATAATTCCCATGATATATCAACAAGCCCAAACTGCTAACAACTACCAGATTAGTTTTTTTTTTTAATTAAAAACAATTAAAGATGTTATGGAAAGTATTCTCTCCTCCCTTTTTGACTGTGAACAGCTAGCTAACTCATAAGAAAACTCTCAAAGTTTTTTCAAAGCTTTGGAATCTATTATGAATCTATCATGTAGTAGGTATAGCTGATAATTATATACTATGTGATATCAAAACCAGGGTCATTGTATTGTATAGACTCTTTAATAGACAACCTACTCATTGCCATAATAACAGAAGCTGTCATGACCGTGGTCTGTGCCTAGCATGAAGCCCTAAACAATTCTGACAAGCTGCAGCTCATTAAGGGACAGTCATTTTGTTGAAATGTCTATCAGCTCTCAGGGATGTACCAAGATGAATAGACCCAAAACAATAGCCCCATTTGTTAGAGCAGTAGCTTCTCTAATACATGATGAGACAATCAAGCCAAGCTGCCTTCAGCACAAAGACATAATTAATCAAATGGACAAATGGTTCAAAAATTGCTCTAGTATATTCTGTAGTGGACAGAGGTTTCCATGGAAACATTGGCGTTTGCATCACACTTAATGACCATTCTGTGCAATGAAGTTCTAAAAAAAAAAAAAATTTCCAAATAAATAAATAAATAAAATAAGGAGCAAGTGGTAACTTTAAGGAAGAAGCTTCAGGCATAGCTCCCTCATACCAGAGAAATTAATGACTGCATTTTCAGAGATTCATAGATTTTAATGCTAACCTGCACTCCTGCATCATGCAGGGCAAAGAACTTCATCTAGTAAACTCTGCATCAAGCTTATATCTTCTGTTTGCGCTAGGTCATATCTTTCAGAAAGACATCCAGTCTTATAGACTTTAAAGTCATGGAATCGCCATCATTTGAAATTTTTAAATCATATCCTTTGGAATTTGTTGCAAGTGGTTAATTATAGTCACTGTTAAAAATTTGTACCTTATTCCTAGTCTGAATACTCCCAGCTTTAGCTTGCAACCATTGGATCTCATTATGCTTAACTCTTGCTCTAATTGCTAGGCATGACTGCCCATGTCCTGGCCTCTGACATGGCTAATCTGCTTACAACCACTGTAGATGAGAGTCCTGCAGTGTGCCTCACATGATTACAAATTAAAGTGTAAGGAAATAGAGACTCTAGAAACTTTTGACTGTGGAGAATTCCAGTGTTTAGTGACTGTTTACCCCAAATTTTTCTGAGCTGTTCACTAAAGTTGGTCACCCAACTTGAGACACCTGCATATGTTTCCGCCTCCACACCACAGTCAGTTCATTCTTTCTGATTTAACCTGGCTGATATACATTTAATTTTCTGTATAATTTTTCCAATGTTTTCCTTTTTCACTTCCTCTTCTATCAAAGAATGCAATTTGTGGCAGCTTGTTCTCCAGCAGGACTTGGCTCCTACTTTAGTTCATCACCACTACAAAGAGCTCTTCCCACAACCCCCAGAGGCTGTGCGTGTTGTCTCCATAATAATCCCAACCCCTTGTGGTCTCTGGAACTTGGGACCTGAATCTCCATGATCCTATTGATTTCATGGTGCAATATTAGCTTCCAACCGAGTACTAGGTATGAACAAAAGAAGCACAAGAGTTGGTCAGGTAGATTTAGTATGAAATATTGTAAGCACTGAGCTCTGTGAGTGGAAATAAAAACTAGAAGTTGTAAGGGTGCTGTTGTTTGTGTTATGGCAACAAAAGTATTTCCACTGGGAAGGAAAAACAATACACTTCTTGGGTCAAACCCTGAAGTCTTTAGTTAATACATCCATGACCATTATTGAAGTTGTTATCTGAAATCATAACCAGATTTTGATGTTAATCTGCACTCATGGAATTCTTTTTAGAATTATATAAATGTATGCTTGCTTTTAGTTAACTAGAATCATTGCAAATTCATCTTTATTGGGAGGATTGCCTCTAATATTTAGTTTACTTTAGTGATTTCGACTTCACGATAAAGTCTCATCTCACTGTGTGTCAAATGGAAACCACACACATAAATTCTCCTGGACTGAGATAACATAGCCTTACTAGGGCCAGAATTTTCTTTCAAATAAATGACAAAACTGGACATCCTTTCCCTCTCTCTTTCCAAAGAGCTCACATAAAGGCTGATTCAATTTTTTAAAAACTGTCTAGATTTCTGCTTTCCATAACTGTCTGAAGTGTCTATATATTTTCATAACATACAAAATATGTGTGCGTATGCATGAGGAAATTATATACGCAATAATGCACTGAAGGTTCATTATTTAACCTGGATTATTACTTTCACTCTCCATTCATCATATTTTTGTATGCTTAGTTAGGTGGTATTCTTTAACAGGACTATTTTTTGCTTTCTTTCAAGTGCAGAAAAGAGTATACTGCTCTGAGTAGTCAAAATTCAGCAATCTCTGCCTACATATTTAACTCTGAACTACCTTTCACCCTTCCCCTGCAGAAGTCCTTATTTATCATGTCTTTATCATGTCCCATGTCAGCCATTACAATTTCATCTTTTATGGTCTTCCTAATTTCTTGCTCACTAAACTTCAGGGGGTCCAGAATTCTGTGACCAGTCTACTCTTACGCTCCAGGAGATATGACATTCTCACCCCTATCCTTTATCACCTGGACTGGATTTTTATTCATTTCAGAAGCCAATTCAAAATTGCCCTCTTGCTTCAAAACTGTCTATGAATTTACTGCACCCTACTACACTTCTCTGCCCTCTTCTCCTGCCAACTCTCTCCATTCTTCTAATCTTGATCTCCTATTTTGTATTTTTTCTGTGACTCTCCATGGTTGTGTGTCACCCTTTTACTTGTGCTTCCACATCTATCTGGAAGTATCTTATTTGGAGTCACCACCTTTCTTCAAACCTCATCTCAAATCCTCCGCAGGCTTGGTTCCTGATCACTTTTTCTGATCATTTATTCCTCAGGCCAATTAAAGACTGAACTGCAAATGAAGCAACCTCCTTAGTTCCTGATTGAAGGGAATATCTTATTGTGACCCTAACAACATCCCAATGCAAGAAGGCAAGGGTCTCATGGTATCTGATAGGGAGTTTCAGCTTCACCCCAATTCGTTAATATCATAACCTATATCTGATATGTGTCATGTAAGGTATAATTGGAAAACTAATAATGCACTGATCATTAATATTATTGTGTGGTATATGTATGGTAAATGCCCAAGAGACCATACAAATATGAAGTAAATATGGAACCAAAATGTGTTTACCAGACAAGCCTGGGGAGTGTGTAAACCATTTTCTCTCAAAGGATAGGCCAACGCCTCTAGCCAGGTGTCATCGGAATCGATTAGCAATCACATCAAGTGGCCATTTATTTGCATCGGGGAGGGCCTGAACAGATCAATTTGCATTTTAGCTAACACTAGTGGGGGAAGAAACCAGCATGGAACTTTGTTCACCACCAGAATCCATGTCTCCTTCCTCACAGTTTGACTGAACTTTACTTTGGGGAGGAGAGGGGAGGGTGCCGGGATCTTCAGGAGAATCCATTTCAAAGCTTCACTGGACTATAAAGGAGAGAGGCAAAGAACTGCAAATTATCTTTGACCTAAGAACACAAAAGAACCGAGCACTTTGGATTTTGTGAAAGATCCTGACCAAAAGGGTGGTCAGCCATCTTGCTGGAAGGTTGTGTGGTAAGAATCTTACCTTGAACCAGGATTGTAATTTTGTTAAGTGTTAGTCTCTAGAAAGTTTTTTCACTTTTAGTTGCTTCCCCAATGATCCCCATATCCTTCATTAGGATGACTAGCATTTTCCTGTTTCAAGCCGACATCTCTCCATTCATCCCCGTACATTGTTAGCTTGCTCTGACTATTCAGTCAAAGCTCTTAGCTTACAGTGTATTATCCTATATACAGTTCTGTGGAGTATTTTGAGATACTTTCCATGCAACTATTTACGAAAAAATCTAATAAAATATTCCACAACTTTCTCTGGCTATTTTTCCTTGGTGATAACAAATATATTGGGAGAAAAAATCTTTTAAACCTTGTAAGTGTGACAGTATCTTATTACATTTACTCAATACACTTATCTCATAGGTAGACTGTGCAGAAAGGGAGAGTGAAAAAGTTTCTACAGAATCTAATTCAGAGAAAGTAGGGAAATCTGTGTTGGAAAAAACGACAACTATAAACAAAATGGAAAACATTGTGGGTAACCCTGGAAAAATGCCAATAAAAATTAAATGCAAATATGGAATATTTTCAGAGACTAAAAGGCTTTGATCTGGGTGCAGAATTTTCAGGCCTGGTCTACACAGTATAGCTATGTCAGTTAAGAGTGTTAAAAATCAATCTCTAACCCACTTAGTTATGCCACCAGAAGCCCTAGAATAGGTGCAGATATACTGGCAAAAAGTCCTTTTGCTGGCATAGCTTATTTTGCAGTGGGAATTGGTATAAACTGTACAGGTAAAAGCACCCTTTTGCTAGTATATTCTGTGACTCCTACAGAAGGGGTTGTTGGTATAGATATACCAAAAAACCCTTTCTATTTTAGAGTAGGCCTTAATATGAAAGTAGTCTCTTTGATATCAATGTGAATGCTCACCTGCTTAAAATATTTTGCTCGATCAGGACCTGTAAGCCACTTAATTTTTTTTGAAAGTATAATAATTTTCTGGCTATGGTATGTAGCATTACAGTAATGGGACTATTCAAATGCTTAAAGTTATGCACATGCTTCATGTTATTTGATAAAGGTAAATGATGGTGCCATGCATAGGCGCTGACACCATGGGTGCTCAGGGGCTCAAGCACCCATGCAGAAAAAATAGGGGGTGCTTGGACCCATGGAGCTGCCCGGGGCTGCTGCTCTGATGGCCTTGGGGCTAGCCACCAATCAGCTATTCAATGACTGGCCCTAGCTCCCAGCAGCTCTTCAGTGGCTTCCCTGCTGATCAGCTGTTGAGTGGAGCTGCCCGCTACTCACCCTTCTTTGCTCCCTCCCCCACTCACTGCCCGTAAGGCAGGAGGGGGCAGAAAGTAGCAAGCAGTGAGCAGGAGGTGCTCAGGGGAGGGGGTATCGGGGAGGGAGCTGGGGCAGGAAGAGATGGAGTGGGGGCAGGGCCTCGGAGATTTTCCTGGATTTTGTTACAAATTTGAAATTCTATCCAAATTCATAAAGACTTCAAATTTTTTAGACTGACGTAGGGCCCAATTTTAAGTAAATGTGGGCCAGCTTAGTTTGTTTACACTGTGCTAAATTTATGATTTTTGCATGGTTGGAATGTAAACCAAGAAAAATCTTGGCCAACCTTCAGGTTTTTAGGTAAACTCAACTAGAGATCATACTAGTGTTATGCATCCTTGTTAGTCTATTAAAAATGCAGCTTGCCTATTGCAAGTTCAATTCTGCAGTTATCACTGTGATGGCATTTGCATCATAAGGGTATAATGCAAACCCCATCACCCAGAAAAGCCCATATTCAAGGACCCCACCCCCACAACAGAGTGTTGTTCAGGGTCAGATTCGGGTTTGCTCTATGTTGTTGTTAAACAAACCAAATCTCCAGCTTCCCCAACCCCTAATATGTAACCATTTACTTCTTTAAACATTTAAAGGTATGACAGACTAGAGTCAGGCCTGGATTAAGACAATGGAGGCCTCTATGCACACCACAGTGTGGATTTCCCCCTGCCAGAGATGTGCCCATGTGCCCTGCTGTGGTAGTTTCAGGAGGCCTCCCTTCCCTCTCAGAGAGGAAGAGGCAAAGGTGTGAGATCCCCTTATTGACTTGATAAGAGCAGCATAGGTCTCCAGTCTTGCCCTGAGAGGCAGGACTGTCAGCAGGGGAATTCCCCCCATCATTTACCCCACCAGTGAGGATGCATATGCATGGGTGTGTAGGCTGGGCTTGCTTCACTCATCTTCTGTCCAGAGCCCTCTGGAGGGATGCGGTTGGCTTGTCTGCTCAGAGCAGCGGGTCTTGGAGCTAATGCTCAATTTAAGTGATTGGGGCAGGTCACATCTCTTAGAGCTGCTGTTTTAGGCAGTCAACAGACCCAAGGTGTGTCTATGCTGGAAGCGAAGGTGTGATTGTAGTACAGGTAGGCATATCTATGGCAGCTTTAGTCTAAATAGCACAGGTAACATTAGTACTGTAGACAGTGGTGCAGGCTTTGGCACAGACTAACAAACACAGTATGTACCCAGTGGGCTTGTACTTTGGACGCTACCTTTGTGCTGAAACCTGCGCTGCCTATGCTGCTATTGTTACTCGTGCCAGCTAGACTAAAGCTAGCATAAATATGCCTACCTGTCTTACACTCATATAGTCAGCTGCCATGTAGACACAGCCTCTGGCAGAGGTCATTGCCTCCGTGACACATTTTCAATCTTTTCTTCAAAACCTGGGGGCTAGAACTCTGCTTTTTTTAAAAAAAAAATAAAAAAACAAAAGATAGAGCTAAGATTCTGACTCCGTAACATGACTCCAGCACCTGGGCTTTGAACACCAACCCATCACAGACCTGCCTTAGTCAAGTCCTGACTATAGGAACTTGCATGGCGTGACAGAAAGGATTGGATTTGGGTGTCACTATGAACATTTTTACTTTTCTTTCCAAGGTAAACTTTTTCTGCATTGCTATCTTAGCTGTCTGGATTTGACTGCCATATAAATGACTTAGAGTGTGTGTTTAATATCTGTCTATAAATGATTTTCAAGTGTATTTTACTTTCGTGCCATAATAGTTTGATAGTTCTTAATTGTTTTGAATATATACTGTGGTTTTTAGTGTTGAACTATTTTCACATATCTTGTCTCTGTGAATGCATTAAACTCCAACCAGTGAGTGCTTTCTGTCTATTTAAATCTCAGCTATTTGTAGCTGGAATGTCAAGGCTGAAACTCTCTGAATTTATTAGTACAATGGTGCTGAAGGGGGAATGAAACAGTTTTCTATGTAACCAGAGAAACTGTTATATAGCAGGTACATGGAATAAGTGTTTGATTTTGTTTTGCTGTGTGATTAACTCTTTGTGATCTCAGTGATTAGCAGCCCAATACTGCTCCCAAAAAAGTCAGTTGAGTTTTTAATCACTAACTGCAGTGGGGGTGGGAGGGTCTCTAAATGTTTTGGAAACAGTATGTGGACCTGAGCAGGGAAGGGCCTTCTTTTAAAAGTGGGTTCTTCTCGTGGTTTCCACTCTGACCGCCGCCTCACAAACACCTCACATCACCCTGGATAATGAGCTATCATAGCATTCAACATCATTTGGCTTCAAGTTAGATGGGAAAACAAGGCTAAACATTCATGACTGAGCATCTGTAAAAATGTGCATGCAATCCTTGCACTCACAAAAAGCTGGTTCTAATGGCCACATTTTAAATAGTAGTTGGGTGCCTTGTTATCCCATTTGGTCACACAAACTGCCTACCACTATTTTGCCCCCACATAAAGGTTTATATACAATGCCCAGTGCCTCCAGCTATAATTATTACTTCGGGTTCTTCGTCTCCATGACACAAAATGTCCTATTAACACAAAGTTCCAAGGTATAATAACTAATGTTTTGCTTGCAGCAGTTATAACTTATACACAGCAAGGGCCCAATTCAAAGGCTGTTGGAGTCAAGGGAGATTGTCCCAGGTGTATATGTGGGCTTTAGTCTGGGGCCCAATAAATGTAGACTGAACCTCAAACAGACTATACATAACTGGGAATTGTGGTCAGCAGCTTAAAACCTGCATCTCACTAACAATAAACATTTATTTCAAGAGTTTGCTACTTGTACATTCAGACAAAAACCAAATACTATCTGTGTTACAATCTGGCAGTTCTGAACAGTTACAATAATACATCTGAGCAGTTACATATGCTATTCTTCTCATTCCTACAGTAGCTATTAAAATTGGAACTGTCAGAAAATTCCAATGGAAACAATCTTGACCAACAATAAAATAAAAAAACCCAACTTCAAAGAACTCTTACCTTCCAACTAGCACTAGCGAATATCCTTCTACTCATTTATATATATATGGGAAAATGAAAGTGCAGAGGGGTAACATGACATTCCAAATGTCTCTCACAAAGCCACATAAAGCCTGGAATACAAATAAAGGGTTCATTCTATCCTTGCATCCTCTTGATCCTGAGCTGCTCTGGGGGCTGGAGCATAGTTTAATATATTTAAACCTCTCATAAGCTAAACTAGGTAAGTTTAAACGCTTAGTTTACCTACAGGGGGGAAAAAAGAGAAGTGAATAATTGTCACTTGAAAGTAATCCCCGTTTTGAGCCTTTGCTGATCATCAGACCAGTATCCCTTATTGTTGTCTAGATACCAGCTCTTCACTGCATCTCTTCCTAGGGCCTGTGTATCAGACTCCTGCGTGCGGGCTATCTTGTTGTGTTCAGATGTGCTAACATGATCTGAAGCAGGGCAACTCCCACTTTCCAAATCAGTTTTCTCCAATTACCTACCCACCTTGAAGACTGGGGCTGGGGTGCACTCTAAGTCCTTATCGACATTTGAAATGATGGGTAGGGTACATGTAGCTATATGCAGCCTGCCTTTGACTGTAGCATCCGCTTTCACGGTGATGTGCAGCTACATGTGGTGAGGAAAAGCTGTGTCTGGGGGAAGAGAGGAGAGAGGAAGCAGGGCACTACACGGCTAGCTTTAGCAGTGTACATGCGGCATGTAGAGAGCACAGTTTGGCGTATAGACCCCAGGGTTCAGGTGTGTAGGGTGTTCTACTCTACTCACCTACACCATGGCTCATCCTCAATGTTTCTATTTATACGCATGCTAGCTGGGCGTGTGGAGTCTGTACTCTACTTCTGCTGCAAGTGTAGACTTACCATAAGAGACGGGGCTGCTGAGTATACAAAGCTATTCATCATCATTAAAAACTCTGTCTTTTTAAACGCTGTCTTTTTAAACGACGGAGGTGGGGGCGGGGGGAGGAGCTCACTTTTATGGACACCCAGCCAGCCAGTTGGCTATAGAGTCCCTCTTGGTGGCTGTTCTCTGCTTGCTTTACCTGTAAATGTTAAACAAGCCCACAGGTAAAAGGAAAGGAGTGGGCACCTGATCAAAAGAGCCAATGGGAGGGATAGAACTGTTTAAAATTGGGGGGGAAACTTCCTTTTGTGTGTGTGTTGTTGTTCTCTGGGAAAGAGAAATCAGTGTGCATAAACTCTTTGGCAACTGTTTGCAAATAGCAAATGTGTTAGCAGGATGAGGATAAGGTTTGTGAATGATTTGGGACGAGAAAAAGAAAAGCAATATTATTCATTTAATTTATTTGCTGTGAAAATTTCAACCAGTTCAAAGTTTACAGATAGATAAAAGCCTTCCCCACCCCCCTGAAAATGATGGAACAATTCAGGTCCACACGAGCTTCTGTGACAAACTGACTATGTAATAGCATGAATTGAGAATTTGCTAGTGACACCTATTGATGGAAAAAAGAAATGGACAGACTTCTTATTAAAACAAATGCAAAATTTGCTTGTTCCAACAGGCATTCTCTAGAGTCACCAAGTGATACTAGGTAATTTGCATGGTACTTCAGAAAGGAATCGAAGAAGAATAACGACGGTTAGTCTGTTTAATTATGTGAAATTATATCTGCACATATGTAAATTTATGTCTGAATGTTTTTACTTAGGATTCATTTTAGATAAATGAGTTTACTTTCAAATGTCACCATAACATGCACATTTTAAAAAATATAAGACATGAAGTTTAAATATAAGACATGAAGTTTAGCACTAGTATGCAATGGATATTCACACTGGTATTGGCAAAGTGCTTTTCAGCAGGCATTAGCACTCTTCTGGAATTCTTTTCCTGCATAGTGTGTCTTAGGCTGTTTACCCCTCCTGAGGACCTGGTTCTGTATCTGTTTACCCTTGATTTTTTAAAAAAGCAAGTTTGCAGAAAATTCTAGGATAAGCGTTCTCCTTGAAATCCCAAGGAAAGGCTAATAGGGACATGGCTTGTTTTGTTATAGTATTCACAATTGTAGCTTAATGATTATATTAGAAAACCAACAGTAGTGTAGGTATTAACACTCAAAGATCTTTGTCAATATATAATAACATGACACTGTACTTTTCCTATACATGGTTCTGTTTCCATATAATTGTTACAGTGAGCATAAAAACTTAATCAATTTGTTTAAAATTGTTTCCAAATATCATTTTGGAGAGAGAATTCTAGAAATAAGGACACTTGCTGGGAGTCCTTTCCCTAATTATAAATGCTCATTTTGGCGGCAAAACTAAAAATACTGCCTTTTTTTAAACTTGGAGCTATCTTTTGTGAGTGGTGTTTGACAGAGATGAGAGGTTAAAGGTGATCACGACATTTTCTGTTCTCAGATTTTCCCCGCAATAACGTCTTTACCAAGCAGGTGGCAGCACAAAACTCAATTGAAGGATATGCTGTACTTATACTCAAAAGATGGCTCCTTCAATTAAAAAACATCCTTGTCAAGAAGGCAAGTAAAAAAGGGAAATAAAATCTCACTGTATAACAAATGGAGAAAGGGGGAATTTGAAAGCAGTGATTATAAATTAGCAGTTCTGAAATGGAAGATTGTAAGGGAAGCTAACAATCACAATGAAAAATATAGCCCATAGGGCTAAGTTTAATGAGGAATTCTGTAACTATAGCAGTGGGTGTGGGGGTGGGAGAAATCTTAGCAATGGCATAGGTTCATGATTAGATAGAGGCAGTGAAATTGTCAGTAATGATGCAGAAAAGGCCAAAGTTTTCCATAAATATGTCTGTTCTGTATTTGGGAAGACACTGAATCACGCAGTCACAGGTTATAGTGATGATAGACTTTTCTAGTCCAACAGTAACTAAGTAGGAGTTGCTATTTAACAGCCTCAAATTAAACACTTCTAAATCTTCAGAACCAGATAACTTGCACCCAAAAGTATTGAAAAATTGACCGAGGAGCTCTGTGAACCATTAATATAGACAGTTAATAAATCATGAACATTAGAAAAGTTTCAGAGGAGGGCTGGGGAGTGGAGCCAATGTCATGCTGTGTTGGAGTGTCCACCCCACACAGGACTGAGTGGGGTTAAGGTGACTGGGTAGGCCAATTAACTCCACAGGCTGCACCTGGAGCAGAAGCCAGGGAGGAGATTGATTAGGAACAGGCTCACCTGTGTGGGAACAGGCAGGGTCTATAAAGCCAGGTAGCATTAAGGATTGGGCTGCTGAGAAAGGGAAATTACTTCGGGGGGAAAGTGTTTTGGTGACCAAGAGAGAAGGAGAACCAGTTACAGGAATCAATCCAGGGAAAGAGCAATGAGGCCTAGGAGAGGAAAGCCCAGGACTGCTGAGCTGATGGTCCCTGGACTGGAACCCACTGTAGAGGGCAGACCTGCATTTTCCTATGCACCACTGGGGAGTGGCCAGGGTGTGGGAGATGTCAGACAGCCTGCAGATCTGGAAAGACTGTGAATTCTCCAGAAGGTGAGAACCTTAGTGACCTGGCCGGAGACTGGATCGGGGAGGGGGGAGATACCACTGGAGGGACAGTGCAAGTGGGCAGAGCTAATACCCAGGATGGCCAGCAGGAGGTGCCATCCCTATGGTGAGTGGAGCACTTTGTGACATGCCAGTATTTTAAAAAGGCAAATTGGATGACCGAAACAACTGCAGACCACTTGGCTTGACCTCAATCCTGGGTCAGATGATGTAACTACAGATATAGGTAGAGGTAGGTGAGAACTGGATGTTCTATATCACAGGAAATTCTGTGACTTTGAATTTTTTGGGGGGGAAAATGGGGGAAAAAAATGGGGGTGGGGAGCCAGAATTTTGAAATTTCCAATGAAATTAAATTCTGGAAAAAATGTCTTAGTTGATCAAAATCTTTTGATCTTTTTCAAACTTTTTTTTAATATAAACAATGAATTTCATTTTGAAAAATTGTTTTGAAATAAAAATATTCCATTCTGAAAATGTTTAAACAGGATATCAGCATTATCAACACTTTACTATGCTTATTTTTCTAAACAAAATATTGTAAAATTATTTTGAATTTGATTATCAAAAATACATTTTCATTATGACAAAAATTTCCAGCCAGAGTGAAGTATGGCATTATTTAGTGAAGATTTAAATGATGGTAGTATGATTAATGCCAATCACCCATGGTTTTATGGAAAATAAACAAAGCTGATATATCGTTTTCTGAGATTACAAGTTTGGTTTACAAAGACAACTGTTAACAAAAATCTCGGTCTATTATGTCAATCATTTGACTTAGTGCCATATGCCTTCTATTTTTTTTTTATTAGAATGTTGAACAGATCAAATTATTCAAAATGGTTAACTGATCTTAAAATTGTAAATGAGGATAGTCAAACAGGTGTTTCTAGCAGGGTCCCACAGAAACTGGGTGTAAATTGCATGGGCTTCCCTGATTCAGGCATTTTCTAACCTTTGGGCCCTAGATTTTTGCAACCGTAAAATTCTTTTAACACAGGGTGTTTTTTTGATTTTGTTATATATGTAAGCATCTCCTGGGACTGGATGCCAAAGTGGAAGACCTATAACTATATATTGTTGGTAGAGTTCAAAAAGTGTATTGATTTGCAATGAATGACACTTTCATTTTAATATTTTATTAATTATTAATTTATTGCAACTGTGTGTAGTTCATTTCATGTTTGTAATAGGAAGAGACTGGATGTCAATGAGGCTTACTTAAACCTGAAATATTTAGGACAGCATTAATTGATACTACAGTAGAACCTTAGCGTTATGAACACCAGAGTTACAAACTGACCAGTCAATTGTGCACTTCCTGTTCCAAATAAGGTGTGTAATCAGGCAGCAGCAGAGGACCCTCCCCCCCGCAAAGGCAAATACAGTACAGTGTTGTGGTAAATGTAAACTACTAAAAAAAAAAAAAAAAAAAAAAAAGAAAGCAGTATTTTTCTTCTGCATAGTAATGTTTCAAAGCTGTATTAAGTCAATGTTCAGTTGTAAACTTTTGAAAGAACAACCATTCAGAGTTATGAAAATTTCAGACTGATGAATAACCTCCATTCCTGAGGTGTTCGTAACTCTGAGGTTCTACTGTAAATCGATAATTTGGTTTTAAAAGGTGCTTGGCATGATGCAAGATAAAAAGGAAGACTTAGTTCTGTCCTGAGTAGCTGAAATCATAAACAACCAAAAATCAGACACACAACACACTGCGTCACTCACAGGATGACTATGTTAGAGACAAGCATTTTATTTTTTAATTTAATGGTTGTCTGCCAGTGGTCTTACTGATGTGAATGATCAGTGTTGGGCTTTGTAGAAGAAATTAATAGCAAGGAGGGCTCTAAATTTTGTATTGCTGTTCTAACCAAAGTGTAAAATTCAATGCAGCTTTACATATGGAATTGCAACCAGCTTCTTCATAATGAAGTATTCTATCTTGCTCTGTCAGGTCAATGACACTGTACATACTTCTCTTAACATAAATATGCTCCATATTTAACAGCTAAAATTATAATTACTTACAGCAGTTATTAATGAAAGTATCTGCAATCATGAGTCTGTAAAAACATAATAGTTATATCATGTCCAAAATTCATCTCGGCGTAAGGGATTTTCACAAGACTGGAACTCTCTGGTGTAGTTACACATTTTATAACCAGTATTTATAGACCACAATGCTTCATTCACAAATGTTATGTTCTAGCATTCTCTTAATAGAGACCTGCAAATCATGGACTATGTTTGCGGGTGGATGAGGAGCCAAATTTTATATCTAGAACCCTGCAAATCTGTGGATATCTGCTTTATATCCGTGGACCATGTTTGTGGATCTCAGATTGGTTGCAGATGAGAGTTAGGTCTGAGTTCTGTTCCTCCTGCTTTATGGCTTTGGGTAACTTGTTTCATTTCTGTGTCTTGATTTGCATGTTAGACAAGGCCCTGTAAAAGCTATGTGTTGCTATGATCAAGTCTTTGTTCATAGTGAGAGAAATGGAAAAAGCAAATAGAATTTTTGTTCTCCAATTATTTTGTTTAAAATTTATTCAATTTAATATGCAAAGTTGCTACCCGTCAAAGTGATATTTAAAAAGAAACGCTTGATTATCTTGACAGTCTTCCTTTAGCATATTAGGTGATGTCTCCATGAGTAGATAAGTGAAATCTAAGCACTTGACAAGATTTATTACTTTTTTATACTGAAATTACTTTTGTTAATTTTTTGTACTTGTACAAAGGCACTCTTTATTTTCAGATTCTTGAAAGAACTGTGAAATGCACTAGAAGTTTGGTTCTAATGTGCATCTGTATCATTAGACAGTGTAGTAGACAAGCTCTGCTTTGCTTTCGTCAAATTATGTGAGCTTTGGTATAAGGTTATGTAAAAGTTTTACATTGTCGTTGCCTAAAGTGGCTTTGTGTTTGAATGCTGCATCTTTCTATTTAAAGGTTGTATAAATTAGGCATCAGTGAATTAGAGTGCATTTTATACGCAGTATCAGGATGGAAATTAGGAAAAGGACAAGAGAGAGACTTGACATTAACAGCCAGTGAGAATCACCAGATAAAGAGATCCCTTATTTATCTTCCAAACCATTCACAGTTTGGTACTGAGAGCGGGTTCTGGAACTTCTGGATTCTAAACACAATCAGCTGATATGGAAACTGAAAAAAACCTCTTAAGTAACTGAAAGCCTTGTGCATGTGTGACCCATGCCTGCTTTGTGTGGTGCTCTGTCCCCCTCTAGTTGTATCTAGCCCAGCTAGAGAGTGATGAGTCTGCTACAGCCTTATGTAAAAAGCATAATTTCTAGCTCATGCAGTAGAAGCTCATACACTAAGCTTCACAGGTCCTAGGTTCAATCCCAGCAGCTGATGATCGGGGTCTATCAGTATTACACATGCAGAAAAGTTTTTTGGGTGTGAATTTAAACTGATAGTTATGCTGGTATTCCAATATAAGTGTCCACACAGGGGATTGTACTGATATAATTATAGCTGTAAAACATCCAGTATAGACAAGACTTAAGTGCGTATTCTTGTCTAAGCCCACAAGTTGTACCACTTTAATTAAACTGGTATCATTAAATCAGTACAAACCCTAGCGTGGGTACAGTTTTACCATTATCAAGTTGCCTAGAACAGCATAGCTTATTCTTCTTCCCTTATGGGAATGCTAGTCTAAGGGAACAATCTGTACATCAGTATAACTTGTGCCCACACTAGGGGTTTGTACTGGTGTAATTATATTGCTTTCAAAAACAAACCCACACTTATAATAGAAATAGTTACACTGGCACCCAAATTATTTGTTAAAGCCTAACAGGAAAGCCAGAGCCTTAGCTGATATAAATGGGCAGAATTGAAGTCAGTGAAGCTGCTGTGACTCATGCTAGGCTTAGGATCTGGCCAGAGACTAGAACTGGAAGTGTATGCGTCACCCTCAAGAGTTTCATATCAGTATAACTGCTGATATTTCAAGGTAAAAGGATTAGAAGAACATTAGGTTTGATTATGAAAATCTTGACTCCCACAGATCATATTTTGAAGCTACTGAAGTTTAAGATCAAGTTGCTCTTGTCTTCCTGTGGACATATGCTTTTAATTAACAAAGTTGAAAAGTTCTACACTAAACCTAACAGAAACAGGTGCCCTTAAACAAATCCATAAAAGGGGTAAAGATCAAATGTTGCAAACACATCTTTCATCTTCAATTCTGATGTATTTATCATTTATTTTCTCCAAGCGCATAGTTATATTTCCACACACACGTTCATATAAACACGTGCCACCAAGGAAGAGATAAGTACCACCTGACTCTGCTACATCACAAACCTTTTCATGGAGCTGTTCATGTTTGTCTCCACACCCTCTCTTGAGGCAGTTGGACCATGAGGTAAAATTTACCTTTGGCCTGTCTCCCTGCTTGCAATAAATGTGGTGGTGATAGTGGGGTGGGATGGGGAAAATAGATGAACAGTTGCTCTGTCCTACCCACCAAAACATGAAAGGGAAGGGGTGACTGACTCCTGGCTCCACTGAAAGAAGGCTTCTTTTTTCATCCTGATCTGAAAATACAAGGACCTCCCTACCTTACAGTTTCCTTGATTACTCCTGAGCTATCTTGCTTCCTTCCATTACAAAAAATGGAACCTGTTTTCCATCAGAAGTTGCATTTTGAAAGGAATCAACGTAAACCTCATTGTTCTTGATTTGACTCATATTAGTCAAGCTTTTGTTTTATTTTTGTCTCAGTTGGTGGGGTTTGAATAAGGTCACTACTGCTTTTACTCTGATTGTTTTGGAGGGTCTGCTCTTCTAGAAGGTAGAAGAACATCGCCAGAGAAATCAATTATTATTAAGAACAAATGTATAAATGGCACTGCTGAGAACATAACAGAGGCTCTCTGTTTCATTTGTCATAAAGACTGAGGCTCTGTCTTTGTAGTGAACAAAATTAAGCTCTTGCAATCAATGAAGATTACATGGAAAGTGAATAACTGCAAGCCGCCTGAGGGGAAGTGGGAGACAGCCTTTTAAGTGTTTAATACAGCTGAGTGAACAGTGGTGAAAAAATTCTGCAAATGTTCATTTGAATTCAAAAGTTGATCTTGATTTGACTGTGCTCATGTTACTTTCCATGGATGCTTGAGTTCTTCAGCTATATACCAACAAAAATATTTGCCAAAAATGGTTTTACCTTGAATGCCCAAATATTTACTAAAGGCAAATTTTGAATGGTACACTGTCTAATTTACAACTGACAGTTTGCTGGTTGGTTGGTTAAACACATCATCCAATCAGGATTCAGGGACCAGATACTAAGCAGTAGTGTGTATTTATTGGCAATTTACAAATAACAAACTGTTCATAGATAATCTGCAGACCAAGAATTATTCAAGGAAAGATTCTACCATCTTTATTCATGTTGAACTGCAGTTGATTTCCATGCGATTACTGAGAGAGATGTTAGTGAACAAAGTGAAGGATTAACCTCAGGCTACTTGGCCTCCCATCTGATGCAAGTAAGGGGGAAAATAGCTTCTTCTTCTTTTTTTTCTTTTTGAAAGTGGGGTTGCAAAAGTTTGGCAGCATGTTGTCAAAAATGGTCTGTTGAAAACCTGCCGATTCCCCTTTGATTAGTAAAAGTGAAATATCCCTAGTAGGAGGCACTGCTGTAGTTAAACTCTTAGATCTGAGAGATCAAGAAAGGATCTTCAAGGGCACACATGAAATGTGTGACTTTCTTTTTTTTTTAAACAGTGTTTTCTTTCCCCTGACTGAAGCCTCTCATGCACCCTACAAGGTCCCTCACAGACAAGGATTTCAGTGTAAAGTAACTGCTGAGCAATGTGCATGTTGTCTAAAGGAAAGAACACATATTTCTAAAGGAGAGCATTGACGTAGCCACCAGGAAGTAGAAATATGATAGATCCTCAAGCAAAGCCTAGAGGAGTTGATGGTAGCTCTTAAACATGGCCATCCCTAAAAGTATAATTTAGGGCTAGGCCATTCATAGATTCATAGATACTAAGGTCAGAAGGGACCATTATGATCATCTAGTCTGACCTCCTGCACAACGCAGGCCACAGAATTTCACCCACCCACTCCTGCGAAAAATCTCTCACCTATGTCTGAGCTATTGAAGTCCTCAAATTGTGGTTTAAAGACTTCAAGGAGCAGAGAATCCTCCAGCAAGTGACCTGTGCCCCATGCTACAGAGGAAGGCGAAAAACCTCCAGGGCCTCTTCCAATCTGCCCTGGAGGAAAATTCCTTCCCGACCCCAAATATGGCGATCAGCTAAACCCTGAGCATATGGGCAAGATTCACCAGCCAGATACTACAGAAAAGTAATTCCTTCATCTGAGTACCTGCATGGGCATAGGAAAGAGTAAAAATCCTCCCAGGGGCATTACTGGGCCTTGGCTTCAGGTGCACAGGGGTAAGCACTAGGGCTGGATGCAAGACAACACTCCATTCTGTGAAAAATGTCAAGGCTTTGAAATGTCAAGGCTTCATTCATTGCAGAATGAAAATGATCAGATAGATCATGGATTTGAGCATGACTGCCCTAACCACCAGGCTATTAGCTGTTGCAGTCAGGGGATGGAGTTCTCTCATTTGCCGGGGGGGGGGGAAGGGGGGTTGACCACAGAAAATGACCAGAAATTCTACCCTGGCTCTGAGGAATCTTATTATCAAGACAAATATGTTCTGGTGGCACTTTTTGGCTTTGCTGAAAATGTGTTTGTTTTGTTTTTTGTTTTTTAAGGGTCTGTTTTTTTTAATAGACTTTTTTGAATTTTCATAACTGCATGAGCAAGTGATCAGTTAGATGTGCAACCAGAAACTTGTGTGCACAATTAGTCTGTTTGAACATACAGTTTGGAGAAATTGTGAACACAGATGTGCCGTCTCAAAAAAGAAACAAAATTTAACACTGATATACAATTACTGTTTTTAGGATGTTAGATCTGTGATTGTGATATCAGATACCCTATTAAGATAAATACTATGCATTAAATTTAAGTTCAAAGCTGTTCTCACATATACTCTATTTAAACAGTTTAGCAATCTCTGTAGAGAAGTGTAGATTCTTGGTTCAAGCTTCTCAGTAATACTTTTCTTTGAAACAGTAATTGCAAGACAAAGTTCATTTGTCTGTTTCATAAACACCATTTCTAATAAGTAACACTGTATACTTTTGCCTTAACGATTTTCATTCATACAGACACGTATTACTCATCTCACAAAACCTTCTTTTGAATCTTTTGTTTTATCAGTGAACAATTTAAGATAACTTGCGTGTTTACAAATAGGTCAGATGTGAGTCCTGGTTATATTGAAGAACTGATGTGTAAAAGAAGACTACTATAGTTAATAAACAATCCTTGTGTTGGGCTGAAAACTTCTTCTGATACTATTAAATACTAACTTACTATTTGTTTACCTGGTCTATGAATAATCAATGCACTGATATCATCTAGGAGTTACAGAGCACTTTTCTGACATAACTTGCAAAGTGCGACTCTGATAAAGAAATAGTTTTCCAATTCCTGTTTTAGTGGATATTTTATATAGGAATAGGCTGGTATTGAAATACTCAACTTGTTCATTAGGTTGCTGGTACATTATAGCAGACTATTCATAACACTAGGAGGCCACTTTAACTTTATAATAATCCTTTGGGGTTTAATACGGCAAGTTTTCTGAGCACTGATTTCAATGGGAAATTAAAACAACCTGCATGTGGCTTTGATTGTACTTTCCATGGCATCAGCCAGTTAGCTATTTCTGTGGTCTTCCTGTAATATGGTATTACTTCTGAAGAGCAATGCTATTCCAGAGGTTCTAACTTCCAAAAGTGAATTGGAGGTATGTTAAAATGGCGGTACGAGACTTGAAGACATTTGCAGTGCACTAAACTGGTTTGGCTCAACTCTTAATTTTGTATGCATGTTTCTTTCCCTTTGGTTTTACAGATGCATGAAAATGTAATTGCATTGGAGATGTGCAGCTAGTATAATTAACACAGACTTGCTTCAGTTTTTTCACTAAGTACTTATATGGTGTCCTGCAGAATGGCCTTGGCCTGAATGAGACCTCACTGAAGTAGAAATAACATTATCTTGCTTTTCACAAGTAGTAAGCATAATAAATAATATTCTGAGGAGATGTGGGGCCATATCCACAGCTGCACTGTGGGAAAGATTGGTAAAAGGTGGTAATAAGCCACTTTGGGGCTTTCCTGAGCTTGAGGTTGCTTAAGGCCAGAGTAACCCCTGGCATGACTTAAAGAAGCCAATTCATGGTGGATGTTAAAGCACAAAGAACATTCTTTAGAATAATGTTAAAGGTTTGACAAACTCACTAAGCAAGGAAATTCAGAACAAAGGCTGAATCTCTCAACTTTCCCTATATTTTCAAAGCAGCTCTCCAAGTGTTGGCTACACACCTTAGCTACCCTGTTGCTACTTGCTATTGCAAGGTCACAGAGCAGTGAACGTTACATTTCATACAGCACATGATGAAATTCTTAGGCCATTAAAATTGCTCTAACATAGTCTTTCCGAGTTCCCCCCTGCACTCCCCACATTTAAAAAGAAAAAAAAAAGGTGGCTTAATGCAGCAAACAATTTAAAAACATCCTCCCTGGAAATGCATGAGTTTTGAAAACTATTACTTTTGTGTGGCGGGAGAGAAGGGAAATTGGGAGGATTCGTTACATCCCCCTAATTTTTCTTTACTTTCCCCATTATTTTCCTAAGGAACAATGTCACAGCCACTGGCCTCTGGCTTGATTGAATTAGACGCAGTTTCTTCCACAGCCCATCCATGCTACGGAGTACAGCTGTCTGTGGTCCTGTTTTGATCACAACATGGGCCTTTAATGAAATAAAAATGGTTTATTAAAAGAGAGAGTATCCCCATTTCATTTACATTTTTTGTCTAAATTATTTCTTGTGCCTGTCTAAATTAGTGCTGTTCTCATACACACATAGCAGCAGCAGAGTTTATGAAGCCCTGTTACTCTGAAAATTCTGTATGTTCTGATATGGCTCAGCAGCATCCCTTATGCCCTACTGGGAAGGAGTGCAGAGCCTAGCACAGATTCTTGGGGTAATATAGGAGATATATCTCCTCCTGCATACATGCAGAAACTTAAAGATTGGCATCAAGCTTTATATGTAGACTTGAGTTTCGTTGCTGATTAAAAATATGGCCTGAATTCGTTGCTAGGCAAATTCCAAGCAATCTCAACAGTCAGACACTACCAAATACACGGTGGTTTTTGTTGTTTTTGGTTTTGTTTAAAAAAAAAATAATCCCAGTGCCTCAAATAGACGTCTGAAATGTTATAAATGGAATGGCCAGGATATTGCACTGTTCTTGGCAGTATACTTTCTCTCCATTTGCTGATGTCACACTGAGGTGTCAATTAAAGATGATATGTGCAAATCGTTTAGGGTTATAAAGGGCTAAAAGAAAAGGTTACAGTACACAGGGTCATGACTTGGCAATTGAAGAGGCAATACATGAAGATGATTTATAGAGGAAAATTAGAGCAGATAACAATGGAAGGCACTGGCTATATTCATACATTTAAAACACATTCTGCTTAGATACTAGTTAAAGGCCCACAGCTGCCCATCTGTAAAAGTTAACAATACACCATAGCCCACATTACATGTGCTATATGAGCAATTCTTCAGATGAAAACATCTCATTTGAGTTTGAATCCTATATTTAACTGCCTAGAGGGACTTAAGGCTTAGTTGTGAGTCAGTCTTGGTACCTGCACAGGGGAGTACCAGGGTGGTAAAATAGACATGTCATGGATCACAAAGGGGGAACAGCTGCCAATGGATCATTAGTCCCCCTCCCACAGCATTGGGCAGGAAATGGCAGGCAGCTGGAGCAGAGGAGAAAGGAAGCTCTCAGAGCAAGGAAGAATTGAGTAATGAATACAGTCACAATTTTGTTCCTGCTATGTTCCTAGAGCAGCACCATAATGTGCTGCCCCTCACTCAGGACAGATTGTAAAGTGTCAGTCTAGCCCTTAGGACATTTGTTTCTGGGCTGTGCACTAGGATAGAGATAAGGGTCTATATGCCAGTGAGGAATGTGGGAATGTAGTGGAGAAAGAAACTTCCTGCTAGACTGCACAGTTCTAGCGAACCTATTCTACATCTGCCACTGCAGCTTCACGTAGTCCTCTACAGGGAAAATGACAATATGGATCTACATAACTTGCCCCTCCTGAAGTCCCACCAAACGGTCAAACCCTCAGCCACACTGCATGGCAGGAAGCTTGTGCACAGATGTGTTCTGTGGGCTACACAGGGTATATGGATTCCGTGCCCAGCTCCATGAATTCTGGCCCACCCACTGAAATTTTAGTGATGCCCTGCATTCAAGCCTTTCCTATTTGCACAGAGGGTAGCTCTGCAATGACCAAGAACAACCTTCCTTTAAAAAGACAGACACTATAAGTGTTTGTAGTAAAGGCTTTTGCTGACTGAAAATAGTCTGTAATGTATAGGTATTTACAGTGAAATAATTATATCATATACACAATTTTGGAACTTTCTCACAGATTAGGCAACATAAATGGAACTTATAAGACCCATTTTACAAACTGTGAATATTAACTTATTTTCTTCCCTATTTTTAAGAGGTGCAGATCCTGATGCCTTGCTCATATTGAGTAATACCTTAGGCCCCAACGTGTTGTATTACTGCTTCTGTGAAACCCTCTGGCTTCAGTAGGGTTCCACATGAGCACAGAAGTCCCACTGATTTTCAACCAACGAGGAAACGTTTTTTGACACATTAGTGTGATTACAAGTGAATGCTATAGATGATATCTCAAACAGTGCATGCAAGTATTTCTTTTCAGGGTTCTTAAGGAAAGGAATAGGGCTCTGTCTTAAGAACTAACTCCAGGACAAACATTCACTTGTAATAAAACTCGTATATACACTTACATAAATAGGAAATCTCTCTTCCCCTCATAAAATCTAATGTTTCTGATAATAAAAAAAAGGTGTGTGGTGATGAGGTTTGTGTGCCTAAGTATTGCACATTTTTCTCCCTTCCTCTCCCATAGATGACAAGCTATGAGCATATCTTGAAGAACTAGCAGTAATAGCTTTCAGGCTTCTGTGTTTTATGTCCCATGGTTGGTGTATGACTTAACCTGCTTGTTTCATCACCTGAACACTGATTTTGCTTCTTATCAGCTTGTGAATAGGATGTTGCCTTCTGAGATCTTCACATTCGCCCCCATTTAATGGCAAATCTGCTCACAGTACTTAGAGGCACTGACATACTATATTAGTGCATATTCTGTTCTTCACACTGAGCTGCCTTTTGGGTCAGGAATAAAACCTATTGCTTCTCTTTCATACAACAAAACTATAACTTTTAAACTCTGTGCAGAAAAAAGTACCCATTTCTTTATGAACAGAGTTGAAACATAAAAGAATTAGGCTGACATGCGTGTTCTGAGTTCAGTATTCCTGCATAATCAAAAGATGTACAGTGTCTACTAATCTAGCATACAGGATGTCTCTGCCTTTATGAAAGAATTCTTAACAATAAGAATTGGGACATATATGTTCAGGGAAATTGAGTCCACAGGAGATGAGCATGAGAAGTTATAAATGTGAACTAGTAACAGTAGTTGTATCTCATATCATAATTCCAAGACATGCAATTTAAATATATATATATATATATATAGCCTTGCAATGCATACAGTTTAAAAACCAGTGATTGATTCAGAGAAAATAATAAAGGGGATGCTGGGATACTCTTGGTTGTGTATGATTTGCTTGTTCATAGCCTGAGGTATCAGGATAAGAGTTTCTTTGGTCTATTCAGACCAGGATCGTCATTTGTATAGTCAGTGAATGATAGACCAAGGGCCAGATTGTGAGATTACTCACATTGACTGTGATGGGACTGCTTGCATGATCAATAGATTACTCATGTGAGTAACTGCTCCCTAGTGTGGGGAAGGGGCTCTCAACCTGGTCTCTAGAAATTGAGAAATAAGTAGTTCTTGGAGTCCATCAGCTTGAAGCTTTCACTGATATCACAGTGCATGGCATCGGTTTATCTCTGTGACGCTTCACGCAGAGGGATGTTTTAGAGGCAATGTTTTTTGGGAATTATGATAAAACATAATATCTGTTGGCATGGCATGGCACTACCTGGAGAATGACTATAAATAAACGTATGGAAGGCTGTGCAGGACAGCTATGTTTAGGTTTGGCAGAACTTAATTTTTATCATTTTGGTAGATATCAATATTTTAAACACTTTCATTTTTACTTATATTTCCATAGTTGTGGGAAATTATGGGGTGAGCAGATAATTTAATGACAGTAAATGCCAAAATTTGAAAGTTAACATTCTATAATCGTTACAAAAATATCATGTGAAAAATATACAAATATCCTTACATCAAACTAAGTTCTCAAGCACCATTTTTATTTACTGATCTGTAAATTTCAATGATTATCAATGGAATTATTTTTTGTCGGTTTGTGTGTTGAAATTGACATTTACCAGCCTTTACCAATACAAATCTAATCCTTCTAAACCTAGGTATGCTTCATCTTAGCCCATTTCTATTTGGAATAAGTGATTCAGAAGAAACAATCCTGACCATAACTTCGTCTCCAAAAACTTTAGCTGAATTTTCCAACTTAAAACCACCAGCTCAAGTGAAAACCTGATCAAAAGATAAGCAGAACTTTTATGTTCTCACAACTGTGGGTTTTGAAAACCCACTTGGATCAGTTATCTTGCATGATTGTGTATCTGAGCAGCTACTTTTCACTTTGTATCAGAGACAGCTATGGTGCAGTGTCATTGGTGGATGAATTAGCAGGATTCTTTTTGCCTGCAAAGGAAGAAAACAGGGAGGGGAAACAATCAACCTGTTACCATGGAAAAGGGGCAGTTAGTATCCAAAAATTATCCATGCAGTTGGAGCAGAAATCTGTGGGGGCTGTATGATATAGTCCCACAGGTCTTGGGCTTGAATTGTATATAGTCATTTACAATAAAACTGAAAATTTGGTCCTAAGGAGCCAAATGGTGGTCACCAAATTTACAGGACTTGTGACAGACTTTGCATAGTTGATTAGCTAAGAATTGTCTCTTGGATAAGCCACTGGATCGGGATCCAGGATATCTGGGTTCACTTTCTGGCTGTGCCACAGACTTCCTGTGTGACTGTGGGCAAATAACTCACATCTCCTAGCCATTAGCTGGAATTTTCAAAAGGGCCTAAGAGGTAGGGACCTTCACTGGGAGCTGGGGGTCCATTTCCTTGAGGTGCTGCTAAAAATCCCAAGCCTCCAGTTGTGAAATAGGGCAATAATACATCTCTACTTCACAGAAAGATAAATTTAGTAATCTTTGAGATTCTCAGATTTTATAATTATGGGAGTCATATGTACATCTACCCTTCATGCAGATTATTCCATTAAAAAAACCTGTTAAATCAAATAAATATACAGTTAATTTTCCTAACTCCTTAATGTGACCTGGTGGTGGTCTTGCAGATAAATAAATCTCCCCCTACCCAACCTATATTTCTAAACATGGCTCCTTTATATCTCCTGTGATAGTCTTCCCCTCACTGGAGGAATATTTACACAGACTTGTGCACTTGTGTTTATACTAATTTTAAAGGGGGTAGGGTAGAAAATAAGTTATCATCCAGGGACCAAACCTTCACCTGCATTTCATGAGTCATTTTCTATCAAGCTACACAAAGCAGTGCTGAACATTTACATTAAAGTACAGAGATGTTCATCTTGTTTTTACCAAAGGTGATCTTGATCTTTCCTTTAGCTTGTCCACATCTCTGATAAGACTGTCAGCAGGAGTTCTACTGTTTCTAGACTAATGGCAGAGGAAATAGAAATATTACAACAGCTGCTCTGCATGTGGTAGTCCTTTTGAAATGCTGTATTTCAGATTCTCACATTGAGCTTTCATTGCAGTTCCAACTGAATCAAACAATAAGAATATCCATGGGTCTGTAATAACTTTTTTAAAAATCAGTATAGCCAAAATTCTGGGGCAGATGGATGAAGTAGATTGATTTTTTGTTCATTTTTATTGAAATATGGGAAACTGTCTTTTTCTTTTTAACATGTATAAAGGGTTTTTTCCTGCAGACAATGCCTTCCAATCTTTCTGCATTTCTCCAAAATCTTCTATTTTGGACTCCTTCTCGGGCATTAGAAAATTCTCCTATCCATGAATTCAGAAGAAGACCTCACACGCAGAACACTAGTAGAAAGAACACTTTTTGATTTCAGTGGGCACCAAAGTACATCTCAGCTCAGTGATGTGTTCCTGTAGCATCAGGCTGTCCAAAAGTTGGCAGCCTTCTTTTAGTCTTTGTTTCTTTAAATGCTATCATTATTACTCTACTTTAATTTGTAGCATCTTCATTATTAATATTCCCCTGCTGTGCATGTGCTACATAATAGGATTACTTGACTGTTCAAAGTGTTCTTTCAGTATAGCCCATTAATGGCTTTAAGCCTCTATACTGCATCTTGACACTTTGGCCTTTTAAGTCCAGTTCAGTCTACTTGTAGGAACCAACCTCTACACTAGATGGACTATATTTTTGTCCAATAATAATGCTTGTACCATAGCCTTATCTTGGAAAAAAGTTCACGTACTCTGTGGTCATAGGACTGATTTATGCATCATAGGACTCTTTACTCTTCTGGTAGCTGGGCCTGATTTCACAGTGATATTAAACAAGAGTAATTCCATTGTAGTGTAATTTAAGTCAGTTAAATTATACCAATACAGTATAGATAAACTCCTAAACAAATATGTTATACCTATATCACCATTAGAACTGGTTGGATCATTTTTGACTAAAATGTCATTGAATTGTGCTCTTTCATCAAAACCAAAATTTTCCATGGAGATGTATCAGTTTCAAACACGTTTTCATATTTGAGCATAAGCTTTCATGAGCTACAGCTCACTTCATCCTGGCCTGGGATCTGAGAGATGCAGGGTCCAGTGTCTGTTCTGATGCAGTGACTAAGAACCAAAAAGTGCTCTGAATCAGTCAGAGTAGAAACTTAATGTAGGTCTCCCACATTCCAGGCCTGTCCCCTAACAACCAGGCTATGGAGTGATACATACCTTCCTGAATCAAAAAGCTCAGGTTTCAATATGAAAATGGAGGTTTTGACACAATTCTGTGAAATGAAAACAAAGTTCAAAACCTTGAAATACTGCAAAACAGAATTGTCATCTTCTGGTCAGCTCTAATCACCACTGAACTCAGAGAGAGAGGAGCAGTGATACCATAAAAAGCATTGTGTAATAAACTGCTCTAATAAAAATAATTTAGTTGAATTGTAAAGCCATAGGGTTAGAAGGGACTGCATGGATCATCTAGGCTAGGGGTAGGCAAACTATGTGGCATGAGAGCCACATCTGGGTATGGAAATTTTATGGCAGGCCATGAATGCTCACAAAATTGTGGGTTAGGGTGCAGGAGGGGGTGAGGACTCTGGTTGGGGGTGCAGGCTCTGTGGTGGGGCTAGGGATGAAGGGTTGGGGGTGAAGGAGGGTGCTCCAGGCTGGGACTGAGGGGTTCAGAGGGCAGGAAGCAGATCAGGGCTGGGGCAGGGGGTTGGGGCATGGGAGGGGGTCAGGGGTGCAGGCTCTGGGCAGCGTTTACCTCAAGCAGCTCCCAAAAGCAGCAGCATGTCCCCCATCCGGCTCCTATGTGGAGGCGCAGCCAGGCGGCTCTGCGCCCTGGCCTGTCTGCAGGTGCCACCCCCGCAGCTCCCATTGGCCATGGTTCCTGGCCAATGGCAGCTGTGGGGGCAGCACTTGGGGCAGAGGCAGCGTGCAGACTCCTGTCTGCCCCTACGCATGGGAGCATCAGACTGGGGCTGACGGGAGCTCAAGGGCTTGATTAAAACATCTGGAGGTCCGGATGCGACCCCGGCCTGTAGTTTGCCCACCCTGATCTAGTCTAATCCCCTACCAAGAAGCGTTGTTTGAGAATGCTTTCAGTCATTAAATACACCTACAAACCTTCAGCATAATCTCAGATTTTGACTCCTCCATAGATTCACCACTATCTCTTTGTAACTTTGAATTTTTAGATAGAGAAAGATTCAGTGGATATTGGACTGGCTGTCCTTTGCTTTCAGGATTTAAAAATGTGTTTCCAGATAATCAGTTAAATGAATTTGTGGTGTCATTTAGTCACTAGTGAACATATAATTTTGCACAGTTGGGAATCCCAGAGATGTTTAATGACTTCAAAGAAGGCTAGGAAAAATATTAAAAGGGTGACACACCCTTAAGAGGTTACTACCACTCCCCATTTAATATATAGGTTACTCTGTATGTATTTATATCTACATGTGTACCAAAAATCTAAGCATATACACTAAAAAAAATAAGAATTGAGACCTATTTCTCTGCATATTGATATGTTTGCTTACTGAAAGCATTTTCACTTTTAAGAATAAGACTTCAGGCAACATGGAGCTATGATATTAACGTGGTTGACAGCCAAAGGTGACATTGCTAGACCACTGTAGATTACTTTGATACAATCTGTACTGGTAGACATGAAGTCCCTTGTTGGTCCTGGGGTTAGTGTTGGTATTGTGGCAAATAACCATTTCTTATCCTGCATATGTTTGGGGATTTTTTTTCTTTGACTAGCTGAATATATATATATATATATATGAATAATATATTTTGAAGACAGTACACTGCTTTCTAAATTTTATCATGGCAGAAGCACAACTGCAGATTATCATGTAATCTATGCATAAAAGTAGAATGAAACATTTTTCAGCACAGTATTAGGATAAAACTGTCATTCTTTCTTGTCAGCACAGATGAGACCAACTATCATTCCAGCAAAGTTAATGGGAGATTTCCTTTTGACTTCAACTGGATCAAATTTGGCTTGCTGTGTATGCTTTCATGAATATAAATACTAGTCAAGAGTCCCTGGTAAATCACTGAAATTCTAGTATCCATTATGATGGGTTTTCTCCCTCTTTATAACCTTTTAGTAGAGAGGTACATTAACTGAAATGGTGATATTGAAATGTGCCCTCCATTTATTCCCCTACTGTTCCTTCTTTCCAGATGTCAATCAGTTTGAAAACAAGCTTTGTTTGATTTGTTTAAGAAAAAATAATTCAAGTATTTCCCCTCTTAGCAGTTTAAGCAACATATTGGAGATCTGGATAATTATTTTTTTCCTACTTGAAGTTCAGAATCCTGTGGTGTGAAGAGATGTGATGAGATCTAAATGTTCACTTACCTTAAAAGCTGCAACCACATTTTGCCATTCAAGAAGATTAACTGTGCAAGCATCATTTGACTATGACAGAACCAAACAGACATGGTTTTAATATGTCACCACACCCTGAAGATAACAATTTACCCATCTTTTTTTTTAATGAATTTTAGTGCTTGGGAAAGGCCATCTCTCATTTAAAAAAAACTTAACAGTGTTCACCAAGTGTTGTTAAGTTGTTTATCTGATGGCTATTATGTTGCCTATGTGTAATGATGCAATGGCCTCAGTCTAGTTACTGGTGTAGACAACACAAAAACTAGCTCTACATTTGACAGTAACTGGCATCCTTGCTCCCTGACTTTGCAAGAAGACCAAGGGTTGAATGGACATGTAGATTCCCATGAATTTCCCACTGCCTGCTAAAGGTGGTGAGTGTGTCTCTCCCTCCCTTCAGCTGTGGTTCATTGCTAAGGCAAACTTCCAGAGCTGGCCTACTCTGAGAATAACTAATATGTACTTGCTTATTTGTATCCCATTATAAAAACATTGTGCAGACAGCTGTACACATAGCATGGAATCCTTTGAAAATCTTGCCCTAGTTGTTTTTACCATTATAAAAGGAAAATATGATTCTCTGGTACTAACCCAGAAAACACAGCTGCAAGTATTTTCATCTTCATTCCTTGTTCAGTATTGAAGATGGACATTGTGGAAAATTGCTGGTACGATTATGATGGGTCCCGCGCTTCCTCTTCTTGGGGGGAGGGGCAGGTTCAGGGTGCAGTTTCCTGACCCTGAACTAGAGTATTTACTGTCCCACTACTAACCCAGAGAAGGGTAGTGGAGAGGGAGGGACCTGGGCCCACCCTCTACTCCGGGTCCCAGCACAGGGAACCTAGGGATAGTGGTAAACCACTTGAACTAGTGCTTCCTTCCCCTGGGCTGCCTCCATCTCCTGCTTTTCAGCTTGTGGGGCTTCCTGCCCTCTCTCTCGGACAAGCCGGGTGTCTCTTTACCTAGGGTCTTGGTCTTCTAGCCAGCCACGGCACTTCTCCAAACTCTCCTCTACTTCAACTCCTCCAAACTGCTCTCTGCTCCAACTCCTTTTTCTGGCTGATTGAAGCAGGGTTTTTTTTTTCAGGTGACTAGCTTCATGTGCTCTAATTGGCTTCAGATGCTTTTAATTAATATATAGACACCTTTCTTCCCTCTACCAGCAATAAGGCTTCTCCTCATCCTGGGACTTACATATCTCTCCTATTCACTCTCCTGCTGCCTTCTGGCCATGCTGTATCACAACATATTAAATCAAATCTGGAGTATGAACCTCACAAAATGCAGAGGTATGTGGGTGAATGTTTGGGGTTATCTCCACTCAAGAGTTTTAATTTTAATATTTTGATATTCTGTTTGCCTTTTAACAGTTGGTAGTTCATGGAATGAGATCACGATCTTTTTCCAAACAACTCAAAAGCTCTTTTGAATTGTTGTGATAAAAGTTCTATAAGGAGATGTTTCCCTGAGGGCACTGACAGTGACGTTCCTTTCAACAGTAATGTTTACATCCCTAGTTTATTATTTATGGGCTGCCTCACAAGAAGAACTCTGCAGGGAAAAAGCTGTTAAGTAGCATAATAATTAATAGTGATTTCATAATGAATATATAACATTTGGTACTGTGGGTACAATGAAGTAGTGTATCTATCAGAACAATTGGAAAATTGTCCATGTTAAGATAATAGAAGAGAACACTTAATAACAGGATATAAGTTAACAGTAGAATTCACTCATTAGAAGTGTTGTCTTTGTCCCAAACAATTATAATTTGTATCTGAGGAAGACCAGGAAGAAGACAGATTCTGATCTGTTACCCTAGTGTAAACCTAGAGTAATTTCATTGACTTTAATGGACTTACACTGCTGTATATCAAAAGAGGCTCTGGACCACACTACATCATGTTGTAATACAAATGTATAGTGCTTACTGCTTTTACTCTTAGTAAGTATTCCTCATCATGCTTAGTGTGTGTGTCTAGGTACCTCGAGCTGAAAAAATTGTGGAATGTGGCAACTGATGAGCGCATTACAAAGATGAAGTGCAATAAATCAGTAGCAGCAACAGGGACTGCTTCCATGTCAGTGGAAAGGGAGCAATGACTGTGCCCTTACAACTTTTAAAAACTTATTTAAAGTTGTATAAGTAGACATCTTGAGCAAATGGGCTATGCACTGAGACAAATGCATTCAGAAGGTGCAAGACTGAGGAACAAAAAAATCTTGCATAATGACAGGTTTCAGAGTAACAGCCGTGTTAGTCTGTATTCGCAAAAAGAAAAGGAGTACTTGTGGCACCTTAGAGACTAACCAATTTATTTGAGCATAAGCTTTCGTGAGCTACACTCACTTCTGAGCTGTAGCTCACGAAAGCTTATGCTCAAATAAATTGGTTAGTCTCTAAGGTGCCACAAGTACTCCTTTTCTTTTTGAAAAAAAAATCTTGTTCTCAACCTGTATTAGCTACCATTCAGCTGGGAAATGTGAAGTGTGGGGTGGGGGAGGAAAGTTTAGCAAACATGGCATTCTGGTTTTCTCTTTATGAAGTTTTAGGAAAGTGGCATTTTTACTATAATGGGTGATTTTGTTCTATCCCTGCCACTCCTTTGACTTTTCTCCATGATACTGCATGGACAGCCACCAGGCAACGTGGTTCCATGGCGCACACAACTCTTCTCTTTCTGTATTTTTATTCAGCCAGACTGGGGAGCCAAGGTTTGCTCCTAACAATATATGCAAGGTATGCAAAGAGACACAATATGCTCCTTAACCTCTTTCTAAAACTACCATTTTCCCCCATTGCATGTGTCCCTTCCATCCTCAGGCATTTTTAATCATCTCTTCTATAGTATTAGGGGCTTCCATCTCCCTTGGAGATACTGATGAAAATCTCCTCATGCACTTGATGCAGAAAAGAAGACAAGCACAACTTATGTTCAATATGTAATTGAATACTTCACCCAATATACACAAATCAGAACACCCACAGGCCAGACCCTTTCTCCCCACATAACTCACACTCTTAGCACCCTACCTCACAATGCAGTTCTCGTCTCTCACTCCTAATTGCTTACATATCTACCCACGATCATTGCAAGCTCTGTGTTCCACAGTAGTGAGAGCTGGGTTAAATTAGCTGCCACTTTGTGTTGGAGCTGGAGGGCATGGCCTTGTTTTTATTTTGTGCTTCCTCTCTGCTCAGACTTGTTGGAAATACTGAGTCAAACAACATTACTCATTAATTATTAGCAACAATCACAACTAGCTTGTAAAAATTTCCACTTAGCTCTTGATTTGGTATAGCTCTGAAATAACTACCAAATAGAATCAATATTTGATACAGGTAGAAATGTTACATAGCCAAAATCTCATTCTATTACATATCATTTTATTTATCAAGAGCTATCAGTATGCTTCTCACTGAAAAAATCATATGTAACAATTGTGTGTATACCTAGAAACAACAATATTATACTTCTGAGGACAAGGAAGAGAATAAGAAACAATGTTTCTACTTGTAAAAGAAATTGTTATACTCAGTGATAGTTTTACAATGGGAAAAAGGCCTAAATGATCAAGTATTCACTGGTAGAAAACTGTGGAATTTGTTTTTTATTTGCAATGCAGTAATACCTACAGGCCCCATCTGAGATAAGGAACCCATTGTACTGTATGTTGTACAAACATGTACCAGAAGACAGTCGATCTATAAGCTTACAGTCTTTGATAGACAAAACAAACAAAAGGTAGGAAGGGAAACAGAGGCTTAGAGATGTAGTATGTCAAGTAGGTAAGTGCACAGTTAAGTCATTAAAAGAACCTTAAATGAGCCCCACAGTGATGTGATTGAAAAAAAGGGGGGGGGAATGTCTTCAAAAATTAGTTCCAACTAATCAAGGACTGCACTCTTATGTACTAACCATAACTGTATGGTTATTTCATGGCATCACAACAGGGCAGAGTGAAGGCTCTTTGAATACTTTAACTGTGCATTCCGTAAATGAACATGTGTGGATTGCTTTTATATTTAACTTAACTCTGAATATTCTGGTTTAGTAATACTTGATTTCTGGGATAATTACAACATTCCTATAATGTTTTTACTATGAAGTAACTGATATGTACTTGACCTGAACTAGTGTTTAACATAGTTTTTATTGGGGAATAAATATGTATCTTCTAAATTACTAATAAAACTGAGCAAAGTACTTGTAGGAAATAGTGTATCTGATTCCTACCTTTGGTGCCTTTATATTGTGTCTCCTACTAGCCACCAGGCTTTTCTTGTATCTTATTGACTACAGTCAGAATTTGGGGGAGAGGCTGTGTTTTACCATATGACTTTTGGCCAAGTGTCTGACAAATACTTTTCACTTCTTTCTATCTCTGGCCAGAAATCAGACTTTCTGATTTCTGAGACTGGACTGCGGTGACACACCCCAAAATGGTCTGAGAGACAAGTATTTTAAGGAAAGCTAAGTTTATTGGAACAAGTAAGAAAAAAAATCCTATAAAAACAGTAGGTATAAAATCATATCTGGTCTCACACTGGATAATATTCTCTAGGTAAGTAATTCTCTTTAGAGTCATAGGAAAGAGAAATCAGATAATAGAATAGGCCAAATATGGGAATGTTTGTGTCAGTTTCTCAGTGGCTTTTCCTCCTGCCAGCATTGCAGCCTGGTGACTCTGTTAAGTGTCCCCCAGGTATCAGGCCTCGTTGGTCCAGAGATCTCCTTAGTATCAGGATTCATTTGCATAAACAAAATTCCCTTCCCAGCTCCCTAACACATACCCAGTATCTGCCTAATGATATAATATATCCTTGAGAGTCCTCTAAGTTGGAAGTGTTAACTTGCATTTGTCATTTAGCTGTGACATTCTTTGGCTGTGTTCATATAGAAATAATTACTACCGACTGAAAAGTCCTGTCTTCAGAAGTGATCTCTATCCTTTCTCATACAGTAGCCATTCTAAATTGTCTGTGATAATCACCCATCCCCTTTCCTAGACCTGGAGTTATTTTTTTAATTTCCTCTCCTGAAATCTGACAGCTCAAATGCTCCTTTGATCTTGCCTGTACCTTGGTCCAGGGGAAAAAAATCTGTTCAGGTGATTGGGATTCTTCATTTGCATGTTAATGGCCTCTTTTCCAGAGGGGTTTAGTTATGTTTCCCTGAAGTGGTACACAATAGAGCAATCATTGTTCAGTCATAGCTTTAAAACTACAGTGGTAACTTTTTTTAAAAAATAATTCCAGTGTAACAAGAATTCTAACTCTGCAAACATGATTTCTCAACAGCCACTTTTAGTCCATCACTACATCAAATTTAGCTTTCTTTTCTGTTTATGAATTATCCACAAATATTTTGATTTTTATTCATGTACCCTTTTTTCTGTAATTGTTTTAACACTTTATGCAAGTACATCTCAGTTTGAGTTGTTCACAAACCATTTGATTTGACTGTCTTTTACTATTCATTGTCTTTGTTGTATGTGATTGAAGTCATCTACATCAGATGGAATCATTGCTAATCTTTGAGTGAATGACAAATGCTATGAACAGAGAGTCCATGACAAAATGTATATTCTTGCAGATACCTTTTGTTTGCATGTGGTGATGGGAATTCAGATAAAGGACACACATTCTGCAATACCTGTAACAAAAACAGGTTTCACGGAAAAGCAAATAAAAAAGGATGCAAACATGGATGCATCAAAAAGCAAGTCAAAATTTGTGAAAATGGGGATAATTGTTCACACTAATGATTAATTTCTAGTTTATATTTTTTGTGATGGGATTTATTGACCCCACACTGATGAGGAAGGCACCAGAAAGGCCCTGTGTGAAGGGTTAGTCCTACCCCTCTGGCCCCATCAAACATGTATGGTAGAGAGATGACCTTTAAAAAGCAGGAAATTGCAGTCAACTGGGGGAAGAGATCAGCCTGAGCCGGAGACTGCTGGAGTGACTCCTGAAGACAGAAGTGGAACTCCCATCCAGGAGAACTCCACTCCGACCCTACGGGGGGTGCAGTGAGCTCCAAGAGTAATTCTGACACAGTGAGCCCAATTTCGTAGGCCAGCCAGAAGGACTCCTCAAAAACCACTAGGCAGATGGCCTTGAAGTAAGAAAGTACTGCTTAGCCTTTTTTCCTTTGAGGTGGCTCTGGGAAGAAGTTATTCTTGGGTGCACTGGGGCATATAATTTTTCTTTTGATCCCCCATCAGAAAAGACTTAAGAAGGGCCACAAAAGGCAGGGTCCCATGTCACAAAATAAAAAAAAACTGGGGCATGTGTATAAGGCACCCAGAAATAACTGGGCATGGATGGGTCTTCCATCATCTGGGAATAAAATGTAAGGAGAATCTTTCATAACCTTTCTATGGGTATCCCAGCACACATTGTCTAATTTGTATATGTCACTTTCACTGTATGATAGCTGGAATAAGGGCTACTGTCACTGCTGGTCTTCTGTAGGTCTGAGGAGATTGTGCTCAACACTATAGGGATCTTTTGTTCTGTGTTTGTACCCTGCCTACACAAATAGGGTCCTGGTCTATGACGGGGTCTCTAGGCACTACTTCAATAATAGTGAAGGGTGTACATATAGTAAGTAGTAATCAATAACATTTCCTGACTTAGTGATTTTAGCCTATGTCCATTATGGGCCAGATCAAAACCTTGCAACTGAATTATCCCCAAATTTGAGGAAGTTCTGATTCAGAACTGAACTTTGCAACTTGGGCCCATCTGTAAATGTGATCATATACAGTACCCACACTGACTGTATGGAGGGAACTTCTGAAGAAAAGGGCAAGATTAAACTAGCTAGAGACATAAAAGATAACAAGAAAACATTCTACAAATACGTTAGAAGCAAGAGGAAGACCAAGGAAAGGGTAGACCCATTACTCAATGAAAGGGGGGCAAGGGAACAATAACAGAAAATATGGAAATGGCGGAGGTGCTTTGACTTCTTTGTTTCAGTTTTCACCAAGAAGGTTGGTGGTAATTGGACGTCTAGCATAGTGAATGTCAGTGAAAATGAGGTAGGATCAGAGGCTAAAATAAGGAAAGAACAAGTTAAAAATTACTTAGACAAGTTGTATATCTTCACGTCAGGGGCCGGATGAAATGCATCCTAGAGTACTCAAGGAGCTGGCTAAGGATATATCTGAGCCGTTAGTGATTTTTCTTTGAAAAGTTATGGAAGACGGGAGAGATTCCAGAAGACTGGAAAAGGGCAAATCTAGTCCCAGTCTTTAAAAAGGGAAGATAACCTGAGGAATTAAACACTAGTCAGCTTAACTTCTGTACCTGGAAAGATAATGGAGCAAATAAGGAATCAATTTGCAAAAATCTAGAAGAGAATGAGGTGATAAGTAACACTCAGCATGGATTTGTCAAGAAGAAATCATGTCAAACCAACCTGATAGCTTTCTTTGACAGGGCAACAAGCCTTGTGGATGGAGGGAAGTGGTAGACATGGTGTATGTTGACTTTAATAAAGCTTTTGTTACTATCTGGCATGACCATCTCATAAACTAACTAGGGAAATTCAACCTAGATGGAGCTACTATAAGATGGGTGCATAACTGGTTGGAAAACCATCACTAGAGAGTAGGTATCAGTGGTTCACAGTCATGCTGGAAGGGCATAACCATTGGGGTCCTGCACGGATAAGTTAGAGGTCTGGTTCTGTTCAATATCTTCATCAATGGTTTAGATCAGTGGTCACCAACACGTAGATCGCGATCGACTGGTAAATTCTGGAGCCTCTGCAAGTTGATTGCGACCTATGGTCACTAAAAGTCCGGCAGTGCAGCAGGGCTAAAGCAGGCTCCCTGCCTGCCCCAACCCCATGCCACTCCTGGAAGTGGCCAGCATGCCTCTGCGGCCCCTGGTGCGGGCAAGGGTCTCCGCATGCTGCTCCTGCCTGCAAGCACTGCCCCACAGCTCCCATTGGCCAGGAATGGGGAAATGTGGCCAATGGGAGCTGCGAGGCCGGTGCTTGCAGACAGGAGCAGCACGCAGAGTCGCATGCCCCCCCTCGCCTCCCAGGACGTGTTGGCCATTTATGGGAATAGTGTGGGGCTGGGGCAGGCAGGGAGCCTGCCTTAGCCCCACTGTGCTGCCAACGGCGAGCCGCCTGAGGTAAGTGCAGCCTGGCGGGAGCACGCACCCCAGCCCTGACCTCCCTCCCAGAGCCAGCACCTCATACCTCCTCCTCCACCTCAAAACTCTGCCCCAGCCTGGAGCTCCCTCTTGCACCCAAACTCCCTCCCAGAGCTTGCACCCCTCACCCCCTCCTGCACCACAACCAGCTGCCCCAGGCTCAGCCCAGAGCCCCCTCCCACACTGCGAACCCCTCGGCCCCAGCCCAGAGCCTGCACCTATCCCCCACCCCCAAACCCCAACCCTCTCTCCCAGCACGGTGAAAGTGAGTGAGGGTGGGGGAGAGCGAGTGATGGAGAGAGGGGGGATGGAGTGAGAAGGGCGGGGCTTTGGGAAAGGGGCAGGGCCTCAGGGAAGGGGCAGGGTAGATCTGGGTTGCACTTAAATTCAGAATGTGATCTTGTACGTGAAAAGGTTGGAGACCACTGGTTTAGATAATGGCATAGAGAGTACACTTATAAAGTTTGCGGATGATACCAAGCTGGGAGGGGTTACAAGTGCTTTGGAGGATAGAATTATAATTCAAAATGGACAAACTGGAGAAATGGTTTGAAATAAATAGGATGAAATTCAATAAGGAGAAATGCCAAGTACTCCACTTAGGAAGGAACAATCAGTTTCACTCATACAAAATGGGAAATGACTGCCTAAATTCAGTACTGCAGAAAGGGATCTGGGGGTCATAGTGGACCACAAGCTAAATATGAGTCAACAGGAGTGTTGTAAGCAAGACACGAGAGGTAATACTTCTGCTCTACTCCGTGCTGATTAGGCCTCAACTGGAGTATTGTGTCCAGTTCTGGGCGCCATGTTTCAGGAAATATGTGGATAAATTGGAGAAAGGCCAGAGAAGAGCAACAAAAATGATTAAAGGTCTAAAAAACATGACCTATAAGGGAAGATTGGAAAAAAATGGGTTTGTTAAGTCTTGAAAAGTTAAGACTAGATGGCCTATCAAGGTCCCTTCCAGTCCTACAAATTCTGTGGGTTAAAGTGAGAGCTGGTGAATGGCCTTGTCCCATTATTCTGAAATGGATTTGGAATTTCAGTAGATTGATTGGAAATCATTTACCACTGATTACCATGACTATTCCTTGAACAGATAATGCACAATGTGAACAGTAAGTATTTTCACAGTAGGTGCAGACTTCCCAATACTGCTCCTTTGAACAGTCCCTGTTCTTTTGCCATATGTGGGTTAAACAGACCATATAAGTCCACCACAAGAATTTTTGTACATATAATCAAGGTAAAAAGAGTCCATAACGGAGTGGTTAGGAAAAAATTGATTTTTTTGCAGAAAGTTTTGACAAAAATGAAAAGAAATTCAAATGAAAACTTCTTGGGTTTTCAGGTTTTACAAAAAGTGTATTTTTGATGGAAAGCAGACCCTTTCCACAGTATCTGTTTTGTCAAAAATCCAATTTTCCACCAAAAAACAGTTACAACAGAAATTTTAACCAGTCCTAGTTTGTGGTACATTTAATTTTGGGGGAGATAAACCTGCAGTGGTAGTAACAGAACAAACTTTTTTTTCCTGGGGATATTATATCTCTTTCTCCTGACATTTTTCTGCAAGAGGAAAGATTGTTGTTGTTAACAACCCAATTAACACGAACACCTTCAAACTAGTACTGCTTTTATTTTTTTTCTAATTAAATGTTCCATAAAGACTCTGGCTATGGATTACTAAATGGGCAAAAATTTGCATTGATTCTGTGTAGTTTCATTGACATCCATACGTCAGTCGGTACATGCTCTAAGTGAGCAATGAATTTAACTCATTGTTTGCAGATGGAAAGCATCATATGGATTTTAAGAACTAATAATATATCAAAAAAATAAGATACCAAATGGGTTATGTGCAGTGTAGTTGTAGCCATGCCAGTCCCATAATATTAGACGGACAAGGTGAGCGATGTAATACCTTTTATTGGGCCAACTTCTGCTGTTGAGAGAGACAAGCTTTCAAGACATGCAAGAGATCTTTAAGTTTAAAAGCAGCAGTAGTTTGAAGATATTAATGTTAATTGTGTTAACAACTAACAATATTTCTTTCCCCTTGCAGAAAATTGTATTGGGGTCCAGAGTCAGGCCTGAAGAAGAACTTTCTAACCGACGGAAGTTGGTCCAATAAAAGATATTACCTCCACCCACCTTGTCTCACCAAATGGGTTGTTAACCAACATGGAATCCCCTTAGCTTTCAGAGGCTGCTATGGGTTTGACAACCCTGGGGAGGGGGCAGGAGCAGAGAGAGAGAGTAACATAAGTCTGTACATGGCTTTGCTGCTTTTTTTTTTTTTTTTGGTCAGCATCTCTTATAAGTAAGAATACATTACCACAGATCTCTCAAACCCAGACCAGACATTTGAACTGTCATTTTCACCTCTGATTTCCATCAAGATTCACAAACCTTTTTATAGGCACACAGTAACACATTCTGTATATCAAGATCCAAAGAAAAGGCAGCACTTCTGTTCTATGGCAGTGAGACTCTTTGTAGTCCACAACTATAGAGTTCAAAAGCACCAACAAAAGACTTTTTCGACAACTTTTATTCTGAGTAAAATGTATTCAGTTAACAAAGAATGAGAAATAGTGGTCTTAAAACAATTTTCATGCCAGAAACTGGATTTTCAGTGATATAATGAACTCATGTACTGGAAAAGGATGAAAACAATTAGATCAGGGAGAAATGTAATTGATCTGTATTTATGAACGTTTTTTCTATAATAGGACTTCCTGGTTACTTTAATAATCAATTGAAAAAGCCAATCCATGATAAAATTGGTTCCAATTCTACCCATTTGTGTGCTGTGAACGGGCAGCTTACAGTTTGGATGAGACCACTATATTCCAAGAATTTGGAAATTATAAAAAAAAACTGGTGCATTTTGGTCCAAATTTAGTCAATGGAAAAACTCAAGTGCTTAAAGTTTGGCAGATGTTGAAGTTCTTTGCTGACCTGAGGCCTTATTTTCCACTTCAGGGAGTGGAATGGATTGATGGCTTATATTAAAAGCGAGAAAAATCAGGAGAGTGGCTTCATCTCTCCAGCACCTCTTAATTGGGAAACATATTTGTTCCCTAATTTTAAAATACAAGAGTTGCTGTTCAGTCAAATATACTTAACATTAAAGAGAACCTAGGATGCAAGTCATTACATACTGTAATTACAAAGCGGTATTATAATTCCTTAGACTTTCCTACCTGCTTATGAAAGTAGTCTGGTGCTAGGACTGGGAAGAGACTATCCTGTTGCCTCACATTACCTCATGCAGGCACCCTCCCCAGGTGTGTCTCATTCTGGTAGTTGCAGTCCAAGTTTCAAAGGATTTTTGTGGATCTTTATATTGAAAAAGAGAGACTGGGGAGGGATGAAATGGGGGGCCTTGGATAGAAAATGCTTAGAAACACCTAGCTCAGGATTAAACTCAGCCCGTGGTTTGTTTTGTTGTTGACCATTGCTAAAGGCCACCCTGGAAAGTGTGTGTTGAGCATAAGGTGGGGACACTGCCCAACTATGCTGCTACTGCTATAACTACTGAGTCTACATTACAAATGTGAGGCACTACACTTCTATCACTGTTGTGTAGACACTTCCTACATTGATGGAGGGTTTTTTCCCAGTGATTTAGTAAATCCACCTCTTAGAGAGGTGCTAGCTAGCTTGGTAGAAGAATTATTCCATTGATCTAGCAGCATCTACTCTGGGGGTTAAGTCAACCTAACTAAAGTGCTCAGGATGTGGATTTTTTCACAGCCCTCAGTGATATTGCTAGGTTGATTTAATTTAAGCGTAGACAAGGCCTGAGTAATGGCTCTTATGGCTTGTGAAACAGAGCAAGAGAGAGAATAGCTCCACTAGCTAATTATTTTGAGGCGGGACATGCACCTGGGCTATCACTATTAGTAACCAGATTTTTAAAAGCTGTAAACCTTTTGGTTATTCATCAAATATTTAACCTTTCTATGGTCATCTGAGCCCTTGGAGGCCTTCTTTCATGAGTGTTTTGGAAGCAGCATGAAACAGCACTTTCAAGGACATCACAAATATTAGCAGTAAGAACTTACTGACCCTTTGATGTCATTCTGGGAAGTATTGCTTTCAGGTGGCGATGGCGAAAGCTACATGGCAGTGCCCATGTGGTCAGAGACAGAAAAAGTCGTGAAGTGTGCTCCTAGGCTTTTTGAAAACCTCTGCAATTAGAAATCTGGTCTTGCTAAATATGTCCATCTCTCTATTGTAAACCAGACAAAACAGTATAGAAAATGTGATGCTGTCATCACACTAGTTAATAGGAGTCTTTGGGAAATTTTAAATATATACTGTCAAACTATTTTTGAATCATTTATTTATTCACTGCTATTCATATTCAGACCTTGGTAGTTTCATACAGCGAATTTTCTTCTTTAATCATATTTTTTTCTTCTATTGCATGTACATTTTATTATGGTACGGTTGCTGGTGAGGTCAGAGCTGCAACAAATGACTTTCAAAGACAAACACATTCAGTGCTGAAACAATTGTTTTGAAGAAATAAAACTGCACACACAAAGAACGACACCAACTTCACACACAAATAAAAGAAGAAAACCCTCTCAAGTGAAAATAAAAATTAAAAAAATAGAAATTGTGCTGGTTGTTAGTATACAAACTACAGGTAAAAGTAGAAAAAAATCCATGAAAAAAATTAGGGACCAAACATCAGCTATGAGTTTTGTCTCCTTTTTAAAAAAAAAAGAAAGACAATAATATGATCACATGGAATTAAATAGTCAAACTATACTAGAAAAATGTTCTTAATTTAATAAACAGGCATTATTCTAATTCTCTTCAATGTGGAAAGAAATAAAAAGGGATATTTTGTATTGGAATTCATACAGAATTGGTTTTATTTAATTTATCAATTTACCATGATAATCTAAACTTAACAGCTAGCTTTTTGTACAACTTTCAGAGAGCTTGTTTGGTCTTTACCAGTTCTGAACGGTCTTGCTACCCATTTCATCCTACCATTCCAATTTTTAGAAATAGGAGGGAAATATCAAAGTTTTGCTACTTTTCCCTTAACAACTGAAAGTCAAAGTGCACATGAACATTTGTTGGTGAGACAATCTATGCAATTTGTAGACTATTTAATGTTGATAATTTCTACTATTTCAGCATGTAAATTAATCTGCAAAAAGATGTTTAGAATGTACTTATTAAAGGTGTGGTTCCTGTTATTCATTTTTGGTGAGAGGTTGTCATGTCTTCCTTTTCTGATCTCTTTGAGACACTCCTCAGTCTCCTTCGTGTAAATTTCTGGTGGTCTGTTAGGGACTGATCCATTACCTATTGAAGTAAATGGAAACAATCTATGAGAATAATGGATCCTGAACACTTCTGAAAATCTTGACATTTCATTGTGGTGCCTTAATGGCAGCTAAGCTCTTTGGGAAATCCAGCAAATTCTCACCCTCAGTGATAAACAGACTAGCAGATTCTTAAGGCACAAAGTGCCTTGGCTTTCCCAGGTTTTCATACACAGGCTAAAGATTCTTCTAGACTGGGACCATCACTTCCCACTGTTCAATCCTTGCCCCTCAAGTGTTTTCAGATGTGTTGTTGCAGGGAGAGTGAGGTTCCATCATAATGTCATTGTTTCCCTTTTATATCTTATTTGCTGAAAAGTTCTTTTGCTGTGACCTGGGTCAAACAGTTCCCATTGTGTAGTGTTATCTCTGAGAGGTTTCTATTGTACACAGTTCCTGGGGTAACCCTTGTGCTTGTGTGCGTTTCCTCAATAAGCCATTAACATTGTTTGGCCTCTTTACTGTTGTACCTAAAAGGCTGCTTTTGGGTGTTTTCAACCTCACAACATGTTTCAGTAACACACACACAGCCTAACTTCACATACAACAGCAGCACAAAGAATCCAACAAGATATTAATGTCTAGCAGATCAAGACTTTTAGAATGATACCTCACAAGACATATGTTGTACAAAACATATCCTAATTACATGACAGTGGTGAATATTGGGGTGAGCTCATTTCATTTACTTTATCATATGACCAATTATATGAGACCCTACTCCTTTGAAAACAATGGACAGTAATGAAAAAAGTAGTCACAATGGCAAGTGGTGAAGCAGGTACTATAGACAACAAAGACATCGCTTCTTAACTCTAAACAATGTTCTATATTTTGGTTTAATTGTTTATAACTTATATTTGGCAGTCTTTAAACAGTTGCAAGAAAAAAAAATCTTTGGTACATTTCAAATGAAAATACAGTCCTTGGAGAACTCTGAGAGTAAAGTCTGATTAGGAACAGAAATTTAACACCCAGAAATTCTCAGTTCCATTTATTAATGTAATAGAGGCTAAAGTTTATACATGTTTTACGGTGAAACAAAATTTATATATTTCTCAGGACTTTCTTTTGTCACTCTTTTTTTCTTATATTTTAGCAATGAGCCTCAAGTCTGTAAGAAACTAATATCCTTGTCTCTGATAATCTGAGAGATTTTTCCTTGATGGAAATAACCCATAATTTCCTGATATAATGCATCATATTAGGGGCTCCCTCCTCTTTCAAAATTCTTCCAGAGCGCAGTTTGTTGCTATCTGCAGGTCCTTGCAATGAGGTCGAGACACTACATTTTAATAATAAAATCAGGGACAAAATTAGATCAATATGGGATGGAAGAAAATTTGTATCCAAAGTGTGTGAAGTTTTATATAACGAATAGTGTATATAAAATATTTCAGATGTATTAATTCTATGGTAACACCCTGCCATTAGATTATTTCAGACTGTACCAATTCGGTGAAGTATGTCATGGGGGTACAGAAACTCTGACTTGCGTTGTATGGCACTTACACAAGTAGCTACACTGATTTCAGTGCTACTATTTGCATGAGTGAGTATGTGTACATTGCAGTTAGGCACCTGCAGCTGGCCCATTCCAGGTGACTGGAGCTTGGGCTAAGGGACTGTTTAATTACAGAGTAGCTGTTTGGGCTCAGGCTGGAGCCTGAGCTCTAGGACCCTCCCCACCTCACGGGGTCCCAGGGCTTGGGCTCCCAGCTCAAGCCCAAACAGCTACTCTGTAATTAAACAGCCAGAGTCAGTTTGTATGGGCCAGCTGCAACATAGATATACCCTGTAAGTACTATCCAACGTGAATCAGGCCCATAGAAATGGAGAAGGCCCTACCAGTGACTAGTTATTCCCAAAAAGAACATTTTCTACCACATTGTCCAATCTAGTTTTAAACATTTCCATATGCATTGTTGCATATTTAGTAAAATATGGTAATGCCCTTCAACATCATCTTTGGTCTCCAAGTAAAAATGCATCGGGTATTCCTATATCTTGTTTTGATTGTGAAGTATCCTATGGTATTAGTCACACTTAAGTGAAATGTGGAGATAATTTATTCATTTAATCCACTACCAAATTAGTTTTATTTTTCTAGCTAACTCCTCTCCCCCCAACCTCCTGCCCTGGTTACTTGTTCCCAATGCTGGGAACAGTTCAAGATAGAACCTCACAAAACAAGATTGCACAATATTTCAGAACCCATAATTTCATCTGGTTTTGTACTGTTAGGTAAAATTTTTACCAGTGTCTTGCACAGCAAGATGACAACTATTAACAATATATTTCTCTAAACTGTTTGTGCAAAGCTGTTATTCATGAGGGTTACAACAGAGTTAACTTTCAGAAAGAGTGGCTTGAAAGAGGTCTTGGGCTGGACTGTTTATGAACATGGCCTTTTCTCTTATTTCTAATTAGTGTGAAATGGTTCCAAACAGGAGTCAGCACTGCAGAAGTCTGTGCTGCACAAAGCCAGCCTTGTTAAGGGACACAGGGAACAGTTTGTTTTGCTGAATAAACAACTGCGTCATAGTGCCTTTTCAAAAGGAATGCAATCCGGTTTACCAGCTGCCCTCTAAGTGTTGAATGTTGTTGATGTGCATCTGGATATCTTTCCTGCGGATTGCATATCTTTATTCTTGCTTAGAATGCCCTAGATTAATTTAGTGACAGATTTATGCCTAAATATGTTTTAATAATCATCTTTTTCAGACCTTTGTTTGACAGGGTTGAATTCATACACGGTAGGCTACTTTCCCTTCTAAATCTCATGTTTTCAGCGACTAAATTTAATTTGGCTCAGATAATCCATAATCTGTATGGAACATTGGTGCACCCTGATTCTGACTTGGTGTGTAGAACATAATATTAGCTCAAGTCATAGCATAAGTCTTATGCTTCTAAGTTTTATTTCATATAAAAAGTATTGACTTGCACTGCTTCAAAATGTGAATTGGGGTAGATTCTTGCAGCGCAACTAAAAGAAACAAGGATCCACATTTTTAAAATGAAAAATATTTTTCATAGTTAGACCTGATCCAGAACATTAAAGGGAGTGCATATTTAATGACCATCACAAAATATGAAATAGGAATAGGTGGATTTAATAGCAAAATGTTCTCTTCCCTCTTCCCCACCCCCCCCACCCCGCTTCTTTCTGTCTGACTCTTTGAGCAGATGTCAGCATCAGTGTAAAGAAGTGTGGTGTTATTATTATACATTTGTGCAAATTCTTCTTTTTAAACATCTATATCTGGTGAGGGCAGTCACAAATTAATCCTTGCAAGCCTTAATGTAGATTTTTATTGGTAAATGTCAGTAGATGTCAATTTCACAGTCCACACACACACCAAGGAAAAAATATTTCCATTGATGATAAAAAAAAAAAAGCCAAAAACCTTACAGATAGGCAAAGTTAAAACATACACAAAAAGATACTTGAGAACTTATTAGAGTTTAAAGATATTTATTTTATATATTTTGATGTGAGGTATTGACAAATTGTGTTTAACAGTTTATAAACCTTTAATTTTTTGAATCTCAATATCTGTCATAAAATTAACTGTCTACCCATCATTTTTCACGACTGTGAACATTTAAATAGATAACATTTATTTTCAAGCATTTTTTATTTGTATCTGTCCAAATTATAAAAAAAAGAAAAAAATCAAATTCAGCCAAGCTTAACTATATCATGTGTGTGTTAGCTATCAAACTTTGCTCAGTAATGTGGGATCATCATTCAGTATAAAATGGGGACCATATCCAGAGACAGGGCGTAATGGGAGCCCAAAGCCCGTACCGTTTATTGAAAACCCCTCTCTTCCCTAGTCTTAAAAGTGAATGTGGGTCAGGAAGTGAAGTAGAAAATCTAGGGTTGCACCAGTGCCAATAGTGTTGATGGGTAGATTTTTGTGTGTCAGTTGAGAAGCTGATTTCAGAACAAGAAAAGGAAGTGGCTTTTGGGTGCCCTTGTATCACAGGAATATTTTAACTCCTGGGTTTTGCACTTCAGCAACGGGATCAGAAGAGAAAGAAAGAGCATACTGTGAAATCCATCCTTTCTTTACCAGCAGGATAAAAAAGGGGAGGTAATTGATGGTGTGACTCACCATCTATGGCATCTTGTGATCCCGCAATTGTAAAACCTTCCTTCTATCCCTTACAATTACTTGCCCACTTATAACAGTAAAGAGAAACAAAACCAATACCTGTGTGAGGTTCTATGGCCTGGATGTTTTATTTCTAGTCAGACTAGATGATCATCATGGTCCCTTCTGGACTTGTTAGCATTTCTAATAAAAGAAGTATTGAGAACAGATTTTCTACTATCAGATAAAATTAAATTAAATTAAAAATAAAGGATTCTTTTCCTTTCCTTTCCCTGCGGACAACTTCTTGGTGCCCCCACAGCGGTCCATGTTTTCTTTTGGGGAAAACAATCAGACCTAGTGATAGAAAATATTGAAATGAAAAATGTAAAATTCAAACCAACTATCATATTTGAAAGTAAGGAATATCTGTCCCTTGTGGCATAGATAGCATGAGTGAGTATGAAAACAATTGTACAGTGGGGACCAGAGAGGGTATGCTGTCCCCACTTCCACCTCCAGCAACTCTAGTGGAAGCTACTGTGATGTCTATGGAATAATTGTGGCACTGGGCCATTGTCTTTAGAGGGCACATCTCATCATTAATTTGAAGTGAATTCTAGTTTTAGGATGTTGGTTTTTCATATTCACTGCATTACTCAGCATTACAGAATGCTACTAATGTAACAGCCCAGGTATTGAGAAAAACGTTCACATATCTGCGTGTGTGAAAGGGTTGTGGACTCAGACAGGAAGGATAGTCCAGTGGTTAGGGTGCTAGCCTGGAATTTGGGAGGCCCAGGTTTAACTTCCTTCTCTTCTACAGGCTTCCTGTGTGACCTTGGGCAAGCCACTTAGCCTCTCTGTGCCTCAGTTCCTGAACTGTAAAATAGGGATATTAGTACAACCCAAACTCACTTGCCTGTTGTGAGGATAAATACATTTAAAAAGATTGAGGCAGTCAGCTACTAGGGTAATAGATGCCATATAAGCACCAAAAATACACAACATTTTCTCCCAGCTTATGCTATCTAAATAACTAAATATGATTATCTTGCTTTGGCCTGCATATGTGCAAGCTGTGTAGTTTAAAAGTACCTACAGAGATTTATATATTTCCGCTCCCTGATTTTCTTGTATATGGTGATTTTCTGACCTCCCTTGTGGTTTTGCCCATTTCTCTATTGCACCAGCTGAGCTTCAGTGTGCACAGCTACACCAGCCAAATGGGGAGAGATTGGAGAGTTAGAGAACTCTAATTTTCCATTAAATAGAAAGAAGGTTAGAACTATGTAAAATGCAACTTGTAAGACCACTGAAAGGCAAATGTTGTGGCATTCAGCTTTGCATTTCTTAGAATACTGAAAATACCAAGATTCTATCATGTAACATCTAGAATGCAGTTCAAATGACATATACAGTTTGCTTTTCTGGTCACTTTAAAAGATATATTTTACATAAATCCGTGTGGCTACGTTTATAGGGAAATTGGAATTAAGATTTAGACATAACTTGTCGCTTGTTCAGTTGAAGAAAAAAATACATCAATTGCTTCCCTTCCATTCGTTCCAGCATCAGGGTGTAATCTGCCTGGAGCTCACAATTTCAAAGTCTTGCTAATGTAAAGTGTGATTCATTTACTTTTAGCATGAAAAAAGTGAAAGTCAAGCACTAGAAATCTTTAACATTTTCACAGTGAAGGGGTCATAGATGAGAGATACCTCCACCTAATGCTCCTCCCTATACCATATGATTCCCTTACCTGTAGTTAGCCTAATTAAATTGAATAGAGGACTGTTCTTAATTGGTTCCCTGCTCTATTAAGTAATGCAGATTACACAATTTAAGAAATCTGCATATCTTGGAATCTAAGCCATCAACACAGTACTCTTTCCTTTCCCTTTAAATACCTGTGAGTTTAGGGCTCCTGAAAGTTGTCATGCTGAAAGCTCTGGAGATTGTTGTTCCTTGCTGTCTTCATGACCACTCTGTTCTTGAGACAAGGATAAAATTTAGCACCAATTGTGGTGTTGGATTCTGTGGTGTGGGCTCTTGTGTACTAGCAACTGGACTGAAAATCACCAAACTTTAGGCCATCAAGCAATCATCAGATAGTAAGAACTTTTGGTCACTACCCTCATTATGCTTAGAACAACTGACTGTCTTAGTCAACAATGTAATAAATTATAGAAGCATAGAATCTGGAAATGGAGACAATTTACTGGCCTTAGATAACTTAATCCAACAGCTGCTAATGCAGTAGTGTCCCCTATAGAATATTTTCCAGTGCCTTGGTCAATCTGGTTTTAAATAACTCAAACTGTGTAATTTCCTCCATTTCTCACTGTGAGAATGGATGTTTGTATTTAGTTTGCACTGAATAGAGCAAGTTAAAAATCCAAAGGCTTTTTGTTTGGCATTTTTTGTAATTATTGAGTGGAGAACCAGAATTTTGGCAAAGATCTGGAGGAAAAAGTCTTTTCAAAGGCTTTTACCTCGCTGCCTGCTATCATTTCCCAATGCTGTGCTGCATGCAGGACCAGCTCTAGGCATTCTGCTGCCAATGTGTACCTTCTTCCCTGCACCATTCTAACCTCTTCCTCTCCTGCATTCTAGGAACTTTATTTCCTTCCTCCGTCTAGTCACCTGTCTCTTATGCTCTAATCTCTCCCTTATTTAACGTCCATTCTTTCCCCTCCTCTTCCCCTGAGCTTTTTTTCTCTTCCCTTTGGAGGGTTAACACTCTTCTACTAGAAGGGCCCCATCTGTCTCCCAGTATCAAATCCCCCGGTCTCCTTTGTCTTTGAAATACACTGTTTCCCCTTCCTTCCTCCCAAATTGTTGGTGTCTGTTTTACCCCTCCCCAAATAGATAAGGCTTCCCATTGCATCCATTTGCTCTCTCCTGCCACTTTGTTTACACAATTGTGTAAATGAGTGCATACAGGTTGCCCCTGCATTTTTAAATGACAGCACCTATTTGCATGTGTTAAAAATGGGGCCCGTGGAGTGTACCAAAAGTACAGTGTGCTATTCCACTTTATATCTTTTTTATAACCATTTATTTTACAGTTGAGAAACCTCAGGCATCTCCTGTGTATAAAAGACCTTGATGTAAATTGTAAAAGTACCATATTCCCTTTTGTGTCCCTGTTAGTGATTTGAGTTCTTGCCATTATTTCAATAGAGAAATGTCTTAACAAAACATTTAATGATTAGGATTCGTTTCTGAGTTTCTTCACTAAGTTAACAAACTTTGAAGAGATTTCTGAAGGAAAGGTTTCTAAATCTGATAACATAATTACTGTACAATGGCTTTTATTTCATCTGGCATTACTGAATTGCTAATGATATAATTCTGAATAGGTATGGTATCTTAAATCTTAGTTCAGTGGAGGGCAAGTTAAAACACACATCGTCGTGCAGTTTTGAGAAGAAAAAGTATTGGGATTGGCAAAAGGAAGACATTTGTTTTTGTTACAGACAAAAGGATTCTCTTCTGCTAATACAATTCAAATGTGAATTTAATGCGTAATTTTATTATTTCAAAAATGTGTAGTCAATTCAGTAACATCACCCCAGAAAGGAATTTGACAGCATTAGACAGCATGGGAAGAGCTCATCAGTTACACCAGACATGTAGTGCATCCTTGTGTTAAAGAATGACTTAATAATGCCCAGATTTAAATAGCTTCTCAAGGATGATTAATAAGTTTTAAATACTCAGTATCTTGACTGAAATGAGTATGTATACTGAACAAAAAGTGTCTGCGAGATTAGAAGATGGAAATGTGAACTCGTAAGAGCTGGTCTAGGAATGTGTTTTACTTTTTTTAATTAGGAATCAAAACCTGCAAATACTTTAACATGGTTAAAAATGAACGTCCCAATCTTTTGCCCTAACTATCCGCTTCCTCTTTTCAGTAACTGTTACCACCATTCCTCTCATCACCTAAACTGACAACTTTGGGGGCATCTTTGTCTCTTTTTTCCCTTCTTCCCTCCTATTGAGGCCTTTTGGAAATCCTGCCACTACTTTTACACAAACATCAGCAGAATTAATCTCTCCCTCTCAACAATGACCTCTGGTAGCATAATCATCCACATTCACAGACTTATTTAACTTCTTTCTGGCTTACTCCACTCTCAACACACTCCCACAGCCTCCAGTTAACCCAAAATGCAACTCTCATTATTCTATCCCTTTGGTTTGATCATGTCTTTCCTGAGGACCACAACACCATAATGTATGTGTGAAAATGGAAACAAAATGGGTATGGAGAGAAAAATACTTAGTGCAGGTTTGTCTCAGTAGATCCCTTTTATTAATACAGTGTTTATTACCACAAAACTACAAGCAAACTATTTCAAGTTCTATTTTCCAAACTATCCTCACTTTGCTTTCACTTTCTGTGGTGTTCGTAGCTATCTAGGATTCAGTTTGCATTGTTCTGACGCTTCAAGTGTCAGAATTTGCCTGTCTTTGTGACAGGTGGCAGGACTATGAGGAGACTTAAGATGGAGAACATTTAAAGAGTCAGATGTACTCTGCTTTCTTTCCAGTGGAGACCTATTTTCCCCTGCCTTCCTTACCCTAAAATAAAAGTAGACAGAAAGCACCTGGTTTTTTTGCTATTTCTATATGGAAATGCTTTCCTGTTAACATGTTTTTACCCCAGCACTTGTCTATGTTGCATTATATGCAGCTATACTGAATGGAATAGTACAAGAATATATACAAAGGATAGAAATAAAAGGACCTAACAGCTAAACTGGTGCAAGACTAAAATAAATGCCAAGTGAAAAATCAGGCCCCTAGGGTGCTATCCAAAAACCATTTGCTGGAAAACTAATTTGGTAGCCTTGCGCCATATGAATTATAGTCCTGATTTACACAAGTGCACTGTCTAACAAACTCAAATTGCTTATTACACAAATTGTTCGGCTCACAACACAGAATGTGTTTTCTGTTTGTCCCACCACCATTAAAGGATAGAAATGTCTCTGTTTTCTTTGCTGAAGAGCAAGTGAGATGCATGTTTTAGTGAATCACTACCTTATCCAAGAATTATTTGGTATTTATGGAGGATCTACATAATTTAGTATAGAACATTTCCTGTTCTTAACATTTGATGGATAGTTTAAGAAATGGAAGAGTTTGTTCCTCTCATGCATATTTATTTTTAGAGTGGACACTATGCCTCAGTAATTGGAAACTATGAGCCAGATTAATCACTGTACTTATCACTAGGGAGGTGATATAAGGATTGAGGTGAGGTAGCTTGCACCTCCCCTATCCTGCTGATGCCAGAGAGCTGCTTTAACTTGTGACACTACTGCCATAGTCCCTTTCCCTGGGGCGTAAGAACACCTGATCACTTCCCCTCCAACTCCTGTCATACCCCTGACATGCCCTGGAACATATTTTTTGCTGACGACTTTTCTGCTGAGGACTAATTAATTTTTTGCTGTGGGTTTGCACAGAGCTAGTGGAACTGGCTCAGTGACTGGCAGGGAAAGGGCATGTTCTATACCAGGGGAATTCATCCATGTAACTGGTATATATGGACTATAGAGCATCTATGACTTGGGCCCTATGGATTTCACACTGGTGTAACTCCATTGAATGCAGTGGAGTTACCACTGATTTACCTCAGTGGAAGTGGGAGGCTGATCGGGCCCAATCTTCCTCAGTTGGCCTTTATTGCTTGTCCCTGGGCTTGTGTCCCCTTTCCATCATAGGGGTGTATACTGTATGCCTTTGCCAAGCTTTCTTCATTTTCTCTTTTGTCCCCCCTAGTCCCAGTTATTTGGTGAATGTCAGTAAAAATAGAAGGATTAGAAACAAAGATTAGAGGATTTTTTGTTTACATGAAGGCCACAAAAGGATTAGGTGGGTGCTACTTTGCCCCATGGAGCTGGCTGGCTATAAACTATGGTAAGGTGACAAGAAATCCTTGTTTGTATTCCTGATTCTTGTCTATTACAGACTTGGTGTCTCATTACAGACTTCTTTTAGTATGTCTATTCTGTCTTCCTTCAGTTCTGCCATTTTTTTGTCCAACAGAACAGTTCCAAGTCCAACAATTACTATAACTTATTTGCAAACTTGGACTTCCCCTTGAAACCCTTACAACACCCATGACCTCATCCCTATCTCTGCAAGATCTTTCTGGGTTCTTCTCCCCCCGCTCCCCAAATAGAACAAATAGATCCAGAGAGATGAGAGACCTCCTCCTCTTTTTGCTCTACCTCCTTTCCTCCTGCTCTCTAATGCCCCATCCTCTTCCTTCCCTTTCACAAACACACAGGTTTCCTGCTTGCTGGCTACCTCTGACCCCTCCAAAGTCCCATTGCCTCTGCCTTCTTTCTCCTTCATCCATAAGCTTTCACGGTCTTCTAGTTCATTCCTCTCAAAATAAACTCATACTGTGGTTCCTGCCATTCTCTGAAAACCCAGTCCACTGAAACGGCTCTTAGTGAGGTCTCCAATCTCTTCATGGTCAAACCAGGGCTTCTACTCCATCCTCATCCTTCTCAACTGCTCTGCTGCTTTTGAGACTGTTGATCATAATCCACCTTCATGAAATCATGTCCTTCTGGCTTTGACCATTATGTCCACTCTTTGTTCTCCTCCAAGTTGTCAGGCATCTCTTTTGGAGGGTCCTCACCCTGCCCTCCCCCAATTCTCATAGGGGTCCATGGCCCCTCCTCTGTTTCCTTCACATACATTTTGGGTGGTCTTATCTACTCACATGGCTTCAACTACAGTCTCCATGATAACTCACAAATCTACCATTCAGTTCCTGTCCTGATTCCCTTAATATAGAGGCCTTTCTGACACTTCCTCTGAGGTGTCTCACTGCCAGACTAAACATAACATTTTCAAAACCAGGCTCCTTATCTTTCTTATCAGGCACTCCCCTTATTCTAAGTCAATGTTGATAACACCAGTTCCACTCTATTACTCAGACCCTTAACTTGGAGGTCAGTTGTGATTCCTCCCTCTCTCTTGCGCCACAAATCCAGGCTGAGTCCAAATCTCACTCCCTCTTTACTGGCCATGTCTTCCTTCAGCTGTTTCCCCCTTTTCCTTTACATCAAGTTTGAGTTTCTTGTACTCACTTTCAAGACCCTTCCCAACACTGCTCTTTGTACTTTTTTCTACTCTTACTGCATCACCTTCATCCAAATCCTATACTCTGCCAATGGAGACAACCTCAGTATTTTGTCCATTTCTCATGCAACACTCTCTGTGCTTTATTCCATACCATCATCTCATCATAGAATGCCCTCCTATAACTGGTCTTTAAGTCAGGTACTCAGGATTCATTCAAATTTTCTCAAACACCCACTTGTACTATGACACCTACAAGAAACCAGCCACCTAATAATGATTAGGTAAAGTGGAAATGTGGGGAAGTTGATACACATCTAAACTGACATGGTAAAAAAAAAAAAAAGACTAAATACTAAAAACTGTCCTGACCACTTTGGGTATGTGTAGAGTTGATCCACAGAAGGAAACATTTTCACAAATAAATTGTTTTCAACATCATTCTCATTTGGAATAGAACTTAAAAAATCATGAAACCTTTTTTTTTGGGGGGGGGGAGAACGGTACTTTCACCATTGGAGTGACAAATAGAAAAATGCAATAAATTAATTCATGAATGCTAGAAATGTAGGACTAGAATGGACCTCTGTAGGTCATCTTGCTCAGTATCCTGCACTGAGGCAGGATTAAGTATTACCTAGATCATCCCAGACTGGTAGCTGTCTAACCTGTTCTTAGACACCTCCAGCGACTGAGATTACACAACCTCCCTAAACAATTTATTCCAGTGCTTAACCACTCTGACAGCTAGAAAGCTTTTCCTAAGGTTTGTCCTAAGTCTCCCTTGCTGCAATTTAAGCCCACTGCTTCTGTCCTGTCCTTAGTGGTTGAGGAGAACAATTTATAACCCTTTTCTTTATAACAACCTTTTATGTATTTGAATAATATGTCCCCCATCATTCTTTTCTTCTCCAGACTAAACAAACCCAATTTTTTCAGCCTTTCCTCAAAAAGGTCATGTTTTCTAGACCTTTCATAATTTTTGTTGCTCTTCTCTGGACTTTCTCCTATTTGTCCACATCTTTCCTGAAGTGAGGTGCCCAGAACTGGACACAGTACTCCAGTTGAGGTCAGATCAGTGCTGAAAAGAATGGAAGAATTACTTTTTAAGTCTTGCTTACAATACTTCTGCTAATACATATGAGAATGATGTTTGTTTTTTTTTCCCCAACAGTATTACATTGTTGACCCATATTAAATTTGTGATGCTCTATAACCCCCAGATCCTGGTCTGTAGTACTCCTTACTAGGCAGTCATTTCCCATTTTGTATTGGTGGAATTCATTGTTAATTCTGCAGTGTAGTATTTTGCATGTATTCTTATTGAATTTTATCCTGTTTAATTCAGATCATTTATCTAGTTTGTCAAGATCATTCTGAATTTTTATCATGTCCTCCAAAGCACTTACAACCTGTCCTCCCAGCTTGGTATCGTCCGCAAACTTTATAAGTGTAGTCTCTATGCCATTGTCCAAATCATTTATGAAGTGAGTGAATAGAACTGCACATAGGACAGATCCCTGCAGGACCCCATTTGATATGCTCTTCTAGCTTGGTTGTGAGCCATTGATAACTACTTCCTGAGTATAGTTTTCCAGACAGTTGTGCACCTACCTGAGAGTAGGTTTGTCTAGGCTAAGTTTGTCTAGTTTGTTTGAGAAGGTCATGTGAGACAGTATCAAAAGTCTTATTAAAGTTGAGATATATGACACATACTGTTTTCTCCCCATCCACAAAGCTTGTTACCCTGTCAGAGAAGGATATTAGGTTGTTGTGACATGATCTTTTTTCTTGACAAATCTATGCTGAGTTACTTATTTCCTTATTTTCTTCTAGGTGTTTACAAATTCATTGTTTTGAATATTTGCTCCATTATCTTTCCGGGTACCAAAGTTAAACTAACTGGTTTATAATTCCCTAGGTTGTCCTTATTCCCTTTTTTACTATATTTTCCCTTTTCTAGTCCTCAGGCATCTCTCCTCTCCTCCACAAGTTCTCAAAGATAATCACTAATGGCTCAAAGATCTCCTCAGCCAATTCCTTAAATAGTCTAGGATGTATTTCATCAGGCCTTGCTGACTTGAAAATGTCTACAACTTGTTCTTTTCCTATTTTAATTTCAGATCTTACCCCAGTTACACTGATGTTCTCGGTTAGTCGTCCAATAACTGCAAACTTTTTTTGGTGAAAACTGAAACAAAAAAGACATTTTACACTTTGGCCCTTGCTGCACTTGCTGTTCTTGTCTTTCCCTCCTTATTTATTCATGGGTCTATCCTATCTCTGGTCTTCCTCTTGCTTCCCATGTATTTAAAAAATGCTTTGTTACCCTTTATATCCTTAGCTAGCTTAGTCTCATTTGGTGCCTTGGGCTTTCTGATTGTGTCCCTATGTACTCGTGTGATTTTTACTATATTCATCCTTTGTAATTTGACCTAGTTTTCACTTTTTGTTTGACTTTTTTTTTTTTTTTTTTAGTTTCAGGTTGTTGAAGATCTCTTGGTTAAGCTAGGGTATTCTCCTACTTGCTATTTTTTCTAAGCATTGGTATAGTTTGCTCTTGTGCCTTTAATAGTGTTTCTTGGGGGGAAAAACCTGTCAATTTCTCCGAACTTGTTTTCCTCTTAAACTTGCTTCCCACGGCATCTTACCTACCAATTCTCTGACTTTGCTAAAGTTTACCTTCTTGAAGTCCATTGTCTTTATTCTGCTGTTTTTATCATTGCTTAGAATCAGAAACTTAATATTTTATGATCACTTTCACCCAAGTTCCCTTCCTGCTTCAGAGTTCCTGTTTGTCAAATCTAGAATAGCCTCTCCCCTAGTCACTTTCTCCACTTTCTGTAATAAAAAGTTGCCTTCAATGTATTCCAAGAACTTGTTGGCTAATCTGTTCCCTGCTGTGTTGTTTTCCCAACAGATGTCTGGTTAGTTGAAGTCTGCCCTCAGCACCAATTCCTGTGTTAGTTTAAAAAGTCACATCCACTTCTTCTTTCTGTTAGGGGGTCTTTACTATACCCCTGCCTTAACATCCCCCTTGTTTTTTACCCCTTTTATCCTTACCCAGAGATTTTCGACAGGTCTTCATCCCCACTTCTATGTCAACCTCAGTGCAAGTGCGTGCATCTTTGATATACAAGGCAATACATCTTCCCTTTTCCCCCTGCCTGTCCTTCTTGATCAAGCTGTACCCTTCTGTACCAATATTCAAGTCATGTGAATTATCCCACCAAATTTCTGTGGTGCCAGTTATGTCGTAATTGTGATTATTCACTAGTATTTCTAGTTCTTCCTATTTATTTTGCACACTTCATGCATTAGCATAAGATGTTTATTAGATTTTTCCTCTATATTTCCTCTTGTCTCACCTTTGTACCTACTGGATTTCCAGTGTTCCACCCAGATTTCAATGCTTCACCTAGGTCTCCATGTTTTGGACTTACCTGTGGATTTTTGTATCCTGCCCCCATCGAATCTAGTTTAAAGCCCACTTCCCTAGGTTAGCCAGTCTGTATCTAAAGATGAGTTTATCTTATTTATTTTTAAGAGTAATATTAAATAAAATAAAGTAGGGAAACTCCTCTCTTCTCTTCTCTCTCCCCCTTCCCCCCCCAAAAAGATGGATATTCTATGGCATTGAGGAAAAATGGAGTGGGAGGGTGGGGAAAAAATAGCTTTCTGAAATATAAATAATTTGAAATTTCAAAGTTAGAAAAAATTGGGAAAAATATAAGCTTCTCATAAAAATTTCAGGTTTACAATAACAGTAAATTTTCTTTGGAAACTTTAAATGAAATATTCCATCAGTATTTAACTGTGTTTTCTTTTTTTTAACCTCCCTTTCTGTTATCCTGAATGTCTTTCTATGTTTTTTTTTACAGTACCTAGGATGTTTTATGTACAGCTGTAATATACATAATACATCAATATCCTCTTTGAACCAATTTTTTAGGAAATGTCAGAACTAGTAAGAGTAACCCTACAAAGGTTTTAGGGCAACTGGAGCTGTTAGATCCTTTGCACTTTTTTGCAAATCATCCTGGTGCCTAAGCAAAGAACTTAGATTTCCAATTTTAAAAATGTTTTCCCCACACTATAAATGAATCTTATTTTCTAATTTGGTAATATATTTTCTAAATAAAGCAGGAGGCATAGGGTTGGAGAGATGGAGGAGGGAGGTTTAAGTTTTTAGCTGAAGTCCTTTTCAAACTGCATTCAGCTTCTTGTACTCTGTGTGTGTATCAACTTTTTTAAAAAAAAATAGAACTATAATTACCAACTAAATCAAGATGCATATTGTTTATTTGAAAAATGTGTAAAAGAAACAAAAAATTCATTGTGGAAGAGAACAAAAGATTTTTAAAATACTGACAATAGTGAAGCGGATTATTTAACATGTGCAAAAGTGTTTGTTACTGTTGTCAGTGCCATTAGCTGTCAGTTTATAAAATGGGTCAAGTCTGCTTCTTTCACTTTTCAAGTGAAATCTACAGTGATTAGATGGTTTAGGGAAATGTTTCCATTAAAAGTAATATAACAGCATTTCAATAGATGTCTGTATAAGTTTATTAATAATAATAATAATAATTAATAATGAATAATAAGAAAGTCAGCATAATAAATCAGTTCCGTAAATAGTGAGAGTAGGATTTTGGGGTGTATGTGTACAAAACATTCTCATTTCTGGATGACACCCCCCCCCGTTTCCAGAGGAATAGGGTTGAAGTAATTCTATTTTTTTCAAGACCACTAAACATAAATCAAATCCTGGGTTATTAAACCTTTACTGTGTATAATATTGTTGCTAAATAGGAATTATGAGTGCTGTCTCTTCAGATAGTCGTATACTACAGGAAGAAAGAGAGTGATTGGTTTTTATTAACTTTTTTCTACAGTTTATGAAAATGAAGGCCATCTTCTTTGGTAGTTCATAAGAACAAGGAACCACTTTATCTGTAAAATGAATGGACTAGTAATGAAGCATAATCTGACAGATGATGACAGGAGGTGGGACTAAGGAAGCTGATTCTTAGAATTAAAAACCACACAATTCTGCTTCAATAACTGAGTAATTAATCAACTGGGCCTCACATTTAATCTGATTTAAACCCTTCTTTTATGAAATGGCATGAAAGAAACTCCAAAACGAAATCTGAATGAGCAATGAAAAGTGGAAGGTCTAGATACCCTAGGAGGTCCCTCCCAAACCTAATGTTCAAATAATGCTCTCACTTATACCAGTGTAAATTACAGTAACACCACTGGCTTCAGGAGAGTTTATTCTGAATTTGCACCACTGTAGAAATTGGCCCCATGATTCCAAGACTAGTGTAGCTTTCCAAAGGTCAAATAGATGTGACTCACCTAAATAAAGGCTGTACCAAGATTCCAAACTCTGCATAATCATTAGATGTGTTTTTATATCTGTATAACACCAGGGTTAAAATTTAAAGCATGTCCTTCTGAGTGGTTTTATATTGTTTCATGAAAGCATTTTACTTCATATATTACAGCACAGAAACACATTTTACTCTTTCATCTTAGTGCCTATTAGAAGTGCTGTGTAAAATTGCTGCACACAGCAAAATGTGTGGACTTGCATAATATGAACCCCATGACAAAATGAGTTGGGATTAGCAATTTCCATTAGTGCTTAGTGTTGGAAAATCTCAGCCACCAGTGCCCAAGATATAATTCCACTTCATAATGTGTACAGATAATCATAAATTAATCAGTAGCTCACAACAGGGCATGTGCTACCAAGCAGTGTAAAGTGAACCTTAAATGGTCAGAATTTACGTTCACCCAAAAGTTCAGGTACTTATGTGAAAAATCTGAACCTCTCTTTGTCTGTACAGTAATGCTGAAAATCTCACAAAAGAGGCTTTCTTGTGATATTTCAAGGAAAGAAAAGCAAAAATAAAGTAACGGGGGAGGAGGTGAAATAACTTCACTTTTGTGAACTTCAAAAAAAAAAGCGGGGGGGTTTCAAAACTTGGGTGAAGACTTGGGAATTCCCATTTTTTCCCAAGCTGTTTCACCCATCCGTATTACCAGACTACTGTGTGTTACAAAATACCAGGCAAAATATTCAGCGCCAAATTCTAATCTCATTTATCCCCATGCCATCCCACTTCAGCCAGTTGGGTTGGCAGATGTGTATAGTATAAAATTTGTCCCTGTGTTTGCACATCTGAAAACTATACAATGGCTCCAGTTCTGTGCTGTATTGAACGGTACTGCAAGTTCAGGGTCTGGGGTAAGTTGGTCCAAAAATAGGTGTAAGTAGCACAGTAGAATTAATTGCAACCATTTATCATACACATGAACTTGCAAGTGAGGGAACAGAAAGGGAGGGTAAAGTCCCTGGCAGAAGAAGGGGGCATTGTCAGCCAAAAAAGGGAAGTGTCAAGAGAAAAGTGACACGTCAGAGGAAAGCTAATAACAAGGTATAAATAGGTCACCCAATCCCCTTTGTTTAAGCAATATTAAACATCACTAGCTCTCCTGGCAGCTGACACACAGCCTCGCAGACCGCCCAGTATTCCAGGGAAGTCTTCTGTCAGAATAAATAGTATCTCAACACCAATCGTATGCTGTAAATAGTGTTAAATTGTATAGTGCTTATGAATGATTCTCTGCAAATGTCGTTTTAGGGGTCTGTGTTGATTCTTTAATCGTTTCCATTTTCAATGTGCTCAGTTAACAAGTAAGAATTTGTTTTTGTTTTGGCAATTAGAAAAACAAAACTGCAAATTCACCAAGACTCTGACAGCCAAGCTGATTCTTCTAGGCCATCATATCCTCTAATGCAGGTTCTGCCAGTCACATTAGGCCCTCACTCAGTTATACCTGTACAGCCCTATTGTCTTCAAATTATGCATTCAGTGGCATCTGTGGAATCTTATCGTTTCCAGTGAGTTTCCACAGGTGTGACTGTGTAACCAACATCCATTAATGTACATGAGCATGTGAACAGCATTTTTTCTTGCTACAATAACTGTGCTTAAATAAATGGCTCTACAGTATTTCAAATATATGATGCTATAGTTCCATAGCTATTTTGCGAAATATATAATGTTAGACATATGCCCGAAGCAATGATACATTATCTTTATTTTATTTTTCTATTCATATACTGATAACATATTACTCCCGATATCAGTTATAGCTAACCCTCTGTTAAAACGTATGTATTGTATAGCCATACACATTCCAAAACATAGAAAATGGCTATTTGAGTGAGAGGGAGTGTGTACTGGTATACTGAATACAAGACTAGGGGCCTAACCATGTGCCTATCGAAGTCAATGGTGAAACTTCTGTTGCCTTTCATGTGCAGTATCAGGCCCTGCACCACCACTGACTCTTTACATGGTCTTGAATAAGATACTTAAGCTAAAATTTTCAAATATTAAGTGATGGATCTTAGCCAGTAAAAGATGGAAAAGGAGACTCTGGGTAAGAGAAACCATCTTGAACAGACTGTATCTTGCTAGTTTTTTAGTCTTTTGAGATGCATGTTTTCACTTTTATTTGCTTGTAACCATTTCTACCTTTATCCCTTTTACTTGGGATTGGCTAATCCATGTTCTTTTGTTACTAAACTTGTTTTGCTCTCATTCTAAATTATAAGTGCTGGGTAAGTTCAGTGAAATGTGTTTTTCTAGAAAGCTGGCAGGATGAAGTGTTTCCCTGTCTCTGTAGAGGCACACTTTTCTCTGTGAGGATCCAGTGGGAAGGATGGGTCCCTACACTAGGATGACTTGGGGGCAGCACTTGCAGCTGGAAGGGTACTATGGCCAGTCTGGAAGGAGTAACCTGTTTGGGTAAAGCCACGGTGAGGCTTGTGGGCTGCTGGTCGAGTCAGAGCTCCGGACCAAAGCTGCACCGCCACAGGACAACCATGGTTACAATGCAGATGGTGGCCAAACCCATTACTGATTTGGGTGAAAATGTCACAGGTAAATGCTTAAATCTGAATTCACACCCTAACATAAGAAGTCTGATTTTTTTTTTTCATTGCGTTAGGGAATTCTGGCCCATCTCTTGCTGTTTCTTGGTCTTACATTATTCTTAGGTCTCATTTCTGCAAATACTTATGCACGTACAGAACTTTACTCATGTGAGCAGTCCCAGTGGACATCAACAGACTGACAGCTCACATGAATAATGCCAAGCATTACTTGTACTTTTCTGAAGGATCAGGGTTTTAGTCTGCACAACAGAATCTCTACTTGAATAATACACCCGTGAAAATGGCTGATTTACATTTATGGACTTAGACCCAGATCCTCAGAAGTATTCAACTGCTTAACTCCCATTGATTTCAACAAGAGTTAGGTGACTAAATACCCTCGAGGATCTGGGGCTTAATCTGAAGCCTTTTGCCCATTTGTGCAGAATTTTGCACCATACACCTTATCAATAAATGGCCATGGAAAAACCACTGAAAATGAAAATGTGATGTCATCCAGGATGGAGCTCTTTGTAATTTCACTTCCCCTTCTACTTGTTCAGTTAATGGGAAAGATAGAAAGGGAAGGAGATCTTCTCTAGGTGAACATGCTCTCTGTTACACCAGCATGTATTATTCCAGAATTACCATGGTGTCACTCAGCCTGACCCCAAATCCTGAGGTGCTTATCCAGTTTTTACTCAGCCTTTAGTCAGGAAAAAAGTTTGATATGCTCATCATTGATGCCAAGAAGACTCCTCTAATGAGTAAAGTTAAGTATGCACATAAGTGTTTGCAGGATCAATTTTTACTTTATTCAAGCAAAATTCCCATTGAAATCAGTGGGAGTTTCCTGAAGCAAGGAATGAATATCAACTGAGAATATCCTCAGAATTTGGCGCAAATGATTCAATACCTCTACCTTAGACCATAAGTATAAAGGCAGTAGGGCCATGGAGACAATTTCCCCATATTGTCTCAAATGAGGGGAACTTCACAAGCAATTGTTAGTGTTTCAAATTCGCTCTTTTAGTCAGTTAAGAAGATCTAAATGGGCTCAAGTAGAAAAACAATTTTTTCAATAGATTTTCATCACAGAGTATTAGCACCTCCATATAGAATAAGTGATATTTTACTATAGCAGAACAGTCTTCTGTCTCGTTTTCCCTAATACGATGTGAATATTGAATCATGACAAGTAGTTTGGGGTTTCTTCAGTATTGATGAAAACATTTTTGTTCTAATTAGTGTGACATGGAGGATTATTCATCAGCTATGACTTTCAGATATTTAGTAGCTGAGCATTATTTCCCAACTATTCTAGCTTATTTTTCACCATAAACGTGAGCATATAAATGATGTAAATATTATATACTCATATGGGAGCAAGAAGCAAGTTTTGTCCTAGTGTGGTACAAAAAGAGAGCTCCCCAGCTCACTGTTACTGTATATTTGTTTCCTCCTGTTTAATCAAAAGCCATAGCCATAGATAGGTTCAAATCTAAGATACACAAGCACAGGGCTTCTAAGGTTTAGAATCTGGCAGGTGGATGGTGACTCTTTCTTTTCCTCACACATGTAATAAATTGAGGAATCATGTAATAAATAAATTTTCATCCCATGGTTCAGCATTTAACATTTACCAGCTCACCTACCTTTTGCCCATTATCCAAATAGCTATAGCCATTCAAAGTAATTTGCAAGCAATATGTTACTGTAATTTGCAGGGGCAGAAGAAGCTAAGTAATTCCACCCCCAAATTACCATGGCCTGTAGTCCAGAACAGGCAACATTAAGTCCTGAAGCAGTGAGTATTATGGTCTGATTATTTGGGGCTCTCTAGGGCTAGAAACAGGAGTTTTATACTATTGCAGTGGGGAGATTCCCAGCGAAACTCAGTTCTTTTCTAAAATATTAAACCTTAAATCTGTGACATTTTGAGGCACAAAAATGCTATTTCAGGACATTTAAAGAGGTTTTATTAAGGCTCATTTTGAGCATTGGACTAAAGAGAACTAAATGGCTTTAAAAATTGAGGGACATAAAAATAATCCCAATAATGTTTTTAAAAATTCTTTAACTTGTCTGTCTGTGTGTCTCTCTCTCTTTAAATTCATGTGGTATACACTAAATACAAATTTGTGTTCTGTGGCTGGAAGATGTCGTCAGCAGGATCCTGTGTGACTTTTTCTTTCACACAGATGTAACAATTTCATACTTTCTCAAAGTACAGAAGTATAGTATGGAAAAAATGAAATTTCTGGATTGCCTTCAAAATACATAGCATATATTCATCATAATACAGCAGATCACCTCCAATGCCATATTTCAGCATTGCACTAAATAACTAAACAGTGTTTGCATCTGAATAATCACAATGGCTGTGTGAATAGTGTGTTTTTTACACACACACACACCTCCCCCATTGACTGCAAGGAAAGTTTTAATTCCCACCACATAATGGTCCATTTGCCTCGAGTGTTTCAGAATGGTTCAATAATCACTAGCCATGTGTGCAGTTTGTTGAATTATTTAAGCTTATTTCCAGGGGGAAAAAAGACAGGGAGGAAGGCAACTGATTCAATGCAAATGAAAAGCTTTTGAAGCTCCCTATGGTGAAGATGTGATTACAGTCAGACAGTTAATAACCTAGACTTAGAAAAATCTGAAGGTTTTAAAACTGTCTGGCCAGTCAGTAAATGAGGTTTTTCCACACTATCAACCAACTGCCTTGCATTGTAATAGTTTCAGATTTGTTTGGAGTGTGAGTGGACCCACAAATGAGGAAAGGACCCCCTGCTTCATGTTTGAGAAAAGTATTTGGTAAACCTCAAAGAGTGTTTTTTCTTTTTCTTTTTTTTTTTTTGTCTTTGTGATCAAGCCTTTAGCCTACAATACAGTATTCCTTATATTAGACTTCAGGCTTGGTAACAGATTATCCAGTTCTAGATTTTGTAGAATGAAGTTGTTTTATTTTCCATTTTCTCTCATGCTTTGACAAACCCACCTCTCCTCCCTCTGTCGCACATACATGCATTCACTCACCCCTGCTTCCTGGCACATACACATGTTGTTGGCTAAAATCCTGCAGATTAAATACATCTTGGCTAATTGAGAGGGGAAAAATTGCAGAGCTAACTCTGTTAATGGGTGCAGAGCCAGCGCTCCAAAGTCCCATAAACAGCAATGGGAAAATGTCTTATTCCCAGGGTGCCGCACTGAGTCGGCCCCACATGGAGACTTCCCCAGACAGCCTTACTAAAGAAATGCTGATATCTAGCATCCCCTGTCTATTGGGCTCCAAATGAAACTTGGCTACTGTGGTCAGAGTCTCATCTCCATTGAGCTCCTGTATAAACTGCCTGCCCTGATCATCCTGCCCAGCATGCAGCAGTGTAGAAAGGCATAAATAGTGCCAGCTGTGCAAAATGGCAGTAAGCAGTACAAACAAATATTTACCTTTATGCTTATACAGGTACAGAGCTGCCTGCATGGAAGGATGCTTCAGATGGCACAGGTGGTGTGCTATCATGGAAGGGGTTGGGGGAAGAGCATGCATGTCCTTTGATAAAGTGGGTGTGCTAACAAGGGCCCAACCACTGCAGTATTCTACATCCATGCCACAAGTGTAACACAGGGTGCAAGCAGGCACAGGTATCTTTAAATTGGCTCCCAGCTGTCTGGCACATAATAAGCAACAGCAAGAAATCCAGTGTATATTCTCATCAGACTATATAATATAATATCACCATCCACATATCAGCAGGGAACATTTTCTACCTTTCCATTCACTGAGCGTATAGCATTCTGCAGAGTTCTCCCATGAGGATACTGATCTATATAGTAATCTTTATTTTTGTCAAATATGATTCTGATGTTCCTATACTCTTTATTTCTGTGTTCCCACTATACCCCGTCAAGGACAGAGGCATCCAGTCCAGTCTAACCATGGGTACTAACCTGACAACGTGGTTTTGTATGCTAGACAATGGGTGTACTGTTTCTCAATGGTATGTCTGCAAGGGTTCTCTTTTAAGAATGTTCCCCCTTTCTGCCCAGTTTTGGCTGATTTCACAACAATACTAAGACCTAATTGGTCATGCCATGCTCTTTGATACCAGGAACGATATAGGGATGATATTGTGTGCTATGTGCCTGTATAAATGTGCAACCTGTTGCAGTGTTTGCAGTAAGACACTTTTGAGCACAAGGGGACAAACTCCCTTGTCCCTCCCTCCTTTTTAATATACATGCTGCCTGACATAAAAAACCCCAGCATTGGAATCAAGACAAAAAAACACATAAAAGTTCTTCTCCCTAAATGGATTATTAGACCTTAAATAATATGTGTAAAGATAAGCCTGACCTCTTATTTTTTATACCTTATTTCCTTACCTTTCTACTGTTAGTCAAATAATTAGAATATCTTTGTGATGTTATAAGCAGAGCTGTGCAAACAAGTGACTTTTTTTGCAGAACTGCAAAACTAGAAAAAAAAATCAGGCCAACCTGAAACTAACTAACTAACAAACAAATAAGTCACTTTTTGGTAAACCAAAAAAGCTTTTAAAAACTTTGCTTCAGGTTGAATTAAAAAAAAATGTCAACCCAAACTAAATGTTTTGTTTAACGTGTGAGGGTTTAAAACCTTTTAAAAACAAATAAATTTACTGAAAAGTTTGTTTCAAATCAAAATATTTTCAGTTTTTGGGATCTTTTTCTGACCTAAACAATTCTGTGAATTCAACACAAATTTTGTGAAATGTTTTGCTTCACTCTAATCAGTATTTTTCAGCAAAAACAAAGCTTTGTTCCAAATATTTCATCCAGCCCTAGTCACAAGTAGTTGTGAGCCAAACATGAACTATTTATGATTACCTGGAATTTTGTTGGCCCAGGTAAAAGAGGAACAGGTTACAAATAGTCCCTGGTTTCTAATTTTGCAAAGAATAATCCTCACTGAGCTGGTTTTTCAAATCCAAAACTACTCATTTGTTGCTGTCTCTGTTTGAAATGGCTCAAAACTGGAACTGCTTATCTGCACCACTGCAGTATGTGTGTACCGAGATCAAATCTGAACCATCATTGTTTTTTTTCAAATAAAAAAACTCTAACTGACAAAGTTTTATAAAACCCATACCAAAATCAACCCAATGTAACTAATCACTAATCACAAATATATCTTACCAATTAGTAGTTTATGTATAACATGCAAGATAAAACTTAATAGGGCCAGAATTTCAGCTAGTGTGAATTCTTGTATTTTGCTATAGTTGAGGATCTGACAACAGAATGAAGAGAAAGTGGAGGAAAAGAGATTAATTTATCTTCATACCATTTAAAGAACAAAGCAACTATAGACACACTCGATTAAGTAAACAGTGCTGAATGGACCATACATATAAAAATATATGCATGGTTAGTTCATTGTTTCTGAAAATTTATACAGAGGTGAGTTGAAAAGGAAAAAAACACTCAAATCCTGTGTCATGTGGGTGAGTTTATACAAAGCATCATAAAATATACAGTAAGAAAAACTACCTTTTTGCAACTCCAACAAGGAGATCACAATATTAATATTCCTTAAAAGTTACATTATACTTTTACTCTGCAAATATTCATTAGTGAACATTTGTCAGATTTGAATGTAGATGGGTTAATGGCATGTTCAAATTAGAAGTCAGGCATGAAACCTTTCCTCTGTAATAAAATATTAATGTGTTTGTAAATTGCAGCTGGTTTAAAAATTAAGAAAATATGCAAAAGAAATGCTTTTTAAACAGAAATTATCTTGTGTGAAATATAGTAGAAGAGAATAGAGGAACCTATGAAACATACTACTACTCTCATGTAGAGGCAGCATGGGTTGGAGGACTGAGAGTAGCATTAGACATAAGGAAATCTTGAGTGCTTGACCAGCTGTGTGACCTTGGGCAAATCATTTAGTCTTTCTGCCTCAGTTTCCCCATGAGTAAAAAGGGGTTAATTATACTTCCTTCCCTATACCTTAGGGCATTGATGAGAATTAATTGTTCATTTTCTGTGCAGTGCTTCAATATGTGAAATGCTAAGTATTGTAGTCCTGTATTTATAAATAAAATTACCGCCCACCCCCGTTATTCGCCGCCGTCAATAAGTACAGAAGCTTATGTGATCTGTGGTTGCATGCTCCTTGTATGAACAATATGATAGTTAGCTCTTATATGATGATGAAGATTTCACTGAAATGATATTTTAAGTGCATAGGGTAGATAATGAAAATAATTTCCAAAACATAAACTTCTAAATGCAACAATGTCTTTGAATAAAGGTTCATTTTGGCCTGAAATTTTGTGGGTCTCCTCCAATAAAAAGGTATTAAATTCTGTATTCCTTCTTTTTCTTGGGGATGAATATCCTACTTGCAAAGTCTTACTCATATGTGGAATATGCTGACTGTGTTAATTTTAGTGGTATTTCTCATATGAGTTAGACTTGCAGAACTGCTCTCTAAGAGAGCTCAAGACATCTTCTTCCTCCTATGTGCTAAGTACAGTAAATTGCATGTAAACCCAAGGTAAATCCTGAAAGGTACTGAATGCTTAAATCTCCCTCTGAGATTTCTGAGTTGCTGATTGCTGAGCACCTTTCAGTGTTTAGCTGTTTCCATTTTGGGCTGCACATATTACATTGATCACCCTATTTTTCCTTTTAAAAACATGATTATTTATGATTTTTAGTTTTTTAGTTGTATTTCCTGTGTTGAAGTTAGGAATGTTCCTTTGACACCGCCATTTGTTTTAACTGTGCACACATTGAGGGCATACCAGAGATATGTCAGCTAAAGCTCAAGGTCATACTCCTTGCTTTCCACAGAAACAATGGCAACAACAAAATGAGTCTCCAGTTGAATATCTGCCATAAATTTCAGTTTCACAGAGAAATGGGCCTGATGGGTGCATGACTGACTGATCCAAAACATTAGTGTATAAACAGAGGGAAGGTGGAGAGAGTCACTCTGAGCAGTAATAGAGCTTTCCCAGTGACTGAATAAACAACCCCCAAATCTTGAACAAAAAGAAAGTGGTCACTGAATGTGGAATTATTATTGCAGACCATGTATGAGGAGCAGTAATCTTTTAAGAAGGATAAAACATAAAGATTTATAAATTCAAAAAGACAGTGTAAATCTACATAAACATTTTTTTAATATAAGAAACAGTATGCATATTTCTATCTTTTAGCAAGCATTCCAGCTGTAGCTAACAGTACAGCATTAAAAGTCCAGATTGTTCTTTATTAAAAGAAAGGAAGAAGGGAAGTAATTCTGTAAACCAACAAGGGATTCCAAGGGAGTTTTATATTAGCCAGTAATTAAATAATAGTTCATGTTGCCTTCTTTCACTGGGAATTACATCCTTTTCACCTCTCCTCTGCTAAAGCAGAGACATCCATTACGATGAGTAGCTACAACACTTGTCAGATCCAATCAGCTCTAAACGACTGAAGGCCAACTGACGTGTGCTCTCTTAAAGCATGGCTTCTTCTCCCCCAAAAGCCCACTGTCCTTTCACGTGCGTGTAACAGTCAGAAGAGATCACATCACACAATGAAGAAAAACAGAAGCATATGGTACTAAGGGGCCTCTGCAGGAGATGGCTAAAATGCCAAGGCTTGCACATAAACAAAACGTATGCAAAAATGTGTTCATATAGAATGCCAGATACAGCCAGATGACAAAAGAGCAAAGGAAGGCAGAGTTTTACTATTTCTACAGTTGCCTAGGAGTCTGTATTTTCACTTTAATTTTTCATTACTGTATAAAAGAGGTGCACAAGAGTTAGCTAGTCTCAAGCACTTAATTATGCATAAGCAGTTGCAAAGTTCACTTTTGCTGTATAATAGAATGGCACATAGTCTTCATAGTACATTTTGCACATACCTAGTGCAGGCTTTCACATGATAAATGAATTGCAAACTGTAAGTGACTTCACTGGCAACATTCTTTTCCTTATCCTGTTACTATTAAATAGTGTATGTAAAAGCAGGGTCCATAAATTCACTGCATATTCTTAACAGGCATGTAACTCTCTCAAGGGACATATTTCATACAGCATCTTCTAAGCCAGAGCACAGAATATTCCATACAAAGCAATCTACTAAAGTGTTTTGCAAAAACATTAATGTGGTGAGGCTAATAGGTCTTTGACAGACCTTGTCCTCTCTCTCCCAGTTGTTACATATTTTAAGATGCTATTGTCATGCTGCAATAGCTCTGCTTTAGACAACAGACACAGGTACAGTTTTATCATGCTACTGTAAACTGAGGCAGCATTTGTATATGAAGCATGTGAACTGTATAAGCTGAAGGTTTGCAGTGCTTGTTCAGATCATAACTTGACTAGAAGCTTTAAAATGTTATTTTCTCAAGAACAGACTGGTTTTATTTGTAATTCTGTAATGTAACATGGTAAAGGGACTAGGGAATTTGTGATGACAAGACTTGCCAGCAGAGATGCTCTTTGATCCATAAATTCTAACTGAAAGCAATTTTGGTGTGAGTGTTAGGTGATGCCATTGTTTAATTCCTAGATGGAAGCATAGAAATTACCAACTAAATGGTGCAGTGCAGCATTTAATTTCAGCTGTACCTATGTTTGTACAGCTTCTAGTTTATAAATCTTTGCACCTGCTCTACTGTAAATCAATATACTTATCAAAGCAAAAGTGATAAAAATCCTAATGGAGTAAATTCTGAAGGTACCATGTTTCACTTATAGTTGTTTACTACAAGATTTAGTGATGCATTTTTTCCCTTCATAAAAAATATTGAGCCTTTCTATAGCAGTTATGATCCCTTTTCTAATTCAGGATCTTTTAAAAAAAATCTGTATCATTTGCAACCATCTGTGTCGATTTTCACAGACTACATTTCTTTCATTTATAAAATGAAGTTGAACAGTGTATCTTTAAAGGTAGTTGTGTCACATCAGCTAATTTTAATTCCCCTTCTTGCAAAGATGCATTTGATTGTGTAGGATTGCCTTCAATTCCCCCCACCCAACCCCCAAAGTGTCAGTGAAACCAGGCTGCTAGAAAACAGCTGACAGGTACAGCTATTCCAAGGAAAAATAAACAAGGAAAATAAATGGCTAATCCCACCTCAAAATGCTCTGTGCCGAGTTATCAATCTTGTTGACTCATTTTGTTAAAATATAAATTAGGATGCAGGAACACAAGGAATTTTAGGAGGCTAAAGTAAAACCCTAGTGATGTCATGAATAAATCTAAGATTTGGCTGCTTCCAAAAATCAAATTGTCATTGAGTCAAATTCGTCCATGGTATAGCTCCATAGACTTCAAAGATATTACTCAAGAAGTAAATTGGACTCAAAATTTCTAATTTGAGTTAGGACAGGTACTTTTCCATCTGCTTTTTTCAACCTGGGGGGTGGTGTGTGTGAGTGGGTCAGAGAGAGTGTGAGTTTGAGAGGTAAACTTTGGGCTAAAATATGCTCTCAGTGTACAGGTGTAACCTGTTACCTAATAGAAGGTTCAAATTACAAACATTTTTTCCACTGAGAGTTACCATTTCTTATTTTCCATTTCCTTTCCCTAACTTTGTTCCACTCATTCTCTATTTAACACTTTTAACAAAAAGAAGGGTTCCCGTGAATTCTATTACTGGCAATGTCTGGAGAAATCATACCTCCTCTGGATATGGAGTAATGAAATGTAATGTATGAGCTGACTGGAAATGGTGATTCTTTCACAATGAATTTTTTTATTTTTATTTTTTAAGAAACCTTGCCATTCAGAGGCATTTGGGTAAGGAAGTAACTTGAAGAGAATTTTTTTAGTAAAAAGAAAATCTGCAAAGATTCACAGGTTTAATGCTATCATTCAATCTATAAGAGCTGGTGGGGGAAAAAAAACTTGTTCGGGTCAAAATTTAAAATGTCAACAAATGTACTTCACATTTTGAAAAACTATAACTCATTCTATAATTTGACCAAAAAAAGGGGGGGGGGGGCAGTGGGGGAAGAATATCAGAATTTTTACTGGCACACCTCAGGGAGTGAGAGAATTGCAGAACCCTCCCATGCAAAAGGCTTCAAAATGAAACCCCACTCTGGGCCTGTCTGAGACAATTCCTAGGATCTGCAGACCTTATGGGGCAAGAGTACTTTGCTCTCTTATTTGGTCTGATGGCTTGGCACGAGAACAAGCACAACTATTCAACGTAGCAGGTGCCTCCTGCCACTTCCCAGACCCTGTTTCCATTTCTTTCTCCTGTTGTCTCCTTCTCTGGGTCACTTTATGACTGTGCTTTCCCATGTCTTGCCCTCAGCTTGGGACTTAATTTAGTTCTAGCTCAGTTTCATAAAACAATATAGTTGAATAGAAACTGAACACAAAAATTAGCAATTTTGAACTTTACATGGACAAACTACATTTTTATATCCTATTGCTGATTTCCAGTAGTTACTAAATAAAAATAGCACAGGTTTCACCCTGGGACATTTTTCGGTTGTAGCAATACATCCCGTTTTTAAATTGAGTATTTCTGTAGGCTACTACGAACATTTTTGAGTAAAAAAAAATATTCATGCCTCTTAAGAACCAGTTCTCACATTTAAAAAAAACAAAACCCATTTTTCCAAGCGACAACAGGCTTAAGGCACCTGAAAATTAAATCTGTCTTGCATTTTCCTGTATGCACCTTGTGCTATTAATCCGGGGAATTGGAAAATACTGTAACTATTTTTCAAAGAATATTTGATGGCCTAGAAGTGGCAAAGAATTCCAAAAGCTGGCTATGGGCAAGTGACAGGGAGTTGTTGCATGTATTTTATGGGACTTCATGATATTACAGCTTTTGCCATCAGCCAGAGCATGAGCACAGAGGCACAGCTCGAAGCACGATTGTATTCTTCTCTAGTGATGTGACTTTACTGAGAACAAAACTGAACATGCCATTCTGTGCAGACAAGATCTTATTTAGCAAAAGGGAGCATACAAAGAAGAAACACCAGAGTGACAGTTGTGAAATGAAACTGTTTTCAGCTTTGTAATCCTGAAAATTGGTGCACTAGGTCTTGGATGTTTATAGGTTAATGGAAAATAATAAAATAAATTATATAGATTTTTTTTCACCTGAAAATTAAGCAGTAAGAAATAACAAGGCATGTGTTATTATGAGATAACACATATTGTACCTCAGGGGTTTGATGGGGCAAATGACAAGCTAAACAAAACTGAGACCGCTTAGAGTATAGGCTATCAGGCAAACAAAACAAAAACCAGCATATATTTTTCATAACATTAGTGCTTTTTCTCATTAAACCAAGGGAGTTCTCTTTAGTTATAGCATCCTAATCAAAATTAATTAAGCTTTTTCAACAGATTCTCCTTGTCTCTTGAATTTTATTATGGGGACAGGCTATAGCAATAGCAGAGATGGTTGAAACTTCCCTAACAAAGCATTCTGTTAAGATTCATTTACCTGGCAAGTGGTTCAGCTGACATTTGTCAAGTTCTGCAGTGGAGTATGTGATTTTATGGGGCTGGGCTCGGTGTGTGGCTTGGGCTTGGTCTCTCTTTGAGGTTTTTAATTCTTTTGAATTCGGAACTCAAAGTGAAACACAGGGGTGTAAATCAAGGGAAAAGAACACCCCTGCCCCCTTGGGGATCACTTTATACTTTGTAAACTGATACTGCCAAGTTCCACATGGTCCTGACTGCAGATGTCCCCAAACTAGGGACAACCCCAGATCTGCATGCTGATACAGATCCAGATTCTTTAACCCAAATCTATCTCTGTATTGGGGTGACCTGTAAACCCCACAGACTGTAGGTAAAATCAGATGCAGAAATTATTCTGGATCTTAACTTGGCTACTCATGTTTCTTCCTGGTTCTCTCCAAGAGCACAAGTCTAGAGAAGCCACATGGCCCAGTGGATAGATGCTGAAATAGGAAATTGATTTTATTTCCAACTCTGACCTGCTGTGTGGCAAGTCACTTCACCTCTATCTCCCATCCATCCTTTGTCTTGTTTAGCTACGTTCAAAGTACTTACATTCTTTGGAGCAGGGATTGTCTCTTAATATGTTTATATATAGCACCTAGAATAAGGGGGCCCCGACCTTAGCAGAAACCTCTAGATGCTCTTGCAATACAGCAAAATCAGTAATAATACAGAGAATACCTTTATCACTTTGACCCCACTGTAGACTAGCATAATTCCGGAAGCTGGTCAATATGGTGCATTGTGAGAAATAATATTTCCTAATGACTATATAGTTTATGTGCATCCTTACTACGAACAAAGTATTTTTTCTGACAGATCTCAGAACAAAGAGCTATTAAAAAGTAACCTTATGTTAAAAATTGGTACAGAAAAAAAATGAAAATATGGACAGAAAATTAGGTTGAATTTATTCTACATAATATCTAGGTAATTTTGGGGTTTTTTTACTACAGATTCAGATTAAAATTTCCTATGTTTAGCCTGAAATAAAGTGTCAAAATTTTGAAATATTGAAGCTCCAGTACTTAATTTAATTTGTTTTTGTAGGAAAGTATATGGATCATGTGATAGAGCTGCTAAACAGGGTGCAAACATGGCACTTGACATTTTAGCCTGATAACAAAACAATTGCCGTGAGAACCCCTGGTTTCAGTATGAGATGCTTACAAAACTCCCACAAATTACAGTGTCGAATTAGAAGTAATTTGTATAAATCATGTATGATCTATATCTGCAAGCTGTCCAGTATGAAGATGATTAAATTTAAATAGACGATACGTTGTCTACACTAATCTAATCTATCTGTATGATTATCAGGTATGATAGTCCTGTGGCTAGGGCTCAGATCTATTAGTCAGGAGATCCAGATTCTGTTTCTGTCTGCACAACTGACCACAATGGGCTCAATTCTGCAAGGTGCTGAATATTTTAGCCCCAATTCTGCAACGCATGTTAAGGATATGAACAATCCCAGAGTTACATGCTTTAAGTTAAGCATGTGCTGAAGCGCTTTGCTGGATTGGGGCCACAGTGCTCAGCATGTTGCAAGATTAAGCCCTATCTGACACTGGGCAAGTCATTTATCTTCTATAGATATATTTCACTATCTGTAAAATGGGGTAATACAATCCTTTGTGAAGCACTTTGAGATCCATGAATGTACAGCATGATCTACATGCTCAATAGTATTATATATATGTTTCCAAATGGTTAAGAAATGTTTAGATTGTATGTATTTTTAAAGTAAAATAAAGCAGAATAGATCTATTCTAATTAATTATGTATAGTTATTGTAGTTTCACAACCCCTACTGTTTCCACTTGACAGGTAAATGGTTGAAGACAGAAGACTTATTATAGATTTTTGCATCCAGCCCATGAGGATTTGGACCAGTTCCATTGAACAAGTTCAGGTCAGCTAACTCCTTTCCTTCAAAGCATCCTGGGTGTCTCTGAGCATCATTGCAAGCTTGTTCTGGCAGTAAGCCAGGCTTCAAAAGCCTTTCCCTATGCAGTCACTGACTCACTAATGGGCAACTGCAGGCTTTCTGATTTTCCTTTCGTTTCATGTGTTCATTTGACATAAATTTAATTAAACCAAATCTGGTGTTAAAGCAAGAAGAGATAAAAGTGATATGTCTCAAATTAAAGAACTGTGAAAGATACAGGAAACATGACTTTTTCTGTTTCTGTAAAATATTGTCAATTTTAGTAAGCTCACTACTTAAAGTCTGCAAAAACTGTATGGGTATGCATTATTAAGAATAATGTGCATCCAGGGTTAGATGAAGGTCTCGGCCCCATATTCTCTGTAGTAAAACCTTTCAGAGAATTCTTATTCTTTCTTTCATACCCACACTTCAGGTAGTCACCTCTGCACAGGATATGAGACAAGTTTGCCCTTCTGCCGGCTACATATCCATAGTTGTTAGACAGCTCAAAAGCATACAACAGCAGAAACATGAAAAGATCACATATTAAATATAAAAAATCATCATTTTTCAAAGGTCTCTTTTAGTTTTTACTTAAGGCTAAAGAGGTGATAGTGAAAATGAAAAAGATCATGCTGTTAAAAAGGTTTCATTTAATTGCTTTGAATGTTGCTTTAGGAAACATCCAACTTTCTTCTTATTCTTTTAAAAGTCTTTTTTTATTATTAAAAGAAATCTCAGCCTGGAAATATACGAATGCAAACTGAAAGAGTATTTGCAAGCTGCCCAGAGATGTTCTGAACCAATTGTGTTCCAGGGGGCTCCAATACCGTCACTTCATAAGAACTATATTTCAGTTAAAGCATTAGCACCATGGGCAAATACATGAGAATTGGAAAAAGCCTCCAATGGACAAAACCAGGCAAAACCTCCCAGTTTGCTTGCACATTATGTATGTGTCCCATATAGAACTGATGAGTTGTTTCACATAGGGTACAATTGCTTGGGGATAGGAATGGATGCTTGATATGTAACAATCCTTTAGTTTTTCTTCACTTTGCCAGATCTCTGTCCTCCTTTTTGTTTTTACAAAATTGTAAAAGTGTTGTTTTAAATCAATCATGCTTCTTGCCTAGACGCTGTCCTCTTTTACATAATGTAGAGGACCCGGGTTGCCAGTTTTTGAATTGCACAAAACCAAACACCCTTGCCCTGCCCCCCACTCACTCCATCCCCACTCCCTCTATTGCTTGCTCTCCCCCACCCTCACTTTCACCAGGCTGGGACAGGGGGTTGGGATGTGTATGGGGGAGTGAGGGCTCCAGTTGGGGGTGGGCCCAGAAATGAGGGGTTCAGGGTGTGAGAGGGAGGGAGAGCTCCAGCTGGTGGTGTGGACTCTGGAGTGGGGCTGGGGATGAGGGGTTTGCGGTTCAGGAGGGGACTCTGGGATGGGCCAAAGGATTGGGGTGCGGGCTCTGGGAAGGATTTAAGGTGAGGGTGGGAGTTCTGACCTGGGGTAGGGGGTTGGGGTATGGGAGGGGCTGAGGGGTGCAGGCTCTGGGCAGTGCTTACCTCAGGCGGCTCCGGGAAGCAGCTGGCATGTCTGGCTCCTAGGTGGAGGGGCCAGGGGGTTCTGTATGCTGTCCATGCCTACAGGCACTGCCGCCACAGTTCCTAGCCAATGGGAGCTATGGAGCCGGCACTCAGGGCGGGGGCAGCACACGGAACCCCCATGGCCATCCCTGTGCCTAGGAGCCAGACATGCTGGCCACTTCCAGGGAGCTGCATGGAGCCAGAGAAGGCAGGGAGCCTGCCTTAGGCCCACTCTGCTGCCGACTGGCCTTTTAACAGCCCAGTCAGCAGTGCTGACTGGAGCCGCCAGGGTCCCTTTTCAACCAGGCATTCCAATTGAAAACCCTATAGAGGACAGACCTTGTGGAAACTGGTCTTGGAAGTTGTTGCTGAGGGGAATTATGGTATGATCCTTTAGCACTGTCTAGTCTTCCCCATCTCTCTTCCAAAAATCAGATAAAGTTGGACGTCCACATTGAAAAGGGAATGTGACTTTAAAGTATGGAAAGGAGTCAGAAATTGCTGCTCTACATCTGCTCCGGACATGGCAAAAATGATGCCAGTAAAAGACACACAACGTAATGTCATATGAGCAATATTAACTCTTTGCACTGCCTGTGAATTCCAGCTAAAGAGTTCCATGTTCCTCTGCTGATGAGACAGTGATATCATAACCACCACAAACAGAGTTCATTCCCAGTCCTGAATTGCACACACTCCCAAATTGTTGTTTACAGGCTAAAAATCTTCATGCTTACAATAGTTTTAGCTCAATGATAAATATTTTAGTAAGCAATTCGTCAGTTGACTTATGTGAACATGAACATTTACACATAAAAGAGACTTTTAACTTGTCTAACTCAAAAAGAGGTTAGTTTTAAACAATTTGCCACCCACCTAGTCCTCAGTGAGGATTTGTATAGCATTTGACAAGATTGAGTTAAGACATTTAGGGTGGGTTTTTCAAAAGCATCTAATGGTGGCAAACTCCTGTTAACTTGCTATGTCACTAGGAGTTGGGTTCCTAAATCTTTTAGCCATTTTTGAAAATCCTATCCTTCATTTACAAATAAAAGTTTACAAGTGATTGAAAATGAAGACAAGATTGAAGATGAAGTACTGTGCATTTCTTAATCCCATTTGGACTCACCACAAAACCAGCAGATAGTTTGGCATTAGTGATAGTCCTTGCTCAAAAGATTGGCAGTGTTGTTCTAATTGTGTTGGTCCCAGAATATGAGAAAGATAAGATAGGTGAGGTAATATCTTTTAAGCCAAGACTGCAATGGTAGAGGTCTGTATTGAAGTGTACTGGGACAGGAATTGCCTGCATGGATCACTATGGGCTCAAGTCAATTCTGTTCGACTCCTCCTTCAAGCTGTTTGCGTGAGAACCCCTGTACCCATGCAGAGCTATGTTGTGAATTAAGTCAATGGAGGTGTTTGTGCACATAGGGATTGATCCATGTGAAGCAACTTGCAGGACTAGGGCCTTATTCTTTCTCTTTCATCATCATTAAAGTCACTGATAATTGGAAAAAAAAAAGTCTACAGGTGGTTGCATGTTCTAAGTGCATTTTTTTTCTTGCTTAGATCACTGTATCTAGGCATATGCATGCCAACATTGTAAAAGCTTCAGTTAAGCCAGCGTGAAGCTGCTTATTTCTTCAGAATCACTAGCCACCAAGGGCACATCAGCCCAGTGCACTACTCACTGCATTGGCTCCACAAAGATTATCAACTCAAATTCATAGCCTCAGTGCTAATCCTCAAGGCTTTACAAGACCCAAGATACCCTAGAGAGCAACTCTCACTGTGAGATGCCAACCTCCCCACCATCGCTACGTTCCTCTGGAACTACAACACTATCATCCTCCACGGTGAAACTTGTTAAATGGTAAACAGCAATTCCTCACCAACTGAGTGCAGACTGTGGAACTCACTGCCTTCAGGGGCAAGTGTAAAACCCGTGTCTTTAACTTAACTTTTTCCTACAGTTACAGCAAAAACTGGCAAAGAAGTAGGAGAAAAGGAGGAATAGGAAAAAGAAGAGAAGAAATAGTAGGAGACAGAGGAGGAAAGAGCAGATACGAATAAATTAACAAAATAAAATAAAAACATGTGGAAACTTTCTTTGCTAGTGGTAAAAGTGCAAAAAATGTACATCTGCCTGCAGTATTAGGTGCTGTCCAGGGATAACCATCAAATTTCAAGCACACACACTTGTGAAATAGCAAAACTTCCTGGAGCCATGGATTCAAATCTTGGTAGAATGAACTCAGCCCATCATCTTTCTAAGATAAAATGCCTGTCATACTATTAACTCTGTGTAGGTCTTCCAGGGTCTTTTCCACTCTCTGTGAACATTTAAAATCCTGTAGGACGTTTCATAAGAGTTAGCATGCTGTATACAGAGTCATCACACTTTCAGGTGTATTCTCTCTCTCTTGCGCATTTCCAAGGTACCTATCAACTTCGTATCTAAGCCTCATACAAAATTAAGGGGAAATATTAGAGTCTATAATAAAAACACTCCTATTTTTCTGTGCTCTTCAATGAACAGGTGGTGTGTGAATTTGTGGTAGTGTTTGCCACACAATTTGGGATCTTTGAGGATGAAACACTGTGACAATCAGGGTTCAGGCAGCCCAAGGGGAGAACAGGGGGTCTGAACCCCTAAGAATAAGCAATTGAATAAGCTAGTTGTACACAAAGTTATTTTGTATAAATATGTCAAGTAAGATCTTTTATGAAAGCTTGTAAAGTTCTGAACTTGATGGCCATTCAGAGATAGGTATACAAGTTATGGGTGTGTGTATAGTAGCTGTTATGAGGTAATACTATAGTTGCACCACAAGGGTGAAGAAGCAATCAGACAGGTAGGGGTGCTTCCTAAGTCCCAAGATAGTTGTTTACATGAAACAAGCTTTAAACCACCATCCATGGTCCAGCCCAGGAGAGACAATGGTGGACCATTAAAGTTAATGAGAAAACGTTTAAACAAATTTGAAACTGAAAAGCCTTAGTCTTGGGAAACTAATATAGAAATGTAGAGCCTGAGCTTCTCTTTGTGTTTATTTTCTGTGTAACTTATGTGTTTACTTTTCCTTACTATTTCATCTTTGATTCTATGCTTTTCTATTAAATACATTTTTTGTTTATTTTTACCCTAAGCATACGGGCGGCGGATGGAGCCCCACTCTGGGGAGGCTAGCCCCCAGCTCCGCCCCTTCCGCCTATGCCCTCCCCATTGCTGCAGCCACAAGATCCCCCTGTGCCCTCCCCCTGCCCCCGCCAGAGCCACAAGCCCCCCTCCCCTGGAGAGCCCCCCCTGCCCAGAGGAGCCCTGGGCTGGCCAAAGCCCTGAGCTCCCCCGCCATTCCACCCACCCGGAGGAGCCCCGGCTGGGCTGGCCGAAGCCCTGAGCTATGTAGAAGACGCTTTTTATATGCCCCATGCAGCGCCCAGGACAGCTGAGGAGGCGGTATGTACCTCCTCAGCAGCCCTGAAATCTGCATGAGGAATAATAAAGCAAAAACTTTGCTGCTAAACCCCGCAACCAGGGATCCAGAAGCAGCGCCGGGGAAGGCAGAGCCTCCCTGGCCTATTATACCTGCTGTCTATGCCCAAGCAGTTCTGTTTTGCAAACTGTGTGGCGCATGTCCCCCGAAGTGAACTGATATCTGGGGCCAGGCTTCACACCTTCAGGTGACAAACCAGTGCGGGAAAAGTCAGAGTGTCTGGTACTTAAGAACTTGTGGCAAATGGATTTGGGGAGACTCTAGACTGGAAGGAATGTTCGGTGTCACTCTGCAAGGAGTTACTAGGCTGCTGGAAGCCAGGGTGGGACCTTTATGTTTCTAGGCTTGCTAACTGACATCAGATCTCTGAGACATAGTACCATACTGTTAAGGCACCCGGGGTTGCAGGGCAGATGGTGACAGAACCCCATATTGATCTGGGTAATTCCCAAAATGTCACAAAGATATGATGTATCCCATAGCAAGTGTAGAATATTAGTGTTGTAAAACAGACATTCCTGCAAATGGTTCCCTTAGCGCTGCCATCAAAGGTAAATGCATATTCTCCTACAGCTGAACCACCCAGCTGCTCTGTCTCTTCGGCATGTGAAATTTGAGCCAAATGAGCTTGGAAGACAAAAATAAGGATAATGGAAACAGTTTGATTATACACACACACAAAGAAGAAAGAACTTGTCTGAACCTTTGCCCACCCTTTGACCTTAACACACAACTCAAATAATTTTTGGATGAAAACCTCTTCTCCCTGTCCCTGAGCTTCCATATGCTCATGATTTTTCCTCTCCTCCTACTTGACCTCTGATACTGCAGTAGGTCTCCACCATCCCACTTGTATAAGCACCGCCCTTCCATAAGACCTTCTGACTATATTCCTCTTCTCCCCAGAAGAAAGAGTCTATTTTACGATTGGGTGGAGGTTGATACCAGGGAGCTGTTGTAGGTCTGTGACAGCTGGAGGGGGAAGCTAATGTGCTATGGTAAAATCATAGAGGATGTGCAGAGAAATCTCAGAAAGAGTCTGGAGAATTCAGATAAGCTTGGTCCCAGAGGCACATACTCTACGAATTGACCCTCAAAGGAGATTCTCCCTTGCCAAGATAAGATGAGACATGATGATAAAATTCATATACAAGGGCTGACAGGGTTAAATCAGGAAGAATCTCTGCGAATATTTTTAAGTGTACAGAGAAATGGACTGAAAAGGGAGAGAGAATTTCATGTCACAGAAGTCACCAAATTAAATAAAAGTTTAGGTCTGGTCCAAAACTCACTTGAATTCATTGATTTCAATGGGTTTTAGATCAAGGATTCAGTCTTCTGCTGGCCTAAGGCAGGGAGTGGAATGCCGGAAATGCAGCTGTCATAACTCAAATGTCCCCGAGGATGAGGCTCAAGGAGGTCTCAAAAAATATGGTCTGATTACACAACACTTAATTTAAAGGCCAAATTGATTTTAAAGCCAAAATCTGTCTGCCACCTCAGAGGCAGCCAATGTAAAGTATACAAGAAAGGTACAACATCAGCAGAACTGCTCAATATAATGAACAAGCACAAGATCGATGCACTAATCTGATAAAACGATCTGCCTTGTCCATCATCCCATTGCTTTTCTCTGAATCTTTCCACTGCCTCCCTGGGTTCCACCGCATCAGATTCAAACCTCTTGTCCTCTTTCAAGGCTCTTCACAATTTTGTCCCTTTTCTCTTCCACAAATCTCTTGATGCTTTCTTGCAAGCTACCTGTTATACATGGATTGCCCACCCTGAATTAAACTGTGAGGCCACAACCCTATGTCCCTTCAAAGGCTTCCCGAACACTACTGTGTATTCTGTGACACCAACAAGAAATGAGCTAACAAACAATGGCTCAGGTCTGGGATATTAGGCAGAATAGACATTATTTATAAAAGAAAATTCATTTTAAGTGGTTTGGAACTATTAAATTGTGCATGTGGCTAATCTATGAAATTGCACAATCTTATTACTATTAACCTTGTCCTCCCTTCCCTCCTACTGCATGCCATATTCATTTGTTGTGTCTTGTCTTTGATCCAGGGACCACATTTTCCTTACCACACCTACCAAGGGGGCCCTGATCCTGACTGAGAATAGAGAAATAATAAATTATTCACGGAATATTATAAAACCATCCACAAAGCTGGTCGAATGAATATTTCTGAATAATTTATTCAATGAATAATGTCCCAGTTCATCAGATAAATCACCACCAATTAATAATTTAACCAACTCTAACTGCAGGAATCAATCCTTCATGTGCAGGGGAGTGGGTTAGGTGACCTGAGCTCTTCTTCTCCATTTCTAATCCACATAGGTTCTATCACCACCTCCTTTAGAAAAACATTGCCAAAGATGGGGCTCTGGCAAGTAGAAAACTCCATGTGAAATTCCTCCTTGTTTTCCTGGTATCAATTCACAGTGAGACTGGAGGGCGCAGCCAGACACAGGAGTGAAGGCCCTATGTCTCTGTGCCTACTCTTGTACCTACTGTTCCTGTCTCTTGTTCCCCGGAACTATGGCTCTTATGAATCCACAGCCAGGAGCTGCTCCCCAGCACTTTGCTTTGTGGGGGGAAGGACATTTATTGAAACATTGGGGAGCAGCAGAAAAGTTAATCTGCATTCCTGCCCCATGACCTCAATCCCACCTCTCCCCTTTCCCTGAAGCCACATGCATAAGTATTCATGTGAACCAAATTTTGAATTTCTGCAAGCAAGTAGACACAAGACTTTGCATCACAAGTACATTCCTACTCATCCCACATGACAACAGAATTAATGCCATGTGACTTATCTGACCAATCTCAGCTAAAGAACACATCTTGAATTTCATCCATATAATGCTTGATCCATATAATATATTCTGAAAGATGGGCTTTGAGTAAACGTGAATAATGAATTTCAGGAAATCTTGATATCTGCTCATGGGAATTTCTGTTAGAAGAGTAGTAGTTTACATTTTTTTTAAATAAATTATTTGTTGAAAAATTATTCATTCAGCTCTATTAATCACTATCATAGTCTCAAACTGCTGAGCTTCTCTGAATCTGGACTTGGGGCTGAACCCATCTGACAGATAAAGCTGTTGAACTGTGCTGATGAGCTCTGAAGAGAGCCAAACATCTGTCCACATTTTGCTGTTGCTTGCTCCTGGCAGACATTTATGCATTAAGTCTTTTTATGAGACAACACTTTGTCTAAGCCAAGATATAGTCAACCGTGATAATAGTGATATATCCTAATATGGAAATATGAATGATTGCGACTTTGATAAGACTTTTATATCAGAATACAAGTGTTGCCATTTGACTTATCTTCAATACTGCCAGAAATTTTTCATCATTTACAAACAAGATCCCGCACAAGAATAATATACTTGCAGATATACAGAGTGCACATTCCCTTTATGGTTTTTTTTTAAAAAGAGTGCATTCCCATGTTCTAGTCCCAGATTACTTGAATCCTAAGAGATAGGTGGATAACTATTTCTTTGTGAACATAAAGTATTCAGAAACCCATGCTCCCTTGGCAGACTAACAATTGCAGAATCAGTATATACTTTACTTAAAATGAACTGAGGACATTTTTTTTAATTGTATTTCTTAGTAAAGTAGAAAGAGGTCACAGCAGAATGTGGTTTTTCTCAACCCTGATTCCATTATACATGTTTTTATTTAGACTGTTAAAGAAAAGTGTTGATCTTTGACCCCTTACATCATGTTATGTAACCAATTATTATTATTTTTTCTCTTTGTTAAGCCACTAAATCAGTGTCATGTAGGAGCAATATATGTAAATTTCAGGAGTGAAGAAGGTTGTCAAGGTTCCTCCCCCACTCTGAACTCTAGGGTACAGATGTTGGGACCTGCATGAAAAACCTCCTAAGCTTATCTTTACCAGCTTAGGTCAAAACTTCCCCAAGGTACAAAATATTCCACCCATTGTCCTTGGACTGGCCGCTACCACCACCAAACTAATACTGGTTACTGGGGAAGAGCTGTTTGGACGCGTCTTTCCCCCCAAAATACTTCCCAAAACCTTGCACCCCACTTCCTGGACAAGGTTTGGTAAAAAGCCTCACCAATTTGCCTAGGTGACTACAGACCCAGACCCTTGGATCTTAAGAACAATGAACAATCCTCCCAACCCTTGCACCCCCCCTTTCCTGGGAAATGTTGGATAAAAAGCCTCACCAATTTGCATAGGTGACCACAGACCCAAATCCTTGGATCTGAGAACAATGAAAAAGCATTCAGTTTTCTTACAAGAAGACTTTTAATAAAAATAGAAGTAAATAGAAATAAAGAAATCCCCCCTGTAAAATCAGGGTGGTAGATATCTTACAGGGTAATTAGATTCAAAAACATAGAGAACCCCTCTAGGCAAAACCTTAAGTTACAAAAAAGATACACAGACAGAAATAGTTATTCTATTCAGCACAATTCTTTTCTCAGCCATTTAAAGAAATCATAATCTAACACATACCTAGCTAGATTACTTACTAAAAGTTCTAAGACTCCATTCCTGGTCTATCCCCGACAAAGAAGACTACAGACAGCATATAGACAGACAGACAGACCCTTTGTTTCTCTCCCTCCTCCCAGCTTTTGAAAGTATCTTGTCTCCTCATTGGTCATTTTGGTCAGGTGCCAGCGAGGTTACCTTTAGCTTCTTAACCCTTTACAGGTGAGAGGAGCTTTCCCCTGGCCAGGAGGGATTTCAAAGGGGTTTACCCTTCCCTTTATATTTATGACAAAGGTTATGGATGAAATACCAGCTAGTAAAAAGAAAAGGAGGACTTGTGGCACCTTAGAGACTAACAAATTTATCTGAGCATAAGCTTTCGTGAGCTACAGCTCACTTCATCAGATGCATTCAGTGGATCCGATGAAGTGAGCTGTAGCTCACGAAAGCTTATGCTCAAATAAATGTGTTAGTCTCTAAGGTGCCACAAGTCCTCCTTTTCTTTTTGCGGATACAGACTAACACAGCAAATTTTCACCTATAACCCTCTTTTCAGCTAGAAATAACTAAACTTGATTGAGCTGAAGAGAAAAGGAATTGAAGGAAAATATTGTATATTGGCAATAATAAAAGATGGGAACTAATTGTCAGGAATGAAAATGTAAAAAGGTGGTAAAGAAGGACAGCTGCATGCCCTAAATAGGCAGCAAAAAGAGAAATTTTGTACTTTAGAATATAGAGTCTTATCCAATTTCATAGTCAGAACACACGTACACAAAATTAAATGCCTGGCCCTATGAAAACAAAACAAAACCAGAAAGTTATTTTGATGTGTTCTTAGCAAGAACAGTTGAAAGTGAAGCAAATCACCTTGTATGATATTAAAAATAAATAAATTTAAAAAATCATTTTAATTCACATCATTAATAGATTATGAATATTTCTATACAGAAATTTGGTTAAATGAATAGTCATGTCCTACATTACAGAAAAAATCCAGTGTGATTGGAAATAGCATGATAATGGTATCATCTGAAATTTTCTACGCTGTGACCTTTATTTATCTTTATTTCTTATAAATAATAAATGTCATAGACGTCACTGAAAATATTCCAAATAGTATATTGTAGAAATATTTAGGTCAGGATAGGAAACTTGCCATACAGCATCACAGGACTACATCAGAATAATCACTGAAAAAGATTTAAATGTATCCATAGAGTATGTTTCAGATAATTAATTTTATGTTCTTGTGTAATTATTAGTTTGCAAGGATTTTTTAATCGTTAGAAATATAAGTTCCTTGGACAAAGAGTCATACAATTACTTATGTAAACTATGCGAAATTTTGTAAGCAATGGAGGGAATAAAAACCTTTGTTTTTTTTATTTTGAATCAACGCATGCCTCTATTATATTATTAACTCAGTGTTAAAACATATATGAAGAGAAATTATTGGGACATAGTATAGAAAAATTGCTGACAGAGGTAGAGTACAAAAATGTTCATAAATGATAACAATTTTCCTTTATTTTATGAAACTCCAAAGAATAGTTCAGATATGAGATTCTAAATACTGGAGTGCCTAGATGCTTTGTCAAATCAGTTTTGACTGAATGTCTCTGTTGCAAATACTGTACCTATATTTGAAAAAAAAAAAAAAAGTCCAGAGGGGAAAAATACTCTCACAAATACAGTATTCCTTCAGAAATTATAGCAGAACATCAGGCATTACACCTCCAGGGCAATCTATGCATCTTTTTAACACAAACTCTCTCAGATGGGCTTGTCTGGAAACACTAAAAGCACTTGGGCCAAGAATGTCAGCATTAAAAATACAGAAGTGGCTGGAAATGCTGTTGTGTGTCAACCTTTATTTGTCCTTTAAACCAAGAAGAAAGAACAAATGTATGCCTGTAGGCCAAATGAAGAACGTTTTTTCCCCTCTCCAACTTATATGAGATTTGTACAATGAATTGTAATAGAGGTTCAGATGACAAAAATTACAGTGGTGTGGCCAAGAAAAATACCCGTGGGGATTTTAGTTTCCCTCGTGCCAGGCCTGAGCTATCAGATCAGCCTTCTGGACTCAAATGCAATACTGTCAATAGGAATACATCATCTTTTTTTGTGGCGTAGAAGAGCTGTCGGTTGTAATTCCCATTATTCCAAAGCCAGGATTTTCCATTAGTGTAGCCACCTGCTGGGTTTCTCTACTCAGGTTTAATGGAGTCTGAATTTGAATTTATCACCATCTGTGGGAAGACAGGAAATGAGAGGAGCATCACTAATTCCTTTCTTCATTTACTAGCATAAGCATAATCTTTATAAGGAGACAGGCAGAAGCAGCAGCGATCAGGGAGAGGGAGAGAATATTTTAACTCATATTGACATCAGAGTTCCAGACCAAGAAAAATGCTGTCTGTTCCTCAGCCAATTCCAGCAACAAAAAGCATGTTTTAATTTCCTATGTAATGTTGTACCAAAACACGTAGAAATGGGATACTATTTCTCTTTTGCTTCCAAGAAATTCTCTAAAGATTTAATAAGTTATGCTGAAAGAAGAGGTGGTTTAGAAGCCTAACAAACTCTCAGGAAGAGTTAAGGACACTATTAGCAACGTTAGGGTGTAAACGGAGCAATGTAAAAGTGTGCTTTCCCATTTTGTCCTTTCTCCCCCCAAAAAGGTACAGGGAAACCAAAATCTGAGGAAGAGAGAAAGAACATTTTCAATACAAAGCTCTGGGAACCAACATGAAGAATTCCTGAAACAAAATATGTAACAAAAAACATTTTGGGTTAACATTAAAGGACAATTTTGGACTTTAGAATACCCAGAAGCATAATCTCATATTCACTTTCTATTAGAATATAACAATGGAGACTGTGTGCAATGTTTGTTTAGAGGTCTATAGCTCAATCATAGTGAATTAGGAACCTCTGCAGTGAGATCTGAAATGTCTTTCAATATGATTGCTGCCCTCTAGAGGATGGTATTTGCACACTTATTTTGCACCATGATTATGCGGGAAAGTCAGCAGTGTGCAGGCTTCCCAACACTCCTGGGTGTTACTTAGCCTTAAATCATTGTCCTTGACTTAGTGGTTAGGAGTGAGAAGAAACGGAGTAAGAAGTTTAAAAATAAATTCTTTAAAAAGTCTTACACATCATCCATCTGCTTTCATAGAAGTGTGCCATGAGTTCAAGACTTTCTCATGAATTTTGCTGCATGTTTGTAATCTTTGGATTTATGATCCTGAACTGTGAGGCTGTGCTTTCGTCATGTGGGTCAGCAAAGGCAGCTTGAGGAACTTAGATAATTAGAAGGAATGTTATTTATTACAGTGAGGCAACAATTCCAAGGGAAAAAAAAAAACAGCTTTTTTTGTGTTTTTTAAATTGACCAAGAGAATTAACTCTCCTATCAGGGAGGTATTACATACTGTATTGTGACAAAGCAAGTAGCCTCTTGGGTGCCTATTTCTAGTGGAACTCATTTGATGTTTCGTGCATAATGAGACGGGGAGAAAACAGCTTTCCTGATTATCTAATGAGTATGTGCACAGGTTTAAATAGTTCCATTTCAGTTCTGGAATATACCATCAATTTGTTATTTATGGGAAACTACAAGTGTCTATTGTACAAGTAAACATCGCACACTTCTTATGGTACAAGTAAACTGTTACCATGATGCATTTGTGCTTTACCATCTAGTTTGGTAATAACAAGAGGAATAGAAATGGGATGGGACTGCACTCTTATATTTCTTGTTTTTAGTTATGTTTGCATCACACTCTCATTTAACTACTGTAGTGGAGCTGTTGCACTTTCTTATACTTAAACAACAGTGAAATGCTAGAATATATATTTTGAACACATGGTAGTTATCTAATTACATTTGTTGGATTTCCTTATTGCCTTTAACCAGATTCATCTTGGATATCCAGGGCCTATCTCTCATTTACACTAAGGTTCCATTACACAGCTGTGGGTGTATAAGGGATCCCTTGGGGTCACTGTAAATGATATTTAAACCCACCTTTAAGGCCCTTTTACATAGCCAGAGTAGTGTAAAGGGGCTGTAGTTTAACTGAGAATTAGGCCCTTGGAACCCTGTCTTCATACAAGAGTGTAAGGTACCTAGCATACTCTTAGCACTTAATAATAACACAGTAAGTTTACCTTAGTTTCCACAAGAATAAACCCTGGTGCAGGTCCCTGACATCAAAAAACCTACTTGGCTCCTGATCTTGCACCACTTAAGTCAATTTGAGTTTTGCCCTTGGCTCCAGTGGGTGTAGGAACAGTGCGCTAGGTCAGTGCTTCTCAAGCTATCTGATGTGGGGGACCAGCAATTTTTTTTTCCAATATGCGCACAGACTGGCAGCTGATGGCTCATGGACTGGCACTGGTCCGTGGACCACCACTTTGAGTAGCACTGCTCTAGGTGACTTCCCTCAATGATTCCCACCAGGAAAGTGCTTAATGGGGAAGTTTAAAAATTCCTCCCTCTGCATCAGAAAATCCAGTGAGGGTGATGACAGGAACAGCGTGGGGTGAATGATCCCTTAGGTCCTTGGGATTTGGTAGGAGCAACAAGGTATACTTTACAATCTGCACCAGGTTTCTTGAACCTGGCCAATAAAACACAAACATGCAAATTAGCTATCAGTCCAACCCAAACCTTACAGTCTGAACCACTTAGACTTTTATGAAGGGAGATGGGGAGAGGCAGGCTAGATCCGAACCCAGACCCAAACATCATTGCATCTAATATAAATGATGCAGAAAGGTAGAGATCCCACATGTCCCAGGAGAATAAAAATAAATGAAAAGGAACAAAGAAAAATAAAAGAGTAGTTAATTGTGGCCTGCCTGTTGTGTGTGATGTCACACATATGGTTACGGTTATTCATACCAAGGGTGGTGACTTCAGTGATTCAAGACAAACACAAGAAAATCTGTCAGCTCTTGTTAAAGGAACATAGTTATTACCTCAGGTCAAGCAGATGGAGGGCAAACTTCTCTGCTGGATTCTGCTGCTCTTTAATTAATGTCCACATTTGTTATGTCAACATGATGCATCATATTTGGTTTAAAGGTTGGTTTTAGTCTCTAATACAAATGCCTATCTAATTGAATTTTCTATATTCTAACAGTTGTGCTGGGAACCAGTGACCTAGGATGGATTCTGCAGCTATATTTTGATCAGTTGTCGGAAGAAAACTGTTGAAATATCCGGCAACAGATTTTGCATATTCTGCTCTTTAACATAGGTATTCAGTCAATCATTAATGATGGTTTGCCCATAAAAGAACCTCTTCAATGAGGAGCTAGCAAGGTGTATATATTTAACTGCATCACTGCATATCTATATATGAGGGAAAAATAAATGAAAATAGTAGAATTTTTGCACACGGCGATACAGTGGAATAAAGTTGTATGGCAGAAAGCAAACAAACTGGAGCCTGCTGAGTCCCCCCTTGGACCAGGCCTGCATTGTGTGGGAATTAGGAGAATAACAAAAGAAAAGAAGGATGTGTCATTACATCATTTTGTGAGTTTAGCCTTTTTCACAATATACAAAAAGTAAGTGGGCCTAACAGACATCACAGTTTTAGCCTGTAAAGCCTGGGTGGTAAAACAAATTTATTTGCAGCTGCCAAAATAATAAATGAATGAGCCTGGTTTTTAATAGCAACCCAAAAAAAAAAAAATCGACACTTGTGTTAGTTGATGCTCTTTCTTAAATAGTTGGCAAGCTCACGCTCTCCTCAGCAAATTATTTTTTTACAGTGGTAGGCCCAGCTTGTAACTATATCATTTTAAAAGATATCTGTATTCGTAAAAGCAGAAATGATATGGCAGCTGTGTGGTGAGGCCTAAGAATTAGTGATCTCAATTTTTCCCTTGACTTCAGTGGGCTCTGTCCCTTAGTGTGCCCAAAGCACAAAAACCATCATCACAATGGGGTTCTCTTGCTGGTAGTGTAAGCAGAGAGACTAAAAAATTGCGTCATGGAGATTGAGCTAGATTCTCACTACTCTGGATGGACCCTCTAAGCAAAGCATCTTGTGGAGTCAATGAGTTAATGATTACACTATCACTTCCCCTTCTCTTGTACTTGTTCGCAGAACAAATAGAGGATTTCATTCTCTCTAGGAAAAAGAAAAGGAGTACTTGTGGCACCTTAGAGACTAACCAATTTATTTGAGCATAAGCTTTTGTGAGCTACAGCTCACTTCATCAGATGCATACTGTAGAAAGTGTAGAACATCTTTTTATACACACAAAGCATGAAAAAATACCTCCCCCCACCCCTCTCTCCTGCTGGTAATAGCTTATCTAAAGTGATCACTCTCCTTACAATGTGTATGATAATCAAGGTGGGCCATTTCCAGCACAAATCCAGGTTTTCTCCCCCCCCCCGCCCCTCCCCACACAAACCCACTCTCCTGTTGGTAATAGCTTATCTAAAGTGACCACTCTCCTTATAATGTGTATGATAATCAAGGTGGGCCATTTCCAGCACAAATCCAGGGTTTAACAAGAACGTCTGAGGAGGGCGGGGGGGAGGGGGGGTGTCTGAGGAACGTCTGAGGAAAAAACAAGGGGAAATAGGTTACCTTGCATAATGACTTAGCCACTCCCAGTCTCTATTCAAGCCTAAGTTAATTGTATCCAATTTGCAAATGAATTCCAATTCAACAGTCTCTCACTGGAGTCTGGATTTGAAGTTTTTTTGTTGTAATATCGCAACTTTCATGCCTGTAATCACGTGACCAGAGAGATTGAAGTGTTCTCCGACTGGTTTATGAATGTTATAATTCTTGACATCTGATTTGTGTCCATTTATTCTTTTACGTAGAGACTGTCCAGTTTGACCAATGTACATGGCAGAGGGGCATTGCTGGCACATGATGGCATATATCACATTGGTGGATGTGCAGGTGAACGAGCCTCTGATAGTGTGGCTGATGTTATTAGGCCCTGTGATGTTGTCCCCTGAATAGATATGTGAGCGCAGTTGGCAACGGGCTTTGTTGCAACGATAGGTTCCTGGGTTAGTGGTTCTGTTGTGTGGTAGGTGGTTGCTGGTGAGTATTTGCTTCAGGTTGGGGGGCTGTCTGTAGGCAAGGACTGGCCTGTATCCCAAGATTTGTGAGAGTGTTGGACTTTGTCCTTACCCATAACTATTTTACATTTGGGGACAATGTATACCTTCAAATCAGCGGCACCGCTATGGGTACCCGCATGGCCCCACAGTATGCCAACATTTTTATGGCTGATTTAGAACAACACTTCCTCAGCTCTCGTCCCCTAACGCCTCTACTCTACTTGCGCTATATTGATGACATCTTCATCATCTGGACCCATGGAAAAGAAGTCCTTGAGGAATTCCACCATGATTTCAACAATTTCCATCCCACCATCAACCTCAACCTGGTCCAGTCCACACAAGAGATCCACTTCTGGACACTACAGTGCTAATAAACGATGGTCACATAAACACCACCCTTTTCCGGAAACCTACTGACCGCTATTCCTACTTACATGCCTCCAGCTTTCACCCTGACCACACCACATGATCCATTGTCTACAGCCAACCTTTGCAATAAAACCGCATTTGCTCCAACCCCTCAGACAGAGACAAACACCTACAAGATCTCTATCAAGCATTCTTACAACTACAATACCCACCTGCGGAAGTGAAGAAACAGATTGATAGAGCCAGAAGAGTTCCCAGAAGTCACCTTCTACAGGACAGGCCTAACAAAGAAAATAACAGAACACCACTAGCCGTCACCTTCAGCCCCCAACTAAAACCCCTCCAACGCATTATTAAGGATCTACAACCTATCCTGAAGGATAACCCAACACTCTCACAAATCTTGGGAGACAGGCCAGTCCTTGCCTACAGACAGCCCCCCAACCTGAAGCAAATACTCACCAGCAACCAAATCAGATGTCAAGAATTATAACATTCATAAACCAGTCGGAGTAGAGTAGAGGCGTTAGGGGACGAGAGCTGAGGAAGTGTTGTTCTAAATCAGCCATAAAAATGTTGGCATACTGTGGGGCCATGCGGGTACCCATAGCGGTGCCGCTGATTTGAAGGTATACATTGTCCCCAAATGTAAAATAGTTATGGGTAAGGACAAAGTCCAACACTCTCACAAATCTTGGGATACAGGCCAGTCCTTGCCTACAGACAGCCCCCCAACCTGAAGCAAATACTCACCAGCAACCACCTACCACACAACAGAACCACTAACCCAGGAACCTATCGTTGCAACAAAGCCCGTTGCCAACTGCGCTCACATATCTATTCAGGGGACAACATCACAGGGCCTAATAACATCAGCCACACTATCAGAGGCTCGTTCACCTGCACATCCACCAATGTGATATATGCCATCATGTGCCAGCAATGCCCCTCTGCCATGTACATTGGTCAAACTGGACAGTCTCTACGTAAAAGAATAAATGGACACAAATCAGATGTCAAGAATTATAACATTCATAAACCAGTCGGAGAACACTTCAATCTCTCTGGTCACGTGATTACAGGCATGAAAGTTGCGATATTACAACAAAAAAACTTCAAATCCAGACTCCAGTGAGAGACTGTTGAATTGGAATTCATTTGCAAATTGGATACAATTAACTTAGGCTTGAATAGAGACTGGGAGTGGCTAAGTCATTATGCAAGGTAACCTATTTCCCCTTGTTTTTTCCTCAGACGTTCCTCAGACACCCCCCCTCCCCCCCGCCCTCCTCAGACGTTCTTGTTAAACCCTGGATTTGTGCTGGAAATGGCCCACCTTGATTATCATACACATTGTAAGGAGAGTGATCACTTTAGATAAGCTATTACCAGTAGGAGAGTGGGGTGGTGGGAGGTATTTTTTCATGCTTTGTGTGTATAAAAAGATCTTCTAAACTTTCCACAGTATGCATCTGATGAAGTGAGCTGTAGCTCACAAAAGCTTATGCTCAAATAAATTGGTTAGTCTCTAAGGTGCCACAAGTCCTCCTTTTCTTTTTGCGAATACAGACTAACACGGCTGTTACTCTGAATTCTCTCTAGGGGTGCTAGTTGAGCACCTTTCACAACTGAGCACTAAATTAACTCAGTTCTTTCTCTTTCCCTCTGCCCAAACGAAAAAAGAGTAGAGAATTCCAGAGGGGTGTGTGTTTATGTGTTTAAAATGGAGGAATAAAGGATGAATCTGTATTGTGGGTTTAGCAATGGGCTATGTAAATCATGAGTGCATTATGCAACTGAATCTATACATTCAGCCATCAAGTACACAAAATGTATTTATTTCATTATATATAAGTACAAATAAGTAACTTTTGAAATAAGTAATACTACTGTCCATGTAAATTAATACATGTCTTAGCACGTGTAAAATAATTACTTTGTTTACCTGGCTATAGCCTGGATGGAGATCCTTTAGCAATGATTCACTTGGATTTGACCTATGTCTATGCGTCCATTGTCTAAATCTAAAATATTTTTTGCAAATTTAGTGAAATTACTTTTCAAATGTCACGTGACATAACTTACTTTCTAAGGCCCCAGCCTACAGCTCACTTCCCATTGGCAGATCCTTGAGACCTACCAAGCCCAACTGATTACAAAGGAGCTTCTCCAGCACAGAGCCATTTACAGTATTGGGGCTTAAATAGATAAATATTAGCAAATGTATCCCAAGCCCTGATCCTGCATCCACTGAAAACAATGGCAAAACTTTAACTGAGTTCTGTGAGAGCAGAATCAAACACCAAACCATCCTTTTGTTTGCACCTATTTTACCTGGACAATTATCATCATTGTCTTTGACGCCACAGTTATAGGGTAGGTGAAAACTGAGTCCTTATTGCAAATTAGGGAAAATTGCCTTTCCAGTCACAACATTCAATTCCCAATAATCTACTGGGAAGAATACAAGTCTGACCAATCATTCTTTCTGAATTCCCTTATTGCGTACACTGTACAATATGAGTATAAAAGTTTAAGGTTTCCTTTGACTAAGTTTTTAATAAAGATGTCATTTATTGAAAATTTACTGTCAGGTGGCTATGTTTTTATTGTAAATCTTCAGATCTTCACAAGATCACCACAGCTTATGGAATTAAAAACAAATAGGTGAATTATTATATAAATTAACACTTTGGATTTTATACTTGAATTTATCATTCATACTTTTCAATAATTTTGGACATATAAAATTAGGATTGATGAATATTTGATTAAAATAGAATTAAAAAACAGAATTAAGCAGGTGGAGTAACATTTCTATTTACTTCCCAAATGAATTTCAAAAATCACAAATGATTCATTTGAATCAGTATACATGTGATTATAAAAGGAACAAATATTTGATTTTTAATATCTTTGAGGAACAAGGAATTATATTTTTCTCACGGGCTATTACAAACCCTGTAATAAATTTACATAAGGGTTTCAATTATAACTTCCTTTTTTTCATTCTTTCTTCACTATCTGAAATATTCTCCATTGGAACTGAAATGTTTAGCAGCTGGGTTGAGACCAGAAGCAATTGCTGTTTTTGTTGGAAAGACTGAGAAAAATCATTTCATTTATTTTGGAGTTATGGGAGAATGAACAAAAATATATTATCATTCATTCATTAATTCTCCTGTTTGTGGAGTGTAGAGTGCACACTTTGGATCACCCATTTCCAGAGAGCACAGTCTCATGCCAATGTTGTGGCCTGCTCTATATTAAAGCTGAGGCAGGCAAGGTCAGAAGCCATGCCATACCCCTTGGATGTGCAAGGCTATCCACAAGGGCTTCTCCATCCAGTTTATGTTGGATCAAATGCATAAAGCTGGCAGGCTGGTATGGACTCTGGTATACACAGAGGATGGCCAAGCCCCTGAGTTGGTGTTGAGTCACTTGACAAGACATTGGTGGCTGGTAGGTCCATCTTGTGATCTCATTTGTAAAGTGATGAAACCACCATATGCCTTCAATATTTCATTTCTGTTTCATGTCAAATGTTCCTGCTGGTGCATATGTGTCTCTGTGGTGGCCCAGATTTCAGTGGTCATGCTGCTGGTATTTGTGGCATAGCTGTGGGGATTCCGTCTTGGGTGCCTGACCCATAATATCAATAAAGTATATACTTTAAAAGAAATATAAGACTTTGAGTCATATCATTTCTTCTCGTAAGAATCTGCAGGCTGGAGACTATGAGCTAAGAAGTTATATGCGACTCCTAGATTTCCTTCTCTAGTGGTCACCTCAACTGGAAGGAACTGAGGGCTTTGAGGGCCTCCAAGTATAAAGAATCTGGGGTTCTGTGGGGACGTCTTGGTACCTGTCTGGAGGTCTGTGATAATCTGCATTTCCCCTATCCTTGCATGGCAACATGACTCCTAGGAAATGTTCTGTCTTTGGCTGCTTTCTCCTACATCAGTGTGGTACGAGCTATTGATGGAATTGTTACATTAATGCTCAAATGGATATTCACTAGGATACTTACAGGGTTTGGAACTAACCTCCCAGTAGAGATCTTTTTCCAGTTGTGGCAGATGGGCTTTTGTGAGCTTGGGGGCATGGGAGGGAAAGACTCATGGAAATGTTTCTCTCCATTACCTGTGTCCCCTTATGCAGATCTGAACACATCCAGTGATGGTGTGAAAATCCCACATGATAATCCCCATGCCCCCCCATTCCCCCCGTGCACAGCCCATATTGCCTCCATGGAGGCCTGTTCCCTGGTATGACCTCCTGATTAGCCTCCCTCTTCCACATGCCTCCTACAGCCCCACTGCCCCCATAAATCTTTTGTCCCCTACTCCCTTCCGTTTGTATGGTTTAATATACATGTGCATATTCATGCCTGCTTCCCCCCACATGGCTTTTCAACTGCAGACAGGAATCGGTGCAAAACAGTAAGAACTGTTCCCAAAATCCTGTTGCCTGGTGTGGTGGCGGCCAAGGTAACACCATCACAGAATCCATGTCTCATGTACCAATGCTTCAGCAAAGCACTTACACATGTGCATAACTTTCAGCAGGAATATTTTTATTTATTTTTCTTTCCTTCTCTTCAATTTTGTAAAGTACAATTGTAAGTGCCCATCCAGTGCTCTGGGAACCTATCCCATACATTAATATCACAACATAAACATAAACATAAACATAAACAAAGGACTGCTCCTAAATATATCCACCTCAGCCTACACTCTCCTCAAGAGCCTTAACGAAGAGGGAGAAAAGATGGCGTTTGCAGCATGCCCAGAAGACTGGAAATCTGGACTTTAGACCTAGTGGAGGGCATCTTTTCCAAAATCAAGGACCCCTTCAAGAAAAAGCTCTGACAACTGCTCCTTCCAACAGACTCTCTATGGACTTCTCTCATCCCAAATTGCGCCGCCCCCGCATTCCTTCCATCCAACTTCACAGTCTCGCTTCCCACCCATTGCAGCTTCCTCATGGCCTCCTTCCCAAAGTTCCCTGCTTCTCCCCTTATACACCTACAGCCCTATTCAACACAACACACTGCCCAGACCAATACCTACCCTTTAATTCCCCCAGAGCCCTGCTCTAGCACATAGATCTCATGACCCCTACTCTCTTGCCTTCAACTTCAGAGTTAGGAATGTTTGTGAGAAGGTGATCTGAAGACTTGGAAAAGTGGCTTCAGAAAGACTGGTGGAACTTGAGAATTCTGTTATGCTCTTTTTGTGAGGCTGACTTAGGCTAAGAAGAGTAAGGTGAACAGCTAACTTTCTGTTACATTTTTAAATGTAATGACTGTCCCTGTCCCTATCCCTAACCTGTGTGTGTGTGTGAGAGAGAGAAGTTTGGAGTGATTGTAGTTGTTTAGCTATTAGATGCCCAAAACCCAGTCAAATTTCAAGCAAAATTTCCAAAGGGACTTCTTTTTAACTGTTTTCTCTGGCAAAGTTATTAAATCTTTGACCAAGAAGATATTATGAAAAATTTAACTGGTCGATGAAGAGATAGTGTCTTAAATTTAGAGGCTAAATTCAAACATTTAAATGTGTGCAGTAGAGAGATTTTAATCCTGCTCTAAGTGAAAATCTCAACACTTCTTTAATATGGAGCATGTAGGGGACCTTCATAATATGTTATTTTCACACATTCCCATTTATGTTGTTGGAGCAATACTTTCTAGGAATATTTTATTCCTAAAAAAAGTATTAAATTATATGATTTTTTAAAAATAAACACTCTAATATTGGCCCACCCATAACTTACATATGGTTAATCATTGTGAACAGTGCCATTTCATTCAAAAATAACTTACTTAGATAGCTCTGTATGCTTTTCCAAGACTACAGTCCTTGTACTTTTATAGGTATATAAGATGGAAAAAAGATTTCTCAGAATATTTTCCTAAAGCTCACTGAACTATTCTTGAGTTCAAAAGTATGCTATAACAATTTTAAAAGTTAGTAAATATATCAATAAGCAGCCTTGGGTCTGAAAGTGGGATCTGAGATAAGTGCATTATTCAGACCTTGAGGAGGAAGCTCTTGGCTTAAAGAAGGAAGGTAAGAGCATGTGCAACAAAAATTGTTAGGGAAAGAAATCAGAGCCTGAAGATACAGGAGACTACAGAAGGAAAATATCAGAGTATCTTAAAAGGACGTGACAATGGAAAAAAGATATTCTGTGCCTGGAGAGACATACTGGACTCTAGGAAGGACATTATCTCAACAGCCTTTGATGGCAACAAATTACACAAGGTTAAAATGTAGGATGTAAAACAAAAAATAATCAAAGGAAATAGTTTTACATCCACAATGCACTCTGAACGTGTGTTTGGAATCTGCATTTAAAATAATTTGTGAAAAATATAGTTAGCATGACATGTAACTGCCCAGCAGACAAAAGGCCCAGTGTACTTGGGAAGTACAACAAATGTGGCAGGGGGAGGGGACTCAAAACCACAGCAAATGCAAAGAAATCAAAAGGACAATTAGGCAACAGTAACAAGTTGAGAACAAAACTGAAAAATGCAGCTATACATTATCTTTGAGTGGGTAACTCATCTAAACAAGATGCCTCAGGCTAAGCTAGGTGAATCCATGTGGGCTCCCTGGTTGCTGAGAACTACATTCTCCAGCAGTAAGGCTGTCAGTCACAACAAAGGAATTTCAGTTGTGAGCCTTTTTGTGCATTTAATTTCTGGCAAGGTGGGATATGCTGAGGAGACAGCACTGCTCACACATTTGTTACTATTGTTTTTTGGAACAGTGTGGCCCCCAGCAAATATTTATTCAAATCATAATCAAGGTCCTGCCTGTAAACCTTTTGCAAAACTTGGTGCTACACATGTTCCACTTGACCAGTCATTTTCCAAACACAGTCCTTTCTTCTCATAATATGGATTAATTAAAATTGCTAGTTCACATGAAAAAAAATTGAAATAAATGGCTGCACTGATACTCTGAACTTTCTTCATAATTGTCTGAATTATTTGTGAACAATGGAAGACAGCTCAGAATACACGTGGTTTGGTATTTGAGATTGGCAACGCAGATCTTAAAACACAGATTGTCAGAAATTGTTCTGTCATTTGAATTATTTTCTCAGCATGAATTACTCTAAGAGAGCTATGCTGAAAATCTAAAATTGTTTACAGTTCTCATACTGTGAAGCGGAATGAATATAGTATGAAATAGCCCGAGTTGCTGTGATCTAAACATAGGCAAGGAGAAACTTTCAAATCCAGCATATTTCAAAGTTACGGTATTAAAACCAGTCTGAATAAAGTATGCCAATGCAATTCTTTATTCTGGTACACCTGTATCCACACTAGGGGGCTGTCCTACTTTAACTATAGTGGTGTCGAAACCAATGTAGTTCTACAGCAGAGGTTGCCAAAGCGCAGCTTACAAGCTGCAGGCAGCTCTTTTACCGTTAAAGCGCATGGGGTAGTGAGACTAGGCACTTTAGAGATGACTAGTGCTTGCTCAGGGGGCAGGGGGGCACAATTTAAAGTTTTGCCCTCCAACAGCTTGACGCATGCCCACCCAGGCATGCCCCCCATTACCGTCAGTAGCCCCTCCCCTGCAGCTCCCAGGTGCTAGCTCCACATGGAGAGGCAGCGGGAAACAGCTGGGAGCTGCAGGGGAGGGGCTCCTGCTTTAGCTCTGCAGGGAAAGGTGGCAACAAAAGAACCAGCTCTCTCTGCAGCTCCCAGCTGTTTCCCGCTGCCTCTCCCCAGGACTGCAGCTCCCAGCTTGCCAGCTCCAGCAGCTGCCGTGCAGGACAGGGGCCTAGCAGCACCATGTGACCAAGCGGGGCCAGAAAACCCTGGCAAAAAGCTGTGGGGGGGCACCCCCTACACATCATCTCTGGCCTCTGCCCAGTGGGGAGAGGGGTCTTGGGGCTTCAGCCCCACAGGGTGCACCTGCCAGGGCTCAGGGCTTCAAGAGGAGTGGAGTTGAAGCCCTGAGCCCCAGCGGATGCCTCTCATGGGACTGAAGTCCTGAGACCTCCCTCCCCACAGGGCAGAAGCCACTAGCCCACTAGTGTTGGGCAACGTGCTGGCCGCCGCTTCCTGCAGCTCCTATTGGCCGAGAATGGAGAACCACGGCCACTGGGAGCTGCAGATGGCCATGCCTGCGGGCAGTCAATGTAAACACTGTCTCACGGCTGGCCAGTGGATTACCCTGATGGGCCACATGTGGCCCGGGGGCTGTAGGTTGCCCGCCACTGCTCTAGCCCCACCACCCTGCCATGGGGCTGAAATCTTGAGCTCTGGCAGGTGCCTGCGATAGGGCTGAAGCCCCAAGCCCCGGCAGGTAAGCCCCAGCAGGTGCACCCCAGCTCTCGAACATCTGAAGATTGCCATATGTGGTTCAGAGGGTCAGTAAGTTTTACCACCACTGTTAGAAGAGGTACAAACAGCGTGTGTAAACAAGCCCTCAGAACCAAACCTGCTCTCACTAAAGTCAACATGAGTTTTGTGATTTACTCCAATAGGAGCAGGATAAGGCCCTTGGACAAAATTTACAAAAGTGCCTAAGTGACTTAGAAACCTAAGCCCTATTCACATTCAATGGGACTTGGGTTCCTAAGTGACTTAGGTGCTTTTGAAAAGTTTGCTTCCTATCTTTTTACATGTTCAGATTTGTTTTTTTTTTTATCACCTATCAAATATACTTATAAAGGATTTTTTTTTCTCTTGCAATCCATCTTTCTCTCCTGGATCTTGGAATGAAGTCTCAGAGCTGAAATCTGCCCTTTGGAAGAACTGCTCATATACAAATGTCATTTTTTGTGGGCACCTGACACAGCACAAGGGGACCAGCACCTAGAGCTAACTGAAGGATTGCAATTCCATTGGATGACAAGTTCTGAGGTTTTGACATTTGTTTTCATTCTGCATTGGGAAACCCCCCCACAAAACCTTATGAACCTGTTGCAAAAATGGAATTGTATTGAAATATCCTTTTCAGACACAAACTTAGTGTGGGAAGGTGGTGTGTAGGTTGGTGTGTGTGTGTGTGTGTAGCCTGGTGGTTACGGTACTGGGATGTGGGAGACTCAGAATTGGTCACTGCTCTGGCTGGCTCAGTGCAGAGGTTTTCCTCCCAGATCACTCTGAATCAAGCAAAGCACAGACTCAAACCTGGGTCTCTCATACCAGTGCCCTAACCACCACACTATAGAGTGAGAGTCCTTCTCTGGGTGTATCTCAGACTTCATCAAAACCATTAGGTCTCTGTGAAATGTTTCGGCTTTGACAAAACACCATATTTCAACAAAAAATCATTTGTCAAAAAGTTTCTGACAAGTTCTACCAGCAACTTACTGGATATCCCATTCTTCTATTTTAGAAAATCATGGATTTGGCTGTGGGCAGGATTTCTGTCTCTATGTTCTTTTTTGTTACCCCATAGTTTTGCCATTATGCAGTAGATTATTGCTTTATTTATCCTCTGTGAACAGCACTGTCAGATAGGAAAAATCATTGTTTGGGTAGAATTAATCCAAAAGACTGTCACTTGCCTTAGAATCCTAGAAAATAGACTGAGACACTTTTAAAATGGGGTCTGGAAGCCCAGAAGGGGTAAAACACTAATAGTTGCTTTCAGAATTACCACAATTTCATGTTCAAAATTAGGTAAACATACCCACTTAGAGAGTTAATTTAGGCTATTTATTTCTATTCCAAATTACAACAAGCCTCTCTGCATAAGAGCTTTAAGTGCTCTGATATCAATTAAAAGATAGCAATCACGCAAAGCCAAAATAATAATGTGTGTTACTTTTTACCTAAACCAACCCAGTTGACTTGAAGGGATTGTGAACTCCAGTCAAGAAAACAAGTTGCTGTCCCTGTCTGTTTAAAGGAGCAGAGAAATGTGTTTATTCCAAGATACGACTGGACACAACAGGTCAGACAGTTTTAGGGACATTCAGGACTGGGGGAGCATTGGGGTCATTCTTCAAACAGTAACTGGTGGTAGAAGTAAGGGGGTGTGACCTGTGTGCTTTTATACTAGCTGTTGATGTCAGGTCCCTGAGCTACAGCTGTATAATTTTTAAACCACCCGCAGTCGCAGGGCAGGCAGTGACCCAACCTTACTTACTGATCTGGGTTGAACCTCAAAATGTCACAGTGGGACAAAGTTCCCCTCTTATGTTTTCAAGAGGGGAGGAGCTAGGCAAGGGGAACAGCGTATATATGCTACTTCCTTATACAGTGAGTATAGACAGCATCAGGAGAAGGTTTGCCTGCTCAATTCTCTAAATATAAATGTGAAAGGGCTGATTGGGGAGAAACTGGCTCAGGGTCTGCAGCTGTCCTGAATGAGAACCCAGCTGCAGATGAGGAGCTGGGGGAGCTATTGTCTCAGGCAGACATGAAGTAACTGATAGAGATGCAGCATAGCTGTAGGAGAAAGGACTGAGACCTTCTGGCCAAAGGAGAGAGGGTGTAGCTCCATGCGGTAACTGAACCACAGAGCAGGAGGAAGAATCTGCTGTCCAGGGAGAGATGCTAAAGAACAAGGAAAGGTTGAAGCGGCAGAGTCCTGTGGTACCTTATAGACTAACAGACGTATTGGAGCATGAGCTTTCATGGGTGAATACCCACTTTGTCAGATGCATGTAGCGGAAAAAGGAAAGGTAGGAGCAGCAAGGGAGTGGCAAGGGTTTGGAAGGAGCAGTCCTTAACTGTCTAACACAAGGTCCCTGGATTGGAACCCAGAGGGGAGGGTGGATGGGCAAATTTGGGTTCCCCTAACATTTCCTCTGCACTGCTGGAAGGTGCTCAGATATTGCAGTGATGAAGACACAGGAATGAGAACCTTCACTAAATTGTGTAGAGAAAATTAAGCACGTACTTAAGCATTTTTCTGTATTGGAGCCCAAAATGTGGGCCGCAACGTTAACAATATCAGAGTCCATTGCTACAGAAGTGGTTGACAAATAATTCAGTTCAACTCTGCTATTAAAAGTCTGTCAGGAGATCAACACTATAAGCATATCTGTGAAACAGTACAGATCTTATTTTCATGAGAATTTAGGTGAAAAATTTCTGCATATTCCATTTATAGGTTCTTCATGACTTAGAAAGTTTTCTTTTTTATGACAAGTTAGGGTGGGTAATGGATTTTTATTTCCAGTTGGGCCCAGTGTGAAAGTCACTCCTTAAGATTCCTCTTGCCCGCCCCTCCACACCCCCCCTCCCATTTAATATTTTTCCTTTTGAGTACTTTTAACTTTTGAGTTACTGTATCTTCCTCTCAGTGTCTCTTGTAATTCTCCATACATCCTTTTTTCTTCAGCATGCATTTCAATACCATTTGGACAATGTTTTGTGTCTGTATGCTTTTTCTAACCAAATATTTTATTGACAGAAAGATGTTTAGCTCATCAATCACCAGAGACTCCCCATCCAACTTGTTTTCAATTGTAAAGTGGTGGTATTTATTTTCAACAAATGTGAGAAGCCGTTTAGTGTTTCAGTCCTGTATATAATATATATTCATTCTACGTCTCCTGCCTGTTAAAGGCTGCTTTACTTGCTCTACATTTTGGCACTTAACATTTATTTTACCTTGTAATAAATAGCTGGCAAACTATGTGTACAGTACCTTACTATTTCAGTGCTCAATCCTGATAAGTTTCATCTCCCATTGAAGACTAGGTGATCCAAGGGTGCTCAGCACTCCATAGGAGTGGGCCCTCGATCACTTGTGTTAATGGATCTTTACTTCTTTTAGTCATTTTTGTCGTCAGTGGGGTTAATGAACACTCTTCCTTTGAAGATTTTTGGTAGCCATGAAAAATATATGTACACAGTCTGATTACAAGAAATGATGCCTACACATCCACGCTGTTAATTTCATCAGTATGTCGAGAATTCTAGCAAATTACTTTCCAAAACAGGGTGAGCGAAAGCAAGGATAACTCTTCCTAGTTCTTCATCACTCTAGAATGGAGCTGAGATCATGAGACTTGATACAAAGAAATGGCTTGAACCTGTCTTGAACTACTCAAGATAGTTAAGTCCCATAGCTACAAAAGGACCTCAGAAACCTGGGTGACTGGGCAACAAAATGGCAGATGAAATTCAATGTTGATAAATGCAAAGCAATGCACATAGGAAAACATAATCCCAACTATACATATAAAATGATGGGGTCTAAATTAGCTGTTACCACTCCAGAAAGACATCTTGGAGTCATTGTGGATTGTTCTCTGAAAACATTCACTCAATGTGCAGCGACAGTTCAAAAAGTGAACAGAAAGTTGGGAATCATTAAGAAAGGGATAGATAATAAGACAGAAAATATCATATTGACTCTATATAAATCCAGGTATGCCCACATCTTGAATACTGCATGCAGATGTGGTCGCCCTATCTCAAAAAAGATATATTGGAAAAGGTTCAGAAAAGGGCAACAAAAATGATTAGGGGTATGGAATGGCTGCCATATGAGGAGAGATTAATAAGACTGGGATTTTTTCAGTTTGGAAAAGAAATGACTAAGGGGGATATAATAGAGCTCTATTGAATCATGACTGGTGAGGAAAAAGTAAATAAGGAAGTATTATTTACTCCTTCTCATAACACAAGAACTGCGTCACCAAATGAAATTAATAGGCAGCAGGTTTAAAACAAACAAAAGGAAGTATTTCTTCACACAATGCACAGTCAACCTGTGGACCTTCTTGCCAGAGGATATTGTGAAGGCCAAGACTATAACAGGGTTCAAAAAGGAACTAGATAAGTTCATGGAGAATAGGTCCATCAATGGCTAGTAGCCAGGATGGTCAGGGATGGTGTCTCTAGCCTCTGTTTGCCAGAAGCTAGGAATGGGTAACAGAGGATGGATCACTTGATGATTACCTGTTCTGTTCATTCCCTCTGGGGCACCTGCCATTGGCCACTGTCGGAAGACAGGATAGTGGGCTAGATGGACCTGTGGTCTGAGCCAGTATGGGCATTCTTATGCTCTTTCAAATGAGGTCTGTTACATAGTGGCTCCAGTTCAGTGAATTAAAACTCCACTCCATAGTTTATGCAACTCCAATCCAGTGAATTCGATTTCCACCCCAGAGTTTGCTTAGAGAGGCTGAGTTAACAGAGTGTAAGACTGTGGTTGGTTGGATTCATGCAGGAAAACAGTTTGTGCAGTGTCTCTTTGTGAACTTTTAATAAAGTAAAAAAAAAAAAATTGAGGGATGGGGCAGGGGGAGTTAACACCTAGACTTTCCTCTCTGCCTACAACCAAGTGAGAGCAGGAGCAGGGAAGTGACATTATTCTCTTTCTTTCTCCCACACACCTCACAAAGGTAAACTTAAGATCTTTGTACAGACTTTAAACGAACAAGTTCATTATTAGCTGTACCCAATCTGATTCGAAATGCAACTCTTGCTCTATAACAACTGGGGAAAAGAAATCGTGTAGACTGCAATCAAATTAGATTGTTAAATTAAAAATAGAAAGTGGTTTGGTAAAAGAACTAGTCTGTTTTGTTTTGTTTTTTTAGTAGGAAAGATGAAATCTCATTAGTTTCCAGATAGTCCCTGGTCATCGTTTTTTCTTTCAGCTTTTCATATTAATTCAAATAAATACATATAAGAAATAGACTATATAAACGTTCTGTTTTTCCTCTTACTATTTGGCACTGTTTGCTAAGGGAAAGACAGATGGATACTTAGCTAAACGGGCAGACAAAGTGACATTCCCAGCCAGCCTGAATAGAATGAAGTCTAGTTGGAATGCTGCCAGCGTGATGCTGAGTACATCATCTTTATGCAAGTGAAGTTTTTGTGAACTGAGCATAGAAATAGCAAAAGCATTTGTATGTAGAGCTTCTTCTGCAGGACAGTGAAGCATCTGCATTTAGGATTTGGGAAAATTATTCTTATTTACAAGTGGCTCATCCACCCTTAAAAATAATGTTACAGTAGTTCCATAACAGCAGAATAATTAGATTTCTTTATGTATTGAAGCTTGATCAAGCTGAGTTCGTAAAACAAGGATTAGATCAGAATGTAAATGAAAATTCTAGCAATCTATTAATTTTATAGCCATTCTTATATGGGTGGCATCCCGAGACTTGATTCTTTGTGATGTGCAATAGTTCCTCAAAAACAGACTGTGTGCTCCAGCGTCTGCTTAGAGAAAAGGGAGTGGCTTGTAGCTGAATAGATACAAATAATTAAAGAATTTTTTTTATTTCATTATGAAAATGAATATCTACCCTCCTAGTACATGTGACTCTAGCTCCCCATTTAGAAATTTAATGTTTTACCCAACTCAGGAAAAAAACCACAACATTCAGTTCCTCTGTAATGTGAATGTGTCACTTAGAAAATTCTAATGTGGAAGTATCACTTAGAATTCTGTACTGTATGAAAGTTATCATGGGTAGCCCTCCCAAGGTCTTCTACTCTCATTTTAAATTCCCTACCTTCAGTTTGTGCTTTAATTACATGACTGGCTCATCTTCATAGTGCAGTGGGTACCTTTGTGCATTTATTACTGTTTTGCATGCTAGCCTCTAACCCTATATCTTGGGCTCTATCCGCTCGTGTGAAATATCAGCAGAATTGTACAGTGTATGGAATAAGGAGGAAAACATGTCCAAGTTTCCATTTATAATTCCACAGAATTAACAATCTTCTCCACATAACCTTCTGCTGTTGCTGATTATGTTCACTGTTTCAAACCAACCTAAATGTCATTAGGATAGACTTTTCTAACTTGCAGTCAAGCAGAATAAAGTTCTCTTATCTGGACTATTGCATTGTTACACAATAGTTAAATCCTTCTCTCCTTCCCTACTGCCAACATAATTTTGTTTTCGGTAACTACACACAGCACTAATATACTACACTTAGCACCAGGACAGCAGATTTCTGTGCCTTTTTTTAAAAATGTGCACAGACAAGAACATTAGCAACAAGAAGAAAAGTCTTTGTCTACTTTATTAAAACTTTTGCATTCCTTCTCCTGAAATTATGCTTCCTTCACTTAAGTTACGCATCAAAAAAGGGCAGCCAATTTAAGTAATTTTGTCTTTTTCTCTCGGCATACAAGGTCATTAATTGCTATTGGGACCTTCATAAACCCTAGTCTGCTGATGGGGTGAGAACTCTATTGTTAAATGTATTATGGCAGGGCTGTCTTTGGAGATTGCCTGCTTGATTGCTTTGTAAAGGCCCAATGGCACACAGCAATTAAAATCCATAGACCTTTATAACCCTACTGAAGTTTTATGGGCCTTTTTGTGTCCTTTGGTATGGTTTACCATTTGTGTCTCTCCCAATGGGTCTTCTTTTCAGAACTCAAAGTGGAATTTTTTTTCCAGCATGATAAAGCTAGTTATACATCATGTGAAAGGTTAATGACTATTTTCAAAAAAAGAGCATATGTTTAAAGTCATAGGGTGAAAGTTATAGTAAAGAATAATTAAGTAAAATCAGACCATTTTCCCATTCTCACAGTAGCTGGATTCTACTACATACACTGTGCACTATGGGTGGCTTATAAATCAAAGGACTATTTAAAACTGTCAAACTCCTACATACTTTTTAAAGTGAATTTGACTTAATGGTTGACGGAATTGCATGGGAACATTACTCTCTGTCTGCTGACTTCCCCCATTTTACCCAGAAAGGGGGAGTGCCATCTGGAGAGTACAATCCTCACGACATCTGGCACCACATAGATGCACCAATAGAAGAGTCGCACACAGTGAGAACTCCATATGATCCACAGTGTCAGGGTCGGAGCAACAGAGGTGCTACGTTCTGTGGCATCATCCCAAGCCCCTGCTTTTGACTTTCAGCGTGAAAGTCAATGTGGAATTAATATGGCTCCAAGCTGCATTGCCCCTCTTAGGGTTTGTCTGTGGCTTCTACTGAGTAGCCACCAGGGGATCCAACCAATGACAGCTTATTTCCCTATTGGGGGGTGGCTCTTTCAATGTGGATTCCTGAAATCTTTGGAGTTGGAAGGAAAGCAACCTTCCAAATCCACAGGCCCTAAAATCCTTACCATTACTGGTTTTCAAAATTCAAACATTAAGTAAATTAAATGTTCTCTTATCAGATATTTGCAATGTATTTCCGAGGGGAAAATTTTGCTTCTGAAATTAATGTGAAACAACTATCAGTTAAGATAACAGTTCATTTGATGGAACGGTGGATATTTGCTATTAGAAAACTTAAACATTCCCTGGGGATCTCTCATAATTTTTAGATTATGACTTAACTTCCTTATGTGGGTGTATAAAACCTTGTATCAATAAATTGTAGAGAATTAAACTAGTCAACAATATCCTAGTGCCAAAGGAAGGACAAATTTAAAATGAAGGGATTGTAACGCTACATAGTACTCCACAAAGTGGTATTGCTTTCTCTATGCAATGTAGAAAAACAAATCCTATCTGTGAATTGTACTTGAAAAGAGGCCCTTTGAGAATACAGGTAGTATTTAATAATTGTTATTAAACTTTTAGTTAGCAAACAAACTTTTTTGGGTTCTGGGTTTTGGGGTGGTTTTTTTTTTGTTTGTTTGGGTTTGGTTTGGGTTTTTTGTTTGTTTGTTTTTTGTTTTAAGTGTGGTTCTGTCCTGGAGTGACTTTAAAAAATGGTATCATAGGGTTCCATGGTTGATGTCTCACCGATTTCCATGTCAGATTTGCTCAATTTGCAAATGCAAAGACTAGTTTTCTTTTCCTTAACAGCCAGTCATACGAACACACCCTGTGCTCTCACAGTTAAGCTGGGTTCTATCCATTTAAATCGTCGTAACCAGTAACAGAAGTTCTGCTAGCCAGATTAGGCTCTCAGAGACACCTGTGCAACCTCATTATGGTCAGTGAATTTTCACCTGGGGGCATAATCTGAACACATTGATGTTGCACAGGTGTAGCTGAAGGTTTAATTTGGCCTGAAAAACTTGATGGTGGTATACAAGATGGAACCCAGCTTGATTGCCAGATCCCAGGGTGAGTTAGCATGACTGTCAGTTAAGAAAAAAACAAACAAACATGTTTTTGTTTGCAAACTAGGCACATTTGAGATGTAAATCAGGGAGACATAGTGGGGTTCCTCATCCATTGTATCATTCTTACAAAGACACTGTGTGACATGAAGATCACACTGTTAAGACAGACAACCCAAGAGCCAACACAGACAACCCAATAGCCAACCATTCAGACCCAGTTTACCTAGGTAGCTATTTAATCCTTTCGTGTCATGACCCTCAACATGTAGTTGTGTCCAAGTCTCCTTGACTTTTTAGATGCTGCTATTCTGAGTTGTTTGGTTGCTGAAGATTCTGCTTAGAGTAGGTATGTTTGATGGCTCTGGATTACTCCCAGTTAAGCAAGTATATCACTGTGGCCGCTACACCTTTTGTGCAGGAAGACTTCATTTACAGACTTTTGTTCTCAGTCCTTTGCATATGATAACTGGAGCCACATACGGGAAGAGACTCTGTTACCACTCCAGTACAATATCTGTTTTGTCACTGGCAGATTTCACTATTCCGTCTTTATCTCAGAGGTTGGAGACAGAACCTGGAGTCTCTAGTTCAGTTTCTGATAAGGAAGGCTTAGTAGGGATCCAACAGTAGTTTTCATCTCAGAAAATATCCTAATCTCTGTCTGAAATGAGCAGGTTGAGGATCGTGCTGAGCACAAAATTAATTGGATCTGTGTCCTCCCGCTCTACGTGAGCCTTAACTCACCATTATTTTGTGTGCTTGATTCTGTACTGATTACACTGGCCGGCACAGTGGGATAAATAACCCACTGTCTACATGAATTTGGAGCTTTTCTTCCCACTACAGGCTGCAATTTCATCTTTTTGAGACTGATTTTGTGCTTGACACAGCGCAAAAGAGATGACAGAACTTCTGTAAGTAGTCCTGAGAAGGGAATGCTAGGTTTGCAATACCATGCACAATTTAGATGTGTTACTAGATCCTTGGCTGCTCCTGGAAGCCCAGATTGCAGCTATGAACAAAAGTTCATCTGTAGTTGGCAAATAGACAGTAATGTTCTCTCTGAAACAGACTGAGACAGTTATTGATGCTTTTGTCACCTCTAGATTAGATCCCTGTAATGGGTAGAGCAAGTCAGAATTTTTCCAGTGAAACAGCATTTTGGCAAAAAATGCCAGTTGTTGAACCTGAAACGTCTCAAGAAAGTAGGTTGGGTTTGTTGAGCCATAGGCAGGATTCCAAGGGAACCCTGTCTGCCATGAAGGTTTCTGTTTAAAAACCTGCCTGGCTGCTGGGGAGCTCTGCCAAGCAGATTGCCCTGGCCCCAGGGACCCCACGTTTCCAGGGAATGTGGTTCTGCGGAAGCCTTGCAGTGCCAGAGCTCCCAGTGTTATTGTTACAGAGCTTGGACCTGGAGGCCCTAAAATGGGCTTCCAGAGTATGTGACTCTGGGGTAGCCCTGCTATACAGACCTCTCTGGAGCCCCATGGCTTCCAGATTTCCAGGCCAGCTGGTTTCGCAGCTGTCTGCCTGGTGGGGCTGCCCCAGAAACACAGACCTTGAGAAACCCAGCAGCTGCTGAGTGAAATTGAGTTGAAATCTTTCAATTAAAAAATTTAGGGCCAGATTCACAGTTGGTGTAGATCTGTTGAAGTCAGTGGTACTGTCCTGGTTTGCATCAACTAAGAATTTGGCCCTAAATGTCAGAAATAGATTTATTTTTTTCTGTTTGCAACTGAAAGGGCAAATAGCAAACCTAAGGGACATTTCTATATTACTCATATATTTTTCCATTTCTAAAATATGCTCATCACAATGTCTATGGGCAGTACATATATAACAATATATATGGATAGATATATAATTGTATATATAATATAATTGGATAGATATGTTCTGGATAAACCTATCAAACTATAGGTTGACCCACCCATTTAGGCAAAAATGCAGCTTATCAGAAAGACTTTCCAGAGGCCCTGGAGGTTTTTCTGTAGCATGGGGCACGGGTCACTTGCTGGAGGATTCTCTGCTCCTTGAAGTCTTTAAACAACGATTTGAGGACTTCAATAGCTCAGACATAGGTGAGAGGTTTTTCGCAGGAGTGGGTGGGTGAAATTCTGTGGCCTGCGTTGTACAGGAGGTCAGACTAGATGATCACAATGGTCCCTTCTGACCTTTGTATCTATTAATCTATATCTTGTCTTGCAGTTTAAAAACACGTGGGCTATGTCAGACCAATGTGGGAAATGAGTTCTGGAGTCAAGCATTCCCAACGGCCATACAGACATTCAGATCTAGAGACCGTTAACAAGAGCTCATCATCTGACCCCAGGAAAGGCTGGTCTTAACAATGTCCTCAGTGAACCCAGTCTTACACCACCACTTTCCACATTGGATTTCACTAATTAAGCAAGTTCTTAGATCCAACTTGAAGACAGCAAGGCAAAGCTCTCAGCCTGGCTGATTACACTGGCCGGCACAGTGGGATAAATAACCCACTGAGCAAAAATGATTGCCACTGAGCAAAAATCAGGCAGAGATGACATGGACCCATCTCTTTACATGTGGATCTGTACCTAACAGAGAATTACTATAGAAAGGACACCAATGTGGCAGATCACAGGGAGCAGCACTCTCCTGTTTGCCTTTAGTCACAGTCACTTTCTTAACTAGTCCAGAGCCAAATGGGACCTTTCCAGTACAGCATTCCCTGAAGACATCACAACGTTGTGGTTTTCAGCACTGGTTCTGCAGACGGTCAGATGGTAGCATAGACTAGCTTCAGGAACACTTAGACACTGTGTCCTCTAACCCTGCTTTGAGCAAACTAGGCTTTCAGGCATATGCTGCAGTGTTCCTAGTTTAGACACATCCTTAGAGTCTATCTAGGGGAAGAGGAAGAGAAAGCAAAGCCAAGTCATTTCATTAGAGAAACAAACCCCTTTCTGTGTGGCAAGTGAGGAAAAACAGAAGCTTATGGGCCTGATTATGTGTGAAAATAGGGAAATAAATAGTCACCACAGCTTGCTATTTTTGTGGACAACAAAATCCAGAGGGTACTTTTGATCAAAGGCTGGAGTTTTGTTCTGTTATAGGTGTACCATTTGGCCCACTTCAAATGAGCTCTCTCTCTCATAAATTCACTACCTGTCCACGAAAGAGGCATCTGAGAAGAAGCCAGAGCCCTCTGCTTTTTGTTAATTCAGGAATGGAAAAACAGTGCAATCATAGAAAGCAGACAGTTGAAGTAGATGTGTGGATGTCTGTTTCTGGTAATGAGGTGAAACTGGCTGGTGTAGTCTTGGGTGGACGAGCAGAAATCAAAACTGAAGTCAGTCAGTCTGACCTATAAGGTTTGTGATTGCAAGCCAAAGTGCTGAAAATTAGTCGACCTCTCATACAGTAGAGGAAAATTGGATTCAATCAACCCACTGGGTTGTCCACTGAGGCCCTCTTCATCATGCAATTCATTTAAGAGAAGTAACTAATTGGACCACATTTTGATGAGATCAGTTAGGACACTGGGAAAGTTTCGTTTTTTGGGAGATGATCCAAAAGATTTGGAAAGTGGAGTTGCAGAGAGATTCTAAAGAAAATGGAAATCTGGTTTAAAACGAGAAATGTGCTTGATAGCTGAGGCCTTCGAGAGGAGAATTTTCCATTTTTAATTTATTTTTATTTTTATTTTTTTTACACTCAAAAAGGAAAAGGCTAAATCCCACTGCACAATCAGACTTGTCAGGAACACAAATTGGTGGAAAATATCCCCCTTCTGGAATGCCATACTGACAAATACAATAAATGTGGAGTACCAGTGGAAATTGTTACAGACAAGTTAAAGTAAGGAGTAGAATTTGTGAAAGGATTTCATGCAGGGAGAGGGATGGGCAGTTATAAGTAATCTGGTGATATCAAATGGATTTCCAGGCAACAGAATACTAAGCAGGTGATGATAAGGTTTTTATTTTGAGGGTGTGGGGGTGTGAGGTATTAGCTTTATAAGTGTAAAACTTTTTAAATAAAATTCTACACTTGGATTTGTCAGACTATTAGTCCAGCTAAGGTTCCAGTCCTGCAAACACATATGGGTTGAGTTCAATGTGCAATCCCTCTTATATGAACAGTTAAATGCATGTGTGTTTGCAAGATCAGGACTTAATTTCCTATTGCCATTTTGGACTGACTGCTAATGTGTATCTGATAAGTCCCTGCATAATGCAGTTTGGTGGCTTGTTTCTACAGAAACCTAAAATAAATTAGGCTTTTGTTATCGCCAGTATATTCACTTTGTGGGATGGACTGTATTTGGGTGTAAGATAGCTCCATTGAGGGCTACTTCAGTTTACACTAGCTGAAAATCTGTCCCTGAGTATTTACATTTCAAGCTTAGTGTAGCTTTATTTCCCTTTTTAATAATTATTTCCCCCTACCCTTTTCCCTTTCATTTTTTCTTAGGAAAAACAAATAAAAAGAAATCCAGAGAAATTCAAAATAAAATACAACAAATAGCACTCATGTAACATGCAAATTGGTAAATGGAGGACTCAAAAGTAAGACTTTCCAAACATTCTACTGGAGCATGAAGTGGGCCCACTGCATGTGCACGTGTATAATTTTCAATTTCTGTGTTCCACATTAAATGTTACTATATTTCAGCTTATGTAACTGAATCTATACTAGAGCTGGTCAGAAATAATAAAAACATTTGAAAAAAAGTCTATTAGAAATACTGAGTCAATTTTTTTTGTAATTTCCCCATGGGGAAATCATGAGCTAATTTGAACCATTTTTTTAAAAATTCAGATTAATTGAAATGAGACACTGTTTCATTTCAACTTGATATATTGGCTGAACGTTGAGTCTTTCATTTTGTCTTTAAAAAAAAAAGTCAATATGAAACTAAAATTTTCATATTGAAATTTCCCACAGGAAAACATTCTTGTTTGTTGGAATTCATGTTTTTCCTAAGAAAAAATTCTGTTTCAAAGAAATTATAGTGTTTGGCAGGGAAAAAGAATTAAAAAATGGCCTGTTTTTAATTTTATATGACATGTGGTTTAATCTTTTCCCCTTGTTCCCACTTTCACTCCTTGTCTTTTCCCAGAACTGAAGAAATGAGTTTAATCTACATCTACCACCTTAGTATTCTTACCAGGTCCCTGCTACAGTAGCAGCCTCTCTCATTGCCTCCCTGCCCCATTCCTTACCCACAAACAATAGAATGAAATGCATTTTGGATCTCAGCCTCCCCTCCCGCCCCATCCCCCATAGCTTTCTTTCCAGTGGTAGATCACCAATGCTGCTGAGTTGAACAGCAGAGGGCCCTATACCATGGTGCTTTCCCCTATCAGGAAACCTTGAGACAGTTCTCTACTTCCTAGTGGCCTGGGTACCAAATCACAGCCCAGATTTCTGTTTCCTAGGTGATACAGAGTACTTGGTTTTGAGAGAGAGAGAGACTTTTGTTACGAGTCACAATTAATTAAAATAACAAAACTATTCTGGTCCTGAATATTTCAAATGCTGTGAATTGTGCTTGGCTAACAGAACAGACAGCAATTACGAAGAGCTCATTGGGGTGTTAAAGAGAAATTGTTATAAGGCTGCTCCCTGGATTCATGGTGGCTTTGGTTTCATAAATCCACTAATGTAAAGTTTTACATCTGTAATAGGTGTACACTCCAACAGATGACAAAATCCACTGGGCATTCAATAGGAGGACTTGAAATATATATATTTCCTTCCTCCAGCATAGGCTTATTCATTTGCAAATGCAGAAGAAACCAAAACACCTTTGGTGCATATTTTCAACACTCTGTGATGAATATAGAAAATGATCTGTTCCTAGAAAAAGAATACTTTGAGCAGTAACCACTTTTAAGTACTTCTGAAGTATTTTGGACTGAAATCAGAAACAGTGCCAGTGTTTCTTGTCAAAAATGTCCTCCAGATTAGGACAAGTGTGATACTATCTAACCATAACAGACATTAATGTAAGTAGCAAAGATGTTTCCAGAATAAAATAAAGTTAGAAAAGAGTTTCAATCTATAGTCTAAAAACAACACTCTAAACAAAATAAAAAAAACTTGACACCATTTATTTGGGAATTACACAACTCACAGTCAATGAGCAAGGAAAAAAATGTTATTAAATGCAGGGGTGCTGCTGGAATAATTTGGAGTTGGGGTTTTTTGAGTACTTTATAAGTAATTAGGGTTTGTGGCATAGTGGGCTGATACATGAAGGAGCTGAGTGCTTCAACCATAAAGGCTAACGGCAAATGAAACTTCTTATCATATAAACAGAGCTACACTCAAGTGTCCACTTCAATGTATTATATTGTAAAGTAGTTTGACATATTAAATAAACTGTTTATATACATTGTCTAGTATTGACAGTTCTCAGTATAAAACACATATTTATAAATCATAATAAACGTATGTAATTATTAATAGAAGGTAGGGTGATTTTGTAGTCAAGACACTGGACTGGAATTTAGGAGATTTGAGACTACTGACCTTAACGGGGGGGGGGAAGGGGAGTTGTGGGGGTGCGCGCACAAACGCACAAGGCTTTGCAAGATTGGAACTATATATTCATAAATACCAGATGCAAATATATTTATATGTATACGTGGGCATACAAATAGATAATGATTATGGAAATACCAGTAGCAAGTCCATTGTTAAGGCTGTGTTGAGATTTATGCTTCATGTACCATGTATTTTACATATTAATTATTGAATTTAGTCTCTAATTTTGGTGAAACAACTCTTTAAAGGACAATTGAATTTGCTGGGTTTATTTTAAAATATATATAATATAAAAGGAATAGAAGGCTAATTCAGGTGTGGGGTGCGGTTGTTTTGTTTTTTGGGTTTTTTTAAGAGGAATGTGTATTTTTTTTCAATTTCCCATAGCTCAAAAATGGCTGAATGTAGTTTAAACTTAAAAAAACACCTGGGTTCAGACCAAACATGGAGAGCGTCCACCAAAAAGGAAAATGTTGGTGAAAAGTATGAATGAACGGCTTGAAATAGCCAATGTCTGTGAACCTCAGTATAGAGCCCAGGACAATTTTTTAATTTTTTTTTTAATCCTGCTCCCATCCGGCCCTGCAACACCCACTCACATCCTCCTCTGTTCCATTTCTTGCATTTTTATCCTGCTCCCACCCACAGAAACCTTAGATCCCACAAATCCTGCAAGAAAGGTAGAGTTCCATCTGCTACTAAAAATAAATAGATAAATAAATAAATTGATTATATAGAAAAGGAATTCAGACAAAGTTTTTACCACTAAAAGAATAAATCAAATCTTGCTTAAACTATGTTAAAAATACTTTAACTCCTGGTATAATAGGCGTCAAATCTCTTTCTATCTGTCACTTGAATTTAAGTATTAAAACTTTTCAGTTTAAAAAAAACAAAAAACAAACAAACTTGTTTTCCATTCCTGGAATTCTATTTATGACAAACTGACGAGCGATTTAGTGTTTTCCTGAAAATTACCATTGTCTGTATGGTATATGTTTTTGCCCATCCAATCCCACTTGCAATCATTTTACCCACTCTCACTATTATGGTAGCGGGTCCTGCAGGACGCATGGGATCCCAGCCGTGCTGCAGGGCTCTACCTCAGTGGTGTTCACTGCTACAAATATAGTGGGAGTTGGGTGCACTTAGGCTCACAGAAACCCCTTGGGTTTACAGTTAATGATGGGCAGATGTGTAGGTCAGTAACCACACAGTTTATTCTTTTGGTCCGGTCTGTGACCAGGTTTGTATTACACTGTAGTTAGGACCCCTTTAAAAATGTTCTGGGGTGGCATTTTGTTAGCCTCTGACTGACCCTTCAGCTAGGCAAAGGGGCTCCCATTTTAATTTATTTCCTCAGGACACTGATAACCAGGGAGATTGACCCATAACATCTGGCTTTCAATTTAAGCCTTTTGCTTGGAAGCAAATAGCCACTGATTAAAAGCAGAATGTGCCAGCAGACCTTCTTCACATACTGCATGTACTCCTTCAGAGCCTTTATCTGCCTCTCTTTATGCTCTGTCCTGGCTAACTGGAGCCCATTCTTGTTAAGAGTCTTACAAGGGAACAACAGCAACAGGCTCTGTGAATAGCAAGATAGGACTCTGTAGCTTTCTTGGCCAGCCAAAGCAGCAGCAGGCCTAGTACGTTACTGGCAGTAATTATATGTAAAACCTTTCCTTAGAGATTCTGGCAACAGATTCTTTCCTTTCACAGTTTGGCAGTTCCTAGCTGATGGACCGTTTCTTTCCTTGTGAGTAGGGTGTCTCTACTCAGAGTTGAACTCTTCATGCGTGGGCGGTATGACTGACCAGCTCTCTGCCTCTTCTACTAATTCTAAGCAGTGATATCTTGCGGGTTTCACTAGTTGTAGTTTTTATTTGCCATCACAATCATTACCGACACTTAATTGAGCTTGTTAGACCATGAAAAGATCTTGAGTCCTAGATCAAAGAGAAATGAAAGGAAGAGTAGGGAATTTCCCACTGTTAAAAAAATAATAATAATAATTGTTGCTGCTTCAAGACCTGGTGTTATGCATGAGGGAAACATGTATTTGTTCCCTTTGTTTTCATGTGGGCTGTGTAAGGCAGACAACCTGACTGCCAAATTTAAAAAGGTCTGCAAGATCATGTAGTTAAACTTTCTGCCTAAGTAGCCATAAGGTCTCTTTCCAGAGATCCCAAAAGGGAAATTCTATAGACTTCCAGAGCTGAGGAGATTAGTTATGGTTCTCTAGCAAGGCATTAAGCAATTTTAAACCTTTTAAGAGACCCCAAAAGCTTTGTTAAGCATTCCATGCTCCCTTGGTGTCTCCAGCATTCAGTCTACACCTCTAGAGGGGTAACTGTCAGTGATGATCATGGGAGTCTCCTTGACATGCTCATGCTGGGTTAGGCTCATCAGTGACTGACTGACAAACCTAGGTCTAACACCAGTCAAACAGGAAGTATATCCGGGTACTATAGGAAAGGTCAAGTCCTATCTCTAGGATAGATGGTTCAACTGGGCTGATTCCAGATCTAAGAACAGATCTGTTACTCTGCCTAACTGGTTGAAACAATGCTGTGACCTAAAACATTGAGTTAAAATTCCTAGATGGACGTATGAGTTATTGATAGGAGTCATGCAGCTTTCTTAGATGCATCATCAAATATATGGTTTTGGGTGGAGACGTAAAACAGAGAATCACCTCCTGTCAGCCACAGAAAGGAGAATTTATTTCCTTTGTGTCATTTAAATTAGCTTTCCCAGCTTGGCTTATTTCCATCTAAATCATCCTACTGGGTATCAGGAAACCATTTCAGTGGTTGTTTTCCACTGGAGAAGCCATGAAATGTTTTTATTTAATAAGTTCCATATAATATATTCATCACCCCCCCCCCATTTTTTTTTACTAGTGAGTAGCAATAGCTTCTGTAAACATAAACATGCATATATAGTATTTAGTAAATGTTATCTTTATATATAATTAATGGTTAAAACTTGTAGAATGACAAGCATCCTTCCCACCACTGTGTGCAGTGAACATACTCTGAATACATTCAGCATCATGTCAGTAATTGATTTAAGAAATGATAATTCCAAGTTTATAGAAGAACAGAAACAAGTTCCTTCTCCAGGTAGTAACACTGACACAATTGATAATGATTAGTAGTATTAGCTACTTAGGCCTGGATAGTGGAGTTTAGCCTCAACAAGAACTAGTGAGGTATTGCACCGCCCTGGTGGGAACACTGGAGGCATTCTTCCTGTCTGCACTGGAGGGAGAGCAGAGGGCTATACTCTGTATATAGAAGGAAACCAGGGTGTGGAATACTCTCCCTTGGTGTGACCAACCAACTCTGCTGGTTAGGACAGAGGGCAGAGGCATAGTTCTGCCTAATCCTTACCACCATTGCAGACAGTTTCTCCTAGTGTGGGAGGAGTGGTGAGGAAAGCATTTAGGATAGAAATTCTTGCACTTCCCCAAGCAATCGGGCTGCATTTCTGTCTCCTGAATCCCTCCCCATAATTTGCACAGCCACACAAAAGACAGATACAATGTAGCCCTCATTGCAAGGCATTTTACAAAATTTCTCCCTCATAGAATTTAGGGGGAGATTTTCAAAGGCACAAAATAGTTAGGCACACAACTTTCATTGACTTTCAATTGGGTGAGCACCTAATTGCCTGTAATGCCTTGAAAATCTCCCTCTGAAAGTCTAAAGTCCCAGGCCTGCAAAGTAGCCCCCTCATCAGAACTCTGTCACTTAATTGCATAGGATAGGCAACAATATGAAGGTGAAAAATAGAGGAGAGTGCATCCCCAAACAAGTTGATGGAGCATACACCTTACTGGTTTTAAAATAACAGTTTACATGTGAGAATGACACTAATGTGACTTCCTTGATATCTCTTCACTGGACTTAAATCTTCAACACAGTTTAGTTCCCTCCCCAGTGCCTCAGATGTTTACATATTGTAGTTTTGTGGGTGGGTTGGTTTATTTGTTTTTTTGTTTTTCTGGGGAGTCTGCCAGTCCTGAGTCCTTTCTTAACAACAACAAGAGAGAGAGACTGGGAAAGAGAAGAAGAAAGACAGTTCTCGTGTCAGCGGGTTTCCTAGAATATAAAAATTAAAAATGAAAGAAATAAATTTTTCATGAATGGCTTTTCAGAATTCAGCTTCTTAAATCTTACAGTCTGTTTATTACACTGAGGACTGCAGTTGCTTTCTGTGGAGGGCTGAATTACTGATTGATGTTGGAAACCAAGTACTAATTAATACCTTGTCCTGTGGGGTTGGATTTGTTGTGAAACCAATACTCTTAAGGTTGCGTTTCATAAATCTTCATCTCCACCTTTGGCTGATGCTTCCTCTTTGCCATCAGTGATGTTTCTTTTCATAGCAAAAAAAGATCATGTTTTTGTGACTCATGTTAAGGCTGCCTGTATTCATGCATAATCGTAGTTTTTACCATAGACAAGATTACTCCAGATCTCTGTGTTTAAAGTAGAGTCAGAAGTGCTAATAAAAGACAGACAGTAGCTACAAAGAAAGCTATTATTAGAAGCTTAAAGACAAAAGACTAACCCTCTGGTGGCAAAATATTACATCTGTGGCTTTTAGAGAACTGGCTGGTAAAAATGTGTAATTTATTTATGCTGGTAAGTTAAAATATAAATAATTAAAACTGAAAAGTCTTGTTCATGGAAACTGTTTACACAAATGCAAGTCAGTATATAGGAAAGTGGTTACAATATGCACAAGTAAAACTGGCATGTAATTCAACATGTTCCATGGCGGTGCCATTAGATAATATTACGTTACTCTCTATTTCAAAAGCAGAATATTGTATAAATGCAGGCAGAAATGTACTCTACAGACACATGTTCACTGCCACGTTTGGGTGAAATTGTCCCAGGCTGCATCTGGCTGAAAACACAACTTACTTGCCCAGGGATCCCTATACAGACAGACTTTACAGTCTCAGATATGCCGTGGGACCAAGCTTTATTATGGCTTTCTCTGTGGGGTTTGTGTTTTAGTAACATCTGATGAAGTGAGCTGTAGCTCACGAAAGCTCATGCTCAAATAAATTGGTTAGTCTCTAAGGTGCCACAAGTACTCCTTTTCTTTTTAGTAACAACAGAGGCATGCTAAATGGGTTCTCAAATTTGAACATAGCTGCTAGCTGCAAACTGATAAAGGAGTTTCTGGAGCTGTAGGATGTAGTGCCTGGAATGATGTGGTTATGCAGGTGCCCTACGCCTGACCTCTAAGTCAGGGTGGAGGATTTTGTTCCCATCAGCATCATTCATTGTGGTCTCCCAAATAAAAAAAATGAATTGTTGCTGTGCAGGAGAATGTGATTTCACCCATGTAACAGTTCGCTCTATGATATGCTCATAGTCTTTGGCTTTAGTGTGTGATTGAGCAGATACATACATTCCATTCAAAGAGCATGTTAAAACTGCATACGTAAGCACTCAGAAATAACTAAATGATGAGGTTGAAGTTGATTTTCACACAACCTTCCCTCTTCCCCATAGTTCAAAGGTACCACAACAGGCCAGCTCTGCATGTGGTACTCTTTGAATGCTGCCTCTTTACTCCACGGACCCCACTCAACAGAATTAAACAGAAGGTTTTTTAAAAACGGTCAATGTCCCTTAGTAATTTTTTGTGGATGAAATTCACCCTTGTGCAGCCCATAGATGAATTTCCTCTTATTTAAATTGCAGTGATTTTTTTCTTAAAAAATACAAAGTAGAACATTTATTAGTTGTCTGATTTCTTTACTGTTTCTATTAACTTTTTGCCCCCTCAGGTTTATGCTTTAATTTTGTCTGCTGACAATCGTGAGTTATAACTAAGCACCACTTGAAGGGACATTTTTTTGGAAAGGGAATGGTAAAAATGGCACAGCACACAAATGTTTACTTGGTGATTGTACATAAGTCATGAATACTTCCTATTCTGCAGATGCTGGGATATGATATTTAGTATACAGCTAAGTCCTAAAGAATTTTCGAAGTCAGCAGGTTTTTCAAAGTAATGTATAAGAGCACTGGTAATGATTATGAACCTCCTATCTGCACATTTAAAACTTACTCTAGCTTGTTCTCTTAGGATGTTTTCCTTTTAAAATCTGGTGGATCTATTCAGAAATATTTCATATGGACATTCCTTTGAATTTGAAGTAGTGGCAATGCTGTCTATAACCACGCAGAGTACAGCCAGGCATTAAGGGAACTTCTCCATGCAGTGGTACCAGTGAAAGTAATTCAGCCTTCATTTAGTGACAACCCTGTGTTATGCTTATAAAAAGCACATGGGATCTTTTTCAGGGAAAAAGGCAGTACACCGTGTTTATTGAAAATACAACAGTTAGCATATGCATTCAATTACACAACATACATACACAAGTCCTGCAGATGGTCCATATAGTTACCAGTCTGTTGTAGGTTGAGTCAATCTAATGGCCAGTTAGTTTGATCACGACTGAGGAGCTGGGCTCTGTCAGGCGTGATCCGATGCTCCGAGGCTTTGCAGGACTGAACCCAGAGTTTCATGGCAAAACACGCCATCTTTATAGTTGTAAATTTCTACTTGAGTCCATGCATTGTGCAATGTCATCCTGTAATCATTAGTTCTTAAGTGGTGTTAATTTTGGGGTTTTCTGCTGTTATCATTTGATGGTTATTGTCCTGCTTCCCATCGTTATCTCCTATTTGTTGTCTCACCTTCGGGGGTGCCTGCCTCACCTCTGATGTTGTCACTGCTGCTAACATGTTTAGCATTGGATACAATGAATGTTTTCCGATTGTCTTCTGGTGTTTCCAAGTCTCTCACTTTTTCTTGACCATCTGGACATTTGTGATGGCTTTCACACTCCAGCCTTAACCACGCACACATCCTTTACTCACACCAAACAATTTTACAGAAACTTTAAGACAGGATAACATTTTGGAAAGGATTATATGGTTACTAAAGGGATTACAAAAGAATCTTACACAATTTAGTTTGCAATGCATACAAGAAGCAAGACCATATAGCAAATATTGTAATGAAATCTTATCCCAAAACAAAAGGTGACCATAATCAGCCATAAGGACTATTCCGGTCTATTCCTGCCTTGAAATCAAAAAGGGTGGCTGGCAGGATGAAATCAAATCATACATTAATACATTTAATACATTATTATAACCGTCAATCATTATAACCTCTAATACAAATACAAAATTCTACTCCTACACTTGCAGTTACTGCCATGATCCTCCCTTGAATATAGGCTGCCAATTGTGCCAAACTGTATGTTGGTTTTATGAAGGAGATAATGTCAAATACAGAGAGAGATGTTATTAGGTTGCAGCCAGAGCTACTTTTTAAAGAGTAATGATTGTGCACATTCCCAAAGTGTATTGCAGTTGTTCTTTGTGATATCCAGAATTAAGAATGTTAATGAATTTCATGAAAAAATACCCATGTTTTATCTTCATTGGCAATCCCACTCATACCTATCTCCAGTTAAGATGGGGTGGCTGGGCATATGTAGAGCATGTGTTCAATTGGAGGATAGTTGCTTGCAAATGGCCTGGGTAGTAGGTATGAATTTGAGTATTGATAGTGAAAGCCTCTTTTTAGAATTATGCAGAGACTGACCATGCTATTTTAGGCATGCACAAGCTAGTCCTAGTCAAGAAGTCAGGAAAATGAGGTGTTCTAGCATCCCCCATTGATCTCTGAACCATCCAAAGGAAGCAGCAGCTTGGATACATTGGTACATACATTTCTTGGTTACTTTTTATTGCTTCAGGCTGCTAATCAAACCTGGGGTTGACTAAACAGGTCTCTTGCCACAAAAAGATAAATATCCCAGACCTCAAAACACTCAATAATAGTCAGTCTGTGACACTGGTCTAATTGCTAACTTCCAATTCTAGCTGAGACATTAAATCCAGACTGTACTAATTTTATATGGGTTGAGTCCCTTGTATGGGGAGTGTTGTTTTCAAGTTATTGAGTCAGGTGGTCTTTCCTTAGTTATTAAAAAGTCACAATAAGAAAGAATCAGCATTTACCAATAGTTACTACCACAGTATATGAGATACCACAGATATTGCCTGTTCTAAGTACAGCACGGTCATTCTTACTAAATGCTGAGGTTTCAATGTGATGTCTTCAGTTGCTTTTATAACTTTAGTTTCTGCCTTCCCTAGAGGTCTGTCTGTACTCTCCATTTTTCTGTTAATCCCTGACTCTTGAACTGAAACTAATCTTTTATGTATTAAATGCACTTTGTCGTAGCATTTTGCAGCATAGTTATACTCAGCCAGATTCTGCCCTTACTTACTCCAGTGTGACTCCATTAAAAAATGGATGGGATTTCTCTGGTGTAACTGAGAGCAGAATTTGGCCCAGTACCTTTTCACACTGCTTAGAGTGCATTAGTTTGGGTAAAACAGTTGGAACATGGCCATCCTGGGGGGGAGATAGGAGTCTGAGTTTAGAAATGGCTTCAGCAGAGGAATATTTTCTTTTCTCTTTCTCTTGATACATTCCCTGTACTTTCGTGTTAGTTTGATCAAATTCTGTAACTTCCACAACATTTCCTTAGTTTAAATCTGTCAAAGCTTTTGGGCCTCCAGGCCCGCCACTAAAAAAGATTTAAAACTATTTTTTTTCACTTTCTCTCTCTTGTGCCCGTTACCCTAGCATCTAAGTGCCTCACAATCTTTAAAATATATGGCTCTCATTCCTTGTCCCACAAACAATAAAAATTGTATCTTTCAAGATTTATACTGATCCTACATAGTCTCTCTCTATTTCTAACTTATTCTTCTGATCATCCAGGGGATATAATCTTCTATACACTATGCATTTAATGTCCTGAATTTCTTTAGGTAGCAAAAAAAAGCCAATGAGAATGAAAACATTAATATATGTTTAGCATTTCAGACATGTGCCCATTTTATGCCTTTAAGGGGCAAAACTGGCAAAATTATTTGACACTTACACTATACAAATGTGAAAAGAGCCACCATTATTTGTAGGTTAAATGCCAGGCAGGTTTTCTTTTCACAGATAACATTTAAGGGAGCAAAATATGAGATATCTTTCACTAACTGAAGAAGAAATCGGGGAAGCTAAAGACTGGAATTATTGCCATTTTTCCATCCTGAAACAGTAGATTCTGTGTTTGCGCAACAAAACTCTGGGTATAGCCAAGAGACAGTTCTGGCTCAGAAATGAACATTTCAGCATTTCTAGTGCCAATTACATTCATTTGCTTTCAGTTTTCAGGATGGAAAAAAGCCTTGGCAGCTGTGTTCTTGCTATCCTACAATGTTCTTTTTAAGATCTAAATAAGGTTGTGCTCAGATCTCCATATTCTTTTGTCAAGGCAATGCTCCTGCTGTTGGGAATACTAGTACTGAAATGGTTATTACCAGTTTGCTAAAGGCGGCTATTACTCTACTTATCTAAAGACGAGGAAAGACAAGACCCCGCAAAAATGAGATTTTAATCATTATGTTTTATTTGATACCGATTTTAATCATTTTTCCCCCTTGAGCCTCATTTTTATTAAATTACAAAATATGAAAAGGGCTGTAAGTCCTGCTAGGGGGTTCTGTTTTAAATCTCAACTTTTGAAGTTTGACATTCTAGGAGTGAATACATTGAACAACTCCAAATTGTTAACTTGAGTTTATTGCTCCATTTTTTTACCCCAAATTCCTCCAGTTCTTACAGATGTGCAATTTTGACAGAACTTTATGTGTGCAGGCACTCAAAATCTGTCAAGTATCAGTTTGCTGTCCTGAGACTGATGGGTGGGAGTTGGGCATTTTAAAGTTAAAATCAAGTATAGCTACACTTCTACCATGATGTCTTCCAACTAATAATGGCAAGGTAGCGATTTTTTAAGTTTAGTTTGTTTCTTTGGTCTATTTAAACGTATATTGGTTTCCTTGTCTTCCTTCCCCTGTTTCTTCTGATTTTGTTTGTTACAGTCACTTGTTGGGCTTTGTCTGAATTAGATTGTAAACTCTTTGGGGCAGAGGCCATGTTTTCCCTTGTACAGCACAATGGGTCCCCAAGCCTCCAGCCTGAAGAGCCAGGCATTAGTATCATACAAACAAATAACAATAATTACAGATAGAAATCACACTGAATATATTTACTTTTTAAAATATGAGTATAGGAGTAGACAGGAACTAAAAGCAAACAAATCACTTTTATGGGGTACTAAAAAAAAATATTTCACAGCAAATAACTTGCACAATGAATCCACCTTATATTTCTGCTTGAATGATGACCATGAGCAGACTGCAATTTCCTCAACATTATTCATTATTTTAATTTACTTAACATTTTTGTGATATTTTTGCTGTGTGAATTGATGACCCTTTGCTCACTCCAGGTATTTAATATGCTAATTTTCAGTTGATAGGTTAGTTAAGACTGGTCAAATGATATTGTTTCTAATCCCTGACTCAATGAGCACTGCTCTCTGAATCAGAGGACCCATTTGCAGGGCTTGTAGAGGCAAGAGTGGATGAATTTTGGTGTGTCATACCTATGTCTCTGTATGTTGCATTAAAAGTGAGGTTTGTAATGGCTTTGAAAAATAGAACTGGGTAGGTCATAAAATGTAAAAGATTCATATCCCGATTGCCAATGTTTAGACCAACTTGGCTTTCCCAAAATAATAGTTTAAACCATATCATGGTCCATTCTGTATATGTAATGCTGAGCCTGCTCAGTGACCTATTGCATGTTGAGTTGAAGAATAAAACTGTCTCTTGGGAAATAACTGAAAGGAAGAGGTCATCAATATTACCATCAGTAATACAATATACTTCAAAGGGGGAAGAGTCTAATTTTAAAAGAACCACTAGAGACCTTGAATGACATTCTGACACCATTGATGTCAATGGCAAAGCTCCCACTGACGTCAATAGTACCAAGATTTAACACCACACTTTCCTTAAATATTCATGAAATATAGATTTCTGGTAAATAGAGGCAACCATTCCTTATAACATTGACTCTAAACCTGTCGTTTCAGGAGAATCTGACCCAATGGAAAACAAACTAACAAAACAACTTCCATTCCCATCAACTATCTCGATTTGTGTTGGACAATTAAATTGTTGGAGCAATTTTTCCATGTGTGGTCCATAGTATCAACAAGTCCAGTGATGATAGTGCACCATTATTTACATCCCTACATCTGCTAGACCATGCTTATTACTGTCAAGATGAAAGCTGGGCAAAACTATCCCTTTTCACTACTTTGTCACCATCCCTTACCCTTATAGGCATGAAAATGGAAATTCTTTCCTGTTATGGAGAGATAATGTTGCTATGGTTATAATTCTATAAAGGTAAAAGTAGACTTATCAAAATAATTGGAGGCATGATTCTCCGTTAAGGTCAGTGATTGCAGAGACAGGGTGACATGAAATGACTGAACTTTTAATTTATTTTTTTCCTTCCTCTCCTGTGAATGGATATTCAGCCTCGATGTGCTGACAGTAGCCTATCCTAAGAATGACACTTTAAACCATAAGTCTGAAATGTTAATGCATCAGTTAATGTGACAATTTGATACTTTTGAAGGAAATTTAGCTTACTTTTTCACAGGACCATTTTGTAGCTGGGCAAGTAAAGAGGAGTAGACTCACAAAAGTAAGGGGATGACGGGTAAGGTTTCAGGCCTCTGTATGCAATGTAATCTGTGAGGATCTAAATTTAATTCATCAGCTGGTCTCAAATAGAAATCTACTCCATAGTGTCAGAAGGTGTAACTCACAAAAGAATGTCCAAAATCCTATCTTATTCTGGCTACTCTTTCCATCCGCAGTGCTGCCTTGTCAACACATCATCTTAAAGATCTATGAAACGGTGACACATGTAACCAGTATAGGCAGGGCAACCAGCCCTGTTGTTAAGGTTGCCTAACACTTCCCAGTTATAAGACTTTATTTTCAGCTGCTTATAACTTTTCCAAACTTACTGCTTAGGTATCTGCCTCAGGCTGATTTCTGGTGGGTAGAGGAGGGTTGAAATTTCAGTCAAAACAGTTTCCCCTACCCTCATTCTCAGAAATGGCTAAACTAAGGTTTTTTTGCCCATGTTAAAAAATTCTGGTGACCTTTCCTTGAAAAAGCTTTAGTGACCTTTGTTTTGGAGCAGGAACTTGAAATTTGGCAGGGGGTGGCCTTTGTGTCACAGATGTGCCTGTTTTCTAACCCCAGGAAAATTGCCTAAATTAGGCAAGTTATAAACCTTTGAAAAAATTATCATTCACACAAGCTCAGCAGGGAGCTCTTAGATTTTAGCAGCTCAGTTCCCCAAAGATTCTGTCTACAGTGGGCATGCTCCAACCTGTAGCTGAACAAGACTGTGATGTGATAGGGTTTGTTCCCATCACCTGTTAGTCAAGGGGGTTAAGAGCCAATCAATGCTCCCGTGATTTACTGCCTCCTGGCCAGAGAGGGCAAAGGTAGGTAACGTTTTTAGAAGGAAGGTGAGGGAACTCAGCAGGGGGAGATTGCAGATAGAGCAGGATTCTCTTGTGGAGAGAAACTCTCTCAGAGAGTAGTTCACGCTCCTGGGGGTGCAGCTTAAACAAGCAAGAAGCCGGGTGGGAGGATCCACAGGGAACATATTAGGCTCCTGTGGGGGAGGGCCTGAGGTAGAGTCAGGTTAAAAACACTTCAGTGGAGCTTGTGTGGTCAGAAGAGTGGTTAGTCTAGAAGAGAAAGGAGAAGCTTGAGAACTGAGGGGAACCTATGTTAAGCACAGGCTGTGAGGAAGCAGCAAAAGGGGGCTTGGCAGTAGGCAATATAAATTTGGCCCCCTTGTGCATATGCATATAGTGTCAGAAGGTGTAACTCACAAAAGAATGTCCAAAATCCTATCTTATTCTGGCTACTCTTTCCATCCGCAGTGCTGCCTTGTCAACACATCATCTTAAAGATCTATGAAACGGTGACACATGTAACCAGTATAAGCAGTATAGGCATGCTTTATTTGCATGACCCCATACTATTTTATTCATAGTATTGTGATATAGCTATAAGTACCTAGTGGAGCTGGTTAGGAGATGACTTTTTTCCTATGAAGAATTTCAAGAACATACTTTTTAAATTTTTATTTAATTTTGAGCTTTTGGTAGCTGAAAACTGAAACGTGTATTAAGTTTTCAGTTTTTCAACAAAACCGTTCAATTCCAACCAAAACAAATATTTTTTGCATAAAAGTTCTGCTTGGATGAAAATTCATTTTCTGTTGAACAAATGTTTGGACAGGAATTTTTTGACCAGTTCTAATAAATATACACATTAGATTTTCAGCAGAACGATTACTATTTTTGGAGTCTCATACTGAACTAGTATCTGTCTTGTCTCTTGTAGGATATTACTGCAGGGAACAATTATGCATTAGCAGAGGGATGGCCAAGGTGACCTACTCAAATAGGTCTATTTCCCCCCAACCATAATTTCTGATTCTTTGAAAAGCAGCAATTCCTTCAGTAACTTCTATGTCACTCACGCACTGTAGTAGAAATTATTCACAATGTTATAGGAGTCTCAGGGTTCAGAAGGGGGGATTCCCTAATTTAAGGGCTGAAGCCTGGACTTTTTGTAATTTATTTCAGGATAGTGCTGTGTGGTTTTTCTTTCCTGTTCAGGTGAACTTGCACCAGTTTGACATTCAGTGGGTCTGTGAAGCAAAAGACAACTTATTTTGACTTTTTTGTATTGTGAAAGTTCCAGGTTTAGCCTTGCCACAATTCAATTATTGAATTTAGAGTTGTGCTTGCTGACGACTGGAGTGTTATGAATGATGCAGGAATAAGTTAAACTTGCAGAAAGCGGCTGTTTTATCTTCTGCGATGCTGTTAATTGCTTTTCTTGCTAACTACTTGTTTTCATTCTCTTGGGGTACATTTCACTTGTTTTGGACACCCACTAAATGCCAAATTAATTTAAGTTACTTTACATTAACTTGACACTTGCACCTTTTTATTATAAGTTTACATGTGTAACTTATGCCACTTTATCAATAGTAAACTTGGCCCAGATATATGTATGAGAGTTGCAACCATTTGCTCCAGGCTGAATTTGGCCTGTAGATTAGAGCTAGAAAAGACTGTTGAGTTATCTAGTTCATCTGCCTGCAGGTGTAGGATAGTTGCCTCCTATGCAGGAGTAGCCCTGTAGTTAAAACATAGTAACAGTAGAATGCATTCTCTAATATCGATCCATAATGCAGAATGTGTATATTACTTCCACAGTACACACCAAGTCGCATACCTACTGAGCATTCAAGTCCATGATGTTGTGTATGGTGCCAACTGCAGTAAGTCAACCAACAGTGGGGATTTTGATATAAATCCAAGAATCATGACACTTTCATGGATAGGCAGCTAGCATTCATAAATTACCAAAGAGTTCAAATGCACATCCTTACTCTCACTACCCCAAAAACTTTAGAATTTGGAGACTTTATTTTATTCTGTACTTCTGAAATTATTACTTTAAATGCCCAAAGATTTGGGGATGTAGCTGGATGATGAGAAAATATTTTGACTTTTTGTTTTTTTTAAATCATCTGATTGAAGTGCAAACTTGAAAAGTAAGGTGGAAAAATCAACTGAACTTTTCAAAACTTAAAACATTCGGTTACCATTTGGTTCAAGTTGTGGGTGAAGATTCAGTTTGTTCACTATTTTTTATTTGTTTCCATTCACACAGCTTTAAATATAACCAACAATATATGATATCTACTGATTGGCTTAGGAGCCCTTTGGGGTTCTGAATAGTCTTGTGCTCAAATAGATTGAGTACATTGACTGAGCAAAATTAAGATAATAGAATGCCAGATAATTCTCTTCCTTGTTTATGAAAAAGCCAAAAATAGTTGGATGCCTGTAATACAAGTTTCCACATCTTGTCCGCACCACTAAATATTGCCCTGACTGGCCAGGACTACTATCTCTAGCAATAAAAAGTAATTCAGTAGCATTTACTAGCTCAGTCTTTTGGCTTTTTGTAAGAAAAAAACTTCTAACTGGGTAGTGGTTTTGTGTTGGGAAATCTTGTTGACCATTTCTGTTCTTGACCTAGCATGACAACTTGTGCTCAGAGGGGAAAGGCTACTGCTTTGTCCATTAATCCATCCAGAGCTCATTTTTTCTGATGATGCAGGGTCACTCTTTTTTAAAATCCAGGAATATAAACCTCAGATGAGACTTCTAAACAACACTGGAAACAACAAAGATAAAACAAGCAAAGCAATATTTTTAATTACGCTGCTTCTAAGATGGGGTAGGGGAGTGGTGATCATAAATTCAGCTCAGGTTCATTTGTTGTTCTATGCTGTGAATAAAGGAATAACTTTCTGTTATAGACAGTGTGCGGTGGAGTGGGGGAAGTTAGCAGGAATTCTTTTGGGGGTTTATGTGGTGGTGGGGAAAGTTCCATTTAAGTAAATTGTTAGGTTGGAAAGTTAAACAAACCAAAATAACCAAAAATATGCATGTTGTGTTTGTGGTTTTATTATAGTGGCTTGAAAAATCTCTTCATATTTCACAAATTTTATAGGATTATCTTGGATAACTGATCAGTTGCTCCTTTTCATCCTTCTTATAGCATGAGTTCAAAGGGGCTCACTTGAAGTTGGTGCCCATTAGTTAATTTGTTTTGACCTTATTCTAGTTATATGCTATTATACAAATCAACTATAATGTTTAATTCAAAGAGGAACTCACTACTGTAGGAGGGCAGCAAATCAAATATCGTGGAAGATTTTGAAAGATTGGATAGTTTTATGACCAATTTTATATTTTTAGTACATTTATTTTTGCACAGGTGTGAAGTTAATCCCATGCTTCAGGGCATAAAGTGATCATCAAAGAATCTTAAATCAAGGAAGGAATTTTTCCTTTCAGAAACAGCATTTCATGATAGGCTAGATGTGTAATGAATGGCTCATTCGTATGAGGTACTAAGTGCCCTTAGCTGCCATTAAAGGGAATTGAAAACATTATATCTGAGGGGGGAGGAATGGAGAACTGGAATTTCAACAAACTCAAATTTTCATTCTGCTGTGCGTTTACCATTGCTTCTAATGCAAACACTGTAAATTTCCAAATGTAAAAATTCAACCAAATTCAATTTTTCATAATAGATTTTTTCACAAGAACACTTTTAAAAATTTCTCATTCAATAATTTTCCCAAAAAGCTTTTCAGAAAGTGTGTGTGTCTTCAAAATGGCTTTGTTTTGTGTTTTGCACTACCAATTTAGATTGGGCTGCTTATTCACATAGTGGGAATCTTTCAAAATTGATAGATTTCATTTTCAAATATTGTGGGTGCTTCTGTCCTCTGAAGATGGTGCCATAGCAGCCCCAAGTTAGGCATGCAAAACTTGGGACATTCAAATGTTAGAACCTAACTTGACTAGCTCAAGATTACAAAAGAAGCCTATGACTGAGCTGGGAATACAACCTAGATTTCTTGATGCTCAGTCCAGTGCTTTGACCACATGGTCATCCTGGTACAAGTAAATTGATAACTTTTCTGCAAAAAAAGAAGGTGAAACTGGGTTTGGATTTAGAAAGCCTTTATTTACACACTAGTATTAGTCATAATATAAAATGGAGAATTAAATAATAGCCAAATAAGATTCTTTGTATAGTAATTTTTACCCTCTCAATCTTTCTCTAATGTGTAAGTCTTTCTTTCAAGATCTCCTGTGTCAGGGGCACTGGTATAAGGAGCATTTAGAGTTACTCATGAGGTTCAGACCTCGTGGAAAGTAGGAAAGAGGGGCTGTCCAGTCCTCTTTCCTACTTTGGCTATTAAATGATAAAGCATATTGTAAAAGGCCTTTCTGTCAGAGGATCTGTTAGAAATTGACTGCTGAGGCTGTGTTATATGAATAAGTATTGAAGCTAAGATGTATCTTTGCCATCTTTCCCCGTGTAGGTCAGCACAGTGGCAAAAAGATTAAATAGTTTCACAGAACAGCCAAAATCATTTTAATTGAGTCTGGGCCTTACAGAACAAGATTCTTTCCTTAAAATAGAAAAAGTCTTAAAGTAGAATGTTCTGTAATAGTCCAAAAAGGGTCAGAATAAGCAGCCACCAGTTTTTTAAAAAAAAGTCTTCTCTCGAGCTCTGTTTAATCTTTATGTTGCTGAGCTGTTTCTCTCAAATCTTCACTCTCCCACTTTACCATTCTACTTGTAAAATTGTTGAAAGATACTCTATCTCTTGTGGTTAATTCCTAGCTATGTGCTCTTTTTTAAAAAGTACAGATAAACTGTGAAAGGGTATGGGGAGGAGGGGAAGCTTTCAGAACTTTTTCACAAAAAAGAAACCAGAATGATTCCATTCACAGTATTTTAATCTAAATTTATTCTTGCTTAATATACACACAACTCCCATTAAAATTAATGGGAGTTTATGCTGTATATCTAGGGAGAATACAGTTCTAAGGACAAAACTATCCCTTGAGTTACATCCATGCAATGGGGTTTGGATCTGCCCCAGCATTAATCTACTGTTCTGATTTCATACTACTTCATACCTGGAATGTGTCACTTGTATCCATTTTCAACTGTAGATGACTCACTTTCAAATCCATTAACATTGCTTGCAATGATTTGTGCAAAGCAAACAAAAGATTATAATAATGAAATGGCTTTATTGAGGGTTGAATCCCACTCAATCCCTGGCTGAGGGTAATTAACCATTGGAACAATTTACTAGTGGTCATGGTGGATTTTCATCACTGATAATCTTGACTGGATTTTTTTGAAAGCGATGTGGTAGATCAAAAGCAATTATTTTGAGGGAAGTTCTATGGTCTGTGTAAAACATGAGGTTAGACTAAATGATCACAGTGGTCACCTATGGCCTTGCAGTCTAAGGATCAAAGTGAATGTGTCTGATATCAATGACTCTGGGAGGCACCCTAAACCCAAGATGAAATTGTCCTGGGTAGTGGAGACTGAGAATTACAGATGCCAATTGCTGTCCAGACTATGGCCATGAGAGGCTCTGGATAGATGGGTTTTGGGAAGCACGTGCATTCTACTACTAGCCCGGGAGGTATAATGCTGCCTCCAACTCTGGGGCCAGTAGGATGAGATGCCTGTCTTGTTCCTCAAGCATTCCCCTCTTGGCACAACATTCTCTGGGCCTGCAAGGAACTGCACTAGCAATCAGCACAGCCCCCGAAGTGGCCAGCCCTAGCAATGCACGGGAAATGTACTGGAGTATTCACTGAAATAACTCCTGTTTATCAAAATTCTGCCATAAAATGAATCCCCTCCTGGCTAGTTAAAAAGTTCATCCCTCCCAACCAAAAAAGACACAGTCGAAAATTTTCATTGTGATTCAGCATTCAAATTTTGACCCAGGACAGCCTGCAGCTGATTTCTATTTAAAATGTCAGCCTCCTGAATCTCAACCATCAATTAAAATAAACTGATAGACATCACACAAGAATAACTTGACACAGAAAACAACTTGCTCTGGATGATGTAATATACTCATAACTGTGCCAGATGTAAACACGAATAGCGTTTGAAGAGAAAACAGTTAAAATTAAGTTTTATGAAATTATGGTAAAATAAAATCAATGCACAATTTTAGGTGTTGTGCTATTTGGCCATAAAACCAGATGCACAGCATTAAAGAGTACTTATGTTCTGACCAGAACACACCCCCAAACACAATTTATTTCTAAATGAGCTGTGTGGGACAACAACACAGATGCTTTTACCAAGGCTTTGGGCAAACGTGAACAAGTGTATAGATCATGCCTTGGGACTCGTGCTGGAATGTCCCTTGATGCCATCTTTCTCAAGCAGCCTGCAGAGTTAGATTCATATCTCCACTCCACTGACAGGTTTTCTGGCATGTTCCTGTGGGCAACAAGCAGCCGTAATCTAGGTTTTTGGTGGAATCAATGCAGCCTGTTGTTCACCATCAAGGAACAACATAAAGGAAATGAGATGTCAGTCCATCAACTCTAGTTTAATTGGGGAGGGGGGTATGGAGTAAGGTGAATAATCTCTCAAGGTGAGAAATGTCTGAAATGTCTCTGTCAGAAATGTCATCAAGTATTGCACTGAACCTGTACACTGAATAGATTGCAAAGGACTTGCCATACTAGTACAGACTCTCTATTCCAGTATCCTGACTGTGACACAAATCAAAATCAGATTTTTTTCACAAAATGAACACCCCCAGCTTCCGTGTAGCTGGCCAGATGTGTAATATGGTACTATTATGAGAGGAGAATCCTTTTTGAACCTAGAATGAGGATTGGTAGCCCCTCCGATTTCTATCCTAGCTACTGTGCCTTCAGATCCTATACTTATTCAGACATATCTAATCTGTCTTTCACTCTTTTCTGAAAAAAGAAAAGGAGTACTTGTGGCACCTTAGAGACTAACCAATTTTTTGAAGTTATTACTGAAGTAAAGCATTGTTGGAATAGTTGCATAAGGATGATTAAGAATAACTGGAAGATGGCTAATATAATGCCAATTTTTTAAAAAAAGTTCCTCATAAAAGGTTCTTAAGTAAAGTTAGCATTCATAGGATTAGAGGGAAGGTTCTTCATGGATCAGATATTGGTTAAAAGATAGGAAACAAAGGGTAAGAATAAATGGGCAGTTTTCACAGTGGAGAGGTATATATCAGGTTCCTCGAGGATCTGTAGTGGGACCAGTGCTGTTCAACATCTTCCCAAAGGATCTGGGGGTAAACGGTGAGGTGATAAAGTTTGCAGACGATGCAAAATTAACCAGTATAGTTAAGTCAAAAGCAGACTGTGAGGTGTTACAAAGGGATCTCACTACACTGGGTGACTGGGTAACAAATTGACAGATGAAATTCAGTGTTAAATGCAAAGTGATGCACATTGGAAAACAAATCCCAATTATTAGTAATAATAATAATAATAATATAATCCCAAGATTATTAGGTGTATGGAACAATTTTCATATGAGGAGAGATTAAAAAGACTGGGACTGTTCATCCTGGGAAAGAGATAACTAAGGGGGGATATGATAGAAATCTATAAAATCATGAATGGTATGGAGAAAGTGAATAAGAAAGTGTTATTTAATCCTTCACATAACACAGGGACAAGGGTTAGATATGTCTGAATAAGTATAGTATCTGAAGGCACAGTAGCTAGGATAGAAATCAGAGGGGCTACCAATCCTCATTCTAGGTTCAAAAAGGATTCTCCTCTCATAATAGTACCGTATTACACATCTGGCCAGCTACATGGATCTGGCCAGCTACACGATGAAATTAATGAGCAGCATGTTTAAAACAAACATAAGGAAATACTACTTCACACAAAGCACAATCTTTGGAACTCATTGCCAGATGAATGTTGTGAAGGCCAAAACTATAATTGGGTTAAAAACAGAACTAGATAAGTTCATGGGGGATAGGTCCATCAATGGTTGTTAGCCAAGATGATCAGGGATGTCACTCCATGCTCTGGGTGTCCCTAAACCTCTCGACTATCAGATGCTGGGACTAGACAACAGAGGATGGATAGCTTGATAATTGTCCAGTTCTGTTCAATGCCTCAGAAGCATCAGGCATTGGCCAAGGTTGGAAGACAGAGTACTGGACTAGATGGATCATTGGTCTGACTCAGTATGGCTGCTCTAATATTCTTAAAGGATTTGGTTCACATTTCTTGGTGTGTGTTTGATCAGTTCTCAAGCTTGGCCCTTACACAAGGAACCAGTTGTAGGAACCAATATCCTTGACAGCTATTGCTCAGCTTCCCAAAACTTTTCTGGGAAAGATTTATTGAAAATATGGTAGTTTAGCTCTGGCATTATCTAGTATACTCATGTACCTTGCACCCCATTCATTCAGTCTTCAGAGTGGCATGAAAATCCTATTGATCTCAGTGGCTACAATCTGCTAAGGGCCCCAAAATGTCCTCAGTGATGTAGGAAATTGATAAAATATTTTCAATAACATTGTTCATGAAATTCTATTGACACAACTTTGGAATCTGGTAGGTGAGGGCAAAATTTTCCTCAAATGGTTCTGCTCAGTCTTTGCTCAGCAGTCCCTGAGGATGGTGATGTGCAACTGCTGCTCCCTTCTAACAGCTCTCAGTGGGGCTCAGTCTGGGGTTGTTCAATATTTATGTGAAATCATCTTGAGACAACACAGAGGTCAATATGATAACACTCAGCTCTATACGTCTTTATCATTGCACCCAGATGTAGGCATCACCATAGTCTCCAAATGTCTAGCAGAGATTGTATGAAAGCAAGTTGGTTTAAGATTAATAAAATGGATGTGATACTTATTTTCATGGAAGCATTTTATTATTGCACCTATATACAGATTGAATAAGTGGCCAAACATATATTTTTTAAAAAGTGGCGCTGGTTAGAAGATGTGCATGTCAATGAGTTTCCTACACTCTTTCGTTACCTCTAAGAAAGACAAATAGTATAGAATTCAGCTGCTCACCATGTACAACAGGGTACATGGGAGAAAGTATTTTATCTGTGTTCTACACTTAGCACTCACTGCCAATCCATTTCTGTATATCACGTACAAAGCCGTAATTGGTCAAAGTCCAAGTTACCTACAGACTCCATGACCCAACCACACCAGCCACGTTTCTTAGGTGTGCTCAAGCATCTCTACCAATGGCAACTTCACTGCAACCAAGGGCAGAGCTACCTCATTGGTTAGCCCTCATCTCTGGAATCATCTGCAGCCAGATCCACGTTTAAGCTTGAACCTGGCAACTTTTAGAATCTGTACCAAGACCTATTCCTTTGTCTCAGTTTTCCGCTAATCTTGGGCTCTAGAATCCATGGCGTGCAGCATTGTGGTCATTTGTCTTCCATTTCTCTCCTTGAAAGTCACAGTTCTCTTTGTCTATGGGTGGGCTGTGACAGTAAATATTTGGTTAATGTCAGTTGCTTCTGTATCCGCCATGTAACGTTCTCCCAGATAAGACCTCAATGGGTGTGTCAGTGACAGCAGCACTAATAACTTCTGCAACTGGAACTGACATTCTGAGAGATCAGCTGTTCTCATGAGACTTTTGTTGGCATGAGGATCAGAAACAGAGGACAGGCACATTCATGTTTTGGAGCTGACCCCAACTTCCAGTGAAGAAAAAATGTGAGAGTCTGAATTCAAACTGCCTAACTCCCCTCTAGTCCTCGTACTTCAAAGGGGTTTGCATTTGAGGATCCAGTACTGATTAAAAAAATCTTTTACTAACATTTTGTTACATAATCCTTTGTGGTGGTCAGTCTGCTACATATATTTTCCAAAATAGTTCTTGTAGTTAGAATTTGCACTCTCTTTTACAATACACTTCAGAGAATTAATCAGAACAGAATAAATGTGTTTCCCCGCATAATACGTTTAGGTTCCATTTTATCCCTGTCAGTGAAAAGTAGTTTTCGAATTATTCTTACACACACTATATCATTATTAAATACTTGGATTTAACTGATACCTGAAATTAATGAGACTACTATTGTAGAGATGGATGGAATTGGGTTTCATATGGGTCCTGAGTTGAGTAGGCTGTATCAGGCCCCCTTTGGGGTTGTTGGTCAGAAGCAAAAGAAGTATATTTTATAACTTGCTGGAATTTTGAGACCTCAGCTTGCTATGTATGTATGCCTTCAACTTCGACTGAAGTTAAAGAGAGTTGAGGATGATCAGTACTTTGTAGGAATTGCTCAGCAGTTTACAGTAATGGGTTCTTTGTTAATGTTTACTTTGAACTGCTGTACTATAAATTAAGGCCTCCATCTTACAAACACTTAATCACAACAATAACTTCAGGCACATGAATAGCCTCACAGGATTCAGTACAGCTAGTCGCATACACTTGTTTGTGTACTGAATTAGGCCTTTAAATCCAATGAGTGATGTTCTGGACCAGTTGAAAGCAATGGGAGTTTGGCCCCAAGGATTAGGGCAATGAGTTTTGCCCTAGTGACTTCACCCAATGTATTTCACATGCAGCTAAACTGGACAGGGATTTGGAGGAAATACAATTCAGGGCAATGTACACTTAAAATGGCATTTGGGGTGTTTGAATTCAAACACCCAATTATTTTGAACAAGGCTGTTCTTTAAGAAAGCCTGAAAGGTTCCCCCCCCCAGTCCGCAAGCACATGTGAAGGAATAGACCTGAGGGAAGATGACGAGGGGAAAAATCTAAGTAGTTAGAGCCCAAAGCAATTGGCTAAACTTTCTTTCTTTCCTTTTTAGCAGTTACTTTCTTTTAAAGCTTTCAAGTTTTAATCACTATCTTATGGGATTTGGTAAGAAATTGTTACAAAAAATAATTGCAGACAATAATCACAAATGAACTGTACTGAATTAGTAAAAAGACTCTGACTACTAACTTTTTTAAAGAAAGACTTAAGGGAGTAGCAATTATCTGACACTATTATAATTATTATTTATTATTTGCACTGAGAAATAGAAATGCTTCAGTTAAGAAATATTTTTAAAAATAATCCTGGGACAAGCCCTAGCTGGCTGGTGGGGTAAACATGCTATTAAAAACTCCAAGATAATCAATGAGACACTTCAAGATTCCAGGCCCAATCCAAAATTCATTTAAATCAATAGAAATCTGTACAATGTTCTTTAATCAACTTTACTGAGCACTAATCTGAGATCTCTTTCATGGTCTTGTCTACATTGGGGATTTGCCCTTAGATGAGCAGCCATTGTCCTTAGCAAGAAAAGCTGTGATTTTTGTTTGGTTTTGTTTTTGTGTTTTAACAGTGGAGATTGATTACCCCTGCTTGAAACCAAGGTAAACTCAACTGGTGAAAATCAGGGTTTGCCTTTTATACTCTACAGGTATGCAGTGGTCTTTAGCTTTCAGTGCCACGGTTAAAGGGTTATGCTTTCATTACCCCAGCTCCGAGCAAGGTTGATTTCAAAATGATAAGTAAGTGTGGTAGCTCTGTTTGATGAGATTTAGTGTTAGCATTAGTGTCCCATGGTATATTTTGGGGCAAGGCAATAAAATATACCTCTTTTTTGCCCTTTTTCCTCTGCCAAAGTAACTGAGAGATGATTGGGCAGCAAGTCAGAGGGGTGTTTGTGATGCAGCAGTGATCCATACGACAGGGTGAGTAATTGTTCATAGTAGCTAAGTAGCTTTCGAATTCATGGTCTGTAAAGTTGCCGGTAATTTTTAAACTGTTTACCTCTAGAAAAGATGTGATTTGTGTATGCTTTGAAAAGAGCTGATCTGTGTATGAAATTGTGCTCTGGTTTTATCCAGGCTGATGCTTAAAATGAATATGACACAACACTTGGGATAAGCAGAAACAAAGTTCTTTCATAGGTAAAGCATATCCAGTAAAAAAACTAAGATTTTTATCTGTGGAATAAAGGAAACTGCCTAGATTCCTTGAACAAATAATGTGATTAAATAAGTGTAAATGAGTGGTTTTGATTTAACTATTCAAAGCCAGTGTGGGGACCCCAACTCGTAGAGTGTCAAATTGACTAACAACAGGGGTAGAGAGGCGTGGATTTACAGTCAGCCAGCGGACTATATCTTGAGGCTGTCCCTGTGCTCATATCTGAGCCTGTGCACTAACTCTCTCTGACTGCTTTGTGGTGAAGCAAAAGAGTAATTGACATTCTAGTTAACACAGGCTGAAAAATGACCTTGATTTTTCACTCTGTCCCTGGCTCAGCAGGGTCTGAGGTCAGCTTGGTCACCTGATCCAAAATCTGCCAATACAGAATTCTTTTTAAAAGCGATAAATAACAAGAAAAACATTACACCTTTACCAGCATTGTGTTGTGTACTGGTGCAAATTGTTCATACTTCAACATTGGTAGTGCTAGGGATATTGAATTTAAAAATACAATACATTTTTATATCTATATATTTAGATAGAATGTATATATCTGTGTGCGTGCGTGTGTGTAAGAATATTAGATTACTATGCCATCAGTTTATAAACACATTTATTTTCTTTTTTTAACACAGGTTAATGAGATGGGATGTTTTACTAAAATATGCTCAAGGAATTATTTGGGGGAAGTTCTTTGGCCCGTGTTACGCAGGAGGTCTGACTAGATGATTGCAATGGTCCCATCTGACCTTGGAACCTGTAAAATATCAAGTGTTTTCAGATGTACATCGTGGACAATCCCCCTGTTTACTCCTTGGCAAACTGGACCTAAATTCTATGGCAAGTTGCTTAGTTTCTGTGGTGCTGTGAAGTGGCAGACTGCAAATTCACTTAAACTTTAAAACCTAAGTTTTTGATGAAGTGAATATGGAAATGAATGATACCACCACAAGAGCACTCCTATCATATTGATAGTGAGATTAAATTCAATTTATTTACTCTCCCCATGTTTCGGTATGTCGTCGACTTTTGCCGACACGTAATTGCATCGCAAAATTTTTGTGGTGGGGGTCAAGAAGAGTTTATCAGTTGGTAGGGACAAATGAGGCTTCTGACACTTGGAAAAGCAGAGATGGAAATTGGGGGGGATAAATACGTTAGCTGTATGTTTCTACTAAAACAATCAGCTCTGAAATAGTTAACAATATTGATATTTACACTTAAAGTGGAGCCTGCCTCACTTTCCAAATTATATCTGTTTAGATTTGTTCAATTTATTATAAGTTTCCTTCCCAGCCAAAAAAGGCTAGAAACAGAATTATTTTTAAATTCAGGATGAGATTCTGGAGGCCAATTCTGCAGGAAGGGGTGAAAGCCCTGGAAAAATCTGCAGTTATGGAATTGTGCAATAAATAGCACAAAAAGCACAGAAGACAGGTTTACATTGTGGCCTTATATCACTGGATTTTCCTCTCCTTTTTGCAGTTTACAAGTTCAGGTTTCAAATATGCATCATCTTCTTCCCATTCCCCAGGCAGATTTAGGAATTGAATTTCAGATGGTGACACTTAGCCTAGTATTGGTTGTGAAAGTCTGATTCCACCCTGGGACCGGTGGTGTTGCTCAGTCACAATTATAAAAGAGAAGCCTTGTATGCAACTAAGATCTAAAAGCAAAAGCAGCTGACTAAAAAAAGTCTCTCCCCCTTTTTCTAAAGAAGTCAGATTATTAAACTCTTTGAACTTTGATAGTGTAGCGGATTTGAAAAAGGTGCCTGGGTGGGATTGGTTTGAAAACAAAGAGAAGTAACTAGAAGAAGAGTTAAGACAAAAGGGCTAATGATTCTAAATATCAACAGTAACTGGAGAAAAAAGAAAGCTTCCTCATGTGGGCTGACAACACTGAATAAGCAGAGAAAAGGGTTGAATCCTGTCTCCAAATCTCAGACTTGTGTAGTGCCAGAAGATAACTGTTGAGGATGTTGAAATGCCTATAGTTATCCTTGGGACCCAGCCTACCCCTTAATGCCATGGCTCATGAAGCCGTACACAGGCACCCTGGACAGTAGTAAGATGCTGTTCAGCTATAGGCTGAGCAAGTGCAGAATGGTGGTAGTGTGCGCATTTGGACATTTAAAGGGTTGCTGGCGCAGTTTACTGACTCGCTCAGACCTCAGTGAAACCAATATTCCCATTGTTATTGCTGCTTGCTGTGTGCTCCACAATCTCTGTGAGAGAAGGGGGAGACGTTTATGGTGGGGTGGGAGATTGAGGCAAATCGCCTGGCCGCTGAATTTGCACAGCCAAACACCAGGGCGATTAGAAGAGCACAGCAGGAAGCGCTGTGCATCTGAGAAGCTTTGAAAGTCAGTTTCATGACTGGCCAGGGTACATTGTGACACTTCTGTTTGTTTCTCCTTGGTGAAACGCCGCCCCCTTGGTTAACTCTAATTCCCTGTAAACCACCCACCCTTCCCCCTTCGATCATAGCTTGCTTGCAAAGGAAATAAAGTCACTATCATTTAAAAACCATGTATTCTTTATTAATTGATTATAAAAATAGGGAGATATCTCACAAGGTAGCCCAGGTGGGGTGTGGGAGGAGGGTAGGAGGGAAGGAAAAGGCCACTTCAAAACTTGTTGAATGACAGCCTTCTGTTGCTTGGGCTGTCCATTGGGGTGGAGTGGTTGTGTGCCTGGAGCCTCCCCCTCCCAACATTCTTGGGCGTCTGGGTGAGGAAGCTTTGGAACTTGGGGAGGAGGGAGGGTGGTTAAACAGGGGCTGCAGTGGCAGTCTGTGATCCTGCTGCCATTCCTGAACCTCCACCAGACACTGGAGCATGTCTGTTTGATCCAGCAGTAGCCCCAGCGTTGCATCCTGCCTCCTCTGATCTTCCTGCTGCCACCTCTCATCTCAATCGTCCCTCCTGTCCTCATGTTCATTGGCCGTTTTCCTGTACTGTGCTACTGTGTCCCTCCACACATTCTGCTGAGCTTTGTCCATGCCGAACGACTGCATGAGCTCAGAGAACACTTCATCATGCATGCGTTTTTCAGCGCCAATGCCCCACCCCCCCGCTTGGCTAACTGCGGGGAGGATTTCTTTTCAGCCTCAGGCAAACAGCCAAGTGGGAACAGCCACCTGTGAATGTCCCCTTAATTAAATTCCCATATTTCAACCAGGTTACCATGAACAATATCACTCTCCTGAGGATAACACAGAGAGATAAAGAACCGATGTTGCTTGAATGCCAGGAAACACCAGGACCATACACTGCCAGGCTTTGTCATGCAATGATACCAGATTACTTGCTACTAGCATGGCATGGTAAAGTGTCCTACCATGGAGGACAGAATAAGGCTGTTCTCCCCAGAAACCTTCTGCAAAGGCTTTTTAGAGTACCTCCAGGAGAGCTTCATTGAGATGTCCCTGGAGGATTTCCGCTCCATCCACCCACACATTAACAGACTTTTCCAGTAGCTGTACTGGCCACGAATATATCCCAAGTCATCAGGGCAAATTAATCATTAAAAAACGCTTGCTTTTAAAACATGTATTATATTTAAAAAGGTACACCCACCAGAGGTCCCTTCTCCGGCTTGGTTGGGTTGGGAGGGTATTTCAGTCAGGGTGATAAAAAGATCCTGGCTGTTGGGGAGAATGGTGTGCTGTGTGCTCTCCTCAAGCTCGTCGTTCTCCTCCTCATCTTCCCCATCCACAAAATCCTCAGGCATGGTGGAGAGTACCCCAACATTGGAGTCCACGGACAGGGGTGGGGTAGTGGTAGCAGCCATCCTTAGAATTGCATGCAGCTCAGTGTAGAAGAGGCATGTCTGGGACTCTGACCTGGAGCATCCGTTTGATTCTTTGGTTTTCTGGTACGCTTGTCTGAGCTCCTTAAGTTTCACGTGGCACTGTGTTACATCCCTGCTGTAGCCTCTGTCCATCATGGCCTTGGAGATTTTTTGAAATGTTTTGGCATTTCGACTTTTGGAATGTGGTTCTGATAGTACCAATTTGTCTCCCCATCCAGTGATCAGATCCAGTACCTCCCATTCGGTCCATGCTGGAGCTCTTTTTCGATTCTGGGACTGCATGGTTACCTGTGCTGATGAGCTCTCCTGGCCAAACAGGAAATGAGATTCAGAAGTTCCCCGGGGCTTTTCCTGTACACCTGGCCAGTGCATCTGAGTTCAGAGTGCTGTCCAGAGTGGTCACAATGGTACACTGTGGGATAGCTCCTAGAGGCCAATACTGTCGAATTGCGTCCACACTAACCCTAATTTGAAACAGCAATGTCGATTTCAGCGCTAATCCCCTCGTCGGGGAGGAGTACAGAAATCAATTTTAAGAGCCCTTTATGTTGAAAAAATGGCTTCGTTGTGTGGACAGGTGCACGGTTAATTCGATTTAACGCTGCTAAATTCAACATAAACTCGTAGTGTAGACCAGGCCTTTGTCTAGCAACCCACCTGTACTGCCTTTCTTATAATTACAATACCAAAGAGATCTCTCTGACTTACTGAATTGTAAGACAGACCTTTTACCCTACGAGGAGGCTCTGCTCTTTTCATAATTAAAATCAACGGTTGTGGAAACACATTTATGCTCTAGCATGAGATGTTTGTTTACTGTTCACAGCATTTAGGGTTCATAGAAGTTACAATAACATGGTGCTGCTTTCATCTTCTTTTTAAAGAATACCATTTCTTTAACAGGTGAAAGATCACCAAGACGGAAAGGAGTTCTTAAAACTTTGTATAAATAGTTGTCTAAAAGTGTAGTCATTTCTATGTCTGTGATATGACAGAGCCAAAAACCAACAAGCATGTTAACTGTATATTAAAAGTCAGACTGGAGCACATAGCATACAAATAGTGTTGATGTACACCCTCGGTATTGTGACATAATTGATCAAAATAATGCGTAGGGTTCTCTCATTACAGATTTATTTGGTATTCATTAGAGTATCACTGATCATAATGACTTTATTTGGTATTCAGAGATGTCATATGTTTCTCCACAGGTGTTCATGGACACTTAAAATAAATTGCTTCTTTCCTCTCAAACTCTTTGATGACATGTTAATGCAAAATGCATTTGTGCTAACACAGTTGCTCCCAACCCACCTGGCACCATGGGGGCAGATCTTCTATAGCATGTGAATTATTAAAATAAGCGTTTCACTCCTTGAAAAAAGTAAAAAAAAAAAATGGTATTATTTCAAAATGCACAGTAAGGCATACAATATGTAAACAATATGATTTTTCCATTCAAATTGAAGAGGCATAGCAGCCTACTACAGACACAGTAGAAAATGCTTGCTTCCCAAAAATGTCTTCAACATAGATATATAAATATTTCTTAAATGAAAGGTTACAGTAAAGACAGTTGAGAGGAAGGAGAGTCTTTTGATTGGGGCTTAGGACTGGTAGTCAGAAAATCTGGATATTTATCTCTGACTCTGCCACAGACTAGTTATGATGCCTTGGGAAAATAACTTAATCTCTCTCACCTGGATCATACTCTCCATTTGAACCATGAGAAGGTACTCCACATGAGCATATGTGCATATTGAGGCATCCAAGTTCTTTTATCCCCTCTTCTGGAGTTACATGGAGCTTGGAGGGTTGAGCAAGGGATCATTTAGCTCTCAACAGTACAGTCCACTGCTTAGGCCAGAGACTTCTGGTGAAATTTCATTGGGAATTTGTGCTCCGTTAGGCAGTGTGAACTCCTATTTAATTCCCTCCCCAGCTCCAAGGTGATTCTGACAATAATAGTATGGCTATCACTGGAACTAACCTGCCAAGGTGGGAATGGTGATGAAAAGTAGGTATTCATGCTGGATTCATGTATCCATTTTGACATTTCCTGGTTTTAGTTAGAAGAGGAGGCAAAAAGACCAAGATATTAGTATTTTTACCCTGATGCATTCAGAAAAGTTACTTACAATTATATTAAGTTTAAAAAGTAAAGTACCGTTATGCTTCAGACACTTCTCCAAAGATTGAGGATCATCTATCCCTAATAAGTAACCCATCACACTCCCTGATGTCTCTTGGTTAAGGTTAAAAAAGGCACAGCTTCCTTATGATGGGGCAGGAATATGATGCGCACAATTCTAAAGCTTCTCCCTTCTCTAAATTGCTTCTCAAATTAATATTTGATTAAAGAAATACTAAATTATTAAATATTTATTTAGAATGAATTGCTCAATGAGATCAGAAGAGAACAAAGTTTCCCAAACTATCTAAACACGAGCCTAACATAAATACCAAGGTCCAAACGCTGAACTATAGGAACATTTGGATCTATAACTATGCTAATTTGCTATCTGGTCCTATTTCAACAATTTTTCAGACTTCAAAAATGGTTCAGGTGTTTGGCTGGAGAATCAGGACAGCTCTTTTTATAGTCAAACCAGTTCACCCATTCCTAATAGATATAAGAAATATAGCTTGTACAGTTGGAGTCAGTAGTTGTATTGCCAGAGGAAAGTAAATGATGTCAGATATTGCCTCTTGGCAAGCACGAGCTTAATAAGTTCATGTTCACATCTTCTCAAACTGCCACTGGATTATGAGGTAGAATCAAGTTCTTAAGACTTAGCAATATCATTGTTAGAGATGTTTAAATTAAATGTTCACAGGAAAGTTTTGTGCCATCCAAAATCTAACCAGCGCTCCATATGCCACCTGTCTTCCTGAACAAACAACAAACAAACAATTTTCAAAAATGGATACCTAAAGATAGGCACTTAAATCCATATTTAGATACTTAAAGAAGTGGCTTAGCACCCAGTAGACACATGGAAGTCAATTTTTTTCAGAATAATTAATTCTGAATCATGCTCCTTAAGAATTTAGTATTTCTTTAATCAAGACCATCAGCAGCAGTTCAGCAGCTGCTCAAGGTATTAGTCTGGCACCTGCCTTGGTTTATTCCAGGAAACCTGGTCCTGACCCTCTGCTCTGCTGTCTCGACTCTGATTACAGACTATCTACTCCTGCTGTAACCACTAGGTCTGACTTCTGCTTTAACTACTGGACATGACTGCCCATGTCATGATCACTGAAAGTGCCTAAATATAAATTATGGCCAAGATTTTCAAAAATGGCTAGTGATTTGTAGGTTCCTACATTTTCAACTTGATACCTTAAAGGGGCCTGACTGTCACAAAGTACTGAAATCCCACTCTTTGAAATCAGGGGTGAAATCCTTGCCCCATTTAAGTCAGTGGGAGTTTTGGTTTTGACTGCAGTGATCCAGGATTTCACTCTAGGTGTCTAAAGGGTCTCAGACGGTGCACTCTAAAACTGAGGGACTAAAATCAATCACTTTTGAAAATCATGGCCCTGATATTTGTTTAACATTGGACAATTGAATCTCTCATCATATTTATCTGTTTTAATAAGAGAAATTGGTTAGTCAGTTTCTCATTCTGTACCATCTGTTTCCTTTTGCTGAATGATGTTAACCCCAGATATTCCCCCAAGCATTTGCCTTGATTTCCAAAAGACTTTAAGTAGCTTAACTATGAAAATAGAGTTCAGTTCATGTCACAATGACTATTTTTAGACACAGCATCTCACAGAGTGCAGACACATGGTTGCCATGATATAACACTGTAACAATATATTGCTTCTGTGAAGTTTTTAGTGGAGTTATTACATAATGTAGTTTTTACATAGTAGACCATGTCAGTTCTGCTGATAACCCACTGTAGTTCTCTCACATCTTCAAGAGAGATCTAGGCAACCATAAGATTGATAGTCTGGGCTGCTTAGCTGTCCACTGCTAACTCTGCCTGGGAAGTCAGGGGAATATGCATAACTGGGGAGATAAAAGATCTCAGATGATCACAAATCATAGAAACAATATTGTAATTATTCCCTTTCCACTTGGTAAAATAATGGATTTTAAAGGTTAAGAGTTAAACAATAAGAACCAATAATATCAGCTGGCTTTTCATTGTTAACCAACCCTCTGTAGTGTGGTTGCTAGACTAATCCCTCTCCTTCAGGCTCTGCAATGATCAAACTACTTCTGGCATTTGGATAGTTCACCAATTTCAAAGGTGGGAGATGACTACAGAGCTCATAAAGTCTAGTGCAAGGAACTGACAACAAAAGCTCCCTAACAGATCATTAATATCTATGATGGGGTGGAGGAGGATATGGTTGGGATCAGGCTACTTAAGTTCATGTTTCTGTTAGGCTGCAGAGAGAAATAAAGCTAAATCCAAACAAAATTACTTGTAGGAAATAAAAATGAGCCGAAATCACCTCCTTAACTTAATTTCAAAGGGATACTGACATTGAGTGACAATGTTCAAAATATTAATGGTGCAAGAAAATGTATCATCATGCTGTTGCTCATGAAAGAAAACACTGCAAATGACATGCATAAAGAAATAAGAAAATAAATAGCTCAAATTCAAAGGTATCATGATCTATTTGAGGATTGTTTGGCTATGCTCTGTTTACAATATAAAGAAATGAGGACACATACCAGTAGAACAGAATAAAATTAGATTGTAGTGAGCCATAGCAGGATATCAACATGTCATCCATTTACTGATATATGTACAAAATGGCTCTCCTCTGCCAACTATATACATAGCCATAGTACCACAATTTGCTACAAAGTCTCCTTATGTGTTTGATTCATAGATAACAATGCCATAACAAGAAAAGGAGTACTTGTGGCACCTTAGAGACTAACCAATTTATTTGAGCATGAGCTTTCGTGAGCTACAGCTCACTTCAGGTTAGTCTCTAAGGTGCCACAAGTACTCCTTTTCTTTTTGCGAATACAGACTAACACGGCTGTTCCTCTGAAAAATGCCATAACAAAATTCTACATATAAGCTACACCCAAACTTGCTTCTTCTACTTGTGGATAACAATGTTGCACTAACGATGAACCTGAAAAAATAATGAAATTCAGGTGTCTACCTGCTTCAACCTACATGCTTAATTAATTAGCAGTTTTGTGTTCTTATTAAATGCATTTTAAAATACAAAAGTTTCACATAAAGTTGAAATATTAATGTTTAAAAACTTATTTTGCTTAAAATAAGGACATTTGTCTAATATAATAAAGCTGAGCAAATAATTTGTAGGAATTTTATTTTAATTTTGCTTTCCCCCCCAATTTTCTATTAGCAGCTTACAATTTTTCCCCTTTATTTTTTTCTTGGCTGAAATTATTTGCCAGAGTATTTTAGTGAATAATTCTTGGTCTGAAGATAGTATTCAAGCAGGTCACGTGAGTACAACTTTTGAATATTATGTCGATTAGTGTTTGGACACACCATTCACATGCTATGTTTCTATTTCCTGCTTGGTTGATCAGAACTTTTAGATTCAAGTTTCTGGTACCATTACTTAGATTTAACTATTGAAAATTTGCTTTCTGCTAACATTTCCAATAGTTTAGCGAATATTCTTCAGATGAAATCTTGCATCCGTTGAAATCCAATGGTAAAACTCCTATTGTCTTCAATAGGACTAGGACTTCACCCGCTGTTTCCATGAACATTTTTCTTGTATACTTTATGCACTAGCCAATTTGTTATAAAATGAGCACAGTTTAAACTGTTCTATTTAGAAATTCAAACTGGAAAAAATGTCTGAGGAATTTGCTGAACTCTGATTATGAACATATATTTTTAAATATTGTTCACTGCTAACCACTTTCCTTTTTCTTTATAGTCATTTTACGGACTATTTCACCATTAGCTTCTGATGCATTAGCATAGTGTAGCAATATTAGCTGCAAAGGCTCTGGGGGATTATTATTTTTTAATTTTTCCATTTTTTTCTTTTCACTTCACAGAAACATTTCTATTTAATATAAGTTTTCATAAAAACAGACTTTAAAAAAAATTAAGTTTGTAAATTTTTGAAAATTTTGGACATCAGATAAAACTAAAAAGGAAATCTCCTCCACTATTTGTTGTTCTATTATGTTTGCCCTTACAAGCCAGTAATTGTCAAACTCTGTAATTGATCTGGTCAAATACTAATACATTACATGTTCTCCCATGTCTCTTGTATCCCTTGAAACTTTGGTGGGAGTGTCCCTAGCCTCTGTTCGCCAGAAGCTGGGAATGGGTGACTGGGGATGGATCACTTGATGATTACCTGTTCTGTTCATTCCCTCTGGGACACCTGGCACTGGCCACTGTCAGAAGAAAGGATCTTGGGCGAGATGGACCCTTGGTCTGACCCAGTATGGCCATTCTTATGGACTGGGAATGAGACCTCAATTTGTATAATATAAAAACAAATTATAGATTGTTGTAGGTCTACCTTCAATATACTAGTGAGTTATACTGCCTAAAGCTTGTGGCCATGAGGAAAAAAATTCCCTTGTCACTTCATTAGCTAGTCTCCTCAATGTGGTGCTCACATGAGCTGGATATCCCATGAGCAATTCTTCAAATCTTGTAGGGTCCCCCATCATCTAAATGTTTAACTTTCCATTACATTTAAACTTTCCAGTGAGTTTTTCCTTTTGATAACCAGAACATTGAAATATCAGATCTGGGTTTATACTAAGAGGATTCCTCAGTCATCCTACTTAATGTTTATGTAACCTACAGAAGCTGATAGGTCATGGGACAATTATTTGGCCACAGGCCCAGTTGGAGGAAGAGGTTATGGTTCAATGAACTCTACTCATTATAATTCAGAATAGACTGCTGTACATGGCTCTGTACAGGAGCAAATAGAGTTACTCTGGTCACTGAAAACTGATAGCTGGTTCACTTACTCCCTGTTCCCTTCATATGAAAGAGTTATGTTGATAATCCATATTGGGTGGGAAATGCAGTGGACTTGAGGCTTGATACTGCAAGATGGTGTGAAGTCCTGAAAGGTGTTAAGTGGTCAATGTGAATTGAAGCTGCTCTGTACCTTGCAGAACTGAGCTCCCAGAGACTGCTGCAGGTGTAATCACCAAGTGATCACTGAGCTGGGTGTGGAAAACTGGGAGCATGACCTGCATTTCAGAGCTCAGAGCATTTCAGAGCAAGTTCATCTTGCCTAGTAGAAGTCTTTCTTCTGAGAAAAGCTAGTAGCTAAGCTCCTTAATTAGCATGATTATTATTAGTTAGCATTTATTATAAAGATGTCACTTAAGTCCCTGTCATCAGATGCAACCCTACTCTGACCCAAGGACCTCTTAATGCTGACTGGCAGAAAGTACAGATGTGCATAAGGGATCCCCTGGATCCAGTATTTACATACTAGTTCACCAAAGAGCATCACGTATAGTCTCTACCGAAAGTCTGTGTCACATTGTTCATCATAGCCTCGGTGAAATGTATGTGTGGATAATATGTAAGGAAAAGTGTGTATACATAGTTTGGAAATTATATTCTTAAAACCTTGACGTTAAATGCAGGGTGAGATGCCTTAAAACAAGTTCCACCAGACAGGAGGTAGGAGACTCTATCTCCATGGTTGACCGTTGTCTATTGTGTGTCTTGCAATGGAAGTCTATTTGCATACTGAGTCAAATGCTAATTAAGAGCTTGTGGGGACTTCAGGAGAAGAAACTAACAGGATGAGGTGAACAGTGGGAGGGGGCGAAGGAGAGTAACACCTGTTTACAGGTGAAGAACACAGGACCGTCTAAAGGTGCACAAAGATGCACTGGTATCCTTCATCAGGGGAGACAATTTCTTAGTGGGTTTGATCTTATGACCATCCTGGTCAAAAAACTCTCCAAGAAGGACTTTGGGTAAGCATTACCTTATTAGACAACAGTGCAGCTTGTTAGTTAAGTTTAGGCTCTAGAACAGGTTATGAATTTATTTTATATGTAACCCTTTATTTCCAATATTTCTGCTCGCTATCATTTGAATCTCTGTTCTTTGTTAAATAAATTTAGAGTAGCTTTCTCCATAAACAAATGTAAGTGCTGTGTGTATGGCAGAGCTGCACCCTACAGTGCAACTGGAAAGCTCCTTTGGGCAGAAGAGGATCTGGAAATTCTCTGTGTCTAGTGAACAGGGGATGGGCATCTCAGTGGGATACTGTGAAGACACAGAGGTTGGAGTGTGCAGCTGCTTACATGCAGAGGGACAGAGGAGCCCGAGGGGCCTGCGAGGGGTGAGCTTCCGGCTGATGGAGTCAGGGGAACTACTCCTAGTAGGTACAAACAAGGCTGCCCACCAAGGGCAGGTGATAGCAAGATGCCTCACTTCTTTCTTGGGTATCCATAGGAAGCATCTCACCCACTTTCCTGCCTCCTCTTTTTTCTTCAGCATATTTTTGAGTAAGGGAGTGAATAGTGAGTCTCAAGTCCACTGAGCACTGTTCAGTGAGTGATTAAAATAGTGTGGGGACCCTTAACCTTATGTGTGTCCATGAGTAGTCTCCACTTGCACTCACAGTAGAGTGCAACAAATGTGTGTAAAATGTGCAAATATTTGCAGGTGCTAGATGTTAATCTAGGTACCAACAGGTATCTAAACCATTTCTTAACCACATTCTGCATTAGCAATAATAATATATAACCTGGCTCTGAAGCTATTAGGTTCCAGGATAAGTGCAGTGTTTGACATAGCAAAGCATGTGGTGACATAACTAAGTACTTCACATTTTTAAGAGGAAATAAAAGCATAGCTGACTACCATTTGACATTATTTACTATAGCAATAATAGCTTCCAGTTAATACTGTCATACAAAAATAACAGTATGGTGCATATTGATGTGAGCAGCAACCAAACGTACCAACAAAGACTATGTTGCATGTAAGCACTGGCAACATAAAGATGATAGGCTCTATTTACCACACCCATAATTCACCCAGTCACTTCTCTCTTCTGCTTCTACATTTATATAGATATACCACTCATACAAATCTCTATTTTTCTTTGCTTTTAAGGCTGTATGAGAATACTTTGCTGTAACGAAGTACAAGTGTAAGGTTAACCATGTGGTCAACTCCTTGGATACTGGGACTTTTACTTAGAGACATTCTACAATGCATGGTTTATTTCTGAACAATTCAAAGTGCTGCTTTAATAGTGAAATCAATTACTAGCTTTGTAGTGCTGAGACAAGCCCTCCTCCTCCTACTCTTTGCTAGCACACCAGCAGCCCCTATAAAAGATGATCAAATTCATATCTTTCCCAAACCTGCCTCTTTAACCTCGTAACAAACTATACCATTATACACACAAGGGGGAAGGAAAGCAGTGAGTTCAAAGCTGCTACAAGGTCAGGGATCAAATAAGCAGAAGAAGCTTGTTAGCAGCATTCTCTAAGGGAGGTGAATAACTACGAAATTATTTGTGCACCAGTGGATTAGTCTCACGCTTTGTATACTTTCCCTTTGTCAAAGGCTCTAAAAGCTAACTCAGTAATGTTGATGCTGTGGGGGAATAAAGAAGATCCTGCAGTGCCCCAAAAGTTAAAAACACCTGTGGCAAATATTAATTCATTCCCTTGGCACAGCTTTCCCTCTGAAAATGACTTGGTGTTCATGATCCAACCCAAAACAAAGGAAGATGGAAAATTGTAGGAACAAATACCAGTATTATAAACTAAATGGTAAATAAGGATCAGGTTTTAGTCATTCTTATTCATGGCGAGTGGCACCTTACTCTGCTTGGTAGTTCCACTGAAATCAAGCTCCTCCTGGTCTACTCACAGAGCCACTCCCTGTGAGTATAAGGGAGCAATAGGTACAAGAATCTGGCCTTGAGATATTACTCTGTTTAGGGTATTATTGTATGTTAATGCTAGTATTCTACCTAAAGTAAATTATTTTCAATAGACTGGATTAAAATTAAACCGTATGGCTCTAGATTTGTGGTGTTTTTGCCTTTGTTCAGCATTGGGGGCTGGTAGAAAAATATGTTTTCCCCCTGGGAAGCTCCAAAAGGGACTGTATTTCAGAAAGCACAATCCCTCCTGGAGCTCCCTAGCAAGCAAGGGGAGTTTGCTTGCTGTACTACCCCTTTGGATGATGCAGCCTGTTCCCACTACATACCTAGCAAGCAACGTGGACCATTTTCTCCCCTTGACTATCCTCCTCCATCTCCCTGCCTGACCTCCTTGAGGGGTAGTTTGCCCCCTCCCCCACCCCCACCCCCACGGGGTTGAACAGAGAGAGCATTTCATGTGTTTCCCCAATTGCAGAGACTGCTAATGTTCCTAGCTATTGTTCAAGGCTGCAAGGAGAGGGCAGGCTCTTTGTGTCTTCAACCCATTTCCCTCATGTGCACCCACCTGGCACAATCTGCCCCTGGGTGGGTGATAAGGCTCACACTGGAACAGTGAATGTAATCTCTGTGCTTGCCAAGCTTTAGTCTCATCGCCTTCAGGAAATGACATTCAACACAATGCTGTAAGCGTTTCTTAACAGTGAATGGAGTTTAGGGGGCACAGAATTCTACTGACTTTGATTCCATCTTCTGTAGGGCCATTTTCTAGTATATTACTGCACCGTTTTCTGATGCAAGTTGTCCTTTTGACATTTATATCGCTATCACAAATATGGCTGTGGGATTAGTGGCACTGTAGTGTGCCAAATCACGGCAGGGTGGGTAATGCACATACACACACGCGCGCGCACTATGGGAAATGTTCTTGTTTGATGGATGAGCGAGCAGAAAGACAGGCATACTGTCCCTGTCCATTCAGCCTTTTACTAATTGGCTCATTACTATACTAATACAAAATGATCACCATAACCATTTTTTAAAAAAATTGTTCTCGTCTTGCTTTCTTTTTCATTTGCAAAATTTCCAGCTTTCCTCAAATCATATGGAGTAATTTGTATTAAAACCCTGTGTATCTTAGGGTATGATTTACTAAAAATGTGTTTATGCTGTCCTTCCTTATGAACAATTATTATAAACTTATGCTAATCAACTGATATTTCAGTAATTCGGAGGTATTTTCCAGCTATGTTTCAGTACTCCTCAGTGATACATTTTATAAGGGTTTATAACCATCTAAAAGCTCAAAAATAGGGTATTAGAAAGAGGGGAATGATTTTTGCTGCAAATCATGCAAATTCCTTCTCACTTTCATTTGGAAATCCAAAGCTGACTATGCACAACTTCTCCCAATGCAATTATTCACCTCATAGAGTTCCATCCCCCAAAACAGAGATTGAGTTGGCAAGAACAGACCCTTTCCTAACATCAATGAATACTGTCATAAATATAAAGGGAAGGGTAAACCCCTTTGAAATCCCTCCTGGCCAGGGGAAAGCTCCTCTCACCTGTAAAGGGTTAAGAAGCTAAAGGTAACCTCGCTGGCACCTGACCAAAATGACCAATGAGGAGACAAGATACTTTCAAAAGCTGGGAGGAGGGAGAGAAACAAAGGGTCTGTGTCTGTCTGTATGCTGGTCTTTGCCAGGGACAGAACAGGAATGGAGTCTTAGAACTTTTAGTAAGTAATCTAGCTAGGTATGTGTTAGATTATGATTTCTTTAAATGGCTGAGAAAAGAATTGTGCTGAATAGAATAACTATTTCTGTCTGTGCATCTTTTTTGTAACTTAAGGTTTTGCCTAGAGGGGTTCTCTATGTTTTTGAATCTAATTACCCTGTAAGATATCTACCATCCTAATTTTACAGGGGGGATTTCTTTATTTCTATTTACTTCTATTTTTTATTAAAAGTCTTCTTGTAAAAACTGAATGCTTTTTCATTGTTCTCAGATCCAAGGGTTTGGGTCTGTGGTCACCTATGCAAATTGGTGAGGCTTTTTATCCAACATTTCCCAGGAAAGGGGGGGTGCAAGTGTTGGGAGGATTGTTCATTGCCCTTAAGATCCAAGGGTCTGGGTCTGTAGTCACCTAGGCAAATTGGTGAGGCTTTTTACCAAACCTTGTCCAGGAAGTGGGGTGCAAGGTTTTGGGAAGTATTTTGGGGGGAAGGACGCGTCCAAACAGCTCTTCCCCAGTAACCAGTATTAGTTTGGTGGTGGTAGCGGCCATTCCAAGGATAACGGGTGTAATATTTTGTACCTTGGGGAAGTTTTGACCTAAGCTGGTAAAGATAAGCTTAGGAGGTTTTTCATGCAGGTCCCCACCTCTGTACCCTAGAGTTCAGAGTGGGGGAGGAACCTTGACAAATACTCTGTCCTTTTTAAAAACAAAAAGCGAAAAACAAAACAACCCTCCCCCAAAACCTTGGATGTTGCTTTTGCTCAGAACTCATTTGCAGCAACTTCTTAACAAATATTCAATTCTTTTCAGTGGATAAAAAAGAAATTAGAGGCATGTGTGTGGCAGGGGGAAGAGAGAGAGCAAGCACATGTGTGTGCGCCTGAATTGAATACATGTGATTCAAATCCACAGATCCAGGTAGACAGGTTTCTAGCTCTTGCTGTGACAGGCAGGCTGACCAATGGAAAGAGGAACTTCACCACTGGAACAAACATACAAGGAGCCTTCCTCAGTGAGTTTTCCCAAACTGATTTTGTCCTAGAAGAGGAAAAAGAAAATGTTTCCTCTCTTCTAAAATAGTCATATGCTAGGATGGGGTAACAGCAGGTGTAAAACAGTGTATAAAATTCTCCATACAAATCCAACTGACAGCATGCTTAGGGGGGTGGGAGGATTAAGGTGGAGGTGGTTCAAGGGTTTGTGAAGTCTCACTTTTAGCCCAAGTATTGCCACCTTGACAGACAAAAGGAGGCAAAAATCAGTTTCCAGCCTGCCAACCTCAAAAACATTATTCTGACACCAGTGGTATAGTCCTAAGAATGTATAAATGAGATTCTCAAACTTTTTGCAGGAGGCCTACTGCTCAGATAAGGGGTTCTTGGATGTTCGTCTCGGGTCCTCCATGGCTGTCCTTTCATTCTCTTCTTATGTGAGTACTAGCCCACACAACTGAGATGGGTGCAGTCTGAATAGTTTTTGCTTTTTTAAGCAGTATCACTAATGAGCTTGATCCCTACATCACTATCATGTGAGAAACAGGAGGGCAGCATTTCTGCCTTTTCAAACAAGCTGTAGAGGTTCTGGCTTAGTCCGCTATTTTCTCTTGACACAGTTCCAAGGAGCCAAACACATTATAAATGAAACCCACAATTAAGAAAGCTTCAAATTACACATACAGGGCCTGATTCTCTAAGGAGCTGAGTGCCTCCTAGCGTGGTACTTAGTGCCCTCATGGCATCTGACTCCAATATGAGCATCCAGATGGGGAGCACAGACACTGCTCTGAGATAATCCTACCAGAGATGTTGCCTTCCATTAGGGGTGAGTGGGGTGAGGACAATGCCATAGTCACTCTTTACCTCCCAATGAAAGAACCCTCCTGGGCCTGTGTGAGCTCCTACTGAGCAAGCCAAAATTCTTCCAGAGACTCATACTGCTATGCAGCCCCTCCCCAATCCCCCCAAAATGGCCAATGATATAAAAGAATAATCTGCTTCTGAGATTTTGAGAGCAAGGAACAGCACATTTTTGTCACCTCAGCATTTGGGGAGATATATAGATATATAAACATAAGAAAGAACTGTTGTGTGTGCAGTTTAGCAAAAATATAGAATGTTGTTTGCTGAAAAAGGAGATCCATTGACTGTATGATGGATCCGATCTGCCTATAAATTGTTTGAAAAAGGATAATTTCTTGCAAGCCAATTTGTTCAAATGTCATTATCAATCTTACAAAATGGACATAAGCTATTTGTATCTAAATACACACAAATCACTCACTTATACCTATAGAACCAAAATAGTATACACCATGGCGGGGGGCCGGGCACGAGGAGGTTTCACAGGTCCTGCAAAGCGTGGCTGGCGTTAGACTCTCTAGGGCCCAGGCCAGAAAGCCAAAAACTCTGCCACGTGGGACTGTAGCCCAGGGCCCTGAGCCCCACCACCTGGGGCTGAAGCCAAAGCCTGAGGAATTTAGCTTCATGGGAGCCGGGGAAATTGTCCTGCTTGCTATCCCCTGCTATAATGCCGGTCCTGGCTTTTATATGCAGGAAAAAGAGGAGCTGTGGCACAGCTGGGCTATGGAGTTTTTATAGCATGGGGGGGTGGGGAGGGTCAGAAAGAGAGATTCAGAACCTCTGGTGTACACAGTATACATCAGACTGGACTAGAGGCAATTTTTATACACTCAATTTCCACTTCCTTTAATGAAAAGAAATCTGGGTGGGATTTAGACTGAGGTATCCAAAGAATACCTTAGTGTTGACTCTCTAAATTCTTCCTTTTCCCTTGAAATATGACCTTGCAAGCAATTTAGCTTTGTCCCCTATTAAGTTTTTGAAGTTTAGTTACAGTTTGCCAAACAGAAGCCTTTCATCTAAAAACATTAAAATGCAGCAAGTGTTTAAGTCAAATGTTCTGTGTTTTGGGATTTTCTTTCTCTGTTACCTTTACTGAACTGAAGTGCTTTTATCTCACTCCTTTGGTTAGTTTTATTTTTATTTATTAAATTACTTTTTTTTCATCTTCATAAAGAAACAGATCAGATATTCACAAACTGAGATTATTTTTAAAACTCTTCTTGAAGATTTCTTAGACATTAGGATAATGAGATCCATGGAAAACTATGTAATGATAGAGATTTTTTTTTAAAAAACTTTGTAGGTTAGAAATGTTCTGGTGGAAATGATCCTCTGGAAGTTCATGAACTATCAGAAGAAAAATATTAGAACGTAGCATGATCGGCATGACAGTAGTGATCCAGTGGTTATAAGGATAAAGGTTTAAGTTGTAAAGAGGGAAATCACTATCATCAAAGAGACATGGAGAGATTAAGGAGCAGAGGGAAAACGTGTATATTAAAAAGATGCTCCTAAATAGGCCGAGGGGGAAAGGGGGAGAGAGAGAGAGACCTGGAACCAGGTTGAAGCACAAAATTATTTAGCGTTGACATGAGTAAGAGAATAGTAATGTGGGCTGCTGCTCTAGGTGGACTGGACATAGCTGCCTATGTGTGTATGTGTATTTTTATATATATGTATGTCTGCCTGTGTGCACAATGTTCTTGCTTTTAACATTGCCCATGCCAGGAGCACAATTAATCTAAGCAGGGGAGGATATGTAGGGGATTAAAGAGGTAAATGGTAAACCATATGCCTGCTGCCCTTTTCAAGGACCCAACACAGAACTTGCAGCCTAGGAGAAGTTGGAGACTAAGGTGGCTTCAAGCCACCTTTACACCCTCTAAATCCAGGACTGTCTAAATTATGGTAGTCTACCAACTCGGCTCTAGAGATAGCAGCAGTGTGATGAATCTCTGCAGTGCCCTGTACTGCAGCCCCACCCTGACATGGCCTTCCTGACCCAGTCCTGTCCACAGAATGCCTCTGCACACCTCCTTTGCCACTAGTTGTGAGGAGGCCCTTGTACTGAATCTTTACAGCTATAATCTTCAGTGCCAGCCAGAACTGGGGATTTTAGAGTCCTTTTTCCCCTTGCATGCAGGGTTGAGGATCTCACCCAAAGAATCTATGGAGTGTAAACTTTCCAGGAGTGAATTTCTGTCCCCACTGAAATCAACAGAAAAACTTTGTTGGATTCCTGGCTTTCTTGAAATCAACCCCAGCTGCTTGGAGAGCCAGGATCAAGGGTCAAACATTGTTTTATATTTGATCACCTTTTTTCCCATACATTCCTAAGAAGCAGCCTGAATTTGACACCTGGAAGTTGGCCCAGAGAGAAGAGGAGCGGGAAATAGGTAGTCTACATTTTAATTTAAATAAAAGAAGGGAAAGGGGACAAAAAGAACAAGTAGGGAAAAGAAGGAGGTTTCACAGCTGGGTTGATGAGAGGTTGGTAGCAAAACATGAGTGATGATAAAGCAGAAACATTGAAAGAAAATTCAGAAATGACATAGATGATGATTCTTGATGATGATAATTACACGTAATCCCCTCTTGTTCATCTCCTCTCTAAACTAAAGAAGTCATAAACTTTTCAATCTCTCTTCATACAGAGTGTCTTCCATGCCTCTAATTATTTTAATCATCCATCTCAAGATCCCTTCCAGCTCTGCTTTAGTGTGATTGTATTTAAAAAGTTAATTTCACCGTGAGAGACGTTGCACATTCCAATGTATTCCCCACTTTAAGTATAATATTTCTCACACCTGTAAAACCTTTCAAATGCAAGAAACTTTATAAATGCCACAATAGAGATTTGTTGAGACAGCTCATGAGGTGAGAGCATGCTATAAATTTGTATCAAGGAATTATTGTAGTTACTCTTTTTTAATCTTTATAGATCTTTACTTATTTTACTGTTGCTGCATATTGAACAATTGTTTTTACTGAACTGTCCAGAATCAGGTACTTTATTTATTTGATTATTAATTTATTTAGCCTGATTTTTCACTCATGCCCACTGAAAGTTACAGCATTGAACTCAAAGGTTTTACACTAGTTATAAGTAAAAGAATCAGGAGTGATTTAGGTATATTTGGTTCATCTAAGCCTTGGGGGGGATGGACTACGTGATGTTTCAACATGCCTACCAGCCCTAAATTTCTATAAGCCTATGAAAAGCAAGCTAATTGTCCCTAGTTTACAAAGAATCATTTGAAATCTCAAATGACAATTAGTGATGAAAAGCTAAACTATTGACAGCCTTCTCTCTGCTATTCAGGTTTAATAGATATTATTCTTGGGGGAATTCTGTGCCACTGTGCATGCACAGAATTTATGTCCCCCGCAGATTTCTTGGCTTCCCCACAGAAAAATGTCTTTCTGATGGTGAAGCAAAGTGAAAGTCATAAGAGTGGTCATGTGACCCTCCCCAGCAGTATGTTTTGGGTGCCCAGGAAATCATTGTGGGGCAGGAGGCGGGACTAGGGAAGACCCAGCTGGTGGCTCCGACCCTGGGCCAGGCTGAGCTGCTAGTCCTGGCTGGGCTGGGGAGGATGGGACTTCCTCTTCCCCTGCATGGCATCTGGGGCTGGGTCAGACCCACCCCCAGATTTCCTCCCCAGCTGCAGGAAGCTCTGCAAGCTTCTCCCACCCCTGCTTCCTGTACCCATTGCTCCTCTCCTGCAGGGGGAGGGATCCCTATACAGGGAGCTGCTCCCCCATCCACTGAACCCCCATCCATCCAGACCCCCTCATATCCAGACTCTCCTGCCAAGCCTCACCCTCCCGCACTCAGTATCCCTCTGAGTGCCACTCCCCCTGCACCTGGACACCTGACAAGCCAACCATATCCCCACCCCACCAAGCCCCAAGTGGCTGCACCTGGATCCCTGCTCTCTCCCCCGGCATCTGGACCCCCTACTGAGCCCCCACACACCCAGACCCCCCTGCCAAGCTCTATCCCACACACACCCAGACCCCCCCATACTGAGCCCCAACCACTTTTACTTGGACCCTCCTGCAGATTCCCATTACTGTTGCACCCAGAACCACCCAACAAGCCCCTGTGCATCCAGATTCCCCCCACACCCAGATCCTGCACCCAGATTGCCCCACACAGAACCTCTCAACCCACACCTGGATCCCCCCACACTAAGCCCCTCCATACTTGGATCCTGCCTTGCTGAACGTGCCTGCCCACACCTGGTGCACCTAGCATGGAGGGGCAGGGCCTGGGCCCTAGGGTGTTTCTGGGGCAGGCCCAATCCTTTCGCTATGTCAAGTTTAGGTGCAAAGCTTCACTATTAATTCCATGTCCTGGGGTGTGGGGGGGACCTGCACAGTGATCTCCCACCTCTGTGCAGCCAGTGGTCTGTGCTCCCCAATGTCATGCTGGAGTCTCCACATTTATTTGACAAATAAAATTTGCAGGATTTTAAAATATTGTGTGCAGAATTTTAATTTTTTTGGCACAGAATTTTTAATATTTTGGCTCAGGAATGCCCTCGGGAGTAAGATATGTATAACTTATCAGTGACAACCTCTAATACATCTCCACTTTTGAAGAAAAAATAATCTTTTTGAAGAGAGGGTGGATAAAATTAATTTGCTTTATAACAATTTTGGCTATTCCTAGTATGAACATTTTAAAAGGATTAATGTGGAACAGAATAATTTTAAGGAACTCCCTGTAGGGGTCTGTTTGTAGTTTTGAATTGCTTTAATAGTAAACTTGCATTATTTATGTTGATTGATATTTAGAATACACTCTTCAGAGATGATTTTCAGCTGAATTACATTCATCAGCTGAGAGTAATTTTAACAAAATTATTATAACTAGGTCTGATCATTATTGATGCCATATTATAAGAGGTGTTAAAATGTTGTGTAATCAAATATTGACTGAAAGCAGTACTCACTTGTATGAAATTCGTCATAAAAATATGGTCCAAGGTTTCTTTTTCTGTACTGTTCTGAAACAAACAAATTGACTCACTATAAAATAAATTAATGAAATGATCATTTTTTTTACCCTGAATCATCAGTGCTTCACAAATGCACCATATGTGCAATTTCTACTAATGTTAATAAGCATCATATGGCTTAAAAAGTAGTGATGCATGAAACATAAAAAAGGTTCATTTGGATAAGCATCCAAAGGTCTGGATGATTAGCCAAACTCTCTTGCTGTAGAAATTGTAGAGGATATTCAAAGAATCATTCTTAACATACTTCCTTATTTGGTTTCTGTTGGGTAAACAATGCCATAATAATAAGGTGTTTCGGTATTTCTGCTTTCATTATTGTAAAAAATTCTATTCCATTCTGTGCTGTATTTATTCTTATGCTCCTTTCATCATGATAATATACTACTTCCAGTAGTGCATACACATGTGGGGTGCATTAATTCACTTATAATATAATGTATGTTAGAGCAGGAGAGACAAAAAGGTCTCTGCCTGTATTTGCAATCTGGCTTCCTGTTTTCAATGTTTTTTAATTTTCCAAAACCCACATTTTCTAGGTTTCATCTCTGCCTCATGGTGAATTTCTTGTAATCCTTTTTTGTGAACCTCTATACTAGAAATATCTGGGAAAACAGCATTGTACACCCCCCCATCCCCAAATCATTCATAAATCATGAAATTGGCTTTAAATCATGAGATTTTTTTTTCTTTTTAAGATTTTGGCTTTTTATTTGCCTTCTGGTTTTGGGGCATTTGGCATCCACATTTTTAAGTTTTACTCTTAGTCATGAGGGCTAGAAGTTTACTTTATTTTAGAAGAAAGATAATGTTCTCCTAAAATAACATGACTTCAAGAGCTGGAGCTTTAAAAAACACCAAATGTTTTGAGCTTTATGATCAAACCATTAGAGCTGGATGGAAAGTTGATACTTGGCAAGGAAATACCATTTACAGGGGAGTATTGGTTTTGAATATTCTGGTGAAACTGGTTTTGGTTTACGTTTTATGGGTCTTAGTAAATTGTGTGCTGTGTCTATGCCTTAAATTTTGTACATTTTTTTCCTTGCAACATTTGTGAAGTGTTCTACAAGAAAGTCGTACTGCACATACATGCATGGCTGGCTATCTCATCTGTACAGAAAAAGTTAAGAAAGATGCAGAGGAGCTGAAACAAGAATATTGCAGGAAGGTGGGAAGGACACTGATGTGTTGAAGGAGTTGAAAGGAATGCAAGGAAGAGCCCTGCTCCAGTGCATATTAAATATTCTGTAGCTGGGAAACAGACAAGGAGGCTTTGCCATCTGCAGAGCTAACAGGGCTTGCAGGACAATGGTTTTCTTTTGTGGAATTCCTAAGGTGTATGGGACACAGTGCTCCAGTGAGGTCCAGCTAAATAGTTCCAGACTATGAAATTTAAATATGCTATTTCCCAGTGTTTGGAGAGCCATAAGGGCTTCCTAATTCTGGAAAGTGAAGCTCCAGATCTTTCAAAAATTACCTAGGAGATCTTTTCATTAATAATTACAGTATGCAGGCCACTTAGCTTTGTAATATGCTGCCCCATCCTCTGAATTGTATCTACAATCAGTAGCATAGCTTTCTTCAGAGGAAATCTATAAAATAGTCTGAAGAAATAAGTTGTGTGTGTGTGGCATGGGGGCAGAATTAAGGTTGTATGTCCAACCTTAATTTATGCACTCAAAATTCAGGAAATACAAAACAATGCAACCATAACATTTTCTTAACATAGTTTTTTCTTTAAATGGGAAATAAATATATATCGGTAATACTAAGAATGTGTAATAAGTAATACTAACAATGGGGTGACTGACTGAATAAGTGACTGTTGATGGTCCTTCTGAGCTAAAATCCTGAAATTTGGTACATTAGTTAAATGTGGGCCAGTGAATACATTTAAAAAAGTCCCCAAATGTCAACTTTGACTTTTGACTACTGTGTCAGAAGTCACCAAATGGTTATCAGTCTTTTTAATTGGATTTCAACCTGTTCAGTGCCCTTTTGATCTGGGAATCTTGAAACACTGCTCTTTTGTACTACCATCTTATTACGCTAATTTATTATGAACTGCTGATTATAAGGGGGAGGAGAGGAGAACAAATCTGACACTTTTATCATAAGTTAATCAGTCTAACAGTTTACAAAAAACTATATTGAGTTCTACTGTTTAGCATGAAGCCTCCAAATCGGAGAAATTAAGGCAGTCTGAGGAATAGATTCTAGATATCATTTTTAACCAAGGAAAGTATTGGAGCAGAGAATGTACATTCCAGGTCCAAAGGTGATACCCACATCCACTTTTATGTATTATAATATATAAAACTGTATTATTAACCTCAAAAGATCAGCTGAAGTTTAAAGCAAGGACACAGGATGGATCATATTTTATCCAAAGCATTTCCTTATCCCTCCTAAAATTCTACACACCTCCTTGAAAATTGAAGAGCAAAATGTAGTACAGGGTTTTGTAAATATCTTTTGAATTTTTTTTCATTGAAAAAGGGAGGAGAAAAAGAAAGTGTTCGCTTTCTTTCAAAGTTCCCCACCATCCCTGAAATTTTGGCTAGTTCTACTTTGTATCCAAGTTATCAGGCGTATTGCTGACATCAGGAGTCCAGGAGGAAGGAGTGGAATATACCTGTTCAATCCTTTGTAAGTTGTAGAACACTCCATTAGACATTCGGCTCCACATGCCTCCATTGTTGATCTCCCTTAGTTCTGCTCCAGTGATGATCTGACTCTATCTAGCCCTAATGACATAAGACTGTGCCCACTGAAGTCTTCTTCAAAATGCCCTTAGATATCATTGGTGCAGGATCAAGGCTATATAGCATAAGGCAATGGGACAACTGCCAATGAAATACCTATAGTGCAAACTTATCAGGGCATGGGCCGTATTCTGTATGTAAAGTGCATTGTACATCTATAGTACTGTGTACCGAAAATATATGGACATGCCTTGATGCTCGTATAGATATCAGAGTCATTCTGGAGATTCATTTCTATCAACATTAGTGCTTTGAGGCCCAATCTTAGTGCAGTTTCAGCTAGGTCCACTACTGCAGGCACAGTTTGTGTGTGCATTCACACCTGTGCATGCAGTTAAAAGATTGACAGAATTTTCACAAGTAAAGTCCATCTTGGAAATTGTTCATGATACCCGTGGTGTTGGTTTAGGTCTTACAGAAAATCCTGTCCTAAAAATACAGAGTGAGGAGAATGAGATGTTCAGGATAGCTCTTGATTTGTGATGTCGTTGTTGTTGTTGTTATTATCTGTATTGTGGTTTTGTCTAGAACCCCCTACTAGGGATCAGCATAGTGCTAGTCACTATACACGCTTATAATGAAAAAAAGTCTGTTTTTCAAGACCTCACAATCTAAATATTGAAGAGGTCTCAGGATATTTTTATTATCAGTGTTGACAATAATTGTATTTACTATTTATATATAAAACCACAAATATATATGGCGCATTACACGCAGGATGAAGACAAAATCCCTGCCCCAAGGATCTTACAGTCGGAGTATATCAGTTTGCAGTTACCCTATTGCCTTATTCTATGTGAGCTAAACCAGCTCCCAGTGGAGTCAATGGGAGACCTTCCGCTGACTTCACTGGAAGCTGAATTAGACCTTATGTTGATTGGGAAAGATGTGACGGGATCTGAAATAGAAAGGGATTTGGAGCATAATGCTTATGGAGGACAATACATTACCTCAAAAGGGTGGAATACAATTATTTTTGTTTGATTTATACTATTGGACATTGCTTGACATTTACCATCTCAATGGCACTCAGTCATGAAACATAATGCTTACTAATGAAGAAAGTGGATCACTAAATGTACAACATCCCTTGTGCCTTGGTGCATTGTATTTTAAAATAAAAGTGTAATAATCATGGCAGCCAGTGAAGTGATATTAAGAGCTATAGCCTTGTCAATGCTGACAAGAGGGGCATGCAGAGTAAAAAACACCTTTTAAATTCCACCCTTTAAATATAAAACTATATCTCACAACTAGCATTTTATTTTTTAAATGTACATATTTTCCATTAATAACCGAAAATATTTTTATTGTAATAAGGATTATTTTGGGAGAATTTAAGTTTTAAATATTGAGATATTTTCACCCCAGTGAATAATTGTAATAGACTACTCTGTGTCATTTGTAAGATGTTTTCTTGGATGGTCAAAGATATATGCAGGAATGCAGACTGACATACTCATAGTAACTGATTAAATATTTACCAGTAAGACCAACCTCATGAGGATGAGAGTGAAGAAAGGAGAGGTTTCTTATTAAACGTGAAGGGGTTTTAGCCTTTCTAAATAGGCACAATTTTACCTTATTTATCACTAAAAGTGCTGTTTTCCCAAAATAGCTCTAAAAAGTAGCATCTGCAGTAGTCAGCTCCACATCCTTGTATCTCTTAGACTCAGTACCTTAGAGTTTCCCAAGGCAATTATTTGTATATATGTCAAAACTGATACTCTTAAGCAGTTTGACACTTCATCTGTTGAAATGACTATCATATGTGTGTCTCTGAGCAAGATAAAAGCCTTTCATCTTACTAATGCAACAGTATCATGTCATTTGGGTAAATCAGATGTGTCCCATTATGAAGAGAGCTAAGTTTTCCATCACATACCTTGTGATTCCAAGAAAGATGCTACATATAAAGGGATATGAGTGAATTACAGCAAACATGGCTACATAAGCCACTTTCAGGACTTTTCCTTTATTTTAAAAACCTATTCTCAGAGCTTTTCACTGTTTTTGTGTTTTGTTTTGTTTTTAAATGCAATTTGGGACAAAGTCAAAGCATGATTTCTTCCTTTCTGTTAAAGAAACTTAATTCTATTCAGAACAAAAAGTATGGAAAAGGAACAGTTATTTTAATTGCATTATAATAATAGGATCTGACTGATAAAAGCAAAGAAACAGAAAAAAGATGCCATTCTACCCTTACCATGCCGTTGTGCCTAGGTCAGTGCGTGATGCCGCATACCATCAGACACAGACAAAAAGTTCTTCTTAATGACTTAAGGAAGCATGTCCTCTAATTATTCATTAAATTTTACAATAAGGGACACTTGACACTTAAATAGTTTATTATATGTTTGTGTATAATAAAACTCAGAACCAAATTGTTATCCTAAGCCACTGGCTGTGTTGGAGCAGGAGATTCTGTAGGAAATCTGGATGACTTAGCTACAGTTCTTGAGAGCAGGAGGGAGGGTGCCATTTATACTTAAATTCACCCAGACACCACCCTGTGTGCTAGCTCACCTCTAGCCATAGCCAACTGTCCCCCCACTTTCCTGTGGGGCGCCTTCTGGGCAGAGGTCTTTGTTGGAGTCAGTGGGTGGATTCTCTGGTCTGGTAAGACTACTTTACATTGGTGTGTAATTAGCAGGGAGCAGTTAGGGAACACATGTATTGTGATTGTAGTCAGCCCACAATACGGCCCTTAAAAATAAAAGTGATTTAAACAGTGTTGCATGACCGTTTTTGGCTAATAGTGAATTAAAGCAACTGTCATAAATATAAAGGGAAGGGTAAACCCCTTTGAAATCCCTCCTGGCCAGGGGAAAGCTCCTCTCACCTGTAAAGGGTTAAGAAGCTAAAGGTAACCTCGCTGGCACCTGACCAAAATGACCAATGAGGAGACAAGATACTTTCAAAAGCTGGGAGGAGGGAGAGAAACAAAGGGTCTGTGTGTCTGTCTATATTCTGTCTTGGCCGGGGATAGACCAGGAATGGAGTCTTAGAACTTTTAGTAAGTAATCTAGCTAGGTATGTGTTAGATTATGATTTCTTTAAATGGCTGAGAAAAGAATTGTGCTGAATAGAATAACTATTTCTGTCTGTGTATCTTTTTTGTAACTTAAGGTTTTGCCTAGAGGGGTTCTCTATGTTTTTGAATCTAATTACCCTGTAAGATATCTACCACCCTGATTTTACAGGGGGGATTTCTTTATTTCTATTTACTTCTATTTTTTTATTAAAAGTCTTCTTGTAAGAAAATGAATGCTTTTTCATTGTTCTCAGATCCAAGAGTTTGGGTCTGTGGTCACCTATGCAAATTGGTGAGGCTTTTTATCCAACATTTCCCAGGAAAGGGGGGGTGCAAGTGTTGGGAGGATTGTTCATTGTTCTTAAGATCCAAGGGTCTGGGTCTGTAGTCACCTAGGCAAATTGGTGAGGCTTTTTACCAAACCTTGTCCAGGAAGTGGGGTGCAAGGTTTTGGGAAGTATTTTGGGGGGAAGGACGGGTCAAAACAGCTCTTCCCCAGTAACCAGTATTAGTTTGGTGGTGGTAGTGGCCAGTCCAAGGACAACGGGTGGAATATTTTGTACCTTGGGGAAGTTTTGACCTAAGCTGGTAAAGATAAGCTTAGGAGGTTTTTTTCATGCAGGTCCCCACATCTGTACCCTAGAGTTCAGAGTGGGGGAGGAACCTTGACATTCAACCAACTTATATATTCTGCTAGATGACAAAGGAATTAATAATGGAAATGCCAATAATCTTAAACTTGCTGCAATGTGCTACTATGATATAGATAACAAGTTGTTGCTGACTTTAGTGGGCACAGAAAGGGCCTTTTTCAGTGGAAGCTAAGTGTGGGTTCGTACCTTCCTACCTATATACTTTCAAAGTATAGCTATGGTTCAGTTATATAACCCCAGGTATGGCCTCCCCTGGAAGGCTTGGAAAAACTTGAGGGAAATTAGTACATAACTTTGATATGAGCCCTTTTCAAATTCCAGACAGAATCAGATGGGAATGATCCTAAAGCTCTCCAGCCCCTTCAGTGACAGTAGGGAATGGCCTCCCTACATTTTTCTGCTCTGTCAAGCACTCAGGTACAGTGATGAATGTTGTTACAAACTTTAGAATAGTTTTTGAGGAATTAGATTTCTACTTCCTTTAAACTCTCCATCTTGAATGACCACAAGCCTTTTTGTAGTGCTGCCAGAGTGAGCAAGCAACTTCTTCTGATTTCAGCATCCCTCCATTAATTGGTTAATATCAGAGCATTTAGCCATACTATGAAATTACTTGATAATGATCTACTTTTTCTTTTTCAATGTCAGAAGAAGAGCTGTTTTTGCTGTGAGACATCCCACTAATTCCCTGAGGGGACAAGAATCTCTGAAGGAGAAATAAAGCAACTTTGGGGAAATGGAATGGCCCACTGAAAGAATGAGGTGCACTAAGTGGACCAGAATTAAAAATCCAGATATGATCAGTTTCAAGTTTCCCCAATGTCTTGGCTCGTCTTTATTAATATTATCGCCTCATATCTGTACACAGAAGATGTTTGTTAGATGTAACAAGACCTAGAACAGTAGTGTTAGAGTGAAGTGCAAGACATGGGAGAAAAGACGCTTGAATAGGATCAGGGCCGGCTCCAGCTCTTTTGCTGCGCCAAGAGGCAGAGAAAAAAAGAAGAAGCAGGGCCTGCTGCTGAAGAGGGGGAGAGGGAGTGAAGGACCCACCGCCGAATTGCCGCCGAAGATGCGGACATGCCACCCCAACAACAGACAGAGTTCCGCCCCTTTCTATTGGCCGCCCCAGGCACCTGCTTCCTTCGCTGGTGCCTGGAGCCAGCCCTGAATAGGATGTAGAAAATGGGAGGGGATATAGGAAGAGTTGAAGGTAGGATTGGTGTTTTGAAAGTGAGAAGAAACTTCTTTTGTACTCTGTACTAACTTCCCCACTTCTTCAAAAACACAAGTAGATGAGAGATGATCCAAGAAGTAGAAAAGGAGGACTAATTTGGCAGAAGGCTTGGCTACTGTGGGGAGACGTGATAGAAAAAGACATGACACCAACCAACATGAGAAAGTACCAATGCATAGGATGCAGTTCTGTTGATGTGGGGGAGAGAGAGGACAAAGCCTGAGATATTTGGGGGGCAGGAGAAGGAGAGAGAATAATTAAAGATGTATTCATTTATACTTAAATAAGATCTAAAAAGAGGCTGAGGTCCTAGGCACCCTAACATACACAAGCAATATAATTAAATTTCAGCAGTATTAAAATGGTCACTTGAAAAGAAACTCAGCCATCTGGCCATCTACCAAAACTATTTTCCACTCCCCTACATCTAGGAAAGAAGCAAATGTGAGCTGGGATGATGGCAAAGAAAGTTTGTCAACTGTGGTAGAGAAGAAGGGAAGAAAGGAGGGTTTGGGAGAAGAAGCAAGCTTAGTTTTAGCTTGAAAACTAAAACACGACACCTTTCTCTGGCAGTAGCTGTGAGGCATCCGAGGAGAAATATGGGAGAGGTATTTTAAAAGAGTAGTTAGCGTGTTACCAGTGTTTCTGTCCACACAATCTTAAATAGAAAATAAATTGAAGGCCATAAAATCAAATTAAGTCACGCCTCTTACTTATCACCTGATTGTTTTCCAGGAATGCAAACTGTCACTTAAAGGCACCCTGTCACGTAAGTTCGATATTCAGGAGAGTACAACACATGAGTGTCATCCACTGGTGGTGGTTTTAAATAAGCTAGATGCAATACAGGTGAATACATAAATGAGAGGCATCCATTTTGCATAAGGTGTTCACACAGTAAAGAAAACACAGGGAACATTTTTTAGTGTTGTTATACAGCAATGCAAGAGGAGTGATGCTCTGTGGGCAGCTTTTATGTTCCTACAGGTATGTGGTATTTATGTCTTTTCTTAGTTTTGTTGCCTTTTCAAACAGTCCTTTTCGAGGATATGGCATGGTTTTTGCCATTTACTATCTTATTCTCCTTTTTCTTTTGCTTGGCCATAAATAAAGATTCAGACTGTGAAATATGAAAGTGATTCTTTCTGGTATTTGGCTCCTTAGCAGATTCCTTGGGCTCGTGTTTTGTCAGCTTCACATTTGCCTCTGGCTCTGACAAGGGGGAGGCTGCTTCTGTCTTACTGCTAGATTCCATTTCCTTTGACTACATTGAGGTTTTCAAGAATTTATATAGTGTTGGTGTTTTTAACCTTTCTGGTTAGGTTGCACATCTAGAGTCAAACCCTTTGTGATGTGATAAATAGTTCTCCCTTGCTTATATGTTCTTCTGAAATCTTCATTCATACCTTCACACCCATATTCCACCTATACATACACATTTCAACAGTGCACTTTCTTTGAGCATAGAAGAAACTGTGTGGACTATATAATCTTTACTTTTACAAGTTGGAATTTTAAAAAAATTGGCTCAACCCACAAAATTTGAATTAGATTTGGATTTGTAACATCCTTAACTTCATGGATCCAGGTCTTTGGTTTGAAATCATCTCCAAAGGTTATTAAACTTCTGAATCTAAATCTGCCAGACGACTTTCATTGAACCTGCTGACATCCATTTTTCTCTTTAATGTAGTTTGTTTAATTCTTAAGTATCATCAAGGAACTTTCAAGGCTGAATCTGAAAGGGGGCCTGTAAGGGAATTTATATCCAATAATCCTGCTCATCTAATGTACTTCTGCTTTTTAGGTTTAGAAGGCATGCACAGCTTTCACAAAGTACCTCTTAGGGTCATATTAGATTGATATGTTCATAGCAAGTGCTCACACACACATGCACAGAGTTCATCTCTCACAGTGTACTCAAGTAGCCCCTCTGTGCCTCTCATGAGTACTAAAACTGGTTGTAAGAGGAAAACAGACTGCATTAAGTAAGAAAATAGTCCACTGTAGTCTTTTTTCCTCCTCAATTTTAAGTCCACAATGAAATACTCCACTTAAATTAACTAAATGTGTCAGCCTATCCATACACCATCCAGCCCTTTTGAGACTGACTTTAGTGCCCAGACTTTTGAATTGCTTATGAGACCTCTGTAAATTAATCCCAAAGGAATTTTGCCCAGGTGTTCAAAATAATATAATTTTCATTTTAATCTGATGCACTAATACTTTAAAATTAGCAGCATTAATTCACGTGACATTACAATTAATATCTATTAGTTTAGCTAATTTATCAAGGTTTCACATTAGCTCATAATGACTATTTTATTTAGAAGTTAGTAATTCATGCATAATAGATGAACAGTGATCCCCTCTAACTGTAATTTCGCTACCATTTATTTTGTAATAAGGTAATTAGTTGATATAATTAATGAAAAATGTGGATATACTGTATATTAGATTTATTACATGAGAAATGACAAGGAGCTAGCTTTGGGATTTTACAAGGCACTTATATCATTTTAAATACACATGTATTGGTACCCAAAAGTGTAATCATAATATTTTAAAAAATAAAACATGATGAACTATCTGGCTAATTCAAGTATCAGTAATTTCCATTTAACTGCACATTAGGGGTACATTATCAAAGTAGTGTGCCTTGGAGGTTAGCCTCAAGGTTCCCACTGATTTTAATGGGAATTTCATAACACAATCCCTGTGCACCACTTTGAAAAATTTCCCCTCAATCTAATGGCTGGCCATTAATACTATGGAGAACAAATTGTGGGACATGGAACCTCATCCATCATTTTGACACATTTCTCTATGGAATGGGTAAAGATTGGGGAAAAATAATTTAATTCTATGATTTCTTGCTCTTCTAAAATAATTTGAACTATCCCTGCTTTATGCTCTGTTTTTTCTGAAGTATCTCTCATTACACTGGGCAACCTCACATTTCAGATCCAATTTGTGGATTTCCTGATGAAGTTTCCACTAAGTGGACAAATCCTAGCCCTATCTGCCTTCAAAATGTGCAACACGTTGGACTCTGCTGTAGAGCTAGTTGGAATTTTTCTGATTGATTGTTTTTCTGTTGGGAAATGCTGAGTCATTGAAATAGACACGTTCCATGGGAACATGGGATTTCTATGAAATTCCAGTGAACGCAAAGTGGGTTTCTTATGAAATCCTACCTACCCGTTTCCTGCCAGCTGACCTGCCCAGCTGTTTAGCAGCCCATTTGGTAGGCTAGCAGGGAGCCAAGGCTTCCAGTTTCTCTGGCTCTGGGGCAGCTCACCAGGTGGACTGTCCTGGAGCCAGACCTCTCACAGATTCCAGATTCACAGCTTTTTGCAGCCCAGAAGCCCTAGCTTCCAGGCTCCCTTACCTAGCCCGCCCCCTGCCTGGCAGCCTGTTGGGCCTCTGGGAAGCTTTGGGTGTCTTGGAAACATTTTAAAAAGATCAAAATAAAATGTTTTGACTTTAAAAAAAAATTGGAATTCCTGGGCCATGGGAGACTTCAATTTTCTTTTTTGTTCCCTTTGGAACACTTTATTATTTCACAATTTCCTACAAAATGGGAATTCTAGTTTCTGACCAGCTACAGGGGCCTAGATGGCTCCTGAGGTTTAACTGATCCTTTAGGGAAGCATAGCACCTAGATAGCTGTCAAATTCGATGTCAAGAGTAGAGTCTGATTTTTCTGTCTTGTGCACGTGGCTAGATTTTTCAAGAGTATTTAGGCATCTAGTGGGATTTTCAAGAGTACCTAAGAAAGTTGGTGCATAACTCCTGCTGATTTCAATGAGAGTTAGAAGCCTAACCTGCTGGGTTGCTTTTGAAAATCTCACTAGGTGCCTATCCACATTGTTGATGCCTAAATACCTTTGAAAATCTGGTTGACAGTGATAGCTGTTCTATGGTGCTAAAAGCTGGAAAAGAACAATTCCTCAATATTGCTTTTAAAGATTCAAAAATACAACTCAGAGTAAAGAGAACTCTTCTTGCAATGACATAAATTGAGAACCCATGGTCTCCTTCCCTCACTCCATTGCAAAGGCACAGGGGTTATTGCTGCCCTAGGGCTGCAGAAAACCCTATTGGCAAAACATACACAAAGTAGGGGATCAATTTACATACAGTTCCCCCTCCCATAGTGCATTAATTAACACTTAATAAATACATCAAAATTAAATACATTACAGAGATAAAAATCTGGAATGACAGGCTTTACTTCATGAAGCACCAGAGAAAGAAGACCCAGAGGGAGTAATGGTAGGGGAATCCTAGGGAGATCAAAAGGGATGGTAGGGGGAGCAGACAGAAAAGGATAGAGGCAGAGTCGCTTCAGGGACTGACCCAGCCTTCTGCATTTCCCCTGTGGTCTGTGTGTGGAAACACTGTCCACTATGGGAGGGAACAATAGAATAGAATGCCCAGAAGAATGACTTGAGGACAATTTCCTGAAGATAACCTTGCAGAGCTTTTCTTCCCTCACAGCTCCCTACTATAAACATTTCCACATGAGAGGGTGGTTTGGCCCACAGAAATGAAAATCTGCACATCTTCCATGTGTTTGGACCAATGTGGAAAAAAAATAGGTACAATTCAAGTGACTTTTAAAATTACCTGAATTAACAAAATGAGCTTATGAGCAACGAGAGAATGGCTAGGAACAAGTCTATAAATAGACTTTGCAAATGAAGAACATGTCCGTTTTCTTACAGGAAAAGCCACAAACTAGAAAGGAAGTTAGACTAACTACAGAGACTAAATACAGAGTTAGACTAAACCCAAAACAGAGCATCGCTTTGACATGAGAAGCTCCAAGCAGACTGGCACATAATAGTTTTAAAACTGTTGAAATTGCAAACAATGATGTTGGCATGTGAGTAAGAGAAATAAAACCTCTGACTGCTAAAGAGATGCATGAAATACGACTCATATGGATCAGTCCATGACCATCTTTTGAAAGAGAAACCAGTCATTGGGTTACCCTTAGAAGTTAATATAACAGGCCCCTCCAGCTACAGCATGTAGCCATAAAAATCCTCCAGGAGAGAGCTGGCTTCTCAGCTGGCCACCTAAGGCTCCCTCCTGCTAGTAGCACTGAAAGAGGTATCAAAGATAAGCATCTATTTACACATCTCTCACTCTCTTTCAGCCGATACGGGAATGCTCATGATGATACTAGAATAATGCTATAGCTTTAATACTATCTAGAACTGAAATGAAAATTGAAAAGCTAGCCAACCATGATGTTCTCACAGAGCTGGCCAATTTACCTCTAAATACCAGTGTTATTTTGATAAGGCATTTAAATATAGGTACATCTTTTATCTGGGTGATGATAATTTATTTAGCCACTGCAAAAAGTGCATACTTGAATAGTTAGAAAGAACATACATTATATAAGCATTAGTTAGTCACTCAACAATATAATGGGCACTTTTATTTCACTAACATGTTCCACTCTAGATGCTGAAAAACAATTTTGAATCAATGAGTGATTGTTAGGCATACTGAGCCGTGGAAGTCTACCGATAATATATGAGTAGTGCTCACTACTTTTAAATAGTAACTAGGTCCTCTATACTGTGCAAAGATATAACTGTGAGGAAAGCATTTAATAAAACATGTAAGAAAGAGCTTGGCACTGATTTCTAAAGCCAAAGATAAAACAATCAATGATTAATAAATGATCAATGATTGTGAAATAAATATTCTAAATACACTAATTAGACTGTGTTCTTATTTATTCAGCCTTCAAATATAAGTCCTGGTTTAAAAATTCTGGGTAGGGTTTTCTAAAGTGCTAAAGCACTAGCCTAAACGCTACTATTTACAATGGTAAAACTAATGTTGACTTCAATGAGAGCAGAGAAACACCAGTGCTGACTTCTGGCTTAATAGTTCCTGTGCCTTCTATGTCTCCATGATCTTTTCTCTATTTTTAACTCCCTGCTCATATCTTTCAACTCTCATTCTTCTCCCTCTGCACCCAGAAACTTGCAAATCTCTTTGAAGGCCACTTCACCAAACCTTCTCTTGTCCTCTGTTCTGTGCCTTTTTTTGTATGTGGAGCAGTTACTGGAACAGCTCCCCTTCTCTTGTGCCCCAAGCCACTTCACTCTCCACCCAGTCTCACCTAAAATCTCACTTCTTTTCTCTAGCCTTTTGATAGAAACAACCCTCCATGGCTCTTTCTTTTCGTTCATACAACAATTTGAAGATTGAAAATAACTACATTAGTAATTAATTAAAAATAAAATTAAAAAAACCAGAACCCAGGGATCTAACAAGATGTTTGCCAAATACTCATTTTCTGTGCTTTTATGTTGCATCCTTTCCTTCGCCTTTGCATTTTGGCTGCTGTTTAGGACCAGATTGTGCCTGGCCCATACAGACTTGTCTTCATTGCAGAGTTAACTTAGGATCTTACTCGGGTAGTGTTGCCCCAACCCGGCTCCCATTCACACAGAAAACCATCTGGCCTGAGCACAGTGGTGCTTTATACCTGGGCTAGCTGGCCTGTCCTGGGCTACAGACTAGAGCCTGCCCACTTTGCAGTGAGGATGCAAGTTAAACCACTTGACTGCTGATAGTCCTCCAGTGCCTTCCCACAATTCCTTCTGTGTTCCCAGAAGAACAGACAATCCCACAAGTCACTGGGAAAGAATCATAGAGCAGCTCAGCTTACTTCAATGCTAAGAACATGGGATATTACCCCAGAAGTCCTAGTGCCTCACATGAATGTGTGCAGCACCACTGTGGACTCAGTAAGTTGGACATAACTTTGTAGTGTAATGGCTCACACCTGGGTTGTCCTCACCAGGGTGCTGAGCACACACGTTAATGCTGCAGTGAAGACATACCCCGTGTGGTTCTGCAAGAGGGTGGAGTAAAAGAGATATCCCCTCTTGTGCCTTCCTTCAGGGATGGCTACACTGTATCTTGGAATGTAGGTTGTGCAGCTACCTTACAGGCAGTAATTGTCTGAAAGGGAATGAAGGGTGGGGTAGGGTGAGGTGAGGTGGAGCACAGCTGTAGCCCCATCCTTATTCTCCATGCCTGGTCAGTTGAGCTGACTGAGTTTGGGGGAAGCACAGTGTCCTCTCCAAGGACAATGCAGTTACCACTCCAGGGTGCGTTCCCCAGGAGCCCTCAAAATTCTTTCTGGCTGATTCAGCCACAATTCCTTTTGCAGACCCCAGCTGCAATGCATACCTTCCACATCCACTCTACTCCCCTCTGTCAGCAAAAGATAGAAGCTAGAGCTTAGATTGCAAGTGGCTCAGGAAAGGAAACTTGTCTTGTATGTCAGTAAAGCACCATTCACAACTGCGTGCTATTGTGTATGGTACTTTGTGTGTGTTTAAGTTCTATGTGTATTTCATCACAGTACATATCTAATTTCAAAACATTATTTTTATCTTTAAATGAAAGAAATTGAATCTATTTTTTCTTTTTAAAATTTTACATTGTTCCACCCATTGATCTTATGTTCAGCATGCATGATGAATCCCAAACCCACCCTTTAGATGGGGGGAAATACGATGGTCATTATTCACTGTGGGCAGCGGGGAACATAGGGGCAATAAGGCAAGGTTATTAGCAATAATAATATTATTCCAACTGATGGAGAGAGATGGCAGCTCTCACATGGTCCTTCCTGTTCAGTGCTTCAGCACAACCAGTACCATCAACATGGCGATCAAGTGCCGGTCAATGGCCTTGCAGTCTAAAAAGCAATCAAGCAATAATCTCAAGTAAAATGCTCCCCTTCAGTACAAACATCAAAACATAGACTCATACCTACTTGTATGTCAACTCAACATAAAAGGCCTGTCTCTCACAAAATGTGATTACTTGACCAAGCTGCTATATGAACAGAAGATTCTGGTTGATAAGAACTGTTAAAGTGTGATGTTGAACCTTCTTATAGATTCAGTTTGAATTGTCTAGATCTCTTTGCCAAGCCGGGACAATCTCCTATGGATGGCTTTATCATAAAATCTATAATACTGCCCATGTCTGTTTAGGCTCTAAATCCTAGTAGACTGGCTGCTGTCACAGTACTTTGGCCCTCCCAGTCCCAGCTGGAAGGGCCCAGAAAGGGGGAGAGGGGGGAGAGAGAGAGAGAATGGGGGAAAAGAAGGTGCGGGAGTAATGAATTTCTTAATACAAATTAACTGAACTTTTTCACACCTCAAGACAGGGGTCTCTCACCTGTTTCGCAGTGATAGAGTTCTGCTGACTCCTGACTTACACTGGTGAAAGTGAGGGAAATGTTACTGTCTCTTGGTTGTTGAGTTTGGGGTAAAAAAAAGAGAATCCCAGTTCCCTCTGAATCAGTTTGACCAATCCTGTTTTGAAATTGAATCATGCACGTGATGGGGATGTCTAGAGTGGGAACAGAAGTTAAACACATAGGGCCTTATTCCCCCTGTCAATGGTGCTAATCAGAAATAAATTCTTTGAATCAGTGGTGCAGAACCAGTGTAAGTGAGTTCAAGCAAGCCCAAAATGTAATCTCTTGGGGGAAGAGCTGGTTTTGGTTCTAGTGCTAACAGATGTTGAAACCAAGTTCCAAAATAATAAATGTAACCTGCATAAGTAAGTAAATCAAAGGACACTCTAAATCTGTATGTACCTGTAAACTAATTAATAGGGCACATCAGTAGCTGTCACAGTGGGACTTCAGACTTGCAGAATGGGCAATGGGCTCTCAGAAAACAGTGCTGTTTGTTGTTGTTTTGCATAGTATGTTTGTTTCTTTCTTTTGGTCACAATTTCAACCAAGTGAACCATTAGGAGTGGAACAGTACAAGAAACAGAGCTGCTGAACAGTGAACTGAAACATGCCTAAGGCAACAAACAGGTTTTTAATTGCTCCACTTCCAGTCCTCCAATGTCTGGTTCTCTAGGTGACTGTCTGACAAGAGTTTTCACTAAGCTCTAAATTTTGAATAATGTGCTAAACACATTTGTAATAACTCTACCAATGCATTTCGCTGTGACTTTGCCAGCTCTGCCACTGATCATCTCAGCCTCTGCTCTTTTGCTAGCCCAGGTTGTGACATTACTCCACATACATCTGACCTGGAGTGCTTAAGACCCCACAGGTTATGTACTGGGCTTTATTTATTCCTGCCTTCTGCTGGTGGAAACCCAGCTTGCAGATTACTGGTCAACAGGAAGTGCACCTGGAAAAGAGGTCTCAGCAGTGTACTATGCCCATCACCACATCTTTACTGGCAGGCTTCAATCCAGCCTTTGCAGAACTGTAAATAGGCTGGAGATGGAGGAGCATAGCCAGTATGCTGAGGAGGCTCACTGATTCAGCATATTTCCTGGTCAACAGTCCAATGAAAAGTCTCTTACAGAGCCCTGGCCATGGATGAAAGCTGGCAGAACCTTTGGTGATGGGAACCTTTGGTGACAGGGCTAAATGAGGTTTTAAAGGAACTAAAATTTTAGAAATTAAACAAATGACGGCAAGTTTGATTTCTACCATTTCCCTCTTTTTAATTGTTCGGTTTCATTCTCTTTTTAAAACAAAACAACATCCCTTCTCATCATTACTATGAACCAGACTTTGCAATTTTCCCTCATGAGAAGGAAGGAAAAATGTTTATAATGTTAAAAAAACAGTTAAAATTTATTTTGGAAATGAAAAATACCCCACCCATACATTAAAGTCTACATTGTGCAACTCTCACTCACCTTGGGGATCACTCTCCCATCAAAGTCAATAGGAATACTCATGTAAGAACTCACTGGTGTGAGCTGTGGTTGCAAAATGTAGCATAATTGATTTATGCCTTTGCTTCTAATTTTTCTCCAGCCTCTTTGTAACCTCTTTCCTTTTCTTGTTTTGGCTGATTATTGTAGGAAATATTCTGATATTGGAGACGGTGATACATTCAGTAACTTTTGACCTGTTGTGCTTCCCTGCTCCCTCTATATTACATGTCCAACGTATATGCATAAAACTATACTGGGAAAGCAGGAGATTTTTTGCTTTTTTGTTAATGTGATAAAAGGATCCAAAAGGAATGTTTTACCAGTTTGATTCAGAATTTTTGTTATCACCTGGAAAATATTAGAAAATATTAAGGGTATCAAAATGCTGAGTGACTATTGCTTGTGAGGGGTATATAGTTTCAATTTATCAAGGGCAGTAAAATCCCTTGCGCTAATGTTAAGTCTTATATTTCTTTGGAAGGGACTATATACAACACCAGCCAATGCCTGCACCTGTCCTTTGATGCAGGTCTGTAAAGCAATAGTTTATGCCAGGCTGTGTCTCCTCATTCTTAGAATGTAGACACCTATTAAAAACTTGCTTGTTGACAAATGGCTTTTGAAGATAAGACCCTGATAAAAGTTTGGATATGTCAAACTAACACATACATCTTGTACAATTAGTAGTACTTCTGCAACTCAGCTGTCCAATTTGATTTCAGATCTGTTAAGTTTTATACATCTGGCATGTAACTTTTTCTGAGGCTGCTATCTTTAAAAAGTTCAGTAATTCTGTCTCAGGAACTTTTTCTTGATTAAATAAATTAGCTGAGTGATCAAACCCGTACCTCGTGTTAGGACTTGGGTTGCTGGCAATTATTCCCCTTACAAAGAAGAGTTTATTTATCAAAGTCTGATTGTTACACTGCCCGGATAAATCTGTTTCTAAGTGAAGTTTGTGACGTGCAGCCCATGACTATCGGAAAAACATGACCATTCAACCCCATCTGAAATTTACACCTCAGCTCAAATCACAACCAAGTAGGTGACATAGCCTTTAGCCCTGTCTGACAATGCACTAGTCTGTGATTTGACATTAAACTCAATTATTGGAAAGGAAAAAAAATCTCTCCTTTCATATCCATTAGCAAAATTGGCATTATATTTTATCTTCTGTTACATCAAAGGGACTTCAGGGTTGTTTTTCTCAGTTTTATTGTTAAAACATTTTAATTAAAACAAAAAAGTATTCAATTTATTTTCTGGATCATTGATGGGAACCAGGCGCAAACTCTGATTTGCATATGAAAGCAGCAACTCTATGATATCTAGCTGTCAGCAATATTTTCCTAAAAGGATGTAAACCTGCCAAAGGTTCTTTAATGTTGCTGCATATTCTCGGGTCTTACTTCAGACTAAACTTAAAAAAAAAAGCTCAGTCTGTCCTAGTTGCCTTCCAATAACTTAATATAAACATATTTATTTTATCTCTTATGAAAATTAATGAACTGTGACCATTTATTATTACTCTTTAATTATTCAAACAAAGCAGTAGAAACAAAACTCGTCTCTGTATCTATTTATAAGCTTTCTGTTTTCATTGTGCACTGAAAAACACTTGAAAATACCAAATTAACGCTCATGTGTGTAAGTATATTGGAAGGTGTTCATACAAAAACACAAAGTCATATAATGGGTAAATATGTTCATTTAAGTGTAAATGTAAATATTTATGCCAGATCCTTCCTGGTGTAAATCAACATACCTCTATTAGCTTCAGGAGAGCTATGCCAGCTGAGGATATTGCTCAGCATCCATCCATCTATCATTTACACGTTGTCATAAATATAAAGGGAAGGGTAAACCCCTTTGAAATCCCTCCTGGCCAGGGGAAAGCTCCTCTCACCTGTAAAGGGTTAAGAAGCTAAAGGTAACCTCGCTGGCACCTGACCAAAATGACCAATGAGGAGACAAGATACTTTCAAAAGCTGGGAGGAGGGAGAAAAACAAAGGGTCTGTGTCTGTCTGTAGTCGTCTTGGCCGGGGATAGACCAGGAATGGAGTCTTAGAACTTTTAGTAAGTAATCTAGCTAGGTATGTGTTAGATTATGATTTCTTTAAATGGCTGAGAAAAGCATTGTGCTGAATAGAATAACTATTTCTGTCTGTGTATCTTTTTTGTAACTTAAGGTTTTGCCTAGAGGGGTTCTCTATGTTTTTGAATCTAATTACCCTGTAAGATATCTACCATCCTGATTTTACAGGGGGGATTTCTTTATTTCTATTTACTTCTATTTTTTATTAAAAGTCTTCTTGTAAAAAACGGAATGCTTTTTCATTGTTCTCAGATCCAAGGGTTTGGGTCTGTGGTCACCTATGTAAATTGGTGAGGCTTTTTATCCAACATTTCCCAGGAAAGGGGGGGTGCAAGTGTTGGGAGGATTGTTCATTGTTCTTAAGATCCAAGGGTCTGGGTCTGTAGTCACCTAGGCAAATTGGTGAGGCTTTTTACCAAACCTTGTCCAGGAAGTGGGGTGCAGGGTTTTGGGAAGTATTTTGGGGGGAAAGACGCGTCCAAACAGCTCTTCCCCAGTAACCAGTATTAGTTTGGTGGTGGTAGCGGCCAGTCCAAGGACAACAGGGGGAATATTTTGTACCTTGGGGAAGTTTTGACCTAAGCTGGTAAAGATAAGCTTAGGAGGTTTTTTTCATGCAGGTCCCCACATCTGTACCCTAGAGTTCAGAGTGGGGGAGGAACCTTGACACACGTATAAGGATTATTAATTTTTAATTCCTAAATGTCTTTCCCAATGAGTGATTATTATGCAACTCTTTAAATAAAAAGTTTGGGGCTAAACACTGTTTACCATATTCACACAGGTAGTCGCACTGAAACCAATGGGACTCCATTCTTTGCTAAGGTGAGCAGAATTTGGTCCATACTTAGTTGAACACTAGCACTATAGAATATTTGACATAGACTGAATGAATCTGGTCTTAAACTTTTGGTTTTTAGAGTTAGAAATTTCTAATGCAATATCCTTTGCTAGTGCCAACAGATATTAATAGGGCATCAGTGCGTCCCTTTTCTGTATTCCTAGTAATACCTGAAATTCCCATAGCAATTGTCAGAGGGATTTTAGGGTGAGAAAGAAATGTAAATTCAGTGGGCAATATTTCTGCAGATTCCATTCTTAATTTGGTGAGTCATCCGTTTACTCTTATTCTTAAATATTTCTTTAGAGGGGGTAGGGGGAGAAGTGGAAAGTTCAACTGTTAGTCCTTTCACGTTCCTACTCCAGCCGTGTGTATTTAATGAATCTGATCTTATCAAGGATGATGGCTGAAGATATAGACAGTCAAGCTCGCTCCTGCTCTCTTTTTCTTTTTTCCTCTCCTCTAAGTTCCCCTGGGCAATTAATTTGTTGGATGTTGCATGCCACAGAACTACTCACTGTCCCTGCTGTAGCTGAGTGTGAACCCTGAGGAACTGGGCCATGAACCTCTCTCTTTCTCCTGCCACAAGGAGAATATCTGTAGCAGTATCAAGTGAATGTCTCTTTCCTACTGAAAATAAAGAAAATGTAGAGATAATAGAAAAGAGAATTAATTCAACCATTAAGCTTGATCATTTTGACTGCCTTTAAAAGTATCTATGTAGTGTTGTTCTAGCCCTGTTGGTAATATTAAAGATATTACCTCATCTACCTTCTTTCTTTAGAAGTCCTATTTAAACACAACTCTCATTAGAGAATATTATCTCTCTAATCAATTTTACCCTTATTTATTTAATTCTAAGAAGAAAAGACTCTGAGTTAAACTAAAAACCAGCGTTGCTGCTAAATCAATATTAATTAAATTATTTTCAGCTAAATACTTGTGCTTACCTTTACATTTTTTTCCTCCTTTCTTGGACTTTTTTCAAGGTTATCACTGTTTTGACTATATTAAGACACACAGTAATGGAGGCATCTCAGTTCACTTCCCCTCCTGAAACCTGCAAACTCAAAACTGCTTTAACACTTCTAAATATAATACCCCTTTTATAGCTTCTAATTTGCTGGGTCTCACAACAGGGTGGTTTTTTTCATTAATTCTTTGCCTCTAGCTGTTCTTCAATTATAATTCTGTTTTACTTAGCAATGTTTAAAAGAGTCCCTTCAGCATTGGCATAAACTTTACACAAAACAAGCCTCAGTTATTTCAAATGTAGCTTCCCCCTTTAATGTTGATTTTTCCTCCACTGGTTTATTTTTAATTTTTAATTTGTAAATTTGACTAAATCAAATCCTCATCCCATTCAGTTGTAATTGTGCGGAATTCACTTTGGTAAGTAAGTTTACATCATAATTATTTCACAGTAGAGAAAAAAGAGGATATAACAAAAAAATGGAAGACATTCATTGTAAAAAAAGAAAACTGTAGAGTAACAAATTTCACCTGGTCTCAATTAACTTGCTGCAGGGCCTGGTAGCAGAAACTCCCTAACATATTTTTCAAGTGTTCTACATTGCTGGGTATCACTGAGCCATAGAGTTTGAAGAAGGAGACTAGTGTACAGATCATGGTTTCTGACAGCCATAGCAAAGGTAATGTGCCTGATCAACTTCCCCTGGAAGTCAATGGAGTGACTTCTACTGACTTCAATAGGAGTTGGGTCAGAACCAGTGACAGGAAATGAAAATCACTTCAAACAAACAAAAAACAATATTACACCACGAGTCACTCTCTTGTGCTGTACATCACTTTCGTTGTGGAAACAGTAACATACTTACTGAAGTATCATGATTCTGGGTGCCTTTCTAGGGAGTTATACCAGGGTCTGAGGATCTTTCTCCTCAACCTTTTTCTATCCACACACCTGAAAAATGTCTTCTGCAACTTCCCAAAGGCATTCAGTTATAGTTCATGTTTCAGCATCTTGTGTTTGTAGTTCTCCTATGCTGGTGCAGTGATACAAAAACAAGGTTCATGAATCAGCTGAATCAGATCTCCTGCCAATTTACAATTATCCCCTGTGAATAAAGTGTGGTTAATGTTCAGATTCATATAGACAAATCACACCCCACTCTTTATGTCAATTTGTGTATCTCTTACCTACATTATAAGCCACCCAAAACTTCCAAATTGTTTCTTGGTTATTTGTCCATATATTTATTTCAATCAAAGTCACAACAACGCTTCAAATATTTGGTGTCATAAACTCATATATGAGAAACTGCTGGGTTTTTGTTTGTTTTACAGGCTATTGCATATGCTTGCTTTTAGATTACCTTCTATTATATGGTGCAGAAGGCAGAAAATCACAGCAAACTGAGCCCCAAACCAGCAGAGGGAAAGTGCAGCAGTTCCTCTGTATTCTCACCCCTGTACTAATAGTTACAGAAACATAAGGTTGCCCCCATCCAGTGGGACAAATCACAGGAGACGGGAGAAGTGGCCACCATTTTTTCTTTAGAGTTCATTGAGACTACAGTGACCACTGGAAGTTGTCATGCAACCCGGTTTTGCAGACTGTCAGGATGATTCTCTAGCCTGGTGGGAGGTGAACCCTTTTTAAATAAAGCTACCCCCTCTCTCTGAGTTGTAACTCTCATCTGGTTATAGCATGTAAACTCTGACTTGCTAGAACATACTTGCTGCAATTACCGATTTAATTTAATTCATAAAAATGATCCCCTAGTGTTCTCGGTGCAAGTATGTTTTTTATTTTCAAATGTACATACAAAAAATCAGATTGATCTAACATAAACATTAAAATCCTCCCCACCCACTGGAATTGAAAATGCTTCCTTCACCCCACCTATTCAGAAAGACTCTGAGAAAACATATAGGCTTTGCAAGATGCCCCGAATATCAACACATTGTGGCTCTACTGAACCCAGAGGCAAGTGAGTTAGACAGCTGTGTTCCTTTTCCTACCCCTAGTCCCCTTCCATGTAAATAAAGGGGGGTCTGTTACATGGTTCTCTCTAAAGTTACTGTAATGTCTGGACAAGAGAATCTAAAGATTTGATAGGGCACAATGTTAACTTTGTAAAGCAGTGAAGCCAAACCACTGTAGTCAGCTGCTATGCTGAATAAAGTGGAAGAAATGCTGTTACATCTGTGTCCGTGAGGTATTAATCTAAAGTAGCCTATTCCAATAGCATATCATGGAGATTGAATTTCCAGGGCACCTCTCAAAACTGTGAACTATATGTCCCTGCTACCAAAAGCCAGAAAGGTATTGTATTTTTTCCCATTCATTCATAGACAGCAAAACATATATGCTATGTGCGTAAAGTGACTTATTTTAAAATAGATAAAACAACAAGAAAGAAGAAAAGTAAAATCCATGTGAGGTTCTGTTCCAACTCCCACTGAATTCAGTTGAAAGACTCCTGTTGACTGTAATGGGAGTTGGATCAGGCTCTGAGAGAGCACAGCTGTAATAGAACTCTGAGAACTCTGTGTACTTAGAATTTAAAGGTGAGATTGTGACAAAATGCACCCCTGTATTCACCCCTTCCATGCTTTTGTAATAATCTTTGTACAAGGTATGCCTTGTGAGTATCACTTGGAAACTCATAACGCTGCTCAGTGATATAATCATAAAATGTATGTAGCAACATTGTGTATAAAGTTTATTAATATAAACTAAAATCATGCCTAAAGTAGGTTTCCCAGATAAGTCTGGGGAGTGGTTAAATCATTTTTTCAAAGACAAAGGGCAAGCTGATGCCCCAGCCAGGTGTCAACAAAGCTGATCTGCCATCACCTATCAAGTGGCCGTTCTTTGACAAGAAAGGGGCGGGGGTGGGAGGTGGAGAGCAGGGACAAAGATATCTGAATCTTAGCAAGGAAACAGCATGAGGTCTCCTTCCTCCATCAGACCCCCTGTGTCTTGGTTCTCAGCTGGAAATGCTTCTCAAAGTGGGACTGAAACTGTAAAAAGGAGGGGCAAACATCCTAAGATACCCCTCCTCTCTCTCCCTAGTCATCTCACTCTTTGGCACCTGAAAAGACAAAAGAAGCATGTTGGACTCTGTGGGAAGGGTCCTGACCCGAAGAGTTTAATACTGGTGGAAGCATGTGGAGAGAAACTTTGTTTGAATCTAATATTGTTTAAGTTTAGCATTGGAAAGAGTTTTTTATATTTAGTTTTCTTGTAACAATTTCTGACTTTATTGCTATGCTTATTCTTATTTAAAGTCTCTCTCTTTGTAGTTAATAAGATTAATTGTTTCATCTAATCCAGTGTGTTTAACTTAAAGTGTTGGGGGGCAGGTCTACACTACCACATATGTCCATATAACTTGCATCACTCGGGGTATGATAAAGCCACCCCCCTCAAGCAACGCAAGTTACCTCAACCTAAGCACTATCTACCCCAGGTCTATGTCAGTGGGAGACACTCCCCGACTGACATAGCTTCTGTCTCTCACGGAGATGGAGTAATTATGCCGATGGGAAAGAGCTCTCCTGTTGGTATAGAGTGTCTCCACCAGATGCGTTACAGTGGCATAGCTGCATTGGAACAGCTGTGCCAACATAGCGCTTCTAGAGTAGACTAGCCCTAAGTAACTTCATGTATCATGATAAGCTGGTGTGTATTATTTCCTTAAAGGAATGACAAACTTAATATTTTTGGATTGTCTGGGAGAGGTCTGGACAGTGCAGGACTTATTTTTCTGGGGGAAAGTCTGGGATTGGGAGTGTGTTGGGGTCACCCTGGAGTAATAAACAATATTGGTGAGAGCCAAGGTGTGGCTGGCAGACTGCAGTACACACAAGTGTCTGGGAGTGACTGGCATGTTGGTGGCTGTTTGAGAGCAGCCCAGTTGGAGGCTAAAGCAGCAAGGTATTCCCAAGACACCCCAGGTTACAGGCCAGGGGTGACACAGCTGCTCACTGGTTTGGATCGTACCCTGGTATGTCACAGATCTGCAAAGAAGAAAACAATAAATCCCAGGAGTGAGAGTGGATGATGCAATAATGCTACGGAACATCCTAGTAGCTTACCAGGAAATCAAGGACCTCAAGCTGGATAAGAGAGGAAACAAAAGAGCTACTCATCTAAACACCACCCCAAAAGGACAAGGATTCTTAAAGTTTAGCTTTACAAGGCTCATGTATTTGTTCTGTTGAGCACAGAAGGGAACAGCTACAAAACCCACCATTTACAAAATTGCAGAAAACTGTTTTCAGGGAATAAATGACAAAATTTTGCCCTGCAGACAAACTTGGAAGAAATTGCCAAGTAAAATCTGGGAATGTTCAGCTCCTGTGAGGAGATAAGTTAAACATATGACAGACAGCATTATCTGAACTAAGAAAATCTTCTTTATTTATGTTCTAATGTATTTGCTGTGACGTGACAGCAAACATATTTCCTGCTGATTGTTTGGTCATTTTCAAGCTTGTTTTCATGCTGTGTTTATCAGACATCACAGGAGTAATCCACAAGCCGTGAATAGCCTGTATAAAATCACCATGTACTTCATTATCAATATAAAGCAGTTAAGGGAAGAAAATTAGTTGGATGGCAGACTGGGAGGGTGGGTAGGGGATATTAGATGGATGACTCATGGCATGACCAAGTAAACAGACCATGTTATGTAAGCATGAAAGGACTGGTATTGTATATATTATAGCAATGCCCACAACCTATTTATTGTCCGCAGTATAGTACATCTTAGTATATCCATTTTCCTGTTTTCAGGGGATGTATAATTTGATCATTAAAATTCTCTCTGGGCTAGATATGAGTAATAGACTGTAGGAGCTGCAAAGACAAAGTTTAGGTTGAGTAAATAAAACACATTTCTTATAGAAATCATAGAGGTTAGAGATGGGGATAAACCTATTAGTCCAGCCTGCTGTCAGTGCAGGATTGTTCCCTACATTATATTCACCCGTGCTTTGTCTCATCTAGTTGTAAATGTCCCAAGAGATGGTGCGTCCTTCCACCACTTCCCTTGGGAGGCTATTTCACAATTGAATAGAGCTCACTGTCAAGTTGCTTTTTTAAAAAAAATGTCAAAATGCATATGTGAACATCTTTATTTATTTGTTCAGCAGACCATAACTCCAATAGGCTTCCAATACGCATTTTTATTTTTGACTTTTATGTAAATACTAAAAAAATAGATATAGGAAACCTCACACATTTATTTTGCAAAGTTAAGAACGGTTTGTGAAATATTTGACATATACCACTGAAGTATAGAATTGAACCTTTGTTCAAGTTCAAACTGCCTCAGGAACAAACAGTGGCTCCATAGAACTTGTTCTGACCCCTCATAGGTAATGGCAACCTGGGCCATATAATACCCAGAACCTTCAAAGGCTTACAGGCATACTTTAGGTTAAGCACTTTTGTAAATCTTTGCAGGATTGGGTCTTATGTTTGTGAAACAGTCCCTTGATTTCTGTGGCAGTGTGGTGGTGCTGCATTGGACTGAAGCTTCATGTGAGTTCAAAATGGAGGGTCTTATTGAATGAAACATAGAATCATAGCAATATAGGGCTAGATGGGACCTCAGGAGGTCATCTACTCCAGCCCCCTGCTCTGAGACAGGACTAAATATTCCTATCCCATGCCTGAGCAGTGTTTGTTTACCCTGTTCTGAATGGTGGGTGGAAAGTTAATATATTTAACAATCACAGATCAAGCGAAACAGTAGGAGATCAGGAAACATACAGGTCAGCTTTCTATTGGAGGAGAAATTAGTGATGTGGCATCTGGGGATATTTTTATCACAACTTGTTTTTATACCAGTCCTAGAACAGAGGTAATCACAAACATCATAATGGCCATGCCCTCTTCAGAGATAACAACCCAAACACCAGTTCCTGGTTCCCAGGGAGCAACTCGACCCCGAAAATTTACTCTAATTAGACAGATTCAGGCAAAGAGCAAACTCTTTTGCTGCTTGCCACTGCTTCCCCCAAAGAACTGGATCAGACACCAAGAACACTACAGTATCTCTTCCATGACTAAACATTTGCTTGCACACTAAGAAAAAAGTACTTGTAAAACTATGTAACAATGCCATTTGGTGGCCTCTGAAATCCTCATAAAATCACAGAAATTTAGAATTGGAGTGGACCTCAATAGGTCATCTAGTCCAGTTCCCTGCATTGGGGCAGGACTAAGCATTATCTAGACCATCCCTGACCAGTGTTTGTCTTACCTGTTCTTAAAAACCTCCAGTGAGGGTGATCCAACAACTTCCCTAGGTAATTTGTTCCAGTGCTTAACTACCCTTACAGTTGGGAAGTTATTCTTAATGTCTAACATCAATCTCCCTTGCTATAATTTAAGCCCATTACTTCTTGTCCTGTCCTCTGTGTCTACAGAGAATAATTTATCATCCTCCTCTTTATAACAACGTTTTATGTACTTGAAGATTATCATGTCACCCATCAGTCTTCTCTTCTCTAGACTAAACAAACCCATTTTTTCCAATCTTTCATCACAGGTCATCTTTTCTAGACCTTTAATCATTTTTATTGCTTTCCTTTGGATTTTCTCCAATTTGTCCAGACCTTTCCTGAAGTGTGGTGCCCAGAACTGGACAAATATTCTAGCTGAGGCCTTATTAATGCTGAGTAAAGTGGAAGAATTACTTTTTGTGTCTTGCTTACATCACTCTTGCTAATACATCCCAGAATAATGTTTGCTTTGTTTGCAACAGCATTATACTCTTGACTCCATATTTAGTTTGTGATCCACTATAACCCCCAGATCCTTTTCTACTGTACTCCTTCCTAGGCAGTCATGTCCCATTTTGTATTTGTGCAATTGATTGTTCCTTCCAAAGTGTAGTACTTTGCGTTTGTCCTAATTGAATTTCATCCTATTTAATTCAGACAATTTCTCCAGTTAGTCACCTCCTCCCAGCTTGATGTTGTGATGCTGTGTACAAGAAAGGTGACTACTGTTTTACCACTGTTACACAATTATCATAAATCTTGTACAAAGTATGTCATGTAAGGTATCGATAGAAAAGTTATGAATTGCTAAGTACAATGATCTTGTTTATATGCATGTGTCATCTTTGTATCTGAAGTTATGAATATTGGTTGTGCACATGTGTTGTGTTGCATTACTGGGTTATATCTGGGGAGTGTATTTACATTGGGGCCAGCCCATTAAGGACACTCCACTTTCACAATGAGCCATTGAAGAATCTCATCCCACCCAGTACGCCTTTCCTGTGGATGCCTCAGACAGCAAGGAGCCAATGGCAACCCACTGTGATTCAACAAAACATGTAGGGGCATGTGATATGCTCATGTGACCCTGGCCTCCCTCTTGGGCCAATAACTTTCCATACATAGGGGCTGTGGGCTTTGTTTGGGACAGTAAATTCCCATGCACATACCTGAGACATCTCCATTTTGCCTTTTTTCCTGCTCCAAATTCTCTGTGGATTTACAACTAAAAGGAATATTTTGAACTATGGACTGAGGACCTTCCAATCTTTTGGAAGTTACCAGAGAGACTTTTGCAAGCCAGCAGTCTATTTGATCACTGCTATAAACCTGATATAAGGACTTTGCGATCATTTGTACGTGTATGATCTCTTAACCATTTTAATTTCTTTTCTTTAATTAATAAATCTAAGGATTGGCTGATAACGTGACATTTGGGTAAGATCTGAGATACATATTGACCTGCAGGTAAATGTCTATCTGATACTTTGAGATTAGTAAGAACCTCACATAAGGTGAATTGGGTATTTAATAACCTCTTACTACATTAGACCTGTTTGTCTGGGTGGGAGCTAAGGGCCGGAATGCCTAAGGGGGACGGTGTTTGGCTTCAGGTTAACCAGTGTGGTTCTGCAGAGCCTTTTTTGTTACTGACTTGGTGAATCTAATTAGTCAATAAACCTCCAGTTTTGGAGGATTGCCTGCCCTGTTTCTTGAAGTCTGCCCTTAGTGTGGCATTCTCAGTGTGGAGGCACCTGGTCATAGGTATCATCCGCAAATCTTATAAGTGTGCTCTCTATGCTATTATCCAAATAATTTATGAAGATATTGAACGGAACCAGACCCAGGACAGATCCCTGTGGCGCTCCACTTAACGTGCCCTTCCAGTTTGATTGTGAGCCATTGATAACTGCTCTCTCTGGTTTTCCAGCCAGTTGTGCACCCACCTTGTAGTAGGTTCGTGTAGGCTATATTTCTCTAGATTGCAAAGGAATGATATATCAATAAATATTCCCTATGTTGTTATTTGGATATCAATCATTTGTATTGTTAGCCTAAAATTTTCAATGTGCTGCTGAGTTTTGTGTTGAAACACATAACCTTATTATAGAAGACAGGATTGTGGGGCTGCAGTCATTTTTTTCACCACTGAAGAGTGGGTACTTAAAGTTTTTGGCACCTGGGAAATGGTTGTTGCATTCAACAATAATGGATATCTGTATTAGCATTGGCTGTTTCTAAAATGGTCATCAGCAGTGAAATAGTTGCTATTTAGTTTGGTATCATTAGGTATAAAATCAACAGATTCCTGAGATGAAGTGGGCTGTTCACACCTTATGTGTGTTTGCAGACTCAGTTAAACAGCATCATATTGGTTTTCAAACAGTTCTCTTTTGGAAGGGCTTTCTCTGCATCTATAAAGGCTAGAAACTTAGGACAAAATTTCAAATTTAGGTGCTTAAAATTAGACATCTAAATCTATTTATACACTGAAAAGGTGTCCTGGATTTCAGAAATGCTGGTAGTGTTGACTGTGTCAGTCACAGCTGTGGATAGTGAGCTCCTCTGAAAATCTGGCTATTATTTCTGTAAGTGCCTGTGTATTAGGCCCTCATGCCACTGGGCCTCAATCTGGTCTCAAGGAACAACTTAGTGGGTGGATTCTGTGACAAATTCCATTGTCCTGGTATCTCGGAAACATGGGATTCTACTATATTGCCTCCTAGAATCACAGTACTATCTTCTGGAATTCCCTCAGAATTGGCTGGGAATTACTTTATTATTTTTGTTATTAGGCCCATCTCCTGGTACTACAGTCATCCTCTGGACTTTTGAAATGTTTAGGAGGGTGTTGTGATGAATGGAGCTGTATGAAACTCAGTAGTTTTGTTTTTTCAGGAGGCTCATGCTAATTGGTTTTTTGTCTTGTTTTGTTTTGCATAGTTTTGCACCTGTTGGGTTTCATATTGAATCTCAGGTTTGAAAAACCCAAAACTTGGGGTATGGGGAAGGAACAGCCAAGATTTGTTTTATTCAACCAGATGAATTTTCCATGTTTTTGGATTTTCTAATGACATTTTTCTTTTCTACATCTATCTGCCTGTTCACTTATCTAGTCCTTTGTCATTGTAGTAGTTAAAAGTCTATATTATAGTGCAGAAGTCCAATGACTGCCACTTAGATTACACTTCTGTCTCTGACATGGGGGTGGGGGGAGACACCTGTGCTATTCAGACATTCCTATTGTTCAGAATTATTTATAATGAAATTAAAAAGAGAGAATTCCTGCTTCTTCAGTGCCTCACCCCAGCACCTCTCAGAAAGTGAGGTGCTCTGATCGGAGCTGGCTATTAGGAGAAACCAGTGGGAGCAAAGATGAAACTCAGACTGATGTGGTGCTCCTGTGATTCAGGGGAATATGCATAGCCAAATGCCTGTGGATTCTAACACCTATAACAAAAGAATAATAATGACTCTGTAGCCAAGTGCAGGAAATTTGATTTAGCACAGAAATAAATGTTCAAAAGGCGGGAGTTCCTGCCATCAGGGATATTGACCAACACGGACATTTTCAGGGAGTTTTCAGGTCTGTCAGTTCTAAGATGAAAATGTTTCCAGAGCAACTTCCAACTGGGAAGTAAGAGTGTGATGCATCTTGCATGACTGAGCTGGTGCACACAGCACTGCTAGAAGAACTTCTGTCTTGTCTTTCAGAGAAGAAACTCACGTGAAAAGAAAAAAGAACAATTTATTAAAGCAATCCACTATTAAGGGAGGTCACCGTGCATTGGTTTATCTTTGGTAAGCAATGATTTAGCTTCCACCTTCCAAACATGTCTGTTACAATATAATAGGATAAAACACGAATCTCACCATTAAAGTAAACACAAAAATACTTAGTCATCAAAAACAGTCTCATGAAACCTTTCACTGCATCTAAAACTTCCACTATAGTTTCACTTTCATTTCTTTTTTTCAACAACATTTTAGCAACACAAAGTTGCATGCATGTGTTTTTCCCACTTCTAATTTTTATCTTTTTCAGATAACAAGGTTCTGGGGTTGGGTAGCTTGTGGTTGAGTTATCCTCAGAAATTATGTGATTTATTACGCTGATTCTCGGATTCAGATGGCAAAATGCACCTGCACACCTATCATCTCTGAAATAACAGAATACTGATACATATTTCTAGATAGATAACTCAGTACTGCACCTGTCTTGGGTTATGCATCCTCCTGGGTAGCATCTGAAGCTGGAGTTGTGTGGAGTACTGAAAGGCACTGTCTTGGTAGGGGTGGGGAGCAAAGGTGAGGGAACACGAGACACCTTGCACTCTTCTCCCCTCCCACGCATACCTGTGACAGGCCCAGGGATAATGCAGTCCTTAACTGTTCTGCCTCCATTTTAGTAAAAGTTAAAGAATCATGGTTGCATATACTTTGCCAAATGTCAAGAGCCAGCTCCAGCTTCCACTGAAGTCAATGGGAGCAGGAGTAAGCCCTTAATTTACCTATTAAATACTTTTATTCTGAGTAGAAAGAGGCTTCAGTGAACCAATACTGGCCACTGATTCTCAGACAGAAATGTAACACTCATTCTATTCAGCTAGGGAGGGCAGATTTATGTACCACCAGCATTAAAGAGCCTCCTCTAACTTGTCAACATACATTCTTACAAATGAAAAAAGATAGGCATTTGAGGAGCAAGTGTGAAGAATTTCCCATTTATCTGAACGTTAACAACCACAATAGTTTATACAGTTACTTTGTAACTTGGTTCTCAGGTCAGCTGATACAGGATTTCAGAGGCAATTACAGTAAATCAAACTGTAGAATATCCCCATGGGGTAGTTTGAAGATACCTTCGAAAAATGCTCTTCTTTTTTTTTTATCCTCTAACCCTAGAGCTGCCGCATCTCGCAGCTGCTTTCTTTTTGACAATTCGTCACTCCTGAAAAATGTTTGCAAGCACTTTGGATAATTTCCAATTCATTCTTGCAGGAAATGAGGATTTGCTTCCTCACTTGGGATACCTGCTGCTAGGTTTATTCGCTAATAAGCATGATAAATGTTTTAGCCTTTGATCAGTGCTAATTTAACAAGTAAGCTCCACAGAAAAAAGTCTTTGAGGCTCAGGGGCTCAAGATGGTGCATGAGTTGGAAATATGATTGATTGTGTTGCTATGAGAAATTTCCATAAAAAAACTTTTATCACGCTGCTCTGTTCCGAACAATTAAATCAAAAGTGAAAGATAGCTACCCTCGACAAAGGAGAGAGGAAGCAAACCAAACTTCATAGGACTTTGTTTCAAGCTAGATAGGTTGATTTTCTAGGAATATTTTCAGTCTTCTCTTTAAGTGGTGGATTCTTTTCCCTCTGCTGGACATTTTTTATGGGATCCCTAAATAACATCTCGTTCTTTCCATGAAAGATATCATGACATTTTTTAAAATCTTTTTGTTTTCTGGATTTCGAGAAAAAGAGAGAGAGAGAATTATCTCCTGTAAAACTAAATATTTCACAGAAACCTATAAAGGTGGATACCTGGGTGGCAAAGTGTCATAATAGTGAACTGATGGTTGTCATGAATGATGATGTATCAAGTGAAAAGTTGCTTACATTAAAGTATGTTAATTATGCAATAAAATAGCTCTCTTATCTGACATAGGCCCAGCAGAGCATTGGCGACCTAGGAGAAATATATTCCAGTGTGTGTGGAGTCACAGCTCAGATAAAAGGAAGGAGAAAGAGAGATCAGATATCAAATATCAGTAACCTATAAAGTGGAGCAGGGCATTCTGTGTTTCTGTACATCTCTTGGCTATGACCTTCCACTACAGAAGACTCCTCCACTGACACTTGGTTTGAGGTGGCAGCAAACAGAAGACCTCGGGAGACAAAACAAGGCATAGAGAATGATAGCAGCTGCTGTCTTATATGCTTTAGAATGGTCCGATATGAAAAGATATTAAGGCCCTGGATGGTGGAACATAGACAGTGAGATTAGGGAGCAAGACAGTGTATCACATTCAGAGGTGAGCCTGACTCTTAAGTAAGTCTAACTTCATTTAGTTCAAATGCCAAGGGACCAGGAGGAAAGAATGTAGCAAGACAAGCAACTAACAGCTGGATATAAGAATGTGTATTTGAAGTAGTAGTGTAGGGAGAGATTTTCAAAGGCACAAATGGGAGTAAGGTGATGTTCAGTGGAAGCTGAGCATCTAACACTCCTTTGTTGCCCTTGAAAATCTCCCCAAATATCTAATGCTTTCTCCCTGATCCTTGGAACTGGATCCTCCCCACTCACCTACTTTGCTGTGAAGCTGTTGCCACTCCATTGACTTGGGTTGGATAACTCCAGCTTTAAACTGGTGACCTTTGCACTCTCTTGCAGGGTGGCAAGTGAGCACAAATAGAATAGATGTTTGAACAATAGAAAAAACATGAATATTTTAGCAAGTAAATGTGGGAAGTCTGTGTTATTTATGGTATCATATTATTTGTTGTACCTGAGTACTCATAAAAGTACCAGTGTATCTGTGAAAATGTTTGCAAAGCCCAGAAGTTTTAAAAAAATTAACATAAAAGATTATTCATCACAAATTTTATACCAGCAGTGCTTTATGTGTTATTCAGTATTAATTCTTCTGCTTAAAAAGTTTCAGACATCCAATCATGGATCAGAACCAATTCCATGTGACTTGAATGATCAAATCCTATGGCACAAATGATGGAAAGTAAATATTCAAATAGTGACCATAGGTAGTTTGCAATCAACTCATGGGCAGCAATGTCTTTACATAAATTAATCAGCAAATATTTATGAATAACTAATTTTTGGTAGAAATGATGTTGGGTTTGCAAACACTTTGGAAACAGGAAGAAAGGCCAACATTCATTGGATAAAAGACTTACAATAAATAATTTGACAAGCTCTAGTAAGTCAATCTAAGGACATCTTACTGAGTTTTGGGAGTTTGGACCAAATTCTGCTCTCTCTTACACGTCTAAGTTAAATCAATGGAGTGTAAAAGAAGTGGAACAAATTAGGTGAATCAGGCACTGTGGTTTTAGAGATTATCTTTTTATCTCCTATAACAGTGGATGTGACAAGGGGCTAAACCATGTATATGTATTGCCCAGAAGGTGCCCTTTGCAGATTAATAGTTTCATAGATAATAAGGCCAGAAAAGACCATTGTGATCATCTAGTCTGACCTCCTGTATAACACAGGTTATATGACTTCCCTGAATTAGTTCCTGTTTGCACTTGAGCAGATCTTTTAGAGAAACATCAGGTCTTGATTTAAAAATTCTGCTTGAAGGAGAATCTACCATGACACTTGGTAAATTATTTCAATGGTTAATTACCCTAAATGTTAAAAATTTGCACCTTATTTCTAGTCTAAATTTATCTAGTTTCAGCTTCCAGCCGTTGGATTTTGTTATACCTGTCTGGAAGATTGAAGAGCCCTCTTACCAATTTTGTTCCTCATGTAGAGGAACTTATAAATTGTAATCAAGTCACTCCTTAAACTTCTTTTTGGTATGGTAAATAATTTGAGCTCCTTGAATCTATCACTTTAATCCAGATTTTCCTATCTTTTTTTATTATTCTCATGGCTCTTCTCTGAACCATCTCCAATTTTTCAACATCCTTCTTCAATTGTGGTTACCAGAACTTCACACAGTTATTCCATTAGCAGTTGCACTAGTGCCAGATACAAAGGTAGTATAACTTCTCTACTGCTATTCAATATTCATGTGTTTATATATACAAGGATCACATTAGGTGTACTGAGAGCTCATGTTCAGCCAATTGTTCACCATGCCCCCCAAATCTTTTTCAGAGTAATTGCTTCCTCATCCCCTAAACACAGCTTGCGTGATATGTTCCTAATGTATGATTTTACGTTTGCTGGAATGAAATACTTAATGTTTATTATTTATCTTGTAAAAAAATCCTCTAATGGAGACATTTATTTATTTTCCCACATATGTCCTAGTAACTGTAAAATAACTACTGTTATTGAAAGTGCCAGATGATATAGGCAGGTGATAATGTTTGCATAAGAAATTGAATGTATCCATCAATAGAAATTAAATCATTTACCTTATATACATTTGTATGTTCATATTTTAATATTTGTCTTTCCAGTGAACTTAAGCTTTACATTTTTATATGGGGCAGAATATGGAATTTGCTAAATATGAGTTAGTGAGAGTCTCAAGTCATTGTAACATGCACCAAGTTGTCCTGAATAAAGGACTTGATCTCAAGAGCACTGCTAAGAAGTTCTGTAATGTGTGTCAACTTTATTTTTTAAATTATTTCAAGAGGAGGCAGGAGGAAGAGCTGAAGTTTCATTGCCCCAAATGGCATTCCCAAATCATTTTCTATGCTGAGCCATGAGGGCATGTAATTTTGTTTAGTGAAAGTGACCTATTTTACAACTGGGTACATGTACAGGCTAAGCAATATAGTTACAAATCTGGGAGGCAAATTCCCTATTTCTTCTATGATTTCTTTGGTAGTTTGTGGGAGAGGCATGACTATTTTACACCCCTCCACATATCCCGCCCTGGGTAAATGGCTTTATTAAACATTTAAAGATGTCAGGAGAAATCTCCCTCGGCAACATGTTCATTCTCATTGAATATGTGAGTTTGAGTCCTATCCTCATCTTTGACAGGTTTCAGAGTAACAGCCGTGTTAGTCTGTATTCGCAAAAAGAAAAGGAGTACTTGTGGCACCTTAGAGACTAACCAATTTATTTGAGCATGAGCTTTCGTGAGCTACAGCTCACTTCATCAGATGTATATGGTGGAAACTGCAGCAGACTTTATATACACACAGAGAATATGAAACAATACCTCCTCCCACCCCACTGTCCTGCTGGTAATAGCTTATCTAAAGTGATCATCAGGTGGGCCATTTCCAGCACAAATCCAGGTTTTCTCACCCTCCACCCCCCCACACAAATTCACTCTCCTGCTGGTGCAAGCCCATCCAAAGTGACAACTCTTTACATAATCAAGTCGGGCTATTTCCTGCATAAATCCAGGTTTTCTCACATCCCCCCCACCCCCATACACACACAAACTCACTCTCCTGCTGGTAATAGCTCATCTAAACTGACCACTCTCCAAGTTTAAATCCAAGTTAAACCAGAACATCTGGGGGGGGGGGGGGTTTAGGAAAAAACAAGAGGAAACAGGCTACCTTGCATAATGACTTAGCCACTCCCAGTCTCTATTTAAGCCTAAATTAATAGTATCCAATTTGCAAATGAATTCCAATTCAGCAGTTTCTCGCTGGAGTCTGGATTTGAAGTTTTTTTGTTTTAAGATAGCGACCTTCATGTCTGTGATTGCGTGACCAGAGAGATTGAAGTGTTCTCCGACTGGTTTATGAATGTTATAATTCTTGACATCTGATTTGTGTCCATTTATTCTTTTACGTAGAGACTGTCCAGTTTGACCAATGTACATGGCAGAGGGGTATTGCTGGCACATGATGGCATATATCACATTGGTGGATGTGCAGGTGAACGAGCCTCTGATAGTGTGGCTGATGTTATTAGGCCCTGTGATGGTGTCCCCTGAATAGATATGTGGGCACAGTTGGCAACGGGCTTTGTTGCAAGGATAAATTCCTGGGTTAGTGGTTCTGTTGTGTGGTATGTGGTTGTTGGTGAGTATTTGCTTCAGGTTGCGGGGCTGTCTGTAGGCAAGGACTGGCCTGTCCTCATCTTTGTGGACATGTCTGAGCTGAGCTTTAAAATGGAGCCACAACCTTCACCCTATGGAGAATATGGCTATAAGGTGAGGCCCATTGGAATAGGAACAATATGGAACAAGGTGGCATGACTCTCTTCTGAGGGGGACAGAGGCACCCATCTGTCACCCTGACATGGCATCCCAGGAGGTATGCTGCCTGCCAGGGGCCCGTATCTGAGACATTATGGGGGGATTATCAAGGATCATCTGGCCCTCTGACTACTACTCCATGCTACTCATCCATGTGGGCCCTAATGATACTGCAAGGTATGACCCTCAGCAGATCAGAAGTGACTACAGGGCTCTGGGAGTAAGGGTGAAGGTGTTGGGAGCACAGGTAGTATTCTCTTTGATCCTTCTGGATCAAAGTGCAGAGGCCCAGGCAGAGATAGATGCATCCTGGCGGTGAATGCCTGGCTGTGAAGATGGTGTCACCAGGAGGGTTTCGGCTTCCTTGCCGATGGGATGCTGTTCCAGGAAGGACTGCTAAGCAGTGATGAGGTCCACCTATCAAGGAAGGGGAAGAGCATATTTGGATACAGACTGACTAACTTAGTGAGGAGGGCTTTAAACTAGGTTTGAAGGGGGAAGGTGACCAAAGCCCACAGGTAAGTAAAAAACATGGAGACTGGGAGAAGGTTTGGAATTTGCGGGGAGCATGGGCTGTTAGAGCAGGGATAAAGCAGTATCTTAGATGTCTGTATACTAATGCAAGAAGTATGGGAAATAAGCAGAACTCAAAATGCTAGTAAATAAACACACAACTATGACATATTTGGCAGCACAGAGACCTGGTAGGATAATACACATGACTGGAATATTGGTATAAGGGGTACAGTTTGCTAGGGAAGGACAGGCAGGGAAAAAAGGGAGGAGATGTTGCCTTATATATTAAAAATGTATACACTTGGACTGAGATTGAGATGGAAATAGGAGACGACTTGTTGAAAGTCTCTGGGTAAGGATAAAAGGGGTAAAAACAAGGGTGATGTCATGGTAGGGCTTTTTTTAAACAGCTAACCAAATCATCCAAAGCACAGGACTTGGTGGTGATGGGGAACTTCAACTACCCAGATATCTGTTGGAAAAATAACACAGCAGGGCACAGATTATCCAATAAATTCTCAGAATGTATTGGAGACAATTTTTTATTTCAGAAGGTGGAGAGAGCTACCAAGGGAGAGGCTGTTCTAGATTTGATTTTGACAAATAGGGAAGAACTGGTTGAGAATGTGAAAGTGGAAGGCAGCTTGGGTGAAAGTGATCATGTGATAATAGAGTTCATGATTCTAAGGAATGGTAGGAGGGAGAACAGCAAAATAAAGACAATGGATTTCAAGAAGGCAGACTTTAGCAAACTCAGGAAGTTGGTAGGTAAGATCCTGTGTCAAACTAACCTGATAGCTTTCTTTGACAGGGTAAGATGGCTTGTGGATAGTGGGGAAGTGGTAGACGTGGTTTAAACGTGAGCTTTAAAATGGAGCCACAACCTTCACCCTATGGAGAATATGGCTATAAGGTGAGGCCCATTGGAATAGGAACAATATGGAACAAGGTGGCATGACTCTCTTCTGAGGGGGACAGAGGCACCCATCTGTCACCCTGACATGGCATCCCAGGAGGTATGCTGCCTGCCAGGGGCCCGTATCTGAGACATTATGGGGGGATTATCAAGGATCATCTGGTATATCTTGATTTTTAGTAAAGCTTTTGATACTGTCCCTCATGACCTTCTCATAAATAAACTAGGGAAATGCAACCTAGATGGAGCTACTATAAGATGGGTCAAAGCTGGTTGGAAAACCATTCCCAGAGAGTAGTTATCAGTGGTTCACAGTCATGCTGGAAGGGCATAATGAGTGGGGTCCCGCAGGGATCAGTTCTGGGTCCTGTTCTGTTCAATATCTTCATCAATGATTAGGATAATGGCACACAGAGTACATTTATAAAGTTTGCGGACAATACCAAGATGGGAGGGATTGCAAATGCTTTGGAGGATAGGATTAAAATTCAAAATAATCTGGACAAACTGGAGAAATGGTCTGAAGTAAATAGGATGAAATTCAATTAGGACAAATGCAAAGTACTCCACTTAGGAAGGAACAATCAGTTGCACACATACAAAATGGGAAATGACTGCCTAGGCAGGAGTACTGCAGAAAGGGATCTGGGGGTCATAGTGTATCACAAGCTAAATATGAGTCAAGAGTATAATGCTGTTGCAAAAAAAGCGATCATTATTCCGGGATGTATTAGCAGGAGTGTTGTAAGAAAAACACAAGAAGTAATTCTTCCACTCTACTCCGCTCTGATTGGGACTCAGCTGGAATACTGTGTCCAGTTCTGGGCACCACATTTCAGGAAGGATGCGGACAAATTGGAGAGAGTCCAGAGAAGAGCAACAAAAATTATTAAAGGTCTAGAAAACATGACCTATGAGGGAAGATTGAAAAAATTGGCTTTGTTTAGTCTGGAAAAGAGAAGACTGAGAGGGGACATGATAACAGTTTTCCAGTATGTAAAAGATTGTTACAAGGAGGAGGAAGAAAAATTGTTTTTCTTAACCTCTGAGGATAGGACAAAAAGCAATGGGCTTAAATTGCAGTAAGGTAGGCTTAGGTTGGACATCAGGAAAAACTTCTTAACTGTTAGTGTGGTAAAGCACTGGAATAAATTGCCTAGGGAGGTTGCGCAGGGGATTGGACTAGATGACCTCTCGAGGTCCCTTCCAGTTCTATGATTCTATGAAGTGACTTGCCAGGAAGAAGTATTTTTATTAGGGATACAGAGAAATAACAGAAATTCGGAACAACAGAGGTTTGCTGACAAAGTGTTATTTCTGAGACAATATGATAGGTGACGACATGCACACAGTAGACCAGATTCTCAGCTGTTGTAAATCAATTGAATTCCACTGAAGACAATGGAATTATAGAATCATAGGGTTGGAAGAAACCTCAGGAGGTCATCTAGTCCAATCCCCTGCTCAAAGCAGGACCACCACCAACTAAATCATCCCAGCCAGGGCTTCGTCAAGCCAGTCATTAAAAACCTCTAAGGATGGAGATTCCACCACCTCCCTATGTAACCCATTCCAATGCTTCACCACCCTCCTAGTGAAATGGTGTTTCCTAATATCAAACCTAGACCTCCCCCACTGCAACTTGAGACCATTGCTTCTTGTTCTGTTATCTGCCACCACTGAGAACAGCCTAGCTCCATCCTCTTTGGAACTCACCTTCAGGTAGTTGAAGGATGCTATCAAATCTCCCCTCACTCTTCTCTTCTGCAGACTAAATAACCCCAGTTCCCTCAAACCTCCCCTGGTAAGCCATGTGCCCCAGCCCCCTAAGCATTTTCGTTGCCCTCCTCTGGTCTCTCTCCAATTTGTCCACATCCCTTCTGTAGTGGGGGGACCAAAACTGGATGCAATACTCCAGGTATGGCCTCACCAGTGCCGAATAGAGGCGAATAATCATTTCCCTCGATCTGCTGGCAATGCTCCTACTAATACAGCCCAATATGCATTTGGCCTTGGCAACAAGGGCACACTGTTGACTCATATACAGCTTCTCGTCCACTGTAATCCCCAGGTCCTTTTCTGTAGAACTGCTGCTTAGCCAGTTGGTCCCCAGCCTGTAGCAGTGCATGGGATTTTTCCTTTCTAAGTGCAGGACTCTGCACTTGTCCTTGTTGAACCTCATCAGATTTCTTTTGACCCAATCCTCTAATTTGTCTAGGTCACTCTGGACCCTAGCTCTACCCTCCAGCCTATCTACCTCTCCCCACAGCTTAGTGTCATCTGCGAACTTGCTGAGGGTGCAATCCATCCCATCATCCAGATCATTAATAAAGATGTTGAACAAAACCAGCCCCAGGACCTACCCCTGGGACACTCCGCTTGATACCAGCTGCCAACTAGACATTGAGCCATTGATCACTACCCGTTGAGCCCGACAATCTATCCACCTTTATAGACCATTCATCCAATCCATACTTTTTTAACTTGCTGGCAAGAATACTGTGGGAGACCGTATCAAAAGCTTTGCTAGAGTCCAGATATATCACATCCACCATTTTCCCCATATCCACAGAGCCAGTTTTCTCATCATAGAAGGCAATCAGGTTGGGCAGGCATGACTTGACCTTAGTGAATCCATGTTGACTGTTCCTGATCACCTTCCTCTCCTCCAAGTGCTTCAAAATGGATTCCTTGAGGACCTGCTCCATGATTTTGCCGGGGACTGAAGTGAGGCTGACTGGTCTGTAGTTCCCTGGGTTCTCTTTCTTCCCTTTTTAAGATATGGGCACTATATTTGCCTTTTTCCAATCATCCGGGACCTCCCCGATCACCATGAATTTTCAAAGATAATAGCCAATGGCTCTGCAATCACATCAGCCAACTCCCTCAGCTCCCTTGAATTATGCCTATTTACCACAGCTGAGGATGTGCCCTGGTGTTTCCAAGGGGAATGTGCAGAATTAGGGCAAACACAATCTAAGCAAGAGTGTTTAAAAAAAGATTAACAGTCTCCCACCTTTTAGTTAGCTCCTATCTTTGGAGGCTCACTAATGTACAGGGCAAAATGCAACTTCAGCTTTTCTCCTGCTTCCTCTTGAAATAATTTACAAAATAAAGTTGACACACATCACAAAACTTTGTGTCAGTGCAGCAAGCTAAATATACTGCCAAATAGCATTCTCTAGTCAATCATTCCTCAGTAGTTTTCTCTTTCCCAGCATACCAACAAGCCATTTTTACTTGGATTGGCCACAGAGTGTCACTTGGAATTACTTTGGTCATGCATATTTTTTTTCTTTTATTTTGCCAAAGCCACTGCAGCTGCATATGTGCAGTTGGATGCAGTACTTGACACTCTTGAAATTATACTTCATCTTCCTTTCCTTTGCTAGGATTACATGAAGCTCATTAGGATGTTGCTGGCAGAGTCTTTTAAGTTAGCTGCACAAAACTTCAAAAAACATCTTTGGAAGCTTTTTAAATAACAACAGTGTCAGATGTGACAGGACCTTTTAAATATAGTAAATAGGGTTGCTTTGTATGTGAGTAAGATACAAAGCATTTGGAGTCCAAAATATTCAAAAGCAAACTAAAAAGGATGAAAGTTTTTTGTTTTTGTTTTCAATGGAGACCAGAGATTCCTGGAACAAGCCACCTGGGCTAACTAACAATCTACTGTTATTTCTTGCTGTTTTCATGAGGGCTTTATAGCCGTGTTATTTGTTCATCTAGTTTGTTCCTTTGTAAATTAAACTTTACCATCTTGTTTTCCTTAGGATTACATGCATATAGACCTATTGGGCACTACCAACATTGAAGCTGCACAAAACCAGATGGTGTAATTTACAATTTAGGGCTTGTCTTCACTACGGGGAGATCGATGCTGCTACAATCAATGCAGCAGAGATCGATTTAGCGGGTCTAGTGAACACCTGCTAAATCGACAGCAGAGTGCTCTCCAGTTGATCCCAGTACTCCAGCTCTCTAAGAAGAGTAAGGGAAGTTGACCAGAGAGTGTCTCCCATTGACACTGCACAGTGAAGACACTAGGGTAAATTGACCTAAGCTACATCGACTCCACCTATGTTATTCACATAACTGGAGTTGTGCAACATAGGTCAATTTACCCCTGTAGTGAAGACCAGCCCTAACTGTATGGAGAGAGTCTCTTCTAGTGGTTAGGGTGTAGGATTGGGAGACTGAAATGAGCATCCCAAGTTCTTCTTAATTTGAACCAACCCTTTGCACTTCATCACTTTAGGCTTGTAATTCTTTGGGTGAAATCCTGGCTCCACTGGAGTCAATGGCAAAAGTCCCACTGATTTCAATGGGGTCAGGATTTCATCCCCTGAGCTCTGAAATATGTATGCTGCCTCCTTGAGTATGCTGGGATGTATGTCCATCCAGCAAGTGGAATCTGTGTGAGGCCTGTGAGTGATCAACATATAGCCATTCAAATCTGGGTACTTCCTTTTAGAAAACTGGCATTTTTTATCATTCAAGAAGTGTCCTCTGTTGCACCAGTATAACCTCCCAAGGGCAGGGCAATGAATAGACACTGAATTAATGATTTTGCCATTTCTTTCTTGTCTTGGCAATGGATATAGCTGGAGAGTAGTTTACCTAGAAAGCAGATACTGCATCTGAGATTTGTACTGGAAGGTAAATACATATACATATATGCATACACATTTATCTGGTTTGTAATGAGAGAGCGCTAAGGGGACATGAATTGTTTCCTGACGTTAACAGAGAATATTATTGACCTCTAAGTTGAATATCAAGAATCATGTTAATGTGATTATAACAACTTTGATAAGATTAGCCCTTTGGTCCAATTATATCAGGCCCCCATATTTAATATGTCATAAATGATAGGGTTAGCGAAACCAGGTCAGCCAAAATAAGCTTCCAACTTTGCCCGTCACTTTGCTCAAACTCTTCCCTTTTTAACCTGGGCAAAACAACAATAGGTGGTGCTACTAGCTCCGCCTGCATACGTGTGCGTTTATGGACCAGTACGTATTCACTAAGTCACTCTGTCTCTCGTTTTTCTTTATTAATGGATTTCAAATTGAACCTGAGCCTAACATTTTGTGCAGTTTGCGAGGCCTTACGATGTGAATGAGTGAAGCAATGTGGCGAGAATAAGTGACACTGGATCATGTACCATTGCCATTTTCTTGTCCCTTGACATCTGTGGGTTATTGGAGTGAAGTTTGGAAGACTGTATAAAAAAAGGAGACTGGGATGTTTAGCTTTGAAGAAGCCCTGGAGTGAATTCCAAGAGGAAAGTGGAAAAAGATAGTAGCTGTGAAAGATTAAGTAATTGGGTAAAACAGCTTTTGCCGATTTTAAAATGCGGAAACTTCCTTACAGTATAACCATGAGCACTTGGGGACATGAGTGATATTTGTATTGCTCTTTGCATCATTCTGATCTAGTCATCTGCAGGTCCATATGTTTCTGACAACATAGCAGTGGATTCTAGATTTACAAGGGTTCAGAGAATTACTTACTGCATGCAAGTACAATGCTATCATGTTATAAACATAAACACATACTGATTTGCTTTGCGTTAATGTAAATTGTGGTATATGACCATTTTACATAACAAAGTTGAGAAAAGTATTTTGAATTATTGAAGTGGGTTTGATTTGTTAGATACTTAAGATATAGCAATATAATAGGGAACACGTATAGTGCACAGCATTGTATATCTCTAGTTCCACTGATAAGGCTCGGGACTGGGGACTGAAGATTTTCAGGAAATGGGTTTTGTAAGGTGTGCACAACATTCCTTTCTTGAGGTAAGCTATTGCTCTTTTATAAATTGGGATTGGTATGCCTATAGTTATTTTGGTTTTGCTAGAGGGTGTGTGTATAAAAGGAACACAGTTGTTCACTGTGAATATGTAATGGACAACTAGACTATGTTGTTTTATTTGGCTTGATCTGGATTTATGAAGTGACAGTGAATATAATCTCAGGATTTATGGACTGCCGATGTATTATATCCTAGGAACAGTTGCAGATGTGTTAATTGGACAGTAGTTCTGCTTTCAGATAGCCTGAGGAGATTCACTTCCACTGTTATAAAAGGCATTAAAATACACAAGAAAAGTGCAGCCTTTATTTAACAGTATACAGAATATTGATGTGTATATATAACCGTGTGATAACTTTCTCCCTCAATTTGAAACACTATAGTATGTTTTTTAATCCAAAGTGCCCATCCATGGAGAATTGAGTAATAAAACAGTGATCAAGTAAACATCAAGATAAGTTCTGTACACTTCTGATTACTACCCCGATGACTTCTTTATTCAGGAACAGTAGTCAGATTTGCTTCTTTGTAAAGAAACTGCAGGACTGACAGCACACAATAAATCATGTCTAACAACATGCCGAAAAACTGGCAAGAGACCGCTTATACAGTGACAAATACAGCTGACAACAGGTGTACACATCTGTTTTTAGGATTTATGAGAAGAGAATACAAACAAGGAGAAGGGGCTACTTAGTTTTACAAGAGACATTTAAAAGCCTTTTATTTCTTTAGCATTAATAACATAAATACAAGGAATACCTAAAAATAAGATGTACAAATTATTTTTCTTTATTTTGAGCACAACTAGATTATGAATGGACTCTCTGGATTAGCATTTTGATTATCAACTGCTGCTGCAAATATATGATGAGCTGATATTAGAATGGTTCTTTAAACATACTGATTAAAGACACATTGGTGCTGCTATTTTTAACACATGCATTCAGGTATAAATCAGTTTTGAATTCTGCATCCAAAGCTTGAAGTAAAAAAATTCCAGAATTTTATCCCTCATTCTTTCATGCAAGATGAAAATGCATTATTAAAAATATTTGTATTATAATGAATGACTTCATAAGAAAGGTCAACAGATTCACACGCTTATAACTATCTCATAAAATAAGGTGCCTGCGTACAAAATAAGACAAAATTCTACTGAAATTGCAAAGAATTGTTTGGTATCAAACCTTCAAATAACTGAGCTAGTTTTAGGTAAAGATTAAACTTTTACATAAAATTAAAAAAAAAAAAAAAACCTGACATGGACTCAACCCAGTTCCTTGTGAATAAAAATCCATTTTATAAATGCCACTGTCACAACTGATACAGTTGTTGGTACATCATCACCTTGAATATTGTGTTCCATTCTGGTCAATCCATCTTAAAAATATTGCAGGAACAAAAGAGGTCCAGAAATGGGTGATAAAAATTATGAGGAACATGAAGAGACTTCCGTATAATTAGACCTTTAGAGCTTTGTTTAGTTTACAGAGGAAGTGATAAAAAAAAATTAAACAATGTTTAATCTGTGGAACTCATCGCCACAGAATATCACTCAAGTGGACATTCATCAGAATTCATAAAAAGGATTTGGCATTAATATGAATAATGAGAACTTCCATAATTCTGTGATATAAGACAAAACATGTATAAATGGTAGAAACCCCCATGCTTAAGGGCATGAGCCAACTACTAAATGCCTGGATTTAGGAAGAAACTTCCCCTATAGATTGGTTATCACATAATTGTTTATTACAGAGTTTCTTGCACCTTTCTCTGAAGTATATGGTACTCATCACTGTTAGAGATACCAGACTAAATAGACCACTAGTCTAATCTGCTATGGCACTTCCTGTGCTCCTATAATTCTACTTCCTTAAAAGAGGCCAAGGATTGTCCAGGCAAGAAGAGTGAACTATCATCTCACCTGTAGAAGATCGTCCCTCCAGGTCAGTGTTAAGGGACTTTGGTGTGGTAACATGGGGAGGTTTAGACTGATGTTGCCAATGCTGTTCTTGTCTGTATGGCTAAGCAGAGGAATTCAGTGTTCATCGGTATCAGTCTGCCATCTTTCACCATTGCTAGTCTCTTAAAATATAAATATATAAAGAGACTTTATGAAGTTCAGTAACAAGTAGGCAATTCAGCTTTTATCAGAAATACTGGAGTGATACTGTAGTTAACTAAAATATAAAGACTCTAGGACTGTGGCATTAGTAATTCCAGTTAAATTAATTCAGAAAACCTAAACCACATCAGTATTGAGATAGTCAGAGAGAGATTCACAAAAGTAAGACATTCACAAGTAAGGATTTAAACAATACTCGGACACAAAGAGGCACAGCAGGATGCAATTATGATGGCACCCTCATTGTGTCTGAGGAATGGAGGTTATTCTTTTGAAATTCCTTCTTTTGTGTGTCTGTCTCATGACCTTACTATCCTCCTTATGCTAGTTTTATAGTGAATTTCCTTAGATTTTTCAAAGTAATATTTAGTCAAATGTCATGTATAGTATGATTATGTCTAAGTACATAATTAAGGTAAATATATGTAATTACAGTATTATAATATCCAATAACCTTGTAAAGACCCTTTTCATACTTTGTGGGGAAAATTGTGTGATGCATATACACTGTAGCTGTTCACTGAACTTCAGTATCTCAACCATTAGGGTTTTTTAAAGGAAACAAAAGTGTTCAATTTACCTGAGAGATTAATTCATTTCAAAAGATGATTTGAAACATGTCACAAGTTGGCTGGCCCCAAAGCAGGTCCATATCCCCTGTGTCAGAACAGGTGCTACTACTTGGACAGTTAAGAGGGTGGGACATCATCTGGAGGCCAGGGAGAGACTAGTGAGAAAGAGCTATGTAAGAGTCAGTCAGGAAAAGTCAGTCAGGATACTGGAGGAAGTCTCTGGGGGAAAGTTGCAGAGAGTAGAAAGCTCTCTGCAAGCTGTCTGTGGGAAGAGGGAGGAATTGGCTAGAGGAAGACTGTATGCTTGGGACCTGGGAGAAGGCTGAAGGCAGGAGAGTAGCAAGTGGGGTTTGCTGGCCAGTGTCCCCAAGCCAGAGAGGGCTGAAGGCAGGAGGAGCAGCAGAGGGAGTTGCCTGCTGGCCATGAACTGGAGAGACAGAGCCCAGGGTGGGAGAGAGCTGAAGGGATAGGAGCAGTGGGGAAATTTACCCTCTGACATCTCTGGGGCTGGAAAGCCAGATCCAGAAAAACTCTGAGAGGTCCAGGGGGAATTAAGGAGGTTTCCCATCAGAGAAGCTGTGGGGGTTCCTGCTGGGAACAGTAGGGTTGCATTCTAGGTAGAAAGGGCTGGGGTGACTGTCCTAGTATAAGGAGAGGAGAGGATCATGCTGGAGAGCTGGGGTCCAGTGAGGAACACTGGGACCATGCTGGAAATCCAGGGCATGGTGAAAAATGCTGAGGCAATATGTTTCATGTACTGTCTGGATTATGTGAGGGGAGTTCTGGATTATAGTTGTGGGACTCTTGTTATGTCTTACGTGCATAGGATTTTTATAATAAATGAACACTACAAGGGCTATGTATATATATATGGTGTGTGTGTGTGTGTGTGTGTGTGCATGGGAACATGGTTTGACTATTTCTGGGGACTCAGAGGAGGGAAACTAAGGCAGGATGCATAAGTAGTGCCTGTCATGCTGTGGCTGGCCAGGAGAAGGCACTGGTGGGGTGGGGTGGGGTGGGGTGGGGGAGGGGAGGGAGGCTTGCCCTGTGACAAAATGTTTTTGTATGTTATCTGAAAGCAAAATGTGATCTGAAAACTATCTTAAATTCATTTTGTTTTAAGTCCTAACACAACTCACAAAAAGGGTTTCTTTGGATATTTAGTAAACAAAAATTGCTTTGTGGTGACTGCTTTAGGATAACCCCCTTTCTTTATGGGCAGGAATTTATCCATGCAATATCCCTTCCCACTACTCTGAGTTATGCCCTTAAGGCCCCCATGCATCACGTTGAAAACAGGCTGTTTTGTTTTAGTGCCAGTCTGAAGAGAACTTTTAAAAATTATGTCCTTGCTACAGCCCTAAAACTAGATGTTTTAATGAAACTGCTTATATAACTATAATTACAGTGGTGCTATCAGGGGCCATTACAATAATTATCAGGCAGTTTATAAACACAGGCAGAGCCAAATTAAGGCAAATATAAATAAGATATTTTTCAAGATACTGGATGAAATGAGTAAAATTTGAGTGCACATACTAAGTACTAACCATGGATTCAGTCCTGCACTCCTTACTCATTTGAACTAATCTCACTGAGTTCAACATACATTGTTATTAGTAATATAGGACAAAGGAACCTATTGGTTTAGTAGTCATGGTAGAATCTGGATTTATTGTTTTGCTGTAATGATAAGATACCTCCCTCATGATGTAGCTCTGTTAAAGTCATATTTGCATGTCGCACTGCTCATGATAAGCACCACGTGCCAAATACTGTAGAACTCATTCCATGCTCAGGCAAAACTACTATGGAAGTCAATGCTGAATTAGGATTTAGCCCTAAATTAGCATAGTTTAAACAGAATGAAGAAAGTGGCAGGTGATGGGGAGGATTTTTATGTTAGAAGAATTTGATGAAATTGGCTTTGTCTCATAAGGTATATGCATAAACCTGTCAACTTCCAGCAATGTTAAATAATCAGTCGGGTGCCAAGACTGCACTCAGAAACTTTCCTTGTAGTGAGGATTAAGAACTTTAAATGTTAGTTCATCTAGTGTCAGCACACATCACAATGTGAAACGAATTCCCAGACTTCCGTTCTGACACCAATGCCTAGCGACAGCTAAAGCAGCATAGCAGCAATGCTAATTACACTAATAATCCTGCTAAGTAGGATAATATATATATTCACTCTAATGAAGCTCTAACGTACTTCAGAATTCCGAGGGAAGTATAGTTGACATATCAGAAAGAATGGCTGATGGGATAGAATGTAACTCTTCATCTGTCTCTGGAAATTCTTGGGAGACATCCGTAAAGAGAGAGTTAACTCTGGAGTGGTTGCTGGGTCTTGTTTTGCTAAAAGGGGTTTTGTTAGTTTGTGGATACTCTTTTTTTCTTTTCTCAAGGTGGTCAGCAGGACATTAACATCTGCTGCTGAATTTGCTGGACAAAGGCAAACAGGACTTTGATTGTTACCAAGCTAAGGCAAGTCTTCATTGCAATTTCTCTGCTGGCAAAGAGAAGCAGGTTTAAAACAAATTGTCCTTGACATAGAGCTATAGTCAACACAGGAGTTGCCATTTAGAGGTGATAATGAACCCTCTGTTTTCACACAATGAGAGTTATTTTAGTATTTTCTCTTTAGCTACTTGCTGTTTCTGAAAGTTCATATTGTTAGATAAGTTAGCTCGGGAAATGGAACATTATCCTGTCTTTTATACCCAGTTCATGAAGAAACAATTGATTTAGAGAGTCAGGAGATAAGAGGTGCTGCTATTCAGAAAATTCAAAGAGCCAACTTCTTTCTAATGGAGGCTCAAGTCCAGCAGACAGCTTGATTGTTTTGAATGTTTACCCTCGTCCAGCCCTATTTCACAACGGCCTTTCAGATTATTCACATTGAATGATCATCTGACATAGCTTGGCACTTAGCTGCCTGCAAGTGCTCAAAGGAGTCCAAAGTAGTTTTGTACATCTAACCTTCTAGTTACATCTCAATCATGACTGGTAACAAAATAGTGGATTGCCACATGGGGAACAAGAGCAGCAGCTGAGAAGAGCTTGCAGAAATCTCCACATTCCAGGGCACTTTCCCCACAGCCACCAGCACCAATTGCAGCTAATGTTACAGTGGGCAGAGAATGTCCAATCTGCCCCCTCCCACTGGATCCAAAAGGGTACTCTCCTATTTATCAGGATCAGCAGATTTCCTCTCCCTATCTACCTGAGGGGAAACAGTAGCAACCAGGACGTCTTCACAGTCACACGAAATCAAACAGCTCTGAAACTTGAACTCTGTATATCTTTTTCTCATTTGCTATATTGACATTGATTGTTGACCACACCTCCTTACCTACTTCCTCTCTTATTGCTGTAGCTGCCCATCCTCACTCTCACTGATCATTGCCCTTCCCACTTGCCTCACTTCCTTGCATTTCCATTTCTACATCCCTCCCATACAATTTTCCCTCTTCCTTCACTTACTCCTTCCTTTTGGTTCCACAGTTCCTTTCTGTCCCTCATTCTACCACTCTCACATACATTCTCCCAAATTCCCCAATTTCTATAATATGAATAAAACATATATTTAAAATGGGGGAAATTTTGCATCTAATCCTCACTCTGACTGCACCATTTCTCTCTAGTCTCTTTTCCCCTCATTTTTCATTTGTGTTTTGTCTTTTTAGATTGTAAGCTCTTTGGGGTGGGCTTCATATCTCTTGCTATACATTTGAAAACCCTCAATCCATTATGGGCACAACCACAATATTGATGGTAAAATACCATGAAAATGTTTGCGCTCTCCTTTCTGTGGATTTTTGGATTAATTTTTTGATAAATGGAATACCGGGGTTTGCTTTATTGCAAGTATTTAGGAATGTTTTGATGGTGAAATGACAGATCATTTTGAGACTATATATTTCAAAGACCAATCCATCAGTACTTACTCAAATATTAGTCCCCTGCCATGCTAGCACCAGGCGGAGGAGCTAATGAGAGAGAGTTCTCCACAAGCATTCTCTCTTCCTCCCAGACTTCATGCTGTTGGAGGAAATAGTGTGTTGCTTGCCCAAACCCAACAGATCTTTGTGGATCCATGGGAGGCCAGGGCACTTAAGTCCTTCTTCTCCACACCAGATGACTCCTGGCGGCTGCATGCCCCAGCTCTCTGATGGCACTGCTCCACTGAGGCCACGGCAGCCAACAGAATCCACAGTGGGGCTACAGGGCCACAGTTCCCCAACCTGTCTACTTCTCTCCACCTGTCCATCCAGTTTCCTCTCCCAACCCCCAGTACAGAACTTGGACACATGAAGAGGGACCTGCCAGGATCAGGATGAGGCTGGCATACTGCAGAAGCAGCTGATCTTCCCATTTCTGTGTGAAAGATCTGTCCATATGAGGATAGGAGAAAGATGATCCAGTCCCTTGTACTGGAAATATATTATGAGCAGAATCCTTGTCAAGAAGAAAATCCTGTCTGCATTGTTTTGGGAAGTAAATAGCATCACATGTCAAACACCATCACCTGAGCAGCACAGTTAAAACTTGTCTGTAAAGGAATATTACTTTGACTGGTGAATGACATAGTGGAATTTGTATAATATGGAATGCTGATAGTATTACAAACTGATTTACATGTACCTCTGATTTTCTATTTTGCATCTGTAATGCTAGAGTTATTAACAGCAGGATTATGCAAAATTTAGGAATATTTTTTCATGACCTATCATGAAAAAATATTTGTCATTTGCTTCCAGGCTACTTCATGGCTTCAAAATTTTAGTTTTTCACAAAATTAAATGGTTCCTCTTTTTGTTTTTGTTTGCACTGCAATATGCCTCATTTAAAAATGGCATGTGCTTTAGTGCCAAGGCTGATATTTGCTGGCATGTTTCTGCAAAGTTTTGAAAATTATGGTGGCTTCTTTCCAAAATAGGAACATTCCCATGCAAAAATGGTTCCATTTTTGAGGCTTCTCAAAAAAGCATCTAGTATGGTTCTTAATACATGCATGTTTGCAGAATGCAGAGCCACTCAACTTCTTCTGAAACTGGATTGATCCAGTGGGCTGTGAAACCTAGAAAAGACTTTGATTTTTTTTTCTGGGTCAATGTATCTACTGAAAATGAATATTTGCTTCCTGTCTTTAGTATTAGTATATATGGGATCATATCTGAAACAAACATGTGGAAAGGGAGCAGATAGCAAAGCTTTAATGGTCTCATCAATCATCTCAAGTCCAGATACTCCACAATAGAAACTGAGTAGTTTATTAACTGTCATCATTTCTCCAAAGGTAATATGGGTCTTACTGCCCTCTAGAGAATCCACTTTTTGGGCTGCACAGTAGTTCTTTGCATGACTTGTGGGATTTGCCGATGGACTGAAATGTATAAATGCTGCTCTCTGTTAACTCTTTCACTGGTACCCCTATAAGCTTCTTGCTGTTTTGGTAAAAATACTGTCATAGCTAAGGGTAAGTTCCTAGATGTAAATGAGAAATGTGGTTATCCATTAAGCTTCAGTTTGATTCTTGTCGCTCATTGGGGAAGAATCTCTATACAATACTTTTTTATCTTGTTCCATCTGGAACCAATCCTCTCCCACTGAAGTCAATTACAAGATTTCCATTAGCTTCACTGGCAAGGGATTGGGCTTTCTCTCCCTCCAGTCTATTTCATCTAATCTGTTTTTTGACTTCCCTCCCTAGTTCTAATACACCATCCATCCCAGTAGTATCTGGCTACTGGAACTCAAAAAGAAAGCAGAGGCTGAAATTGTTGAAGTAAAGAATCCTGGAAGATACATCTAGCTGAATAGACTATCTAAGATTATATTTATATTTGATTTTATAATCAACCCTTGAACTAGAAAATCATGTTTCCTTTTAAAACTGTACATTTTCCCTTATTTTTTTCCATCTTAGAGTTTTAAAAATAAATAAACAAACCCCAACATTAGGTATCCCAACATTAGGTATCCCAACATTAGGTACATCTAAATAAGGAGTGATTCCATTGAACTCAATGACATTAAACTGATATCAAAGAGATATAAGATTTAAAACAAGGCCAGTTGTTTGTGGAATTTTTTTTCTGGGTACTTTGGAATCCAGATGTCATTTGAAATTAGACCCTTAAAATAAGTTGAAAATCTTTTCACTTATCCATTTAGTAAAATAGAATTGAAGAAACAATTTGTTGTGACTCCTCCTACATATATGTACACCGGGACTGCTGCTGAGCCCACTAAAGTCATTGGAAGCATGATTCATCCTGTTTGTTACATCTATGACTTTGTGCAACGAGGACTAATGGGCTTTCATTCAAGGCATTAGTGTTTCTATTGAGATATTGTTCTCTCATGAAATAAAGAGAAGAATCAAGGGTCACTCAAAGTGTCTTTCTTGGCTGGTAGTCAATAACGAACACCTTTATCCATTCCCCACCAACGTTCTTCTCAGAGATACACTGGGAAAGAACATTTTCTGCGACTGAGCCAATTGCCTGTGCTTTTTAAAAGTCCGTATTCAAACAATATTGAGGAACAATATCTTTACTAAAATATGTTTGTTGTTAGCCATAGAATTAGAATTTGGGGATGGGGAAAAATTAATTTACTCAGAGCCCCAGTATGGTTTTTCCCCACTGTGCATTACATTGTCAAGTGTTTTTTCCCCAGTCCCATTCTAAGTATAGGAACAGTAGCCTGAGAAACAGTCACCATGCGCTACAAAGGAGGAAAATCATTGAAACAGAGTATAACCTTCATGGCAGTACAATTTTGTGCCCTTTGGAACTGCAGTAACTATTTTACCAGATATCAAATAAGTTCCCAGCCCCAGAAACACAAGGTTTCAAGAAAAAAATTGGGTTCAGATTTTCATTTATTCATTACCTTTTTTTTGGCCCTTTTTTAGTTCAGGATAAAGTTGGTGAAAGATGACTATGACAATCGGTGTCCAGATAGCACTGGAGAAAAGGGAATCTGAATACCAAAGAATAAGCGATTGAATCAACTGATTGTATACAATATTATTCTACTATAAAAAGTGTATTGAGTAAGATCTTTTATGAAAGCTGATGACATGCTCATCATTAATATCATTGTGTGATGTATGTGTGGACAATGTACAAAGAGCTGTGTGTGTAGGTATGTTGGAAATATGTTCATAAAATACCTTGTGGAGAAACCTGAAAAACAAATTTGTCCTAGACAAAGGAATGTGGATTTGCCAGTCTGACTGGGTCCAGCTTTGTAAGGCAGAGAGAATGGAAGTACATTTCCGTCTGAAGTAAGCACCATTTATCAGGAGGATGAGAAAAAAGCACAGGGCCAGATTCCTTGAGCAGAAAGAGCAGGGTAGAAAAACGGTATCTGGGGATATGCTTCAAAAGAATACATTTCAAACATTTACTGGACTATAAAAAGAAGGGAAGAGAACCCTTTAGCTATCCATCACTTAAGGAATGAAGGGAGCAGCACCCTCTGATTCTGTGAATGTTGAATCCTGCCAGGAAAGGGCTGGATATGCTGTAAGTGGGAAAGCTGTTTAGGCAAAAACATAACTTGCTAGAATAAGTTTTAGGCACTAGATAGTGTGTTATTTTGGTTTTGTTTGTAACCATGCCTCTCTCTTTTTATCCTGCTTAGTATCACACAAATCTCTGTTCTTTATTAGTAAACTTAGTTTTAGTTTTACTATAAACCATCTCGGTATTGAAGTAAAGAGTGAGTCCTCAGCTAACCTAGCTGGCTGACGTCTCTGTCTCTTTGGAGGCAATGAACGTAACAATTTCTGTGAATGACCAGTGAAAGGGATCGGACACTGCAGGGAGACGTCTTGGGGACTAGGGACCAGACTGGCTGTTACCTGCAAGGCAGGGTTAAGACGATCAGTCTCAGTGTTTGCTGGTGAGGAGGACAGACAGTTCATGCCCCAACGAAGCTCTCCCTTGCTGAGGCAGAGGGGTGACACAGTAGCTTACAACTCTGAGTGTCCTGAAGAGACCCATCACAATGACAGGTTCAAATAGTGCCTGTGTTTATGGATGGGCAGCGGTAGTTCAGTATTGCCCAAACTACTCACTAATATGTGTTAACTCTCACCTACGCAGACTAGCCCTAAAGGTGATGTAGGAGTTCAGTTTCCAAGCCTATTCAATCTTCATCTCTTGCTAAAACAGGCAATACAGCTGGGATTTTAAAAAAGCACCCAGCATTGGCCTCACTGTGCTCCCGTTGCAATCAGCAATGGAGCTGAGTTAGGCCAACACTTGGAACTTTTGGAAATCCTACATTAAAAGAGTGGAAATGACATTTACACCAAGCCAGAGTTGAAGCAGAGAGAGAGAGATTAAAAGTTCCATATGCCTTTACCTGTGGATTGGCCTTTCTAATCCAAATTTGGAGGATTTCTAATGGTGTGTCCAAATCAGGCTTCTATCGTGGTTATATCTTGCTAAGCTCTCATTTTTTCCCCTGGGAGTAAGCTTTGCATTGTGGGAGTATCTTGATAAATTTATTGAGACAGATGAGACTAGAAAGCACAGCACAACCTTCAAAACAGTGCTTTAATTTGAAATGGTGAAGCACTTTAGACTAGTCGCTTTAAAGTATGCCCCTTTCTTTCTTCAAAGCAGTGTTAATAAGAGCTCTGGTAAAGCAGAATGGTAGCAGTAATGGGCATGTTTTCAAGTGACATCTCTAATTTGTAAATGTGGCTCAATGGCTGTTGTTGAAGTTATTACATTCTGAGCTTTAAATCAGAATGTACTTGTTAATTCTCAAGTCTTTAATTTCATATATATTGCCTGTAGTATGTTTTTAAGGTAGATAATAAATATCATGAACCAGACTGTGGTTGCACAAGGACTCAACTCTTCACTGCCCCAAATACAGACCCGGTACTTAAAGGCACAACGGAGTTTTAACATGCCTATTGTAGTTTAATCAAATACAGTATGAAATGTTCACAAATTTGAATGTAATATGTATAACATTGTAAGGCATGACATTAATTTTGAATTAATATTTTGTTTTTATTTTTAAATTTAAAGTGAAGGCAAGATTAAGGATTGTTACCTTTTTTATGTATTATCTGTGTTGCATAGTTGTTGTATGATTTTCACCCTTCACAATGAAAAATGTACTTGTGTACCAATCTGACACAGTGTGAAGCTCCTCTCTTAATAATGTATGTAGATTTCAGGATGAACTGGATTTTTCTTCCATCTCATGTAGTTCGGATGGAAAAACCTCAAAAAATTTGGTCCAGACAGTCAAAATACAGATGCTTATCAGAACTATGGGAACTCCTTTGGCCAGATCCTGGCCCCCTTCTAAAGCTCTCTGGCTCTGCTCTTTTAGTTCAAAGGGGCTGTAAAACTGGCTTAGCCACACAACCTTACATGTTAAAACATAAAGGTAAGATTATAGGTCCTGCAGTGCTTCAAAGACTCCTTCTAGAGGATTATACTCTGCAGTGACCACACAAAGTGGGACAAATTCATCTGTCAGTTACATTAGTATAAAATCCAAAGTAGCTCCACCAAAGTCATGGAAGTTACTCCAGATTTATGAGAGTAAAGTGTGAGTGTAAAGTTTGGCCCATTGGGGGTGAGGTAAGGAGACATTTTCAGCCTTCATTCAGAATTTATTTCCCTTTCTGGGTATGATCTTTTATATTATTTTCTAACAGCTTTTTGCATTAAATAGCCTACAGCAGAGCCAGAAAAGGTCAACTATGGATGCAGATGCCTCTATTGCAGCAGAATAAACCAAAGGGCACCAGGGTCTTTTTGCTGCCAAGCTCCTTCACTGGTCACTCATAACAGAGAGCCTGGCAAATGAAGGACCCAGGTGTCTCTGTTGGGGAAATACAAACCAAAATGCCATCTGAGTCCTTCATCTTCCATGCTTACCCGGCCATTTCTGTAGACACAGTTCCTGAGCAGAAGCTGATGAAAGGGGTAAGGTTGAAGGGAGCCATGTGCCATAGAGCCAACAGTGGTAACATATAGTGCCAAGCGAGTAGACTGCAGCTGCTGAAGAACTGTGTTTCCATTTCCTAAATGTGAATCTTGTCTTATTGGAAGCCATAATCTATATTTAGCTACAAGCTGCTAATTTGTTCAAGATTAAAGCTGACTGTAACGCCAATATTTTATATTCCTCTTTGCGTATCATTTGGGCTGTTCTTATGTATGTGATGCTAAGGGAACTGATATATACATATACATATTTCCTTAAGAAAGATATATTATAGTACTAATTCATTTGGTGATAGATCATAAGAGAAATGTTAGAAAGGGGGAATAGGGCTCACACATGCTATAAATTCAACATCTCTGCAAGCAGAGCCAAAGAAACGGTATCTATTTCAGCATGTGTTCAGTGCTCAGTATAGTACCATTCTGCATATAAAAGTTTTTCCGTGTTGACCAAAATAGATCGTTGGTAGCCAAAAGTCACAGGGCAAGTTGGATACCTATATCTATTATATCTAAAATGGAATTAGGGGAGAATACTGCATTTCTATCAGATTTCAAATAATTCCTTCCCAAATCAAATCTTACCTTCTTGCTCCTATTTATATGACTTTCTTCTGCAGATTTACATAATCAGCATTGTCATCTGTGTTCTGTAGGCTCTGAATTAGTAAAATAATTTTAACTGCTTACATGGTTGTCTTTTTTGTAAATAAGTTGAGCTCTCTGTGACATTCTTCACTTACCACACTGATAAAACAAGTTTCATATTCTGTACTCTTAAGCACAGCACCCCTGTCCCCACACATGTGCACATTATTACTACACCAGTCTGACATAGAATCATAGACTATCAGGGTTGGAAGGGACCTTAGGAGGTCATCTAGTCCAACCCCCTGCTCAAAGCAGAACCAATCCCCAACTAAATCATCCCAGCCAGGGCTTTGTCAAGCCTGACCTTAAAAACGTCTAAGGAAGGAGATTCCACCACCTCCCTAGGTAACGCATTCCAGTGTTTCACCACCCTCCTAGTGAAAAAGTTTTTCCTAATATCCAACCTAAACCTCCCCCACTGCAACTTGAGACCATTACTCCTCGTTCTGTCATCTGCTACCACTGAGAACAGTCTAGATCCATCCTCTTTGGAACCCCCTTTCAGGTAGTTGAAAGCAGCTATCAAATCCCCCCTCATTCTTCTCTTCCGCAGACTGAACAATCCCAGTTCCCTCAGCCACTCTTCATAAGTCATGTGTTCCAGTCCCCTAAACATTTTTGTTGACCTCTGCTGGATGCTTTCCAATTTTTCCACCCTTTTTCTACCCTTCTTGTAGTGTGGGGCCCAAAACTGGACACAGTATTCCAGATGAGACCTCACCAATGTCGAATGGAGGGGAACGATCATGTCCCTCGATCTGCTGGCAATGCCCCTACTTATACATCCCAAAATGCCATTGGCCTCCTTGGCAACAACGGCACACTGTTGACTCATATCCAGCTTCTTGTCCACTGTCACCCCTAGGTCCTTTTCTGCAGAACTGCTGCCTAGCCATTCGGTCCCTAATCTGTAGCAGTGCATGGGATTCTTTGGTCCTAGGTGCAGGACTCTGCACTTGTCCTTGTTGAACCTCATCAGATTTCTTTTGGCCCAATCTTCTAATTTGTCTAGGTTCCTCTGTAACCTATCCCTACCCTCCAGTGTATCTACCTCTCCTCCCAGTTTAGTGTCATCTGCAAACTTGCTGAGGGTGCAATCCACACCATCCTCCAGATCATTTATGAAGATATTGAACAAAACCGGCCCCAGGACTGACCCTTGGGGCACTCGACTTGATACCAGCTGCCAACTAGACATGGAGCCATTGATCACTACCCATTGAGCCTGACAATCTAGCCAGCTTTCTATCCACCTTATAGTCCATTCTTCCAGCCCATACTTCTTTAACTTGCTGGCAAGAATACTGTGGGAGACCGTGTCAAAAGCTTTGCTAAAGTCAAGGAACAACACGTCCACTGCTATCCCCTCATCCACAGAGCCAGTTATCTCGTCACAGAAGGCAATTAGATTAGTCAGGCATGACTTGCCCTTGGTGAATCCATGCTGACTGTTCCTGATCACTTTCCTCTCCTCTAAGTGCTTCAAAATTGATTCCTTGAGGACCTGCTCCATGATTTTTCCAGGGATTGAGGTGAGGCTGACTGGCCTGTAGTTCCAAGGATCCTCCTCCTTCCCTTTTTTAAAGATGGGCACTACATTAGCCTTTTTCCAGTCGTCCAGGACCTCCCAGACATCTTTCTCTGTCTTTGATTTATGAACATGTTTTATGAAAGGCTGTCCAGGTAAGCAGTACCCTTTACCTACTTAGTGCCTGCTTCCCTAATGAAATTTTTATGAGACAAAAAACCTGGGGAGAAATATCTGGTTTTCACTTTACAAAATGTCCTCAGAAAAACTGAAAATGTTAGTGGAATTACAAGGATTCTGTAACATTGTCATTTGTCTGTGTTTTTAATGAAGCAAATGTTATTATAGTTATTGCTATTATTATTTGTGTAGTACCCAAAAGTGCTTCACAGACTCTGCCTCAAGGAGTTTAGCCTGGGCATAAGTTTAAGCACATGTATTATTAGGCCTTGCAGCATCAGGGTCTAATTTGACATTTTATCCAAACAAAAAAAAGGGGGGGGGGCAGGGGTAGAGACAAAACGCAAGGTATTACCCCTACAGTTATTTGACCTCATGATTAATTGCTACTTGGTGGTGTTTCAGTCCTTGCATGTTTTTTTTTTCTTTTTGTGTTATTTTTATTGAACTTTTGTTTGCTTTCCTGATTTTTTTTGCAAAAAACATAGTCTACTCTTCCACAGTAGGGCAAGGGCTTAGATAGGCTTACTGGGGAAGAGAATCAGACTCCGGTCCCCCACCCCCACCCCAGCTCTCCAGTTCAGAGGGTTATCCTGGCCACAGGTTTAGTTGGCTTTTATCCCACCTAGCACTGGCAGATTTGAATCCTACTGGCTCATCAGTGGTTCAAGTTGCAGTGGGGGAGGTTTAGATTGGATATTAGGAAAAACTTTTTCACTAAGAGGGTGGTGAAACACTGGAATGTGTTACCTAGGGAGGTGGTAGAATCTCCTTCCTTAGAGGTTTTTAAGGTCAGGCTTGACAAAGCCCTGGCTGGGATGATTTAACTGGGAATTGGTCCTGCTTCGAGCAGGGGGTTGGACTAGATGACCTTCTGGGGTCCCTTCCATCCCTTATATTCTATGATTCTATGATTCTATGATTCCTGCCCTCACTGGTATTCTTCATGACTGAGCTTCATGCCTAGAAGAAAGTGGTTTGAAGGATAAGCTATTCCAAAAGAAGGAGCATCTTAGTTTTCCTAATAGACTTCACTTATCTATCTTGATTGTGTGTGATGGGGGTTGTCTAAATTTCATTGTTATTGTTAATAATGAGCCTTCTCCTGCTTCCACTGACTTAATTGGTGCAAGATCAGACCCAGGAAGAATGCTGCTTTGCAATTCTACAGCACCTTTCATCAAAGGATGTCAAAGTGCTGGACAAACATGAATCGGTTAAGCTTCCCAACAGGGGGATCTGATGATTAGTAAATGTTTGGGAAGCTGTTTTGATACCAGATTCCTTAATGAAAGCACAAATCTAACAAGCTGACTTTGCAGGTAAAATGCTTCTAGCCTGAGCTGCTGAATGCATGTGCCAGTCCTTCCTAAATTGGGAGCATTTTAAGGCTCAGCCCTGGGCCAGTTCTCCTACACTGCTCTCCATGGATAGCACTCTGTGCACCTTTAAATAGGTAATGTAGCTTTGTGAGTGAAATGGAAAGAGTTCTTTACATTTTAGCTCTAGCACATTTAAACTGCTTGCCTCAGCTACTTTAGCAACAAAATTATGGAAATTTATTTCAGAACTGTTGTAGCTTCCCCCCACTTCAATGGTTCTCTTCCTTGTAATCTTCAAATTAGACATTTACAAGGTACTGTGTGCCCAGTCTCTGTTTCTTTATACATTGCAATACATATTTATGGCCCCTGGATTGCATGGTGCAGGGTAAGATCATGCTTTTATCATCTTTATTCTCCCTAAAACAAGATAAAAATTCAGTGCACTGGCTTAAAACAAATCTGAAATAATTTACATTTGCAGACATAATGTATTTTCATAATAACTTTATATATATTTTACATATATCCAGTATAACTAATTGTCTAATATAAAACAAATCCATGGTAGAAAGAGCTACTTATTCCTAAAGCAAAGGTGCTAATTCATTGCATGTACACAGCCAATTTCTTTTGCTTACAGGTAACTGATTATTTGCTTATTTAACAATGCTAGTGTAACCAAAATGGAATATGTGGCACCCCGGGGGCTTTAATACTGTACCAAAACAAAACAAACAAACAAAAATGAAAACAAAGACATTTCAATGTGTTCTCATTAAAGACAGTGGCTCAGATTCCAGTACTGAGCTGAATTATCCCACTTCAACTGCATTAGAGAAACCTTGCAGTGACTTTTATTTTTCTGGAGTAGAATAGATTTCCAAGAGGAAGCCTTGCCACAGGTAGTGTTTGGAAAATTGATCTTTGTTCCTGCTTGACCACAATAATAGGTGTGAAGAGTAGCTGAAGTTTAGCCAATTTCCCAAATGCATAGGGCAAGAATTCATGAATGTGCTTATGGTGAAACAGAAGGAAAGAAACCAGTAAACTCTCAGCTACATTTTACTAACAATGACATTGGAAGGACAGAATTTTGGATCTCTCAAAGCTGCTGTCCAGATCCGTGCTCTTTTCTGTTTATCCACCTTGAGCTCATCACACTGCTGCACATTTCAAGCTAATGCTGCTTTCCAAAGCAGCCCAGCTGCACTAGCATTGTTCCAGGTAGAGTGATGATGTCAGGTACAAAAATGAAAGAAAGAGCGAAAAGAAAAATGGCTTATTGATGGCCTTGATGCTTTGATACAGCAAGCTGATGATGCTGATAGATCACAGTGATAGGGCTGTTAAACATATATGTTTAAAAAAAATGTGGCATATTGGATTTTAGCATTTGTGTGGATCTCTCTCAAAATAATATATACAATTCTAATTCGGAAAATTTCAAGTATGCTTGATTTTGGATATGTAGGTATAGGCCATTTTTTGTTATATGTATGTATAAGTATTTATATATGCAAATAATATTTGTGTATGTAGAGGCCTCTAGAAATATAACTGAATGATATTACACATGCTCTATGTATAGAGGCCTCTACACATGTATATATTTGTACATACATACCTATAAGCATACTTACATACATATATATTAGGGCCAGATCCATAGAAACACTGTCTATTTTGCACCACTCTGGTGGTGAGTTACCTCAGTAAACTTGGTTTAAGTAAGTGATCTGTTAAGCTAGGTTTATAACTGCTTTGGATTACTGGAATGGCCCAAAGCAGAGTGTACCAATGATTGTGGCCCCTTATGTGTATGTGTCTGTGTTGTACCCTTATCTTATATATATTTAGAGCTGGGTGAGCAAGTTATTTGAGAAACTTACCATCTTTTTTCTATTCCGAAAATGTCTGTGATTTTCTCAATTTTCTCAGATAGTTTGGTTATTCAAAATTATTCACAAAATAATTTCTGTGAATAACTTTTAGCCTGTTCATGAGGAGATTATTGTTAAATTCAATCATCATAATGTGACTTTTCTAAAGGAAACAGGCCACATGAATGTTTCTGTTCTCTGGTTTGTAGTGCAGATATTCTGCAGTACCCACAGAAATCACCCTTGTGAATCTTATCCATGCTTATCTGAAGGCCCTTGGTCTAGAAATCAGGCTAGAAAACTCACAGGAGACATTTTTGATACTTCCTATTTCCAACCAAAAATCCCCACCACCATCTTCTTGCAGGACTTCTATACTTTTGCTTCTTCCTGGCTATCTGGGAAGAGCAGAGCCATGTAATCACAGCAAATATCCACTGTGCTATCAGTGTAGTACAGTTTAATATCTGATATATCCTACGTTGAGGGACTGTATCATGCTTCTGAAGGCAGATGAATTCAGTGGCCCAGATCCTAAGCTGGTTTATACTGACATAGTTCTAGGTCTAGGCCCATCATCTCAATTATTTTCTTCCATTTCTAACTACTAACTCCCTTCTGCAATACTAAAGCCTATTTTCACATAATACATTTTTTCATTACAAAATGGCTTTCATGCAAAATTGTTGGAAGTGGGTAACATTTTCAAAAGAGTCTAAATGATTTAGGCTCTTAAGTTAGTTGGGTAAATGTTTCAATAGTATCTATTACCTACATTTTCTGGGGTTTGCTACATTTTCTGTGATTTATTTAAAATGTTACCATTTTTAAATTTCAAATTTTATGTTCTTAATGAAAGCAAACATTTTGGTACATGAAAATGTTTGAAAATCATACCAATAAAAATTTTAGTTAAAATATTTGTGGAAACCTTCACAAAAAATTTTAAAAAATGGTGCATTTTGATCTATGTGCAATGGATACAACTTTGAAATTTAGAAATATTTTGCTAAATTATTTTTTTGTCTTTTGATAAGCTGTAGTAAGGATTGCAATTATAATCAATAAGAATGCTTTTCAAACTAAGATAGATATTCCCACCCACCTATCCCCAACAAAACACATCTCTTCCTCCTAGGTGTCTTTCCACAGATTTCCCGGGCTATTGGATCAGGTCTCATATTGACCCCAAACCTACGGCCCCTGTTTAGACAAAAGATCCATTTCTCTTCAAAGAGAGAATGACTGCTTTCTATTATTGTCTTACCCGCTTCCTGCCAAGAACAGATAAGTGATACAAATATTCAAAGAGCTGAAAATACAGTTTGCCAAAATTCCCAGGCTTTCCAGAAATCTGTGTTCTATTGTTGCTTCTGCCATGGACTTTCAGCAAGTCCTTTGTCAAGTCACTTATGTTTCAGTTCTGATTCTGTAAAAGGGTGATAATGATACTTCTTCACATCACAAGGGTGTTGTGTATATAATTCCATTAATGTTTGTGACAGTAAAGCCTATAGAGAGAGAGAGAAAAAAAACACAAAACAAAAGACACGTTATTCAGAGCAGAGGTTGAATATGGCAGAATGAAATTTTAAAAAAATAGTTTGTTAAAACTAAACATTATCAAAATTAATGTTTGGATTTTTCCATGTCAAAAATATAATATTAAATATAACGCATATAAAATTGAAATATTAATTTTATATAAGTCAAAACAAAATTAAGCGAAATGATAAAATCAAAACAATTTAGTCAAAATTGACCTGTTCCTGGGAGATTTTGCCAGAATGGTATTTTGCAACAGAAAACTGTTCCATTGTAATATTTCCAACCAGCTCTAATCATTAGATTGAGTTAAGTTTGCAGATAACCTTGACTTCGTCACTTCATAAATTCTGGGTGTTCCATTTTTCAACCTAAAAAAATGGCAGGGTGATTTTGTGAGGAGGAAAAAATAAAACAAAGAAATTCTATCATGTGCTATTATTTGGTAGACAACAGTAGTGCACTCTGCACGGCACAATAAGTGTGCTCAGTGCAGCAGGAGCTCTTGCCTCGTTCCATTTGTAGATGTACATTTCTAGATCCTGTGGAAGAAACTGACTAATGCTAAGATTTTTGTCAAGGATATTTTTAGTAAAAGTCACGGACAGGACATGGGCAATAAAAAAAAATTAACCGAAGTCTGTAACCTGTCCTTGACTTTTACTAAAAATATCCTTGACAAAATGGGGAGCTCAGCTGCCAGATCCCCACAACACCTGCAGAGGTTGGGCAGCTGTGGGGGCCTGCTCTGAGCTCTGGGGGCCCCCCACAACCAATGCAGGCTCGGAACTCCAGGGTCCCCCGCCACCTGTGGTAGCTCAGAACTCTGGGGAGCCCTGCCACCTGCAGCTGCGCAGAGCTTTGGGGGTACCCCCACCGCCCACAGCAGCCGGGAGCTTCAGGGACCGCACACCGCCTGCAGCGGCTCGTAGCTCCAGGGTCCCCCAGGTCCCACAGTGGCCAGGAGCTGTAGCCACACCGCCTGCAGCAGTTCAGAGATGTGGGGGGCCCCTGCTGGCCATGGCAGCCAAGAGCAACCGGGGCGACAGGGATGAATTCACAGAACTCACTGGAAGTTATGGATTCCGTGACCTCCGCAACCTCCATGAAAAAATCATAGCCTTAATCTGACTCATTTCAGCACCATGCCCCATTTCACATATACCTGAATCTCTCACATGGCTTCTTCTAGGCCACATTCATTTACGCTATTCAGGGAGGGAGAATTTTAGAGTCATTTGGATTCTTGCCTCTTTTCCTATGCATTTTTATAGCACATATTCCATAAACTTTCACTTCACTTTGTTAAGCATGCCCTGTATACCTAGAGAAATTCTGAGACAATGTCTATTTAATAGACATTTTTACTCCATGAACCTATGCTTGCATGTGCAGTGTCAATAGAATCCTGGGAGATTCTCATTGTAATTGTTTAACATAATCAAATGGGCATGTAAAAGTACATTTTCTAAACCTTTTTTAACACAGCCAAATCAAACTGGATTTTCACCAGGGCAATAGAAGACAAATCAACAATTTAGGAGCTATGTCCCTGCCACATGTCAAGATTCTGTCACCACCCGTAGAGGGAATAGAGATCTTTTTAAAAACAAATTGTGAAAAACCTACAATTCTTTGCCCTTTTTATGCTTGAAAATGGCTTAGACATTTTATTTAATTTATTTATTTTTTTATTTTATTTTATTGGGGTGGGCGATTAGCTCAGTGGTTTGAGCATTGGCTTGCTAAACCCAGGGTTGTGAGTTCAATCCTTGAGAGGGCCATTTAGGGATCTGGGGCAAAAATTGGGGATTGGTCCTGCTTTGAGCAGGGGGTTGGTCTTGATGACCTCCTGAGGTCTCTTCCAATCTTGACATTCTATTATGAAATTTTCTCAAATAATGTACCTCTAGTCTGAGGACAAGCACACCGATTTTCAGCCAAAAACGGTAAAACTTTGAGGAAAATCGCAAGCAATTCAAAATCCCTTTTTATATTGGAAATGTCTAAGCAATCTTAACTACAGACATCATCACTGTGTGTGCCACCTGTACTATAAGTTTTTAGTTCTATGCTCCTCACCATAGTGTCTGAGTGCCTCTATGACAATTGCAGTCAGCTGAGATGCTCTAGCAGCTTACAGTCCACAGATTTAAATGTGAGATGGCTAATGGCAAGGTAGTCTCAGGCCACGTCTACACAGGGATGTTGATATCAGTTTAGTTTCTCCACTCTAAGTGCAGCAATTAAACTATAATGAAGTGACATGCATCCACACTGCTTTATTATTCCAGTTTAAGGTTCTTTCTTTGTTAATCATTGTACTGGCATAGCTCTGTGCTTGTTCAAATTAAGCACTCAGCATTCTGGGCAGAGGTGCAACGTTCTGTCGCCCAGCTATATCCTCTGTGATTTTTCTCATGGTGTATTCGGAAATGCCTACCAGGAACTAAAAGGATTTGGGGGCTGGTGGTCAAACTAACAAAGTCCCACAATCCCTCTCCTGGTATCCATTAATTTTGCCAGTGCCATTTTCAAACTGCTGTCAGCAGCATGGAGGATCCAGTGCTGAGTGATGTGGTCGGTCATTCATACAAACAGGATGATGCACATGCATTTGCAATCATGCCGGTGGTTGGATTTGGCTCTGCAGTTTCACAGGCTGTTTGATGTCATGGTAATATGGCTAATGGAAGAGGATGAAATCAAGCCTTACTTCGGGAGGCCATTTATCTGGAGCCCCTGTGCTTGGTGGAGCGCTGCTTCTGGGCTCAGCCAATTAGTAATAGACTGGTGGGGCAGGGTAGTGATGCAGACCTGGAACAACAAGCAGTGTCAGCAGAACTTCAGAATGACTAAGGCCCCTTTCCTAGAAATCTGCACACAATTCACCCTGGAGGCGCAGTAGCAGAAGACTAACACGAAAGTTCCTGTCAGCATGGAGAAGCATGTTGCCATCACCACCTGGAAGCTCACCATCCTTCATTGTTACCTGTCAATAGCCAAACAGTTTGGTGTGAGTAAATCAACCACTGGGGCTGCTGTCATGGAGGTTTGTAATGCTAAGAGGAAAGTGCTGCTATGCCATGGGCTAAAACTTGGCAATGCAGAGGAGAGGAGTTATTGGTGGCTTTGCACAGATAGTGTCCTAAACTGCATAGGGGCTCTTGATGGGGCAAACATGCCTATTCTTTGCTTTGACTTGTCACTGGGACTAGCTCTGGGGATGCCCTCTCTTCTTTATTTGTTCTGACAGTGTGGTGTTGTACCTGTGTCAGTCCCAGGATATTGGAGATACAAGGTGGGTAAGGTAATATTTTTTATTGGACCAATAAAAAATTGGTCAGATTATTTTCTCTGCTCTAAGTGCAGCAATTAAACTATAGTTGGTCCAATAAAAAATATTACCTCACCCACCTTGTCTGTCTTGTAGAGTTCATTCTGGTGACTCTCTTTTCCAAATGAGACTGAATATGCAGCTCTCTAAAGAGAGCAGTCAAGTTCAGGACCTCTGAAGGGGCCCATGCAGAAGCACAGAAGAATGACAAGAGCGTTGTGTATGTGAACTCACTACTACCTGATATCATGCATTTAAACAGAGAGGTGACATCTGGTCAAGATAGCACTGGAGCAGTGGTGGGCACTCAGATATAGAGACAGGCTGATCCATGTATGAAGCAATGCAGTGTGGGATAGTAGATAGAGAACTGCCAGAACAGAATAATTAGGAATACATCCACACAAACAAATTCACTGCAAAGTGGAGTTACTCCTTTTCCAAAGACAATTACTTACTGTGACCTCAGATGCGAAATAATTTCCTTCAAAAAAGGCTGTCTGTGGATTCAAGGCACTTTAAGGAGAACTAACAAATGTTAATCCAATTTAACATCCCCGTTTAGACAAGTTCTCAGTGAGGGGCCTTTAATTCTGGAACTCCCTTCTCAGCTGGTCTGATACAACCAGAGTTTATTGGCCTTTATGAAACAGTGCAGGGTTTTACTTTTTCACTAGGGACTTGCCAAGAGAGTTGGAAGGAATGGATATGGGGAATTGTATGCTTATATGAGGTAGTCCTTTCCTTCCTAAAAGAAGTTATGTTTACTGTATATGTATTTCTATCTATTGCAAAAAATAACACATGTATGGTTTGAGCTATGCAAGGGTTCTGCTTATAAATCTAAAAACATAAAATAATAAATTTTGATTAAAATTCTTATTTGGAATCATTTTGCCAAGTGTAACTGCTAATATCTCTCAAACAACTCTCCATGGATTTTATTATCCATCATTTTTAAAAAATACAAAGAATAACATTTAGCAGTAAGCATCTGAATCTGCATGACAAGAAGGGAATTTCTTAACAAAAAGGTTTGCACATCGGAAAAGAAATTTTTAAAATTCATTTTTTTTTGTGCAAGTACTATTTTTTTTGTATTTGATAACTTCAGCTGTTTCCAAAAAGCCAGAAAGATGACAAAAATGCGAGAGCTCCCGTTAGTATGTGATTGGTTAACCTTAAGCCACTTCAGCTGTAAAAACGGTGTGTGCAACTTTGAGAAAACATTTTGGATGTGACAGCAAAATTACTTTGTGACGTTTATACATTTTTCATAATGTTGTTCCCAGTAGAACTGATTCCTATATTTCTTACAGCAACAGTATGAAAAAGCAGGCTTTTAAAAGGATGAAGTTTTGCTGATGCTGCTTTTGCAGTGGCTTGTTAGCTCAGAGAATATACTGGAGTTAAATGAAACAAAGTAATAATGTTGAGGCATTAGGGGGGATTGAGAAGAGGAGTTGTATCTTCTTCTGTGTGGCTAGGGTGTGTGTGTGTGTGTATGTATGTATGTGAGCTGAGGCAGATAGAAATGGAGTAAGACAGCCAGAGCAGAGGACTTAGACAATGTGTCACAGAGCTCGATAAATCTATACAATTTCTTTTTACCCTGCAAGGTCATAGATGACGCTGACACCAGTCTCCTAGCAACCCACTCTACTAACCTACTTTTGTCCCAATCACTGGAGAATGGGTTTAATGCTCTGAGCTGTGTTTCAACATGTGGAGGAAAGAATCAAATTGATGCTGGGTAACTGCCGATGTGCAAAATGCTAAAAAGCATTTTCTGGTCTGTCTCTCCTTTTATATATGTTGCACAGAATGAGCTTCTTTAAAAAAAATAATAATCCCAACTTTTGAACCCCAAAGCGTCCCCCAACTTTCACAGACTCATTCTTTTTATTAAGGCATCTAAAAATTCAGAGTATACAATGCACTAATCCTATATATATTTATTTAGATTTCAGTCTGATGTAAACTCCAAATAAAAAAGCTCCCATCCAAAGCTCTGGGCACCTCTATCATATATAAAAACATGAGAAAATAGGAGATATAAAGTAAAGAATGACCAGAAGAGGAGCACTACTACTTCTCACCCTCCCATCCATCATTTGATCATCAGTCATGTGACCAATTAGCTTAAACCCCCCGGTAGCGCATAATAATTATAAGAAAGCTACATTTGGAATATGTACCATACAAGACTTTCTGTGATATGTAAAATAAGAAAGCAGTGTCACCAGGCAACCAAAAATATCGTTTGATATTTCATGTGTAGAGCAAATTAAGTTTCATGATGTAATCTCAGCTCCTGAATAAAAATACACATGGTGAATATGACATTGGTTACAAGCTCTCAAAGTAACTGCACATTTGTGTTTTCCTCCTTCAGAATTTATACACATTATGATTTAAAAATGTGTGACAAATAATAGAGCAGAGCAAATAATATAAAGCATATAATTCACTCAATAAATTTAGCCTCTTTTTCTGCTTGTGGAATATTTTTGTGCAGCTCCTAATTTCCTCTGATTTATTCATAATTCAAATTTATTCAGCCATTTTTACAGTTGTTTTACTCTGAAAATATTTAGTATCTGTTATGCAAAATTCACACTGTTGGTTAGCTGCAGTTGGTCACATGAATCACATGATACAGTTTTCTCTTCCTTGATTGGAGGAACATAACTACTCTCATCAGGATGGAAATTTGGGGAGGGCTGACGCAACTTCACTTTATATTTGAATGAACACATGCAGCAAATTTATGTGGTATAAACCAAGCTTCGCTCAATGACATTTTCATTCCAGGTTTTCCGCTTCTTCCCCACCCTGCTCTACTTTGGGAGGTGGGTTTCACCCCCACTGGAATATTCAGCATGTTTGCAATTCATAAAACTTCTTCTGTATTGCCCCAACATTACTGTTCTTCTCCCTACCCACTGACCTTCAAATATCTTAGAGAGGGGTCTGACACCAAAATCTCCTAGAGGCATTCCTTATGGTGGCAATGAAATGGGGCAGAGGTAAAGTTACATGGTAGGGTGGGAGACATCATAATAACTGGTTCTCTCCTCCACTATATGAACATAATAGCCCTGATCTTTGATTGCAGCTGAAGAGTGCACAGTGCAACTCAGAAGGAGATGTTGGAAGATTTCAAAGGTGGATTTTAAGTCGTCATTGTTCTCCCCAGATCAATGGCCAACTACGTAAATTAGGGCTGTCATCCCATGGCTGGCTATGTTGGTTTCTTAGCTGCTTTATACTATTAGAGTGACACAAAGCAGATCTAACCCAGGGGAGAGTTTATCTACATTTTTTTTATTTGAATCCTCTTTTACTTGTTATTAATTGAATTTTGGATCCAATTTTCCAACATAGACACCTTCATTATGAAAAAGTCTTTCTTTGGGTTTTATACATTATCTTCTCTTCTGTTTTTCTGGGGAATTGACAATTGCACCATCTTACTGAAACTGTTGGGTGTGACAGCTGCCTTCTATTCAGGATAAATGAGAGAACAAGTAAATGTCCCTTTATTTAGTCATCACCAAGGTCTAGACTGGAAAAGGCTAATGTAGTGCCAATCTTTTAAAAAGGGAAGAAGGAGGATCCTGGGAACTACAGGCCAGTCAGCCTCACTTCAGTCCCCGGAAAAATCATGAAGCAGGTCCTCAAAGAATCAATCCTGAAGCACTTACATGAGAGGAAAGTGATCAGGAACAGTCAGCATGGATTCACCAAGGGAAGGTCATGCCTGACTAATCTAATCGCCTTTTATGATGAGATTACTGGTTCTGTGGATGAAGGGAAAGCAGTGGATGTATTGTATCTTGACTTTAGCAAAGCTTTTGACACGGTCTCCCACAGTATTCTTGTCAGCAAGTTAAGGAAGTATGGGCTGGATGAATGCACCATAAGGTGGGTAGAAAGTTGGCTAGATTGTCGGGCTCAACGGGTAGTGATGAATGGCTCCATGTCTAGTTGGCAGCCGGTGTCAAGTGGAGTGCCCCAGGGGTCGGTCCTGGGGCCGGTTTTGTTCAATATCTTCATAAATGATCTGGAGGATGGTGTGGATTGCACTCTCAGCAAATTTGCAGATGATACTAAACTGGGAGGAGTGGTAGATACGCTGGAGGGCAGGGATAGGATACAGAGGGACCTAGAATAATTGGAGGATTGGGCCAAAAGAAATCTAATGAGGTTCAATAAGGATAATTGCAGGGTCCTGCACTTAGGACGGAAGAACCCAATGCACAGCTACAGACTAGGGACCGAATGGCTAGGCAGCAGTTCTGCGGAAAAGGACCTAGGGGTGACAGTGGACGAGAAGCTGGATATGAGTCAGCAGTGTGCCCTTGTTGCCAAGAAGGCCAATGGCATTTTGGGATGTATAAGTAGGGGCATAGCGAGCAGATCGAGGGACGTGATCGTCCACCCCTATTCAACTTTGGTGAGGCCTCATCCGGAGTACTGTGTCCAGTTTTGGGCCCCACACTACAAGAAGGATGTGGATAAATTGGAGAGAGTCCAGCGAAGGGCAACAAAAATGATTAGGGGTCTGGAACACATGAGTTATGAGGAGAGGCTGAGGGAACTGGGATTGTTTAGTCTGCAGAAGAGAAGAATGAGGGGGGATTTGATAGCTGCTTTCAACTACCTGAGAGGTAGTTCCAGAGAGGATGGTTCTAGACTATTCTCAGTGGTGGAAGAGGATAGGACAAGGAGTAATGGTCTCAAGTTGCAGTGGGGAGGTTCAGGTTGGATATTAGGAAAAACTTTTTCACTAGGAGGGTGGTGAAACACTGGAATGCGTTACCTAGGGAGGTGGTGGAATCTCCTTCCTTAGAAGTTTTTAAGATCAGGCTTGACAAAGCCCTGGCTGGGATGATTTAATTGGGTATGGGTCCTGCTTTTGAGCAGGGGGTTGGACTAGATGACCTCCAGAGGTCCCTTCCAACCCTGATATTCTATGATTCTATGATTCTAGACTGCACACAAGCATGGGCAGTGAATGGCTCATGCATTCCAAGGGGTTTTCCAGGAGTCTGATAACAAATGTAGGAGTGGAGAAATTGATTTGTTTACACCTTCGTGTTTCTGTCTAAGAGGAAAACAGCAGAAACACCACAGAAGCGTACAGAAAAAGCAACAAGGAAGCCCATCAGCCAGGCAGCGAGGCACTTGTAGTGTGATCCTGAGAAAAAGATGAGAGAGCGCTTTTGGATAGAATGCTGTCTGGAAAGAGGCTTGGAATTGTGAGCAAAGAAACTCCAGGCTGTTTGATTCTTAGTGTGTTCAAGGAAACAGAACCTCATACAGTCTTTGCAAATAAACAGGACTGTAGCAAAGAAATACCTAATGTCATCATCAGTTTCTCGTCCTAACTGAAAAAATCCACAAGACCCCCCAAAATCAGCTTATGCTCAGGCCAAAAGGAGTAACCCTATATAGGCTTTTCTTTAAGTCCAACTCCTGATTTTATTGTTTTAAATAGTTGCCACAACTATTACTACTTGCTGGTACATTCTCATTCTTTCTTACTTTACTCCTTCAAATCTGGAAAAGAGAGTTTAAAATCACCCAGTCATTGACCTGGCTATTTATGAATTATTTTCAAATAATTATTTGGACTACTGATGTAACTAAAGCATGGAAGGATATCGGGGAAGCATTGAAAATCGAACAGAAACACTAAATATAAAAAATAGTTTTCCTTTTTACTTGGCTATTTTGTGTTTTTGTACTTTTAGTCTTTGAACTCCTGCTGCAATACATTATAGAAGGATAGATCCTGATTCCCATATACACTAAAGCCCCTTTCCACTGCTGCGGGTTGAACTATAAATGAACATAAATGAGAACTGGATCTCTTTCTGGAAAGGAGTTAAAGTAACCATCTATTTACATAGAAGCATCTCTTTACAGGACAAGTAGTCTACAATCTGCTTCTGCATACAAGTAATTTTACATAATCATACTGCTCACTCATACAGTAGTACAGTATCATGTAATAGACTATATACACTGTAGCTGTGATTTTGATTCAAGTTACACTGTAGTACATACCGAGTAACTCTTAATTCACGGATTTACACCTATGTAATTGAGATCAAAATCTGTATGTGTGAGTATTTGCCAGTTTGAGCAGGTATCCCTTGTCCATATAATAGGGAATATCTTACCTACCAGTAAAAAGCGAAAAATCTTTTTAAGTACATATACTGCATTTGTGTGCTGTATATGTATTTTAAATGTGGTTGTATATATTTCCATGTAGATATACACTTATTGATAGATACACACACACACAAACAATGTAAGGCTGTAGAACCACCTATCTTATATGTTTAATGTGCAGAGCAATATATTCCCCAAAACAATGTTATGTAAAAGATTAGTTGTGCTTGTGTCTGCCACTGCCTTGCCTTTAGAAGCTGCTAAATTAAGACAAAGCTGCTGCCATCACTCAGAAAACTCTGGTGCCTCTTTTGATCCTCAGGGAAGACAATAGGTTAATAGTCAGATTTTGCCTCTTCCCAGGCTGAGAAGAGAGAAGCCCATTTTCAGTATTTAAAGGAATTAAGTGGCTGGTGCGAGAGATAAGCAATCCGTACAAAAGCACTGCCAATTGTTTATTGTGCTGACTGTAGCTATGAAAGGGATCCTCCTTGGAAACACTGAATAAGGATCCTTTAGGTAGTCTTGGCAACAGCATGAATTTGTTTCTCACACCTGCTATTAGTTTTTGTCTCTCTTTTTCTCACCTGAGCTGTGGTACTTTATGGAAGGCAACTCTATGCATACATCATTTTGTCTATAATAAGGAGGGAGAATTTGGATAAAATAAGAATCCTACTGAATCTTTGCCCAGCTGTAAAATCTGAACCAAACCTTTTTCTAGAGTTGAGTGAATATCTCTAAAAATGTTCTGCAAATATTGGCTCAAATACAAATTTTCAGCTGTTTGCACCCCGTTATGTTTGCTTTCTGCAAACACAGAGCCAATTTTACTGCCAAGAATGTGACTGTGGGGGGAAAAAAAACCTATTTTAAGCAAATATTAGAAATATTCCTCCCAAAATTAGTTTTTCTCTTAATCACCGTAACTAAAATGAATAACGTGCACCACAGATTCTTATCCCTGTTTTCATGATAAATTGCACTTGTGGGATAGTGTTTTTCATCCAAGACTCTCAAAGATCTTTACATTTATTAGTGAATTAACCGTCTAGTATAGTCATCAACCCATTTCATGATAACTGAATCCCAGCCAAGATATTGTCAGAACCTATGTCACAACATTGTGCAAAACAAGCTGGGGTTCCTCTGTCTGTGAGCTAAGAACTAAAATGTATTTCTGCTTGTCCACCCTCTCCCACTTGTGTTTACTACAGCTGAGTCCTGCCTTGTGTCTGCTGTGAGGACCACAACAAACCTCTCAACATTTCCCTTCTATGTGGTAGATAAATATTATTAAAACCATTTTGCAGATGAGTAAATGGGGGTGTAGAGATGGTAGGGTTCTTGCCCAAGTCTTGCCCAAGCACACAAGATAAGTCAGTAACAGACCTGGGACCAAAACCCAGAAATCTTGGTACCCAGTCATATGTCTTACACAGGGGTGTCAAACACATATATACTACCTTAAATACACATACATGCACACACATATTATATATACACACATGGATAGCATGCATATCCATGTAGACAATTGATTATATATGAATAAGCAAGAATCTTTATTTAAAATATATATGGAAAATATATTCTTTCTTTATCATATGTGTCTGGCTATTATATGCATTTCATATAACAAATGCATTTAGAAATTCTTAGGTATAACTTATTCTTTCACTGGAACTATTATACCAATATCCAATTCAAATGGAAAATTTTAGTATGTTGACTCTCAGTTAAATGTGAATTTATTCTGAACTGCACAAATATTTGGAATATAGTGAGCCCCACAATTCTGTCCTTTTGAATCTAGGCAGGCAAGCTGAGAGAAATTAAATGAGAACACAGCGAACAATGTATTAGTTTAACAAGAAGTTACAACAGATAACATTTCTTAAATTGTACTTGTTTTGAAAAGATGGCTAAATGCTATTAGCCCTTTCTGATATTCATCTCCCAACACATACACATCCCTATGGCGTAAGCAGCAATTTGGTCAGTTAAACTGGAAAAACAAACTTTATTGCAATCTACAATCCAAATGTTTGCAATTTGGAGCATGTTAAATTTTGCTAATCTTATGTCAATCTACAGGCTAAATTAAATGCAGTTTATCACAAAACCGTACATAGACCGGAGTGTAGTGATTTTTCTCCAGGCTGCCAGCCGGGAATAGTTAGACTGCAGCACAGTCTAGTCATGTTTCCATCTTACCCATCCCCACCCCCTATGCTGAGAGCTGCAACAGTACTGGGGAGTGATATAGGAACCAGTTCTGCTGTGTCTCGAGTTTTTGAAGTGATGTCGAAATTTTGATTCCCTGAGAATCTGGCTCATCGTGTCTCCAGTTGCTCACCATTCAATGGGCCTTCTCTATATTCAAAGTTGCTTTGAATAGAGCTTAAACTGTGTCCTGCATGTACCTACGATGGGAATTTATCAACCTCATAAAGATTCCTACACAGACTACTGTTCCAAATTTTTACAGGTTCTAAACATTTAAAGGAAAAAAAATAATTCAAATAAACTTTGTAAAGGTTTGTAAAATTAAAAGCTTTGTTGGTCAAAACCCACTTTTCAACAAAGATATTTTAACAAATCCATCCATCATATATATCTTGTTTTCCCGAAGTTCAGTATTTTCAGATGTGCTCAAATTGTTGCCAAATACGTTTGTTTTACTCATTGAATCACAGTGTTACAGAAAACTGGAAGAAAGACAGGATTCTTATCAGTCTGCAAACTCTCAAAATGAAAAACTGTTTGAAGGCAAACGACTTATGACCACCCTGTGTTTCTGAACTGAGAGAAAGAACTAGATCCACAAATATAATGTAGGTTGCAGTCTCATTTCCTTTGGATTCAAGAGGCCGTAACATATGGTACCTTAAAGCTAGATCTGTGGGAAATTAATGTACAATACATTTTGATAACAAGAGCCTTTGTGAAATACAGTGACCTCTGCCTGACATCTAAAATCAGCATTCTCCTGATGACCACAAGTATGTGATTATTGGAATAAAAATATAGTTTGGAGGAATAAAAATATACACTTTAACAATACATATACTACAAAGTGTCGTATCCTAACATCCAATTTGGAGCTGAGCCTCAAGATGTCCTTGGCTTCAAAAGGCTTACAAAATATTATGTTGGTGTCAAATCAGTCATAATTTTGGCTTTCGACTCTACTGCTTTGAACTGTCTAAAGTGAACTACAGTTCATTCACAATTATCCGTTTATACAGTTCAAAGCAATAATAACTTACATGTCATAGAGCAGGGGTTCTCAAAACTGGGGTCAGGGGGTCGCGAGATTATTCCTGGGGGAATTGCGAGCTGTCAAGCTCCACCCCAAACCCCACTTTGCCTCCAGCATGTATAATGGTGTTAAATATATAAAAAAGTGTTTTTAATTTATAAGGGGGGGTCACACTCAGAGGCTTGCTATGTGAAAGGGGTCACCAGTACAAAAGTTTGAGAACCACTGTCATAGAGTGTTATATACTGTATACTACATTAACGTGTAAAGGTTGATATTTGCATTTGGTTCAGTATATTTTGTCCCAATATTTATGTATGAAGAAATGTAGCTATATTTTTGTTTTCACTAAGCTAAGAAGAATTTATTTTTATATTAAAAAAACTATTTTCTGGTAAGCTAAAAGCCACTGCAAGTCCCCCCTCAGAAACAACTGGACTTTTCTGAGTGAGCCTCAAGCCAGTGTGCTGCATCCTAACTTGTCTTCAGAGGGCCTCAAGATTTTTTGCTTGTCTAGCTTGAGTTTCTACAGTCCATCCTGTCCATTATCCAACTCAGGCAGTCACAGGGGCTGATTTCAAGAACAAACATTTTTTATTTGAAGAAGAATCTGGAGCTGGATTATGTGTTTGTTTATAAATAAAATGCAGTTTCAGAGAACAAATATGTCTCCAGTTCACTCACACACAATTGACAAAGTTCAGACCAAACCTGTGAAGTTTTATTAGGCCACCGGAAAATGTTGACGTGGCTTCTGGATGTTGTTTGGATGAAGTAAATGACAGAGGGTTTGTCTCTTCCAATGAAATTTTGGAATTTTCCCTATGTTTTCCCTGCTTATAGGTGTCACATTATTTTCTGGACTGGCAGAAAAGCACTGGTTTTATGATTAGTTTCTTCTTACTTGCCTTCTATTTAAATTCTATCTGGAGTCAAGAAGACCAAATAAGAATCAGCCCCACCCTGTGTTTGTTTCCTCAACTATTGGTAAAATCCAGGAAATCCAAGGAACATGCAATCTTCGATGGATAATAGAAAAGTATTGTAAGACAAGTTGGAGACAACTTTAAAATATTTCCTTGCTCTTAATCAAGGACCCTGCTGGAAATTAAAGGCATCATTATGGACTCCATTCTCTAACCCTCACTCATGTTGACTAGTTCCACTGATTCAACATGAGCAAGGATTGCAGAATCTGCCTGAATAGTTGAATGTTGTCAGAGGCTATTTTAGTTTGCAAGTGCTTTGTGATCTTCAGGATGAATGGTGCTACATGTAGAATGTATGCAAAATTAATACATACATATGATCTTTTCAAGAAGAAATAATCTTCCTTTTCCCTGTTTTAGTATTTTTCAAGACAGAAAAGGAGAGAAATTCAGAGGCTGCAGAAAGGACTAGATCATCTACAGATAGTGTTCATTCTTAGCTTACAGTAAAACATCAGCAGTGACTTCTGGGTGTATCCAACCCCCTGGGAAATGTACACAGCATCAAAGCAGGCACCAAGGTAATCTACAAAGAATTGACTGCCTTTGGTAATATTGAAGAATACTTTGATGAAAAATATCCAGCTGTACATGAAAATTAATCAAATGTTTAATACAATTGAATTGACAAAACTTTTTTGGAGCTCATGCAGCAGGTTTATCAATTAAAGAATATAGGACTCTTGTTTACAGATTCTTTATAAATGCCCTTTACTCATTTCGCCCTGAGACTGAGCCAGATGATAACATTATTGAGAGTTAAACATAAAAACTGATGCAGTGTTTGAGACTGATTAGGCTTCTATCAATTTAACACTAAATGGGAACAAAAACAACATTGGTATAGTATGTAGGATTCTAGAGTAAGTAGGGATGCACATAATAAGAAAAGACCTAGACCTGCTGAGATATGACATTTACTAACGGTATAAGAAAGCACATGGTTTCCTATTCAGGTATTTTCTACACATCATGGAGACCCAGCCAAACCAAATAGACACTAAATTCAACTGGGTCACTCATGAGAGAGACAGAAAGAGAGAAAGGGTGTATGTGAGAGCCTGCAGCCATCATCTGTAAAAACATTTCCATTCCCATTGCAACTAAATTACATCATTGTTCATGGTACGCATCCTTTAGATATTCCCTGAACTAAAGTAAGGAATACTATGATGATATTCCCTAGCTGCAAAGGTAAGATTAGAAAGTTTTTAAGGGCAACAACTGTGTCTTTTTACTTCTTACGTCATTCTCTATTAGACCTTGCCTACACAGGAAAGTTGCACTTGTTTAAATCATTTTTTTTAAACCTACTAGATGGACACCCTCGATTGCGTTAAAAGTGTCTCTTTGTGGTTTCACAGTAGCAAGACCATAGTTCAGGTTGTCTCAGTGTCTCACCTTTTTTTGTTTGTTTATTTTGCAAACTTGCCACAGAGATTTGAACCAAATTTCAGCCATTAATTAATACAGGAGTAGAATGATCTTCAATGTGTATTTTGTGTTATTTTAGAAAATTTGGGGAAACCATAATACCAGAAAAGCCTTATTTCCCCGCATACAGTATACATATACGGTATATATTTGGTGCCCTGTGCTGCTGTCTGAACAGTAACATTGTGACATCAGAGATAATCAGCCACTCATCACTTCCTCCCTCCAGTTCATTTGCACACTTTGAAGAATCACTATTGCTCGGGTTGATATGGCGATCACCTTTGATTAACTGATTTACCTCTGACTATTATTAATTATTATTACAAAGGAGCCATTACAGTGAAAGCAGCCTGGGTATTGATAAGCTCCTGCTGTGCTCCTTTGGGTTTGTACTGGGATGAGTTACCCTGTTTCTTTTCAAAGGGCAATTTGTTTGTTACTTTTCTCAAAAAAGATTACATGAAAGTAAGATACAGAACTCCAGCTTCTTCTCATGCATATTATTGATAGGTTTCTTACAAATTGGGGCCTATGGCTTTCTGAATAGTTACCTTCTAAAACAGTGGGAAATTATAGCTATAGTCCCTAATCAGTTTTCTGTTACCTAATTTTTAAAAAGTCATTACAAGTTGAAATATGTTTTGTTTGAATACAGTTTAATCACACTCAATATTTTGGATGGCATGACACTGAATGCTGAAATATGGAGCTTAACAAAGATAACAGTGGCAGTAAAATATATGTTGAAAACATTAAGTGTGTAAGTGCTTTATTATTTAAACAGCACATGTATAGAAGATTTTCTTTCTAGTAAAAAAAAAGCTACAGAAATTTAGAAACAAGACATTTGATTTAACATTACTTAAGGTAGCTCTCATCAATAAAATAAACCATAAAAAATTAGGAAACACAAAGTTAAGGATCAAAAGGTTACAAAGACAAGACCTTTCAAGTTAGAAAATGCCAGAATGAACATTGCCCATGTAACTTTAATTCAGCTCACTTGTGCATATACATTATGACAGTCTTTAATTACATGATTTCATATTATTTTTTACACAGGATTCCTGGTTCATTCAGCGCATAGGATGGATATGCCTTGTGGGTGAATAAGGGCTGAGTAGTGAAAGAGTCTGTTGTCTATAGAACTCCTGACTTATTTTTTTACAGAAGCTTGAAGGCATGTAGTGAATGAGGCAGGGCACAGCTGAAAAAGAAAGGATGGTCTTGTCATTATGGCAGTTGGATGCTACCCTAGAGATTTGTATTCTATCCCTGCATCTGCCACCAAGTTCCTATGTGGTTCTTGGCCAGACACTTATACCAAACTTTTCACATATAGTCACTTTGGCATGTAATTATAGATATTTTAGATATTTAGGTCAGAAGGGACCATTATGATCATCTAGTCTGACCTCCTGCACAACGCAGAAATTAAAGGCTGTAATGTAATGCACAAGAGATCCATATTAAGGTTGCCTGGGCAATGTTTGTACTAGCATTTCCTAACCTGAGAGTGCTTGATTTTGCAAACTTTTAATCCTTTTTCATCCTTAATTTTTTGTTTCTTAATTTTTTATGGTTTAGTTTATCTATTAGAGAAGTTTTAATGAATGTTAAATCAAGTGTTTTCTTTGTGATTTTGTGATTTTAACTTAGCTTAAGTGAATGAGGAACAGGTTTAGGCTCAACCAAAATAAACCACTCTTAAAGCAAAATAAGAGCATCTACAGGGAAGTTTACACTGGTTTAACTAAATCTGTTTAAAAACTGATTTAGAACTAGTCCTAAACTGAAATATGAATGTCAACAAAGAGTTTAAATTCACACCTTTTACTGAACTGGTGCAGTTTTCTCATGTAGACAAGCCTTCAGAGTTGCACGAAAAAATTCCGTACACAAAGAATTTCGAAAGGCCCGAATTCCTTGATTATGGGAGCAATTTATAGTTTCAAAATTTGCACACACTGTTGTTCCCACACTTCAAATTTGGTTCAAATCATAGTAACTGTGCCTTTCTCTGCCAAAGGCCTGATCCAAATCTCATTAAAGTCAATGGAAATCTTTGGATTAGGTCATAATTTCAAGCAAATATCAAGTAGCTAGAAGCTCAAATACTCTGATAGTATGTATGGGCTTAAATTTTGTGCCAGTGCAAAATGATGAAAAAGAATTTGGCTGAGTCTTTAAAAGAGCAAAACAGCAACAATAAAACAAAACTGCCCTTTGACGATCTAGCCCAAAGTGAAACCAAATACATTTTAATAAATCACTAGCTGTACAAACTCCGATGCAGTTTTGTTCCCTTCCTTCAAATGATAGGTGATTTTCATGAGCAAAAGTGAGTTTTACTTCCTGAGATGAAACTGCTGCATCAAAACTGCTGGATGACACAGGGAAGGAACTAAGGAAAGAGGGGGAGTTGTATTTTAAAATGACAAAAACAGCAAACTGAAGAAATATTAATTTTTACACATTAGCATATCTTTCACATAACTTTAAACAGGACTGATTTTAAAAAATACATAATTTAAGAAACCTAGAAAGATTAAATGAAAAGACGGAAGAGGAGAAAGAAAAAGTAAGGATTAGAGGAAAAATAATATGGCAAAGTGAACAAAATCTGATCAGTCCTACCATATTCTCAAACACTAATATTCTCACAATTCTAGAATTGTACCTATATTATAATTTGTGTTGTATCATTACCAGCCCTTAAAATGCTGACCTAATTTAATAAAATATAACAAATATTTGATTTACGTAGAAGAGAAAAAAATGCTGGGGGAAGCCTAAATTCCACTTAGTGAGTTTATATTTTTCCCTCCTAGTGAATCGAGCCCTATTGCTTGACAATTTTCACAACTATAGAGAGAAAGAGCTCAAAAAGAGAAGATATGTGTGGCCCTAACTCACTCATAAAGCTTCAGGAAGTGTTTGTGTAACCCACTGGTGAGCGTGTTACAGTTTCGTGTCAGTGCCTGACCTGAAGATTATATGACTGTGTAATGTCAAAAGAAGTTTAGCTCAAGGTATAGTAGTTAATGTGTTTCAACTCTGGAAGACCCTGGTTCAGTCCCTGTAAGCTGGGCAAAAATAATGAATATTCATCCAGGTTTCAAATTGCTGTTGGCCTCAGTGACTTGGGATGAGAGTCTTTTAATAGATGTAACCCATTAGTGAGTATGTGTTACAGATCCCACTCTATGACCAGTCATATAGAGGATATGAGAATGGTACAGCTCTAACAGGAGTGCTTTATCTCAAGTTGTTGTAATTTAACTTTTAGCTCTGGAAGTTCGCAGCTCAGTGCCTGCAGTGTCAGCCAAGAGGGCAGCTGTCACATTTGAAAAAAATTCCCCTTGTATGAATGGAAATTGCAAAGGGCTTCGTTCTTGTTCTTTATCGCTTTTTGGGGGAGCAGGGGAGAGAATTTTTTTTTTTTGAACTGGTGGAAAACAACTGCTGAGCCCATAATAAATTCATCCTAAAACACATATCTACATCACCTCGATATTTTAGTAACAGACTGTAGAAAGCTACTTATGCAGGTGAGCTTGAAGCCCATATAGAAACCACTAGAACAGGGGTCTCAAACTCCTGGCCCTTGGGCCATCTGCGGCCCACGAGCCTCTCCAGTGTGGCCCACGAGACTCCAGCAGTTTTGGGACTGGGTCTCTCCCTTGGCCCCACCTGCGGCCCCCAGGCGCTTCCCCACAAGGGCCCCAGCAGCGCAGTGGAGCTGAGAGGCGTCCGCCTGCTTGCTCCAGTGGCTGCCGGCCCCTCCCTGCGGCCCAGGGGCAGGGCGGGACTGTGCCTCCGTGTGCTGCCCCCGCCCCAAGCGCCCCTGCAGCCAATGGGACGCTGCGGGGGAGGTGTCTGGGGGCAGCAGCATGCGGAGGCCCCCCTGGCCCATTCCTCCTTGGAGCCCCACATAACCCCAGCCCCCAAAGTCCCTCCCAGAACCTGCACCCCCACCCCTTCCCCATATACCCCCTGCTGCCCCCAAACTCCCTCCAAGAGCCTGCACCCCAGACCCCTCTCTGATCCAAACTCCCTCCCAGAGCCCAACCTCTCACCCCTTCTGCATCCAAACTGCCTCCCTTGATTTAGGCAGATGGGGGAAGAGTTGTTTTGGGGGGTATGAGTGACATTGGCCCGCTGGGAGGATTTGAGGCCTGGCACTGGCCCTAAAGTAAATTTAGTTTGAGACCCCTGTCCTAGAACAAGGCAAGGGGAGCATGAACATTAGGATAACAGGCTATGATGTAGCCAAAGAAAGGTGTGGTAGGGAAATTTCACAAGTGTGAGAGTGTTATGTGGTGCATGGATTGAAAATCGTGTTTGTGGATATTAAGTCTCTTTATTGGTATCTGTTTGTCAAAGAGATTCAGGCCCTCATTAACTTTAATGGTAGGCATTGCAAGTACTAGATAGTTTGGGTTATGTGTATTTTGTAAGTCACTTCCACTTCTTCTCAGTGTCACATCAGTGTTACAGCATGTAAGAAAATAATAAAGATACTTATTCAATGTGCAGTATTTCAAACAATGTTAATAGGTGACAATCTCTATATAAATAAGTGTACTGCCAAAACTTCCTGTGCCTAACCTTGCAGTGTCCTTTCTGAATACCTCAGTGCACTAAGAACTCTGAGCACCTAACAGAATCTCATCATAGTAGTAGATTTCATTCAACAAATAGCAAATTCAAGAATTTCAGAAGGCAATGGCATATTTAGAAACTTAATTGCTTTTGTTTCTAAGCTACCTGTCTAAAGTGCTTGGTCTCTTAGCACTGTCATTGGTACTGTCTCTTTATTTCTCCCTGAAATGTACTCCACAGTAATTTGTTGCTAAAACCAGATATCTTTGTGGCAGTTTCAAGTGTTGCTAAGTGAGGAGATAATTTCTAACTAGATCATCAGTCATTTCTTACTTTCCCAAAGAAGAAAAAAGATAAAACTTTGCTCCTAAACTCTCTTTAGTGAATATGGAAATAATTCAAAGTAAAGCACACTCAGTCTAAGATTTATGAGGCAACATTCATTAGCTCATTAGGAGGGGAAAATAAGTTTTGAAATGGTTCATGAATCTAGAACAAATAGAAACTATGGCACCTAATTTTCCTTAGTCTGAATCACATTGCAGACTACCCTGATTTAATTAGGATTTACCACAGAGCATTCAGGTGCTGTCTTCAGTAGTATTTTGTACAGGGTAAACCTAGGTTCATTTTGTTTCATTTAAAAGAATATAGATTTCTTGAAAAGGATAGCATTCCTAATTGGTTTTAGGACCAAAGCTTTGGAAATATATATTCACTGTAAAGACTTTTTTGTTTAAAGAGAAGTGAAAACTCTACCAGAAAAGAAATTATATTTTAAAGTAGTCATTTTAGAGATAATTACTAGGAAAGAGGAAACAAAATAAAAGTAGCTCATTTTAAAATATTTTGGTTTTCTACAGCTGTGAAAGAAAAATCACTAGAATAATCCCTTATACATTAACACTCCACAATATGAGCCAGATTCTTAATGCGTGTAAATCAACATAATTCAACCTGCATAGGAAAAATTGTGTCACTTTGGGATTTGTTTATTTTTTTAAATTATGGCTTAATTTAAGGTACAGGTAAAAGTGAGACGGCTAAAAGTATTTCCTTGTGTCAGTTATAACCCAGTCAAATACTGTGCAAGCATCCCTATACAGTTCTGCCCATAGACTTTGTTCTTGAACTGACAAACCACTGTGAATCATCCTGCTCCAGAATCTAACTGGAGAGATAATATTTCCTGCATTATATTGATTAATACATCAGTATTTTGGTTTAAACAGTAACACTCATTACACGTTCAGTCTAAATAATAGCTTTGGGTCATAGATGAAAAGTGAATGCAACAAAATGAAGAGGGATCATATTTGGCCTTGGTTATTGTCATAAATATAAAGGGAAGGGTAAACCCCTTTGAAATCCCTCCTGGCCAGGGGAAAGCTCCTCTCACCTGTAAAGGGTTAAGAAGCTAAAGGTAACCTCGCTGGCACCTGACCAAAATGACCAATGAGGAGACAAGATACTTTCAAAAGCTGGGAGGAGGGAGAGGAACAAAGGGTCTGTCTGTGTGCTGCTCTTGCCAGAGACAGAACAGGAATGGAGTCTTAGAACTTTTAGTAAGTAATCTAGCTAGGTATGTGTTAGATTATGATTTCTTTAAATGGCTGAGAAAAGAATTGTGCTGAATAGAATAACTATTTCTGTCTGTGTATCTTTTTTGTAACTTAAGGTTTTGCCTAGAGGGGTTCTCTATGTTTTTGAATCTAATTACCCTGTAAGATATCTACCATCCTGATTTTACAGGGGGGATTTCTTTATTTCTATTTACTGCTATTTTTATTAAAAGTCTTCTTGTAAAACACTGAATGCTTTTTCATTGTTCTCAGATCCAAGGGTTTGGGTCTGTGGTCACCTATGCAAATTGGTGAGGCTTTTTATCCAACATTTCCCAGGAAAGGGGGGGTGCAAGTGTTGGGAGGATTGCTCATTGTTCTTAAGATCCAAGGGTCTGGGTCTGTAGTCACCTAGACAAATTGGTGAGGCTTTTTACCAAACCTTGTCCAGGAAGTGGGGTGCAAGGTTTTGGGAAGTATTTTGGGGGGACAGACGCGTCCAAACAGCTCTTCCCCAGTAACCAGTAATTGTCTGGTGGTGGTAGCGGCCATTCCAAGGATAACGGGTGTAATATTTTGTACCTTGGGGAAGTTTTGACCTAAGCTGGTAAAGATAAGCTTAGGAGGTTTTTCATGCAGGTCCCCACATCTGTACCCTAGAGTTCAGAGTGGGGGAGGAACCTTGACATGGTGGCACAGTGGTGGGATTAACCTGAAATCATCTGAGATCCAGTTGAGATTTTTTGAACTAGAAATACAGATTTTAAAAAGGAAATTTTTTTTTCTTTGGAAAGAAAGTCCAGAAAGCAGCTTTGAAACTGAAAGCAGCTTGGTTTCTCTCTGCTTTGTGGCCAAGCAGAGACAAAAGGGGATTATCTTGTGAATTGCAGGTTTTTTTGCCTGGAGGCAGGGTACTTAACTCCTGCAGGGAAATTCACAGTCTTCCAACCCATTGTTTTTTTTTTCTTTTCTTCCTAAAAGTAAATAGGGGGTGTGTGTTCTACCCATTTGCTTTTTCTTTGGGCTGGGTAAGCAGGTTTCCAAGCAGTTGGAGGTTTTTTGCTTTAATTTGGGCCCAGAGCAGAGACAAGGAAATTGTCTTTTTCTGTAGGCTGACAATCACTATCAGAGAATAGGTATTCTATTCCAGCACAGCAAAATTTTACAGCCAAGTTTTGTTTGTTTATTTCTAAACCTCGGGTGTAAAGTTAGTTAAAAACAGAGAGGTTAGAATGACCAAATCCTCAGCTTGACTACAGCTGGAATTAGCCAAATTTCAGGCTGAGGAAAGACAAAGGGAACATGAAAGACAGATAGAACTCATGCAGCTGAAGAAGGAACAAGAAATGGAGGCAAGGAAGCATGTGGAGGAGGAGAGGGAAAAAGAGAGGAAGCATGTGGAGGAGATGGAGAGGATAAAGGCCCAGCAGAATATACCAAAAAACCCTAGCAATCCTTCTCCAGGTACCACTTCCCATCCCAGAAAGTTCCCCACCTACAAGGCAGGTGATGATACTGAGGCCTTCTTAGAAAACTTCGAAAGGGCCTGCCTTGGGTACAACATCTCTACTGACCAATACATGGTAGAGCTGAGGCCGCAGCTCAGTGGACCCTTAGCTGAGGTGGCAGCTGAAATGCCTAAAGAACACATGAACAAGTATGAACTGTTTAAATCCAAGGCGAGAGTCAGAATGGGGATAACACCCGAGCAGTCTCGTCGGAGGTTCAGAGCCCTAAGGTGGAAACCAGACATGTCATTTACCCGACATGCCTACCACATTGTGAAACATTGGGATGCCTGGATATCAGGAGCAAGTGTTGAATCTCCAGTAAATTTGCCCTTCCTAATGCAAATGGAACAATTCTTAGAGGGTGTTCCTGAGGAAATAGAAAGATACATCCTAGATGGGAAACCCAAAACTGTAATCGAGGCAGGAGAGATTGGAGCCAGATGGGTGGAGGTGGCAGAGAAGAAGAAAACTGGTCGCAGTTGGAGCGGAGACCAGAAGGGACCACCCCAGACCACACCCTATTACCGGGGGCCGCCCAAAGCCCCACCTACCTCCCAAAGAACCCTCCAGACCCCTTATCGTCCCACCACCCCGTTCTCCAGCAACCCTCCTCGCCCCAGTGACCCGTCAGCTGGACGATGTTTTAAGTGTAACGAGCTGGGGCATGTAAAGGCCAACTGCCCCAAGAACCCCAACAGATTACAGTTCATTGTACCGGAATCACACCAGAGGTCCACAGGCCCAGATACCTCCCAGATACCCTTGGAGCGGAGGGAAACTGTGAGTGTGGGCGGGAAGAAGGTCACCGCGTGGAGGGACACCGGAGCACAAGTGTCAGCTATCCATGCTTCCTTAGTGGACCCCAATTTAATCAACCCAGAGATCCAAGTGACGATTCAACCCTTCAAGTCCAACTCTTTCAATTTGCCTACAGCCAAGTTGCCTGTCCAGTACAAGGGCTGGTCAGGAATGTGGACTTTTGCAGTCTATGATGATTATCCCATCCCCATGCTGTTGGGGGAAGACTTGGCCAATCATGTGAAGCAGGCCAAGAGGGTGGGAATGGTCACCCGCAGCCAGGCTAAACAAGCCGTGAGGCCTAGCTCTGTTCCGGAAACTTCTATCAGGACCCAGTCAGAGGTGATGGACCTGGACCCCAGGCCAATGTCTGCAACAGCAGTAGTGGATCCAGTCCCAGAGACCCAGACGGAACCAGTCCCAGAACCGGAACCAGCCGAACAACCAACACCAGACCCCGTGTCAGCACTGAATCCAGTACTTGCAACCTCAACAACAGAGGGCCCCACCGAACCTGAACTGGCAGCAGCCGATAACCCGACCCAAGAGGCTCAGCCGGAGCCTGAATCCCAACATAGTGCACCAGCGGAGAGCGGTTCACAGTCAACAGAAACAGCTCCATCCCCTATATCGCTTCCAGAGGGACCAAGCCTAGGTCCACAATCCCATGAGGAACTGATGTCTCCAGCATCAAGGGAACAGTTCCAGACCGAACAGGAAGCAGATGAAAGCCTCCAGAGAGCTTGGACGGCGGCACGGAGCAACCCACCGCCTCTCAGCTCTTCTAATCGATCCAGGTTTGTTGTAGAAAGAGGACTTTTATACAAGGAAACTCTTTCTGGTGGACACCAGGAAGACTGGCATCCTCAGAGACAGTTAGTAGTTCCAACTAAATACCGGGCCAAGCTCTTGAGCTTAGCCCATGATCACCCTAGTGGCCATGCTGGGGTGAACAGGACCAAAGACCGTTTGGGGGGGTCATTCCACTGGGAGGGAATGGGCAAGGATGTTTCTACCTATGTCCAGTCTTGTGAGGTGTGCCAAAGAGTGGGAAAACCCCAAGACCAGGTCAAAGCCCCTCTCCAGCCACTCCCCATCATTGAAGTTCCATTTCAGCGAGTAGCTGTGGATATTCTGGGTCCTTTTCCGAAAAAGACACCCAGAGGAAAGCAGTACATACTGACTTTCATGGATTTTGCCACCCGATGGCCGGAAGCAGTAGCTCTAAGCAACACCAGGGCTAAAAGTGTGTGCCAGGCACTAGCAGACATTTTTGCCAGGGTAGGTTGGCCCTCCGACATCCTCACCGATGCAGGGACTAATTTCCTGGCAGGAACTATGAAAAACCTTTGGGAAGCTCATGGGGTAAATCACTTGGTTGCCACTCCTTACCATCATCAAACAAATGGCATGGTGGAGAAGTTTAATGGAACTTTGGGGGCCATGATACGTAAATTCGTAAATGAGCACTCCAATGATTGGGACCTAGTGTTGCAGCAGTTGCTCTTTGCCTACAGAGCTGTACCACATCCCAGTTTAGGGTTTTCCCCATTTGAACTTGTATATGGCCATGAGGTTAAGGGGCCATTGCAGTTGGTGAAGCAGCAATGGGAGGGATTTACACCTTCTCCAGGAACTAACATTCTGGACTTTGTAACCAACCTACAAAACAGCCTCCGAACCTCTTTAGCCCTTGCTAGAGAAAACTTACAGGATGCTCAAAAAGAACAAAAAGCCTCGTATGATAAACATGCCAGAGAGCGTTCCTTCAAAGTAGGAGACCAGGTCATGGTCTTAAAGGCGCTCCAGGCCCATAAAATGGAAGCATCGTGGGAAGGGCCATTCACGGTCCAGGAGCGCCTGGGAGCTGTTAATTATCTCATAGCATTCCCCACCTCCAACTGAAAGCCTAAGGTGTACCATATTAATTCTCTAAAGCCCTTTTATTCCAGAGAATTAAAGGTTTGTCAGTTTACAGCCCAGGGAGGAGACGACGCTGAGTGGCCCAAAGGTGTCTACTACGAAGGGAAATGTGGTGGTGGTGTGGAAGAGGTGAACCTCTCCATGACCCTTGGGCGTATGCAGCGACAGCAGATCCAGGAGCTGTGCACTAGCTACGCGCCAACGTTCTCATCCACCCCAGGACTGACTGAACGGGCATACCACTCCATTGACACAGGTAATGCTCACCCAATTAGGGTTCAACCTTACCGGGTGTCTCCTCAAGCTAAAACTGCTATAGAACGGGAGATCCAGGATATGTTACAGATGGGGGTAATCCGCCCCTCTGAAAGTGCATGGGCATCTCCAGTGGTTCTAGTTCCCAAACCAGATGGGGAAATACGTTTTTGCGTGGACTACCGTAAGCTAAATGCTGTAACTCGCCCAGACAACTATCCCATGCCACGCACAGATGAACTATTAGAGAAACTGGGACGGGCCCAGTTCATCTCTACCTTGGACTTAACCAAGGGGTACTGGCAGGTACCGCTAGATGAATCTGCCAAGGAAAGGTCAGCCTTCATCACACATCTCGGGCTGTATGAATTTAATGTACTCCCTTTCGGGCTGCGAAATGCACCCGCCACTTTCCAAAGACTTGTAGATGGTCTCCTAGCGGGATTAGGAGAATATGCAGTCGCCTACCTTGACGACGTGGCCATATTTTCGGATTCCTGGGCAGACCACCTGGAACATCTACAAAAAGTCCTTGAGCGCATAAGGGAGGCAGGACTAACTGTTAAGGCTAAGAAGTGTCAAATAGGCCTAAACAGAGTGACTTACCTTGGACACCAGGTGGGACAAGGAACTATCAGCCCCCTACAGGCCAAAGTGGATGCTATCCAAAAGTGGCCTGTCCCAAAGTCAAAGAAACAGGTTCAATCCTTCTTAGGCTTGGCCGGTTATTACAGACGATTTGTACCGCACTACAGCCAAATCGCTGCCCCACAGACAGACCTAACCAAAAAGAAACAGCCAAATGCTGTTCAGTGGACCGGAAAGTGTCAGAAGGCCTTTAACAAGCTTAAAGCGACACTCATGTCTGACCCTGTACTAAGGGCCCCAGACTTTGACAAACCGTTCCTAGTAACCACAGATGTATCCGAGCGTGGTGTGGGAGCAGTTTTAATGCAGAAAGGACCTGATCAAGAATTCCACCCTGTAGTGTTTCTCAGCAAAAAACTGTCTGAGAGGGAAAGCAACTGGTCAGTCACTGAAAAAGAATGTTATGCCATTGTCTACGCTCTGGAAAAGCTACGCCCATATGTTTGGGGACGGCGTTTCCACCTGCAAACCGACCATGCTGCACTAAAGTGGCTTCACACCGTCAAAGAAACTAACAAAAAACTTCTTCGGTGGAGTTTAGCTCTCCAAGATTTTGATTTCGACATCCAACACATCTCAGGAGCTTCTAACAAAGTGGCTGATGCACTCTCCCGTGAAAGTTTCCCAGAATCAACTGGTTAAAATCGTCCTTGAGATGTGGAAAATATTGTTAGTCTTTATGTACTTGGTAGTATATTTAGAGATGCATGTGTCTTATTAACTCTGTTTTCCTAGAGCTCCAGGAAGAAATCCCAGCCAGTGTTTCACCCTAGCTGAGATTTGGGGGGCGTGTCATAAATATAAAGGGAAGGGTAAACCCCTTTGAAATCCCTCCTGGCCAGGGGAAAGCTCCTCTCACCTGTAAAGGGTTAAGAAGCTAAAGGTAACCTCGCTGGCACCTGACCAAAATGACCAATGAGGAGACAAGATACTTTCAAAAGCTGGGAGGAGGGAGAGGAACAAAGGGTCTGTCTGTGTGCTGCTCTTGCCAGAGACAGAACAGGAATGGAGTCTTAGAACTTTTAGTAAGTAATCTAGCTAGGTATGTGTTAGATTATGATTTCTTTAAATGGCTGAGAAAAGAATTGTGCTGAATAGAATAACTATTTCTGTCTGTGTATCTTTTTTGTAACTTAAGGTTTTGCCTAGAGGGGTTCTCTATGTTTTTGAATCTAATTACCCTGTAAGATATCTACCATCCTGATTTTACGGGGGGATTTCTTTATTTCTATTTACTGCTATTTTTATTAAAAGTCTTCTTGTAAAACACTGAATGCTTTTTCATTGTTCTCAGATCCAAGGGTTTGGGTCTGTGGTCACCTATGCAAATTGGTGAGGCTTTTTATCCAACATTTCCCAGGAAAGGGGGGGTGCAAGTGTTGGGAGGATTGCTCATTGTTCTTAAGATCCAAGGGTCTGGGTCTGTAGTCACCTAGACAAATTGGTGAGGCTTTTTACCAAACCTTGTCCAGGAAGTGGGGTGCAAGGTTTTGGGAAGTATTTTGGGGGGACAGACGCGTCCAAACAGCTCTTCCCCAGTAACCAGTAATTGTTTGGTGGTGGTAGCGGCCATTCCAAGGATAACGGGTGTAATATTTTGTACCTTGGGGAAGTTTTGACCTAAGCTGGTAAAGATAAGCTTAGGAGGTTTTTCATGCAGGTCCCCACATCTGTACCCTAGAGTTCAGAGTGGGGGAGGAACCTTGACAGTTATAAACAAACTTGCACCTAGTTTAACTAATGCTGTGTTTTTAAATTGATTTAATTCAGCCAATGCATGTTTACATGTAGACAAGACCTCTCTCTGAGTTGCAGAAAGAGACAGGCTTTAGTGAACGAAAGACAAGAGCTTGTGAGGTTCCCTGTTTTCTCAGAAACAGTAAAGCGCAAAGGGAAAATCACAGGAACAACACTGTGAGCCACAAAACGTGAGTGAGGGACCCAGCCTCCCTATGCAGTGAATGGGGGGAGATAAGTACTTAAGAAAAGCCACTATGCTAGGCAGGAAGCCACCTAAGTTAGCCAGTGGGAGCTGCTGACAAGAGGGGAATGTCCTAAATTCCACCCATCTCACAAACCTGGAATTAGGCAATTTAGGTCCCTGTGTTATTTATTGTGAAATGAGTTAGGCACTTGCCTGACTACACAAAATGGTAGCAGCAGCAGCTTATGGTGGTGGATGGTGTTGCAGCTACCACCCTCATTACTTTTAGCTCATAGTACTCACCTGGAATACCCAGGTTAAAGTCCCTCCTCCTCTGAGGGGACGAAAGGACTTGACTAGTGGTATTCTGTACTCTGACCACTGAGCTGTTGGGTGGTCTGAGTAAGGCTCTCTCAATCCCTCCTGTTGAAGCTGTCCCACTTTGGGTTAAATGAAGAAAGTCATTAGGGGATGGAAGCAAGTGACACTATAGCTTAGTGTTTAGGGTATCGACCTGGGAAGTGAGAGACACTGGGTCTGCTGCCCTGGCTCCAATGTTTCTTTAATTATTTATACACAGTGGAGCAGTTTCAACAGGAGGGACTCTTAGGTCAGAGTATCCCATAACTCAGTGGTACAATCATGTTACTGAGAGGTTTGGGAGACCCCTGTTCCAATCCTGTCGCTTCCTTAAGAAGCTGGGGAAATTGAGCCTAGGTCTCCCACATCCTGGCTGAGTATACTAACCACTGGGCTAAACAGTCTAAGGTTGTCAGTAGCAGCCTCTGAGCTTGCGTACTGAATAGGTCTCTTGGATGAGATAGGCTCTTCTCCATGATCTTCCCACAGTTTGTGGACCCCTCTGGGGCTTAGGTGGGAGATGGACATCCAGGTGCCTAGAGTGAGGCAGCAAAGTACTTAACCAGATGCAGAAACTGAAGTAGGTGTGGAAATTAGGCACTGAGTGAATCTTGGTGTCTTCAGGAATAGGTGACAGCCAAGGGAGAGTTTTGTGGATTGCAGTGGTGCCTGAAACTGGGATTTAGCACATAAATCCAGAGTTCAGGTGTCTAAGTACCTTTGTGGATCTGGGTCTGACAGTCTGATCCTGCCAACACTTGAGCATATTTGCAACTTTGTTTGTGGGATTCCCATTGAGATTGATAGGGCTACATATGAGTTATGAATATGCTGAAGCACTTTCAGATATGGGGCCTAAATGTGTGTAAATTGTTGGCTGCCCACTTTATGCCCCAATGGTTGACAAATTGAAGGGCTGTGTTGACAAGCAGAGTGGCTGCTGTTGAAATATCAGTTGCTTTTATCTGAGAAAAGCCCATATGAAATTATCCCATTGTCCCAGTGGTCATCAGGGCACTCAACTGAGAAGCAGAAAACTCCTGTTCAAAGCCCTTTGCCACATCAGGCAGAGTTGGAATTGGGGTCTTCCACATCCTGGGAGAATGCCCTCGCCACTGGGCTGAAAGTTATACAGGCCACCACCCTCTTCTTGGCTCTCTTGTGTGGAGTCAGGCATGTTCTGAGAATGTCTAATGAACTGGGCCCTTCAGGCAAAACAGGCATTCCCCTGCCTATCTTCACCTGGTTTGAGGATCTCACTAGGATTTAGGTGTGTGATAGGTGTCCAGGAACCTGCCTGAGGTTGCTGTGCACATGCCTAGATGCAGAAATTTAGGCACCTCAGGGACTCTTACAGTGAAAATTTACACTCCAGAGTTAGGTGGCAGCAGCTGAGCAGGGGTTTTAAGGCTCTTGAGAGCAGCTACATTTTGGATTTAGGCATTAAAGTGGGAGTTAGATGCCTAAATCCTCTTATGGATCTGGGTCTAGATCCTTTAAAGGAGGGGGTTAGAAGGGCCAGGAATGAGATTGATCTCATTGTGTTTCCAGATGACCATTTACTCAGGTGGGAGGAGTGTTTTTTGGAGGTGATCCAACCTCTACCCCTTCCTAATTTGAACATACTCCTAAACTAATGAAGAGGAAAGAGCTTGTAGTGCTTCTTCAGTGTCCAGGGGGAAAAGAAAGATGCTGTTCAGCCATGACTCAACCTTTTCTGTTCCCTCACTAGGGGACTACTACATCTCAGACCCCTCTTCTCCTGGGAAGTTAAAGGGATTGATCTAGCCCAAGGTAATTATCTCCTAATGAGTACAGACATCAGGAGGAATATAAAATCTCTTCACCAAGCAACTGGCTGCCCTATTCCAAACACTATGAAATTTCAGAACACCATTGTATACAATAATATATCTGAATAGAAAAGTGAAATAGTGCCATATTTCTGAGGCCATCTGAAAGATCTTTCATTAATGATTAACATTCCATAACTGTACAAACAGCTGGCCAAACCCAACAGTTCACTGCAAGAGCCATTTGCATGCTTTTGAGCCACAGAGTCTTCTCCTTTCAACTTCTTGTAAGCACTCAGGGCCATGTCAGGGAGCTCTGCACATATATATATGAGGATAGATTTGACCCCTGGAAATGCATCTCCTTACTTTAAACCAGTACCTTGTATGATTGTAATATCTAATTAAGTGAAAGTGGTCAAATTTTTGCCAAAAATACGGACAAAATTGGGTGTGAATTTATTTGTACTTACTATTGTTAACACCTGTTTTAATGTCATAAGATTAAATCATTCATAAAAATTACTCTTTATTTTTCAGGAATTTACATTTTCCCAAGTATGAATTGACATTAAATCTCAAGTACATGTAATTCTGTCCTGGATGAGGGTTGTGTATGAAAGGATGGATACCTCAGAAAGGTGGGATAATGTTCCTTGCTAATATAGAGCTTTGAAGCATATGAATTGCATGAAAAAGTGGTTAAGAAGGTGGATCAAGAAAACAAAAAGGAGCAAGAGAACAGCAAAATCCTCACCAATGGTAAGTACTGCTACATACTGTTGTAACAACTACAAGAATAAGGGTCATAGTTTCAGCTAGACCTCTGAATATGTGTAAGTAAAATCTATGTGCACATCTGCTCCCTCATTCAAACTGGTATTTACATACACATATCTGGAAGCACACAGAGATATATCTTATGTATTTTTTTTAATTGCTATGTCCACAAATTTAGAGACTTGGTTGAAAATGTGGCTCTAAATCAGTTTGTGAATCCTAACCAGTGTCTTTCCTGAAAACACTGATACATGTTTTAATAACTTGTTTTCCACTTCAGTAGCTGGAATATTTTATCCACCTACGTTTTGGAAAAATATATTGCCATCTTTTTACCATGAATAATTGTAGAATATTTCCTGAAGTGAGTGTTTTTGTTAGTCTTTCCATCCATTAAGTGTATATTTGATGGTGGGAAAACTTTAGTTTTGAAAGAGGTACGATTTTGTGAATAAGAAAATTTGAAGTTTTTTTTCATATCTTCCTGTGTAACTCAACTTCTTATGTACATTCTTGAATTCTCTGCTATACCTGGTGTTCAAAACAACACATTAGTGAAAAGACCCCTTATCCTTTATACCAAACATTTCATGAGTGAGTGTTAAGAGTGAGAAACAGGATTTTTCAATATTGAAATTCATATTTTGCAGTACGTTTCCTTTTCTATGTTTAAAATGTTGCTGAATAAGCAAAACTATTGGCATGTCTCTCTCTTTTATTAATTTTGTTTCCCAAATGAGAAGACAAATCCCACATTAGAGGGGATGATGCTCTGGAAAAATTGAAAACACACTCTTAATGTCCGGTGATTTTGAAGGAATGTTGTATCTTGTATATTAAAGCCAGCAATACAAACTGACTGACTGATTTCTTTTGACTCTAGTGATCTGTCTACCCTGATTTCTGGAAACCGTGATTAGTACCTTTCTAGAGAATTGTACTTAAACATATCTTTTGATACAAAGATGGAAACTCAGGTTTTTTGGTTTGCTTAGACATTTTACAAACATTGTTATGGACTCTATTTCTATTCCCTAGTGGAAATCAACCTAAGGGGATATATAATATGTTTAAGCATGGTTTTCTAAAAAGGTGCAACACTATATTTTCCAAACTTAGTATAAATGGGGCCAAAGCAAATTGGTACTCTGAACATCATGACTAGGATTTAAAAAAAAAAGCCTATTTTTAGGCTCCTAAATCCACAACTAAGTGGCCAGACTTTCAAAAGTAATGATAACTCAACAGCTCGCATTGAGGTTTACTTTTGAAAACCTTGGCCTGGGAGTTTATTCTGTCTATTACTGTGAAGGACACCCCTTAAAAATAAAGGCACTTACAATTTAAGACCCTGTTCTTGCAAGTTGTTCTGTGTGGGTGGTTCCATGTGGCTACCTTATTAAAGTAATGTTGTAAGGGAGCAGGGATGCAGCCACATAGAACAGGATCAGGCCCAAAGTCTTGCTTATCTGGGGAGAGAGCTACCTTCCAAACACATTAGAAAGGCTTCTAAACTAGTACTTAACCTGTTTCATTACTTTTGAATATCACTACTACTTGTTGTATTTGTCACACTATGGCCATGGCACACAAATCATCTTTCCATACCACACTCAGTTTAATGAAAAATAATGACAAAGTTAAAGGGTTACGGTTAACCAATTTGGTGTGTTATGCTCATTCCTCTAGTGTTTATAAGGGGTAATGTTGGCATTGGCCATCTCAGGAAGCATTTAACAGAAAGACAAGATATGAGCTCATATGAAGATACAAGCTTCATATGTATCTAGTATATTGAGGGAATGTACGCCCATCCTCAAAGTTTCCAATCTAGAGGTTACTCTTAAAACTCTGGCTGCTTCTGGAATCCCAGGAGCCATTAGTGGCCAAGAACATCTTTTGTCATTTCTGCCTAGTTAGGCTTTAGTGACTTTTTTTTTTCTTTTGTGGTAGACCTCACCGCAGTAATGAATGTGGGTGGCTCAGAGAACAAATGTGATTCCTAAATGTACAAGCAGAAGAATACTGAGTAGAAGTGTGTGTGTGTGTGGTGGGGGGGAGGGGGTTATTACTACTGTGTATGGTATTTAGTGAGATGGTTAGTGGAATATTATGCCCAGTTCTGGTGTCTATGCTTCTCAAAAGGATGTTAACAAACTGTGAAGGGTTCTGAGCAGAGCTACAAGAATGATTCAATGTCTGGAAAACTTGCCTTACAATGAGACTAAAAAACCTCAGTTTAGTTTAATCAAAAGAGGGTTAAGAGATGACTTGATCACTGTCTATAAGTACCTACAATGCATGTGGGTGGAATGGCTGGAAGCTGAACTAAAGGTACATACATTCAGACTAACAATGAGGGTAACTATCCATTGGAACAATTTATCTGAGGATGTGATGGATTTTTCATCACTTGAAATCTTTAAAACAGGATTGCATGTCTTTCTGAATGATTTGCTGTAGCTCAACCAGAAGTTTGGGGGCTAGATGCAGGAATCACATAATGAAATTTTGTAGCCTATGTGATGCAGCACATCAGACCAGATGATTATAATGGTCCCTTCTGACCTTAAATATCTTATGAATCTGTGACTTCTACATTTGCAATGCATATTGCAATGAGCTTACCAGGCGTTACCTTTGAAACCAATCAGCTGCCGACTCATTAGGCATTATTAACTGTAGAGAACTTGTTATGTCGTTCTTCAGGAATTGCACTGGCATCCAGATTGCTTCTGGTATATATTACTGTACTTGAAATCACCAGGCCCCAGCTTTCAACTCCTATGCTGAATTTTTCAAAGCAATCTAGTGGATTTAAACTCTTGTCTTATGATAAAATACATGGAAGATATGCAACTAAATCCTTTGGATATCTTGTAAAATCTCAGCATTAGTGCCAGAGAGTATTCAGTGGGGTGGCCTTTCTGGCCTGAGATTGACTCCTGGCACTGGTCTGACAGAGCTCAAGTTTGATAATCTTTAGGATGGTGGTTCCCAAATAGTGCTCTGGAAGCACTTGCTGGTGGTTTGCAAAGGATCTGCATAATTGCAGACTGGGAGGAAGGTGATCATAAAATGATATCCCTGCTAGAGTCTGATCCACATAATAAAAAACACTGGAAACCATTGTTTTAGGGCATGGTGAAGCTGTGAAGTTCTACTTTTCCCCCCTTCAAGCCAGGATGGATGAAAATAAGGAATTTTTATATTTGTGGAACAAAATAAATTGAGGGTTTTTTTTTCCTGGCACTTAGAAAAGATGATAAACTTTTATTAAACTGTGTATATGCTCCTGGGATATTCTGCTACCACAGGGAACATTTCATAGACCAGTATATTAATACACAGCATAAACGAGAGCAGATTATGTGTACAATGGCCTTAACTGACTGGGAGCATTTTGAGTTGCATCTATTTATTTATTCTAGATCGACTTAAAAAACCGTTCACTGTCCCTGTCTTCTTACAAACCTGACTCTCAGAGAACCTTTTCATACATATTCTGACCAGGGCCGGGCTTAGGGAAAATGAGGCCTGGGCGAATTTGTACTTTGGCATCCCTGACCCCCACTGCTTCCCTGGGCTCCCCATCCTCTCATTGCCCCAAGCTCCCTTTGGTGACCTCACACCCAAGACCACCCCGCTCCTTGCCTCTTGAACTACGGTGCCTTGGGCAGTCACCCACTCATAAGGCCAGCCCTGATTGTGACAAAAAATAATCCAGACAAGGGGCTCCACCTCTAGTTTTCCAGGCCAGTCACATAATATGACAATCAGAAGAAAAACAGGACTTCTTCTTTTAGTAAGAAACCTCAGAAGCAGCAACAACTGTAAAAGACATGCCTGAATCTCCTTATACTGTAATTTTTCTCTCTCACCCCATGCTCGTTAATGGAGCTATCCCTAGGTAACTGTGGACAGTGCAACAAGAAGGAACCCTTCAACAGAAATCAGGCTTAATATGTGTACAATGTTCACAGTCTTGTGTAGGTTGTGTAGGTTACAAGAAACTCTGTGAGAGCCACATGTAACACTAGCCAAGCTCCAGTAGCTTCTATACCCATATAAAGTCTTGAGGATGTTTACTGCCTTTCTTTATATGGTGCAGTGGATCCAAAATTAACTATTTGCATGCTGAAGAAATGAAGTTAACTGTATGGAATATACAAGAACTATATTTAGTCTTTTGATTATTCTATGCTTTTGGCAAGTGAACTGAAATGTACAATATCTCCTTATTATTTATGGGGTTCATCAGGTAGTTAGTTTCAAGATGTACTCTACTGTATGTCCCGGGAACTGGCTTCATGACTTATCTTCCTAAATAGTCAGTCACTGAATGCCATTAGCATTAGCTATGGAGGAAATGTTTTGCTAACTTGAAAATAATTATGCTGAATATTCACCATTTTCTGTGAGGGTTAATTGGGGGAAATGAAATACTGTGCTATGTAACAGAGGTTATTAAGTTGAGTATATTGAAGTTATAATACAGCCTCATTTCATAGCAGCAAAATGGTACTTTGTGCAAATGTAGCTCTCAGCAGTGAGGTTTTATCCTTTTAATGTTCCAACTTCCAAAGGACAAGGTGATACACAGACCAGAGTCAACTGTAGCTTCTTAGGATACTGTAGCACTTAAGTCTAGCCCAAACCAGTGATGACTGCAAATGAGTTTGAATGTCCAACAATAGAAGGTCCTTTAGGCAATGAATTTTGATTGTTTTGTTCATAAGAGACTGTGAACTATATGAGGAGAGGAACTTTAAACGTCCCCTGATCATATGAGAGGGTTATTATTCCAGGTCAGGAATGCAATGCATTGGCAATGTAGTGTGACAAATGCTGACAACTATAAAGTAACAATTATGAGGAGAAGCAAACAGCAAGGGCTATATGCAAAATGATTCATTTATAAAATAGTGTCAAGAAGAGAAATGTAACTAAAATTAATAATTCCTAACATACTGTATAAAGAAAGAAGCATCTCTTTGCTCACTAGAGCAATCAAGTTTTCAAACTCCTATTTCTGTGGGTGGGCTAGAGCATGTGTCCTTCATATAAGTCTCTAGAACTTTGGGGTGAGGGATGCATCTGTTCACTTATGTGTAAACAATTCTTTAGAGCAAGGCCTTACACCCTCTCAAGCTGACCTGTTAATCAGTGGTCACATAAGGGGCAATTATTGATGTTTTCAATTCTGAGGCAAATGAAATGAGGGCAGTAGTGAATAACTACTGTATCTCACTCTCACTTTCTCACCTTTGAAATATAAGTAGTTTTCATTGACTCTACTAATGTCAGCAACCTATTTGTGGTGAAAGGGTAGCTGTTTAGAGCTGCCTCTTTCATTTAAGCCATAGCTCCTTCTATTTAAAGTAATATACCACATGAATTGAATGTTAGCTTGCCTCAACATAGTTTTGTTTCAAACCTGTATTAAACCCCTAGGCTCCTCTAGTTGTATGGAGAACAGTTTATTCCAAAATGTACTTGCGTTGTTAGTTATGCAATAAAAGAGGAACATTAATGTCTCAGATGGGGAATTGGATGACTCAGGAAATTGGTAACGGGATATGTAGTCTTTCACCTCTAGGTCACTACCATGAGTCCATTCCAGGTAATAAATGGAAATCATTACCACACAATGATTGGTTGGTGCTCATTTACACTTGGCATGAATTGGTAGTTTATCAGGCAAGTTCCTAGTAGCTAGGCAGCCATGTTACAAAAGTCTACATTCTTTCAATTAATCAGATCCTTTATCAAATGTTCACATATGTTGACCATTCTGTAACACACATGAATAAGTACAGAAGTAGGGGGGAAAGTAGTTAAACTGATCCACAGGAAATGGTGCTTTCTCTCATTTATTTTTAAAAAAGAAAAGAGACATCTTGGGAAGTTGTGAATTCTCATGTTTATTAATATAATTGGACAATGGGCCTTATTCTCCATTGCCTGGCACCTTGTGTAATCATAAATGCCTGTGCAAAGTGCTACCAAATCAACACTGTACAGCCACTTTGCCCATCTTACCAGTGTAAAGTGGGTGCAATGGTAAATCATGTCCTATATAAGAGTACTTACAAATAGCAATTTCTTCATCATAAAATATCAACTATCTTCTAAATGCGGAACTCTTTTTGAGAGCATGTTCATCTGTATACATTCATTTAGTTTATCATATCAGTTTGTCTCCAAGGTCAAATATGTTTTCAATTTAAAATTGATTTTTTTCTTAGATTACTTTTCCACTTGTTGACTATTAGCTGAATCACACTGACAAAATGATCTTGAATTAATATAGTAGATTCATAGAGATTAGAGATGGAAGAAATGTGTAAATGGGCCAAGTCCTGGAGCTTTTTTTTTCTCTGAAGTGACATTTGATTATTTTAATATAGTAGTTAGAGAAATTGGAAGCACAGAATGTGAGGCTATATTCTTATTGTTGTCTGAGATAATTATATGCATAACTCTTATTCACATTGATGGGAATTATCCATATAGATTACTTTCATTTGGTAAATAAATAGACCCAAAAGAGGTGGGGGCAACAGATTTTTATATATTTCACTTTATAATGTTATCAGAATATCTAGAAGACAACCTATAATTTCTGAGTGAAATTCACTCAAGCCCAGGTCCAGAAAGGTATTTAAACACCTAAACCCTAGATGTGGGAGACCCAGGTTTGATTGGCCCCTCTGCCTGGTAGGGAGAGAGGATGTGAGCTGGGGCCTCCCATGACTCCTTAGAATAGTTCTCTAACCATTGAGCTGTGGCTTATTCTGATATAAGACTTCCTTAATCTCGCCAGTTAAGGCTGTTCCACTTTCATATAATAATTAGTCATAGGAGCCGGGGCCCTTGACCCTAGGTCTCCCACACCCCATGTTGGTAAGCTAAGTGCCAGACTCTCTCCTACTCCCACCCCCAGCCCAATGATTATTTAAGTATTTATCCCAAGTGCAGCAGCTTCAGAATGAGAGAGTGAAGGGGACCCATATTAGACTATCTTGTAGCCCAGAGGTTAGACCATTCACGTGAGAGGTGTAGGAGACGTCTGTTAAATCCTTTCTCCCTCTTAAGCAGAAGGGGAATTGAGCCTGAGCTTCCCACATCTCAAGTGAATGCTGTAACCACTGGGATAAAAGTTAGAAGGTAACCACTGCCGTCTCCTCCTCCTCTGGACATTTTGTGTGGAGTAAGGCAGGCACTTAACTCACTCAGAAACAACATCAGCACCTAAGCCATCTGACTGCAGGAGAGGGGTTCCCCTTCATAGATCACAAGCAGAGATAGCCACCTCCCTGAAGCCCAGACTTAGGCACCTAGCTCCATGAGAGGGGTGGGGCTTAGGATACACACCTGTCTTCAGCATCTCCTATTGGCTAGCCTAGGTGGCCTGCTGCTTATCGTGCTGGCTTTTGTGGATCACCTTTTTAGGTAACCATCTCTCCCTATACATTGTAGGTATCTAATCTGGTCTTTGTGGACTCCGTTCTTTTCTCAGTGATTTTTCTAGGTAGCTAAAGGATAGGCGTTGCAATACTGCATGTTGCAACACTTAAGTCTCTTTGTGGATCTGGGTCTCTGAGCAAAAGACTAGTGCAAGCCTATGTACCCATTCAGCCTTTATCTTAGGACACACTTGGGATTTAAATGATGCATGGGTCTTGTGATGACACTTTGTAAAAGGGTGAATTTCACACTGACTTTTGTTGTTATGAAAGAATATAAAAAATATTCATTTTTCAATTCGTTTTAACAACATTGATTAAAGTGAGAGGCTGTATATTGAATAACGCAAACTACCTCCATTTGACTTCTACTATATTCTACCACATTAGACTCTTTCTTAAATTACATGTGACTCCTTTTATGTCTAATTCATTTTGAAATGATCTCCTATTGTAATCTCAGGTAACAAACCACTTTGTTTAAAACCCTTCATTTAGAACTCCCTCTGTTTTATATAGATGGTTCTAAAGCACATTGGGTCTGATGATGATAATGAGTATCATCATAACATTTGTCTTGCACAAAACCCTCAAGAAAATTGGTTTCCAGGATCAGTTTCAATAAGGTGATATGTGAGATATGTAGCAAATGTATTTTAGAGCCTGGAGAAAATACTTGCGAGAAGATTACTAGGTGTAATTTAAAAAAAAAGCTGTGGAAGGGAGTAATTTCTTTCCTAATATGACATCTTAGAGAAGACAGTAGTTGTTATCCCAGATATGGGCAGAGATACGAATAAATTGCCATCCATATTGAAGCAGAGAAAGAGATGTCTGTCTGTGGGAACTAGGACTTGCTAGAAAACAAGAATCTGGTTTTGTGAAAAACTGAGGATTTGAAATTTATTTTGGTTCTATATCAACAAAAAACACAAGAGTGAGAGAGAGACCACCCACCCCAGAACAGCCAATTGCCCAATGGTCAGGGCAGTTAACGACTCCCAGGATGTGGGAGAGGTGGGTTCATGTCCTTGCTCTGCCTAATTCAAAGCAGGGATTGAAGCTGGGCTATAGAGTCAGTATCTCAATCTCTCCTGTTGGAGCTGTTCCATTTTGTATAAATAACTAAATATTAGTTAGGGCAGAGAGAGAGACTGACTCGGTGGCCTGCTGGTTAAGTCACTGGGATGTGCCTGATCTGTAGCAGGAACTTGAATCTGAGTCTCCCATATCCAAGCTGAATGCTTTGGCCACTGGGCTATTGCTATTTGCGATGTGACGGAGAGACTGCCGAGACTCATCAAGCCTTCGGATCGCTACCCCTTCCTGCTTCTCCACGTGGGCACCAATGATACTGCCAAGAATGACCTTGAGTAGATCCCTGCAGACTACGTGGCTCTGGGAGGAAGGATAAAGGAGTTTGAGGCGCAAGTGGTGTTCTCGTCCATCCTCCCCGTGGAAGGAAAAGGCCTGGGTAGAGACCGTTGAATAGTGGAAGTCAACAAATGGCTATGAAGGTGGTGTTGGAGACAAGGCTTTGGATTCTTTGACCATGGGATGGTGTTCCAAGAAGGAGGAGTGCTAGGCAGAGATGGGCTCCACCTAACAAAGAGAGGGAAGAGCATCTTCGCAAGCAGGCTGGCTAACCTAGTGAGGCGGGCTTTAAACTAGGTTCACCAGGGGAAGGAGACCAAAGCCCTGAGATAAGTGGGGAAGTGGGATACCGGGAGGAAGCACGAGCAGGAGCGTGTGAGAGGGGAGGGCTCCTGCCTCATACTGAGAAAGAGGGGCCATCAGCAGATTATTTCAAGTGCCTATACACAAATACATGAAGCCTGGGAAACAAGCAGGGAGAACTGGAAGTCCTGGCAAAGTCAAGGAATTATTATGTGATTGGAATAACAGAGACTTGGTGCGATAACTCACATGACTGGAGTACTGTCATAGATGGATATAAGCTGTTCAGGAAGGACAGGCAGGGCAGAAAAGGTGGGGGAGTTGCACTGTATGTAAGAGAGCAGTATGACTGCTCAGAGCTCAAGTATGAAACTCCAGAAAAACCTGAGAGTCTCTCGATTAAGTTTAGAAGTGTGAGCAACAAGGGTGATGTCGTGGTGGGAGTCTGTGTTAGACCACCGGACCAGGGAGATGAGGTGGATGAGGCTTTCTTCCAGCAACTCGCAGAAGTTACTAGATCGCATGCCCTGGTTCTCATGGGAGACTTCAATCACCCTGATATCTGCTGGGAGAGCAATGCGGTGCACAGACAATCCAGGAAGTTTTTGGAAAAAGTAGGACAATTTCCTGGTTCAAGTGCTGGAGGAACCATCTAGGGGCAGAGCTCTTCTTGACCTGCTGCTCACAAACCGGGAAGAATTAGTAGGGGAAGCAAAAGTGGATGGGAACCTGGGAGGCAGTGACCATGAGATGGTAGAGTTCAGGATCCTGACACAAGGAAGAAAGGAAAGCAGCAGAATACGGACCCTGGACTTCAGAAAAGCAGACTTTGACTCCCTCAGGGAACTGATGGGCAAGATATCCTGGGAGAATAACATGAGGGGGAAAGGAGTCCAGGAGAGCTGGCTGTATTTTAAAGAATCCTTATTGAGATTACAGGGACAAACCATCCTGATGTGTAGAAAGAATAGTAAATACGGCAGGCGACCAGCTTGGCTTAACAGTGAAATCCTTGCTGCTCTTAAATACAAAAAAGAAGCTTACAAGAAGTGGAAGATTGGACAAATGACCAGGGATGAGTATAAAAATATTGCTCAGGCTTGCAGGAGTGAAATCAGGAAGGCCAAATCACACCTGGAGTTGCAGCTAGCAAGAGATGTTAAGAGTAACAAGACGGGTTTATTCAGGTATGTTAGCAACAAGAAGAAAGTCAAGGAAAGTGTGGGCCCCTTACTGAATGAGGGAGGCAACCTAGTGACAGAGGATGTGGAAAAAGCTAATGTACTCAATGCTTTTTTTGCCTCTGTCTTCACGAACAAGGTCAGCTCCCAGACTGCTGCACTGGGCAGCACAGCATGGGGAGGAGGTGACCAGCCCTCTGTGGAGAAAGAAGTGGTTCGGGACTATTTAAAAAAGCTGGACGTGCACAAGTCCATGGGGCCGGACGAGTTGCATCCGAGAGTGCTAAAGGAATTGGTGGCTGTGATTGCAGAGCCATTGGCCATTATCTTTGAAAACTCATGGCGATCCGGTGAAGTCCCGGACGACTGGAAAAAGGCTAATGTAGTGCCCATCTTTCAAAAAGGGAAGAAGGAGGATCCTGGGAACTACAGGCCAGTCAGCCTCACCTCAGTCCGTGGAAACATCATGGAGCAGGTCCTCAAGGAATCAATTCTGAAGCACTTAGAGGAGAGGAAAGAGATCAGGAACAGTCAGCATGGATTCACCAAGGGCAAGTCATGCCTGACTAATCTAATTGCCTTCTATGATGAGATAACTGGTTCTGTGGATGAAGGGAAAGCAGTGGACGTGTTGTTCCTTGACTTTAGCAAAGCTTTTGACACGGTCTCCCACAGTATTCTTGCCAGCAAGTTAAAAAAGTATGGGCTGGATGAACGGACTATAAGTTGGATAGAAAGCTGGCTAGATTGTCAGGCTCAACGGGTAGTGATCAATGGCTCCATGTCTAGTTGGCAGCCGGTATCAAGTGGAGTGCCCCAAGGGTCGGTCCTGGGGTCGGTTTTGTTCAATATCTTCATAAATGATCTGGAGGATGGTGTGGATTGCACCCTCAGCAAGTTTGCAGATGACACTAAACTGGGAGGAGAGGTAGATACGCTGGAGGGTAGGGATAGGATACAGAGGAACCTAGACAAATTAGAAGATTGGGCCAAAAGAAATCTGATGAGGTTCAACAAGGACAAGTGCAGAGTCCTGCACTTAGGACGGAAGAATCCAATGCACCGCTACAGACTAGGGACCGAATGGCTAGGCAGCAGTTCTGCAGGAAAGGACCTAGGGGCGAGAAGTTGGATATGAGTCAACAGTGTGCCCTTGTTGCAAAGAAGGCCAATGGCATTTTGGGATGTATAAGTAGGGCATTGCCAGCAGATCAAGGGACGTGATTGTTCCCCTCTATTCGACACTGGTGATGCCTCATCTGGAGTACTGTGTCCAGTTTTGGGCCCCACACTACAAGAAGGATGTGGAAAAATTGGGAAGAGTCCAGCGGAGGGCAACAAAAATGATTAGGGGACTGGAACACATGAGTTATGAGGAGAGACTGAGGGAACTGGGGATGTTTAGTCTACGGAAGAGAAGAATGAGGGGGGATTTGATAGCTGCTTTCAACTACCTGAAAGGGGGTTCCAAAGAGGATGGATCTAGACTGTTCTCAGTGGTAGCAGATGACAGAACGAGGAGTAATGGTCTCAAGTTGCAGTGGGGAAGATTTAGGTTGGATATTAGAAAAAACTTTTTCACTAGGAGGGTGGTGAAACACTGGAATGCCTTACCTAGGGAGGTGGTGAATCTCCTTCCTTAGACGTTTTTAAGGTCAGGCTTGACAAAGCCCTGGCTGGGATGATTTAATTGGAGATGGGTCCTGCTTTGAGCACAGGGTTGGACTAGATGACCTCCTGAGGTCCCTTCCAACCCTGATATTCTATGATTCTATGATATGGTAGTTCTTGCTCTCTCTCTCTGACCAGAAATTCCATCCTGGACCTGAGAAATCTCCTGATGAAAATGTCGTCAAAACAGATATATTTCCATGCAAATTTTTGATGAATCAGCATTGTTTGGCAAAAAAAAAAAAAAAGATTTTGTTGACCAATAGTCAACCAGCTGTAGTGGGAAGTGATTTAAAGATGGTAGGAGACAGTGTATAATATATAACTGAAGTTAAAAATCCTTACTCAAATCTAAATTAGATTTATCCATGGTTATCCATTTCACACATGTATCAAATGGATATGAAGAACAGAGTTTGGTGGAGGAAGACTCAAATGAGGAGATGTCTGTATTTTACAACTCACCAGCTTTCAGAATATTCAAAGCTAACGATGAATAAACAAAACAAAGCAAACCACCAAAACCACACACTTGTCAGTGATCTTTTTAATGGTGTAATTAAAAAGAAGGAAAACGACCTTTTGGGAAGATCTGCTTTTTTCCAGCCGTGAGAGAGCATAGGAGAGTAGCAGTGGGGAAGAGAGTTCATTCCAATTTCCTACTTAATCTCGGAAGTATAGAAACCAAAGGGGAAATCAGTACTCTAACTGGGGAGAGAAAAGTGTAGGTAACATATGTTCCTTCTCCCATCTGCCTTCCTCCTCTCACAGTCCTCCCCACCCCACCTCACCTCCCCCCAGGTACTTTATTCTTTTTTTCCCCAACCAGCAACTGTGAGGTGAAGGGAGTAGTGTATTCATATATTTACTCCCTCCCACACATGATTCAAGCATTGGCTAAGTGTGCAGAATGTAACACAAATAAAGCCAAGCATGGACATGGACTGGAATTTCATCAATAGCTCTGTCTGGATTAGAATGACCAGAGGCTCAATCAATCAGAATAAAAACAAAGGGTGAATGTACATTAGAGGTGAAATCCTGTTTGGTTAATTGACAGGCAGGACAGTATTTGGTAGAGAATGTGATTCTCAAAAGTTTGCCCTTTAATTTTTCAGATAACCTAAATTTGAGGCCTAAATTTTGTCCAAGGGAGTAGTGGATTTTAGAGTGGAAGACCCTCCACTAAGAACACAGGGCCAGATTCTCTGGTGCAAATCTGCATACCCCCATTGTCTTCAATTGTTGATTTGCACCATCAGAGGATATGGCTAACCAAGCTCCCACATATACAAACCATGGAACCTTCAAGTGTCCCACCAGATCTTCTTTGATGGGGCAAACCTCACAGAGGGGGAGAGGCAGTCTTTATAAAAGATTGATGACTCAACTCACAAAGGGCTTTCTAGATTATAGTCAACCTCCTCAGTTGTACCATGAAGCTGACTGGAAGACAGCAAGGCATAGTACAAGTCATCTTTTAATTCACCTTTTGAGTAATTCTGGTAGTATCAGGAAAAATAAAATAATTTTCACTTAACAATTATATATTACCTTTCATTATCCTTACTATAATCACATGTCCCAGGCCATTTTGGCCCTGACCCTGCTGCTGGCTGTGAATAGGTGGAGCCTGACATTCACGGTACCACAGCATATCATCCAATAGTCGCAGAGACACTAAAATTGCATACTGCATTCTTGACCTGTAGGCTCAGTATTTATATGCTTTTATTTACATTGCTTTAAAGACAGCTGGCCATGCAGCAAAGTCTCTGTCTGTCCAGCAAAATGCAGTAGCACAGATAGTGTCCTCTTTCTGGGCAGACCAGGAAGGTATTTTTCATTCCATAGCCTTTAATCACAATCTCTAATGTCACACACCCTTGTCTTCTATAGTTATATATTTTTGTCATTGTTCTATTATCCTCTGTTTCTGATAGCAGTTTGCTTACTGGCTCGGGATCCTGGGCACAGAAAGCAGATGTTGTTGTGGATAGCTTTCCAGGATGCGTGTTGTTCACCTTGCCTTTCTTTGTAAGAATACGGGCTCTGCCTCTGGACAAATGTTCTCTGGGTACAAAGCACAGGAGGCAATGACTTCCCTCCCTCGTTCACTACATCATTCACAAGATACCGTCATCACAGACTTGTCATTGCAATTTGTCTCTCATCTTTGTTGCCCATATCTCAGTGAAGTCTCCTATCCCCAGGCCACTGCTATAGGCTACCTGCTGCAGCCTGGGAAAAAAATCTCTCAGACATAATAAAAGAGGTAGCATGACAAAAGAGCCAGCTAATAGCCAAACCTATTTCTGTCAGTCTGCTCGTTCTGAAATAGAAACAAAACTAATGGTAAGGGCCATGCAGTTGCTGGTACTGTTTACTGCTGTGCCTGGCACCACTGCGGTACCATTCAGCAAAATGACTGTTGAAAGGAGAGCATAATGGTTATCAGTCTGAAAGTGCCCGTGATATGATTGGACAATACTAAAAGAGCCCATTCTACTTCCCCTTGCCTTCTCCACTTGCCCTGTTAAAGAACTCGTAGTAGATAGAAAGAAATATTTGATATGTCCATTCTGAACCTGCATACTCTCAGCAAAAATAACCTCCTCCTCAGCTCCAGAGATGCCTTTAGTATTAGAGGGTGAGGAAGAGGCTAGAGAAGGAATAGCGGTTTGAAGCTCAGAACAGCTAATGGCTCAGGGAGTGAAAATAGAGAGGATATAAGAATGAAAGCACCCTTATTTCCTGTGAAGCAAATATAAATTCCCCCACCTCTCCTCTACACCCCTCCCTAAACAGTGGTCTCCTTCTGGCTAGCTAGTAAATAATCCTTTTTTGAGCTAAAATCTGGGTACCAGGTATATACAGTTGCATATGCCTATCTGCAGTACATAACGTTACCACAGGTCATTTGTACCACTAAGAATTAGCTTGCAGGGGAATCCATTAGAGAGAAAGTCCAAAGCAATATTTCCAGTAAGTTTCATTATTTTGCCCCACTGCTTTTATCTCCTGTTCTACCAATCCTCCTGCTTCAGGGCGTAAGCTGATTTCCAGCTTCGGACAGAATCTCTCCCCCAGTTGTATAGTACTATGAATTAGATGAATTATGGAGTTACATGATTCATCTGAAATCTCCAGTACTAGCCATTGTCAGAGGTAGGAAGAGGATACTGGAGGAGATAAATCATAGGTCTAGTCTTGCAAGTCCTGTGTTCCCTATGACAGAGCTTCTGGGTACTAACAAGACACTAGTCAGTCATGTATATGTAAGCAATGAGACTCTGCCTGTGGATTTCATATTAGGTCTGCTCTGGTCAATAAAAATTAACTTGGGGGAGGGAGGAATTCCCTCTGTTTATTTTCACTTTTCATAATTAAAAAAATGAATAGAAAAGCGAGATGTATGCCTAGTTTTATTTTCCCAAAGCCCTGCTTGCACGGGGCAGGATGGCTCAGAAGATCTGCCACACTCTTTATAGCTTCTCCATAAAGGATCATTGTGCACTCACCCTCCCACATTTTCCTTCCAGATCATGCTACAGGATGACTGTATGGCCCTGAGTCTGTCCACTGACTCTAATAGGCTTTGCATCAAGTTTTGATGTGCCTGGGTCAGTCAGGATCCCAGCTTTACTGTGCCATCTTAAGGCCATGCAATGCCACTGGCTGAGTTAGCCCAGTCCCCCCTCCCCCCAATCTACCACTGTGCAGAATGCCAGGGCTGTATTTTGCTCTTTCCCTACATGCAAATAGAGTAGCAAAGCCAGGTTTTAAGCAGTGGCAGAGCCGCGGATTGGGGAGAGATGATGGGTCCTTGGTGATGATATCTTCAGTTATATCTATTGGCTTGAAGAGCTGCCACACATACACCTACAAGCCAGATGGGGGGGGGTGTTTGTCACCCCTCACCCCTGCCCCCCATTGGTTCTACTATTATGTGAATACTGGGAAGCAACTCCTTGAACCCTCTTGGGTGTGGCTCCATATATTAGCACAAAACAGAGCAGAATTGTGCCCTGTACTAGCCCTGTCTCTCCTATGCTACCCAACGGTTATAAAGAGTAATTAATGAGCAAGGCAACAACATAGTGGGATGTGTTTGTAGCAGGGAGAGGCATAAAAATAATAATTGTCAGACCGTGTATCTCTTCTGCCAGTGTCTCTTCATATTCTGTTAATGGCAAATCCCTCCATGCCAGATGCCTGCCTCCTAACGCTGTTTCACATGGGACATGTTTAGAAAACGGCGGGTTTGCCTCTACTCTGCTTTTCAGTCACTGTTTTATGTGGCATTGCTAGCTAGATTATTCCCCAGTGAGACATGCTAGCACTAGTAAAGTACCCAGTAAACATTCCAAATGAATTTTTGTGGGTAAACCTGTCAACTGTAAATCACTTTTTGGTACCTTCAGGTGCTAACAGGTTGCAATACTGGTACATTTTTTTTTTTAATTCAGTGACAGCCAGAGTGCCTGCTGAGGTTTTTTTGGCTTTTTTTTAAGTATGTGCTGTTCTTTCAGATATACACTCTTCTGGCAGTATAACAATAGAAGTGCATTAAGCAACTTGTCTGCTCTTAGCAACGACAAATGCCACATGTTTGAAAATATTGAAGTCTTGTTGGATGCAATGTGTGTAAATACTCAAGTGAAACCCTTACGAAACTTGAATTAAAAAAGTATATGTATTGTCTGCCCTTCCCCAGTTATAATCCTTCCCTCCTCCAAAGAAATCTGATAATTATGCTTCTGTCAGGTAACTTGATATTCAGTGAAAGCATCATATCTCAGTTGACAGGTTTCAGAGTAACAGCCGTGTTAGTCTGTATTCGCAAAAAGAAAAGGAGTACTTGTGGCACCTTAGAGACTAACCAATTTATTTGAGCACAAGCTTTCGTGAACTACAGCTCGCTGCATCCAATGAAGTGAGCTGTAGCTCACGAAAGCTTATGCTCAAATAAATTGGTTAGTCTCTAAGGTGCCACAAGTACTCCATATCTTAGTTGAATCACACACACATTATAGTTTATTCCGCTAGTTCCTAGATTTAGAAAACCCTGTCTCTTTAAGCCAAAGGGACAAAGGTGCTGGTGAAATGAGCTTCAAATGATTAGAACCCTGCACTAGGCTGGCTTGCTGTGCTCCAGGCAAAATTACCTGAGGACGGGTAGGTTGCTGCGTACAGAAAGGCAGCTTTAATCTCTGTCACAAGCTCTAAATGAGTTCTGCTGGTTGAAGCTGCCTTGGATATATACTGCATAATCACATCCCATCAGCACCCGAAGCACTCCTTCTCCTCCTTAAGTGCTGCCCTCTTTAAATACTGTTTGTCCCACTACACGTCCTCAACTGGAATAGAAATTTTGATCATCTAGTGCCACCATAATCCTGGCCTGCAGATTTTCTGCCACTGTAGTTCTGTGTTAGCAATACAGCTAGTACATTTTGTCTGATCTACAAACATCACAACATTTGTTTTCTGTATTGTTGCATCCCCATAGTGGATATGAGATCAGTACTACAGATAGTAATTCTGAATGTAGTAGATCAGGGAATAATATTGCACCATATTGTGACATAATACCTAGAAATGCTGTATTTGAAACACAGGAGAAATAAGGTGGGTGAGAGAGATAAAATCTTTAATTGTACCAACTTCTGTTGATGAAAGAGTCTCTCTTTGGAGCTTACACTGATCTCTTCTTGAGGTCTGGGGAAGATACACAGACCATCATAGCTAAATACAAGGTCGAACAGATAAGTAGTTAACACATGTTGCAAGAGACCATGAAAGATCAGATACTGAGTGATTGTTGGGGTGATAGGTGACAACTAGTGGTGTGAGGTCAGAAGGTTTCTTTTTCTCTTATATTGAAGCACGTTATCCTGGGGTATTTGTGTGGCCCATTAAATGATACGATCTATTTCTCTGGTGGAGTGTCCTTGTTTGGTGAAGGTGGTTTTCAGTGTGTTAAGGTGTGTATCTCAGACTTTCTTCTCAGAGCATATTCTGTGATATCTGAATGGCTGGCTGTAGATAACAGATTTCTTGGTGTGTTTGGGGTGGTTACTGGATCTCTGAAAATAGGCGTGGTGATCTGTGGGATTTTTGTATATAGCTGTCTGAAGAGTTCCATTGTTGAAGCTGATCATGGTGTCCAGAAAGTTGATGCTGGTGTGGGAAAGTTTGGTTGGTGGGTGGTGGTGGTTGTAGTTGTGGTAGAGATCAGTGAGGGAGTTTGGGTCACCTGTCCAGAGGATGAAAATATCATCAATGAATCTCAGATATATCATTAGTTTCATGGTGCATTTGTCCAGAAAGTTTTCCTTGATGTTATTCATGAAGAGGATGCATATTGAGACATTACAATCACAATTGAACCACTGCACTGTGATGCTTGGGTAAGGAGGTACTTCAGCCTATCTTTGGACATCATCAGCTGATGGACCCACTCTGTAATGGCTATCTTTAAGTGTAACACGCATTGTAATTATAATACAACAGACCTCATATTCACTGACATAATGAATATAATAGGGGAAAACACTGCAGTGTTGAGGGTTAGCTTTGATATGTTTCAAATATATATTAAGGGACACAAAGCTTTGAAAGAATGTAATAGGAATGCTGAGAATAGCCATGTCATATTATGATGATGTCTAAGTATATTTACTGCAGTTCTTATGACCATCTTCTACTCAAGTGCACACACATACAGAAAAAGCCCCAGCAATCAGTTTGCATTATATATTACAGTAAGAAATGGGTCCTGCATGCACTTTGCACAGAGTGGCAATGAGTCACTGAGAGGCAAATTCAGCTCCTTCTTCAACAGCCATGAAGGGTCCCTTGGCAGCAGAACAAGTGAGGTTTTTGTCTTTATTTTCTAGGGTTTCTATTGCATCTGTCTCTGTAGTGCTTCCCAAGTAAATTTAGATTCACATGGCAGGGTCCCTAGTAAATTTGGTGGAGTACTTATTTGTGGAGTCTTCTGCTAAGCTCCTTCTCTGATATAGGTGCAGATCTATAGTCTCTTTCATCTCCTCCCACCCTTCATCATTCTGGTTATGGTGGCTTTCTCGAAGGGGGTTCCAACATGTCCTAAAGAATTCATATCTGTACATTAAACAGAGCTATATTTGTGCTTTTATGAGGAGGAGTCTGTAATTTAGAAGTGATGATTCCTAAAACATTTCTTAATAATCAAACAACAAAGAGGAAAACCCCTTCCAGATTCTTTTAATTTAGCTTCTTGCTCATAAATATGTTTAACACATTTGAATAATTTTATCTTAATAGAAACATCACTTGCAAGCTTTTTTTTAACTCAGCAAAGGTATTGTTATTGCAAAGGCAATAATGAAGTCTATGTTGAACAACTATTGAATTGTGTATGATTGTACTAGGTATGAAACTCTACATAGAAAAGGTTAAATGCAAATAGGCTTTTCCAAATGACTGCACAAGAACTGACTACATCAGCTACACCAGGATAGTCATTTAGGGTGTTGTGTGGGTTAAGCGCTCTCTCTTTTATGTCTAGAGAACACTTGCAGGACAGTTGGCTCCGATAAACATTGGTCATAGCTCATCTATGCACAATTATTTGCAGAAATTATACAATACATAAAAGTTTCTAGTAATATTCAAGAAAATCTTAATGTGCTTGGACAAAAACAGGAAAAGAGGCACAATTCATCAAATTATTTGCTACAAATGATTTGCCCAGCTCTACTACAAAGAGAGGTGTGAAATTGCTGTAGTTGAAGCAGAACAAGGATAGACTTGACATCCATCTATTAAGGATCAGTTAGGAATAATTAAATCATGATGCATGGCAGACTAGATTATCTCTTCCAAACAGGTGATTATATTATTATTTCCCCTTTGACCTGAGCAGTTAGCCATTATTTGGCGCTCTGCTGGGTAGTTTTTATTAGGAGGAGAAATTTACAATTCGAGTCAGGTACTTTGGTGCAATCCTGTTTCCTTACAAAGAATAAATAGAAAGTCCTGTTCCCCTGAACGCAGTACGAATAAACATTATCAGGCAGGTTGCTTGCTCAAAAATCCCCAATTTCTCTGCCACTTTAGCATGTTCTGTACCCTAGGAGCTCTGTTTTTGTTTCCTCTCATGTACACATTCACAACTGCTTCTCTGGTTTTCAGCTGGCTTTCTGGGCTTTCTGCCTCTTCCATACACACAACTTGCAAACAATCCCTTAGCCCCTGCATTTGCAACTAGTCTCAGGAAAACCTCTCTTATTCTACCTCCTTTAGTCTTTACTCAGGCCTTGCCATGTGACCCAGTGCTTTGGGTAGTGGCTTATATTGTTTCCAGGTATCACTACATAATAAGTGGTTACCTGCCCCTTTCATTTAGCCCGAATTAATGGTGCCTAGTACACCCATTGACTTTAAACAGGTCAGCGATTGTCATCTATAGTTCAGAAACCTGCTTGATGGCACATGTTGACACCTTCCATTACAGTAACGTTTTTAATGTGTATAAGAGTGCATTAATAAAGAAAATACTTGTTTTTAAAATATGTATATGGTGAATGGGGGACTAGACTTGTTCTTCTTGAAGCTCTGTATGTGGCTTTCTGTGCCTTAGTTTCTCCAACTCTAAGATGCATAGAATAATGTTTACCCACCTTCCGCAGAGAGAGGTTTACAGTTACGAATTAAAAGTGCTGTACAGGAACCTGCTCCAGAGCCAATTAAGATTAATTGAAAGACTCCAACTGACCCTAATAGGCTTTGAATCAAGCCCTAAGTGCTAAATATTATTTGTGTGTGTGGTTTTTTTGTGTTTGGGATGGGGGGGATTTTGTCCAGTTTATACTTTATGAGATGCGGCTTATCTGCAGAAGTTAGTTGTTTTTGGATTAGTTTGTGCATTGTAAATATATGTACAAGTGCCTAGATCTTCAGCATAAGCACTTTTTAATAAGTAATCAAATAAATTTTACTAGAAGAATAACCTTTCTATTGTAATAAACAATACAAGTACAAGGAGCCAGCAGCTGGTGAATCAGGTTTTTCTTTTTGAGAGAGAGTGTGGTCTATGGATAGGACATGGGAATCAGGAGATCTAGATTTCACTCCTAGCTTTACCAGTGTCCTGCTATGTGACCTTGTGCAACTTGCTTACTCTCTCTTTTTCTCTCCAACACTATGTCTGCCCTGTCTTTTGACACTGTGAGCTCTTCAGGACAAGAACTATACAGTATGAATGTACAGTACTTAATGCAATAGGACACTGATCTGAGTTTGGGACAATAGCCATTACTGTAATACAAATTATCATAATTACTTTATGCATATGTGTGTTCTACACCCTGAATTATGGTTTACATAATATGATCAATGCTATACACATACATAATATACATAATAGCATTGTTAAAATACACAACTGTGTGCTATGTACAATATATATACACACACTGCATATATATAATATTTTATACCTAATTTGCAATATCCTGCAGTGTTAATTATATAAGCAGGGCTTTTTATTTTTTAAATTCAAATAGATTTTTAAAGGATACTTTTCCTGAAGTGCTAGACACTTGCATATGAATTTAGAGTCCACAAACCAATTTAAAATCAGGCACCGATCCTGAAAACACCTATGCATGTGAGTAATTCTGTGAATGGAACTCAATGTATGTAAATTTACTCTCTGAGCCATTAAGACTGGCACAAAATATAGCGCCAACCAACAAAATACAAGTCAGTCAATTGGACATACATCCTTTTGACCACCCAAGCCTTCACCAAAAGCCCTGAGAGGACGATGAGTGCAAAGGGTATGCTTACACTGCAATAAAACACCCACAGCTGGTCTGTATCAGGTGACGTGGGTTCATGGGGTTCAGGCTGCTGAGCTATAAAATTGCAGTGTACACGTTTGGTCTTAGGCTGGAATCCAGGCTCTGGGACCGTCAGAGCCCAGGCTCCAGCCCAAGCCTGAACGTCTACACGTCAGTTGTATAGCCTGCGAGCCCAAGTCAGCTGACATGGACCAGCCATGAGTGTTTTATTGCAATGTAGACATAGGACTGCAGGGAACTCCTGGGTCATCAAGTCCAGTCTGCCTTGAAGGTCAGACAATATTTGCTCTGTTTGGACTTCAGTTTAAGGAGGTTTCATTGTTTTGTAAAACAAACAAATGAAGAGAGAAAAGAAAAAAAATATGCAGACAAGTGAACTTGAAAATGAGAGAGAGAAACAAGAATTGCTACATTCATGTATGCTCTTAAAGTTAAATGCTCAAATATACCACATGTTCAATAAGAGCTGATTCGTATAGATTAAAGTAAATATCCACTCTTCAGACCCTAAGGAAAAGCTCCCTCTTGTTATGTTTGGTAGCATGAATCCACTCCGATTTGTAAACGTAGTTTTTAGATGAGCTTTTCACACTCTGGCAGAATATGAAGTTTCCTCACTAGAGGATCAAAGAGAAGGCAGCACTTTGGAAACAAAATGAGTTCAGTTTCATTTTTTGCCCCCTGTGGTGTTTTGTTGTTTTTATACTGATGTTGAGTACTGAAGACGTTGCGACAAATTTTCTTCTAGTGTAAAGTGGTGCAACTTTGACTTTGGTGGACATGTGCCAATATACCCCAGCTGAGAATTTGCTTACCCTGGATAAGGGGGGAAATCTAGTTTTTTTTCAGAAATATTGCATTCCTTTCCAAGGTACAGCAATTTTCTGGAATATATCAGCAGAATCCACATGGTTAAGGCTGATGCAAGCTTTATGCTGTAGCCTGTTGAAAGCTGCAGAATCCTACATCATCCTGAAGGCTGTAGAAAAATGAGCTTTCAATTAAAAAAAAATAGTAATGAAAAGCTATTAGGCACAGAACACAGTTGAACAACTTTTTTTCTCTTTCTTTTTCCATCTTTCCTATTGATATTACAAGGAGTATCATTGCTAAGGAATATTTCTGAAGCTTGCTGTCAATGAAAATGGAATAAATTATAAAAAGCAAAGCAACACACAATGTTTCCTCCCTGGGGAGAGAAAAAAGAAAGGGACAACTACATGGGACAGATAGTCATGTCACTCAGTACACTGCAGAAAGACACTCAGATATCATGGTGATGGGTATTTCTATAAGAATCTGATTTTTAAACAGAATATATGTAATAAATATATATAATACATATGATTTGGTTCTGCCATCTACCTGTTTGCTTTGTTAACCTTGCCAGTTTTACAACTGCTGCCATTCTAATTAATATTATACTGTACATTTAAGAAAATACTTGGTAAATAACAAAACGCTTTGGCCACAAATGGAAAGAACGTGCTCATAACAAAATAGAATGGTGTGAAGTCAACTTGCCTTTGTGGAGGGAAGGACAAGGACAAGCGGGACAAAGGTGACTTGGTAAATTGAGTCAAATGATCAGTGTTATGTTTTCAACATTTTTGGCTTATCTGTTCTTTTTTTATTTTTTTAAGATTAAAAAATAGACACCACTAGAATTCTCCAAGAAAGAATTGTCTTTGCTGCTCAGTCCCAGAGAAAGGGGAAATTTAACAATGGCACTTCAAAGACTAGGAGATTAGTCTGTAGCTGATTTTGGCTATATTGATGTGATCAATAATAGCCCTGCACATATGAGAACTGTATAAACATTGTTAAATAAAAGACTACTGCATTAAATAATATGACCTTGCTACCTTTTAGTTGCAGTCTTAGAGTGCAAACTTGTTTTAATTAGCAGTCAGCAAGCAGACTGTAACTTCACTGAAGGAGCATTGAAGAATCACTGCCTATTAACAACCCAGCGGTAAGTAAGCCAGCACAAATACTTATAACCAAATAGTGTGCATTTCAGGAGTGGAGAGGATTAGCTATTGGGCACACAACACAGTGGAGGAAATTGCTTTATTCCCAGTACTGCTGGGTACCAGGAGGCAATCACTGTGCCTCCAGCCCATTAACAGCATTCAGAGTGTTGCTTCCCATAGAAGGGGTTATTGGCTAACCACTGGGTGACCAATTAAATGCTATGAATAAGTCCCAAACCAAACAGCATGGGGCCTGTTTGTGGCACAGTGGTATCATTACTAAAGTGAAAAACTTGATGAGAAAGGAACATATTTAATTATAGAACTATACAAATGGCTAATTAGGACCATAAAGTGAAATGAATGACTTTCCAGTGGATTTTTGAATGTTACTGATAACTGCTCAGCTTCTTTGGAGACCATGAAAGTGATCTACACCTCCAGCCTGCATGTCATGGTAATGGATGGATCTTCATTATAGGAAACATGTTTGACCTGATTGCTCAGGTAGCATGGGTTCTAAAGACAATCCTTGATTCCTTTCACTGCAAGGGTTCCTCCACTTCAACCCCCTGGTCTGTCATGAGTTCTGCTTGCTTTCACTGTAGTTCTTATGGGTTTAAAGGCAAAAACATTATCTGCAGTAGCAACTCCCTATCACTTGCAAATCAAAGCACAAAAGAGTTTCACTAATTTTCTGTGCTTAGTTTTTACCCTTTAAAATCACAAACTAGGTCAAAAGAAGTCTCTCTCCCTCACACCCTTCCCTAGATCTTCCAAACTCACCCACCTATGCCAGCTGCTGAAATCTGTATTGCATATGACAAAGATTGCTTTAAATTAATTAGCCTGGCTTCCTAAAGAGAACCTGAGGCTCAATGATTTCTTAATGAGAGGAGAACTTTGAATTTCTTCACTATGGAAAATCTTCTGTTCTGTTTTAGAAACCAGCAGAACTAATTTTTAAACTGAGCTTATTTCCCTCCACAAAAGTACTGTGACAAAGTCCCGAGCTTGTATTGGTGGTCCCGTGCTTCTGGGCAGTTTCAGTGCCCTCAGAAACTCGATAAGGCCCCAATGTGACCTCCCTTTCTCAGTGTAGTGGCAAGAGTCACAGCCTATTGAGTTACTTTCATCACTGGCCAGTATGGGAGATGGGAAGGGGGAATATCCCACAGTCTTTGTTGCTCCGTAGAGCTCAGTGGGCCCAGTTCGGCCTCCTGCCTGGACCGAGTCCTGCTTCCCTTCTCCAAGGGATCTCTGTAGAGTATGGGTGAGGGGGGGAAGAGGGGGAACTTGGGCCTGCCCCTGTTCACCCTTGCACACCCTATCCGTGGCCCCACTAAGTCGCGAGACCTCCTCATCAACCTTCTCCTGGCACTAGCCAAAGTAGCCATTTTCACCACTAGGAAGAGGATGGTAGACGAGGTGGTGCTCTGTGATTGTGGAGCCTACTTCTGCTCCTCCCTGGTCTCACGCATCCAGGCAGAGTTCCTCTGGGCGGCGTCCGCTGGCTCACTTGACGCCTTTGAGGAGCAGTGGGCGCTGTCCACGGTTCTCTGCTCGGTGTCCCCATCTGGTTCCCTTCGTTTAGCCCTGTGACCTCACTCCCGTCCCTATCTTTAGTTGTCCCCCGTGCTTAATTGAGATCCCAGACCTTATGGATCCTCCCCTTAGGCTGGGGGAGGTCCTTTAGTAGGATCCCAACAGACTGAAGGTTGATCTACCTGCCTTCTAATCTGGCTTGGAGGGAGGTAGGAGACTACTGCTGGGGCTGCTGCTAGGCCCTGGATTCTCCTGCTGCTCCTGCTCCAGCTACTCTCCTGGCTGGGCCAGACAACCCCTCCCCTTCTCTGCTACTTGGCTGCTGGACCTTCCCCCACCCACCGGCTTGTTGCTGCTCCTGCTGCAGCCCCTTAAGGGGGGCCTGCTGGAGGGGAATGAGGGACCTTAGCCCCAGCCGCTGCTACTGCGATCATCACCACCACCTGAGAGGGGTCCTTCCTGCCTGGCCACCAGACTGCCTGCTGGAGCTGCTGTTGCTGCCTGGGAGCTGCTGGAGCCTCAAAGTAGAGGAAGAAGGGGACCATCTGCTGCTGGTGGGTCATGCAGAGCCTCTGCAGACCACTGTGGAGGGGGCTTTCTACGGACTGAGTAACTTTCAAACTGTGCTCTTGTGGTGGGGGTCTTGACTGTGTTTGTGGGGACACAGCGGTGTGGTGTGGAGCCTGCACCCTGGTCCATCTGTGTGTCCCCCTGCCCTCACCACCACCACCATCGCTGCTCCCTCCACCACCTCCACTGGCTGCTTACCATCTGCCTCAGCTCCTGCCTCAAGGACTCAGCTGCTTGCTTGGCTTGCTCTGCCTTGTTTCCACCATTTGGGCCTGAATCAGTGGCCAGCAACATTGACTCTTTTTGCAAGCACATGTGGGTGCACGTGCCTCCCCCCACCCTGGACTGACACCCCCCCTTCCCTGCAGCAGTCTCTCCCTTTCCCCTTGAAGCCCTTTTGTCCCCCCTTTTGCCCCATCCCCTCAGCAGCTTCAGTTTGTTTGCCTGCCCTGCCCTTTTCCCTCTGCAGTTTTGTTTGTCCCGCCCCAGCCTCTGAAGCTAGCCCTTGGTTTCCCTGTCCTACCTCCAGCCTGGTTGTTCTTCCCTGCCCACCCCCCTGCGGTGCCCCTGACCCCTAGCCTCTTGCTTCGTGCGGCCATGCCCCCTTCCCATGCGCTTGTGCCCCTTCCCTGTTTCGTTTGAACCCCTGTGTCACTGCACTCCCCCAGTGCTATTATAACCTCCCTCCCCTAGTGCAACTAGAGGAGCCAGAATCCCATCCAGTGTCGGTTACTGAACCCCCCGAGTCCTTGATAGCCCCCCCAATCCAGCCCTCCCCTCCCGGCGCCCTCCTCCCCTGCCTGCAGCCTAGCAGGGAGGAGTGATCGCTCCGTTTCCTCCATTTTCTACCTTCTCTCCGGTATCTGTCCTCCATCCGTGCTCGTTATGGCAGGGGACAAGGTGAGTGGGAACCCTCAGGCAACCCCCCCGCCCCTCCTCCACCTGCCCACCTGTTGTCTCCTGTGGGTCCCACATTGACCACAGCTGCCAAACCACCTGCTACCACCCCTTCTGGGGCACCGGCAGCAGCAGGCACCGGGGTAGACTACACTGCTGCCACGTCCCTTGCTCCCTCCAACTCTGGGGCGGGGGAGGGGGGGCAGCCAGCAGGAAAGGCCAGGGAAAAAAGAAGGGTAAGGGCCCCAACAAAAAGGCAAGGCCCTCCATGTTAGGGGCTGGCCCCTCTGCCGCGGCCCCGCCACCGGCTGCGGCTTCTCTCCCCACTGCTTCCTCCACCAGCTCTGCGGGTGTCCCTCTTGTGGCCCCCAGGGCATACATCCGGCTGGCGGCGATGCCCCCGCCAACCGCTATGTCGCCTCCCTGGCCACCGCCTCCACTTCCATCTCTGGCGGCCAGGGCCCCTTCCCCACCTTGACCAGAAAGCACGGCATCCATTGCCTCCTGGTGCCCGCCTCGCCCCATGTGGAGACCTATGTGCAGGTGTTGGTAAACGTGGTGGGGCCCACGGCCATTGCAGCAGCCTCCAAAATGTACGGGAAGGTCGTCTTCTTCCTGGCATCAGAGGCTGCCACCCAGAAGGTGGTAGAAAAGGGCTTGGAAGTGGGGACCATGTTTGGCCCCCTGGAGCCAATGGAAGACCTGGGCGTCCGGTTGGTCCTGGCCTCTGTCCCTCCGTTCCTCCCTAATGCCGCCCTGTTACCTTGCCTCTATACCTTGGGGAAACCACTCTCTGTTGTGAGCCCTCTCCCGCTGGGCTGCAAAGACCCCGCCCTCCAACACATCCTCTTGTTCCGCCCTCAGAAACTCGATAAGGCCCCAATGTGACCTCCCTTTCTCAGTGTAGTGGCAAGAGTCACAGCCTATTGAGTTACTTTCATCACTGGCCAGTATGGGAGATGGGAAGGGGGAATATCCCACAGTCTTTGTTGCTCCGTAGAGCTCAGTGGGCCCAGTTCGGCCTCCTGCCTGGACCGAGTCCTGCTTCCCTTCTCCAAGGGATCTCTGTAGAGTATGGGTGAGGGGGGGAAGAGGGGGAACTTGGGCCTGCCCCTGTTCACCCTTGCACACCCTATCCGTGGCCCCACTAAGTCGCGAGACCTCCTCATCAACCTTCTCCTGGCACTAGCCAAAGTAGCCATTTTCACCACTAGGAAGAGGATGGTAGACGAGGTGGTGCTCTGTGATTGTGGAGCCTACTTCTGCTCCTCCCTGGTCTCACGCATCCAGGCAGAGTTCCTCTGGGCGGCGGCCGCTGGCTCACTTGACGCCTTTGAGGAGCAGTGGGCGCTGTCCACGGTTCTCTGCTCGGTGTCCCCATCTGGTTCCCTTCGTTTAGCCCTGTGACCTCACTCCCGTCCCTATCTTTAGTTGTCCCCCGTGCTTAATTGAGATCCCAGACCTTATGGATCCTCCCCTTAGGCTGGGGGAGGTCCTTTAGTAGGATCCCAACAGACTGAAGGTTGATCTACCTGCCTTCTAATCTGGCTTGGAGGGAGGTAGGAGACTACTGCTGGGGCTGCTGCTAGGCCCTGGATTCTCCTGCTGCTCCTGCTCCAGCTACTCTCCTGGCTGGGCCAGACAACCCCTCCCCTTCTCTGCTACTTGGCTGCTGGACCTTCCCCCACCCACCGGCTTGTTGCTGCTCCTGCTGCAGCCCCTTAAGGGGGGCCTGCTGGAGGGGAATGAGGGACCTTAGCCCCAGCCGCTGCTACTGCGATCATCACCACCACCTGAGAGGGGTCCTTCCTGCCTGGCCACCAGACTGCCTGCTGGAGCTGCTGTTGCTGCCTGGGAGCTGCTGGAGCCTCAAAGTAGAGGAAGAAGGGGACCATCTGCTGCTGGTGGGTCATGCAGAGCCTCTGCAGACCACTGTGGAGGGGGCTTTCTACGGACTGAGTAACTTTCAAACTGTGCTCTTGTGGTGGGGGTCTTGACTGTGTTTGTGGGGACACAGCGGTGTGGTGTGGAGCCTGCACCCTGGTCCATCTGTGTGTCCCCCTGCCCTCACCACCACCACCATCGCTGCTCCCTCCACCACCTCCACTGGCTGCTTACCATCTGCCTCAGCTCCTGCCTCAAGGACTCAGCTGCTTGCTTGGCTTGCTCTGCCTTGTTTCCACCATTTGGGCCTGAATCAGTGGCCAGCAACATTGACTCTTTTTGCAAGCACATGTGGGTGCACGTGCCTCCCCCCACCCTGGACTGACACCCCCCCTTCCCTGCAGCAGTCTCTCCCTTTCCCCTTGAAGCCCTTTTGTCCCCCCTTTTGCCCCATCCCCTCAGCAGCTTCAGTTTGTTTGCCTGCCCTGCCCTTTTCCCTCTGCAGTTTTGTTTGTCCCGCCCCAGCCTCTGAAGCTAGCCCTTGGTTTCCCTGTCCTACCTCCAGCCTGGTTGTTCTTCCCTGCCCACCCCCCTGCGGTGCCCCTGACCCCTAGCCTCTTGCTTCGTGCGGCCATGCCCCCTTCCCATGCGCTTGTGCCCCTTCCCTGTTTCGTTTGAACCCCTGTGTCACTGCACTCCCCCAGTGCTATTATAACCTCCCTCCCCTAGTGCAACTAGAGGAGCCAGAATCCCATCCAGTGTCGGTTACTGAACCCCCCGAGTCCTTGATAGCCCCCCCAATCCAGCCCTCCCCTCCCGGCGCCCTCCTCCCCTGCCTGCAGCCTAGCAGGGAGGAGTGATCGCTCCGTTTCCTCCATTTTCTACCTTCTCTCCGGTATCTGTCCTCCATCCGTGCTCGTTATGGCAGGGGACAAGGTGAGTGGGAACCCTCAGGCAACCCCCCCGCCCCTCCTCCACCTGCCCACCTGTTGTCTCCTGTGGGTCCCACATTGACCACAGCTGCCAAACCACCTGCTACCACCCCTTCTGGGGCACCGGCAGCAGCAGGCACCGGGGTAGACTACACTGCTGCCACGTCCCTTGCTCCCTCCAACTCTGGGGCGGGGGAGGGGGGGCAGCCAGCAGGAAAGGCCAGGGAAAAAAGAAGGGTAAGGGCCCCAACAAAAAGGCAAGGCCCTCCATGTTAGGGGCTGGCCCCTCTGCCGCGGCCCCGCCACCGGCTGCGGCTTCTCTCCCCACTGCTTCCTCCACCAGCTCTGCGGGTGTCCCTCTTGTGGCCCCCAGGGCATACATCCGGCTGGCGGCGATGCCCCCGCCAACCGCTATGTCGCCTCCCTGGCCACCGCCTCCACTTCCATCTCTGGCGGCCAGGGCCCCTTCCCCACCTTGACCAGAAAGCACGGCATCCATTGCCTCCTGGTGCCCGCCTCGCCCCATGTGGAGACCTATGTGCAGGTGTTGGTAAACGTGGTGGGGCCCACGGCCATTGCAGCAGCCTCCAAAATGTACGGGAAGGTCGTCTTCTTCCTGGCATCAGAGGCTGCCACCCAGAAGGTGGTAGAAAAGGGCTTGGAAGTGGGGACCATGTTTGGCCCCCTGGAGCCAATGGAAGACCTGGGCGTCCGGTTGGTCCTGGCCTCTGTCCCTCCGTTCCTCCCTAATGCCGCCCTGTTACCTTGCCTCTATACCTTGGGGAAACCACTCTCTGTTGTGAGCCCTCTCCCGCTGGGCTGCAAAGACCCCGCCCTCCAACACATCCTCTTGTTCCGCCGGCAGGTGCAGCTTCAACTGCCGCCAGTGGCGCGTGATGGAGAGGTGCTGGAAGGGTCCTTTCTGGTCCCCTATCAGGGGGTCCGCTACTGGGTGCATTACTCCATGGGGGAGGCACAGTGCTACCTCTGCCGGGTGATGGGACATGTCCGGACGGAGTGCCCCTTGGCCTGGCACGGAGGAGCGTCCAGGACTCCCAAGTCCTGGCAGCCCGCTGGCCCTGTCATCACTGGCGTTCCTGGCTGCCTGGCACCCAAAGCCACCCCTCCTCCTTCCCACCCCACCACTGCTCCTGCTTGAGCCCTAGGGACACCTCCCCCGGTGCGCCCAGATGAGCAGGAGAGCCCCGCCCCCACTGCATGCAGTCTGTTGGGGCCTATGGAGGAGGGTGCAGCGGGATTATTGCCGGGCATGGGAGAGGGCCTGCCCCAGGGGGAATCTTCCCTCCCTTGTGCCTCCCCACTGCTACCTCCCCAAGTCCCCGGGCCATCACTCTTGCCCCCCGTCCCAACCCCTGTTAGCCAGCCCACAGATGATACCATGGAGGGCTGGGTTCTAGTAAGGGGGAAGTGAGGCAAGCGGAAGGCTCAGACTCCACTCCTCCCATCTGAGGCAGAGGATACAGAGGCCCCACAAAAGACCAGGAAGGGGACCACCGACATCAGGCCTTCTGCCTTGCCCCCGGGTGAATTCCATCTACTGGAGCTGGCTAGGGATGATGTGGCAGCAATGGAGGGTAGCACTGCCCCTCCCCCGGAGTCCCTCCTTGAGGCAGCCCTTTCTGCCTCTTTGCCACCTAAGGCCTCTGCTAGCCCCAAGGCGAGCGTCACTTCAGGCACCAGCGAGGAGGTCCCTGGGGTGGTGGGTGGTGATTTCCCCTCCATCTTTGTGGAAATCGAGGCCCTGGGTCTGACCCCAGTCATTCAGTGGGCTGGCGACCCTCTGCCAGTGGGCCTCGACCTGGGTGACCTCACCCCGGCCCCCCTCTCCCCATGTTCTATCCCCCTAACCGCTGCTTCTGCTTCCACCTCAGAGGAACCCCTGAACTCTTGTACCAGCCCTGCCACAGATGGCCCCCCCATTAATGGCCGCCAAGCCTATTGAGGAGACAGCCAGTGCCATGCAGCCGGGACCTGAGTCACCAGGGGAATCTCTCACTGATGCGGGGCAGCCGACCTCCTTCCCGCGTGTGGGGCTCACTCCTGATTCTCCACCGAGTGATGCCGCAGCTACAACACCTGCCATGGAGCAAGAGTCCGGCATCACCAAGGGCCCCCTTCCCACTCCCCAGACCCCTACGCCCGACCGAGAGGCATCCCCACCTGGCAGCTCGGTTGCTGGGGCCCCCAATTCCGACTCTGCCCCTTTCTCTGACCCTGTTCCTGATCCCTGTCCTGACCCTGTGTCTGATGCCAACCCCACTCCCCCTCCCCTCCTCCTCCCTTGCTGCTGCCGCCCCTGGGGCTGTCTCCTTCCCCTTCCCAGAGGATGACCCCCATGGAGCAGCCTTCATGTGCCCCTGTCTCAACCCCTTGGAGGGGATCGAGCAGTGCCTGGCCGCCATGGATGTCCTCCAGGAGATTGTTAACCGTCACTCCCTGGTGAACATCTGGCGTGACCACCACCCAGACGATGTCTCGTTCACCTTTGTCCAGGTGAAGGCCCATCACTTGCACCACTCCCAGTTTGACTGCATTTATTTCAACAGTGTCAACAGTGTGCCCTTGTTGCCAAGAAGGCCAATGGCATTTTGGGGTGTATAAGTAGGGGCATTGCCAGCAGATGGAGGGACGTGATCGTTCCCCTCTATTCGACATTGGTGAGGCCTCATCTGGAGTACTGTGTCCAGTTTTGGGCCTCACACTACAAGAAGGATGTGGAGAAATTGGAGAGAGTCCAGCGAAGGGCAACAAAAATGATTAGGGGTCTGGAACATATGACTTATGAGGAGAGGCTGAGGGAACTGGGATTGTTTAGTCTACAGAAGAGAAGAATGAGGGGGGATTTGATAGCTGCTTTTAACTAACTGAGAGGTGGATCCAAAGAGAATGGCTCTAGACTATTCTCAGTGATAGCAGATGACAGGACAAGGAGTAATGGTCTCAAGTTGCAGTGGGGGAGATTTAGGTTGGATATTAGGAAAAACTTTTTGACTAGGAGGGTGGTGAAACACTGGAATGTGTTACCTAGGGAGGTGGTGGAATCCCCTTCCTTAGAAGTTTTTAAGGTCAGGCTTGACAAAGCCCTGGCTGGGATGATTTAGTTGGGGATTGGTCCTGCTCTGGGCAGGGGGTTGGACTAGATGACCTCCAGAGGTCCCTTCCAACTCTGATATTCTATGATTCTATGATACTTATCACGCTGTCAACTTTCACGGGCCCACTCCTCCAGCATCTGGCCAGCCCCGTTCTCAGATCACCATCTAGCTACCGTGACGGCCTCTCTCTGCACAGAGAGGCCGGGGCCAGCCTATTGGCACTTTAATAACAGTTTGTTGGAGGATGTGGGCTTCGTGGCATCCTTCCGGAATTCTGGCTGGCCTGGCAAGGGCAGAGGCGCGCCTGTCCCGCGGCGCAGTAGTTCTGTCCTATATGTGGAAGGATGCTGAAATTTAGGGGCAGTTGAGGACAGGCAGGTCAATATGTCAGTATACATCCTTTTCTAGCCATAAATTGAGCTTTACTCCTGATAATAAACTGGCTTTTCTTTTGCCTAATCAGAACTCCCAGTTTCAGAACAAAAGATACCCCACTGATTTCAGACCTTTTCATTGTTAATGACCAGTGCCACAGAGTCTGAGAAACTTCACATTTTGTATAGTATTTTATATTTTCATTGTTCAGCATACCAATGTGTCTTAACCATAACTACCTAAGATGCTCATAATATATTGTCGCTCCTTGCTGGTCACCATCTTCAGTTGCCAAACAGCAAATGAATTAAAAGTTCCAATAAAGAACATTCTAAAAAAAAATTCTACCTTCCTAGGATGCCTTGTTACCCTAATGAAATATGACTTTTTGATCCCAATTGTGGACCTCAACCAAGTACCATGGCAGATAAAGGAGGGAACAATAACATAATGAAGCTTAAATTCAAAGGTCAGCTGAACCATTTTATGAATCTGTTTCAAAGTGATATTAATTACTTTCATTAGCTGTGACACTTTATCAAATTCAGAATTAGTGCCTTAGCTTCTAATTTGTTTTTCCTTCATGAGGGGGATTATGAGGAAGGCTTGCAAGCACCTGGTTGTTTTATTGTTCTGTGGACCTATAAAAAGAAGTAATTTAAGTTGAAGACTAACTAACTTTGCCCTCTGCAAGAATTAAATAACTTCAGAAAATAAGCAGCAATGCGTTCTATGAGTCACCCACAAAAATCTAAAACCCACTGGATGAAAACTTGTTGGATTCAGCAACTTGAAGCAAATTTCAGATCCTAAATTAGATCAAACTTGCCATGAAAATTCCTTCATGTTCTTAGCTTGGTTCAAAGACATATAAGAAATAAGGAGTCATTTCCATATAATTATTCAGATACATAATAACTGATTTACCTCCTTGATATAATATGTAAGTCCATACTTCCTCTATGAACTTCTTAAGGACCAGATTCAATCAGGAGGATGTATATGATGGTTATCAAGTAATCAAATGTGTCAGCTATAGTATCACATACAAATTCTTTTCTAAATTATTTGTAATAGATTGAGACAATAGACTTGTGAATCTTAAGGTCTTAGCCACCAGCTGCCTCCTGAGACCTATCTTAAGTGATAGCAAAGTCACTTACAGACCCTTATGAAAAAATTGTGCTCTTCATTGAAGTGGATGTTCTTATTCACTTCATCATTCCTAAGGCAGCATTTGTCTAAACTGTTTTTCATATTGAGCCATAGCTACCTATGATATGGACAGGTTTCAGAGTAGCAGCCGTGTTAGTCTGTATCCGCAAAAAGAACAGGCGTACTTGTGGCACCTTAGAGACTAACAAATTTAATACAGTATAAGCTTTCGTGGGCTACAGTCCACTTCATGGGATGCATAGAATGGAACATATAGTAAGATATATACATTATACATATAGATAAGTTGGAAGTTACCATACAAACTGTGAGAGGCTAATTAGTTAAGATGAGCTATTAGCAGCAGGAGAAAAAAACTTTTTTAGTGATAATCAAGATGGCCCATTTAGACAGTTGACAACAAGAAGGTGTGAGGATACTTAATTTAAGGAAATAGATTCAATATGTGGAATGACCCAGCCACTCCCAGTCTCTATTCAAACCCTAGTTAATGGTATCTAGTTTGCATATTAATTCAAGCTCAGCAGTTTCTCCTTGGAGTCTGTTTTTGAAGCTTTTCTGTTGCAAAATTGCCACCCTTACATCTTCTACTGAGTGGCTAAAGAGGTTGAAGTGTTCCTCTACCAGTTTTTGAATGTTATGATTCCTGATGTCAGATTTGTGTCCATTTATTCTTTTGCATAGAGACTGGCCGATTTGGCTAATGTACATGGCAGAGGGGCATTGCTGGCACATGATGGCATATATCACATTGGTAGATGTGCAGGTGAATGAGCCCCTGATGGCGTGGCTAATGTGATTAGGTCCTATGATGGTATCACTTGAATAAATATGTGGACAGAGTTGGCATCAGGCTTTGTTGCAAGGATAGGTTCCTGGGTTAGCGTTTTTGTTGTGTGGTGTGTGGTTGCTGGTGAGTATTTGCTTCAGGTTGGGGGGCTGTCTGTAAGTGAGGACTGGTCTGTCTCCCGAGATCTGTGAGAGTGAGGGATCATTTTTCGGGATATGGATGTTACCTTGATCATGTTATGTAATGTAGATCAAGGGATAACAAATATCCCTTTGTATAATATGTAAGTCCATACCCAATGGATCCATGCTGCTATTGGTAGTTGTGGCAAAAGTTGCACCTCAAGAACTGAAAACTTTGTCCATGAATATTCATTCAGATTTTTATACTAATTAATTTGGCCCATGTTTGCAGTTTCTGCAGACTTCCTAGCAAATGAGAAATAGTTGCTGACACAGTGAATTTCAATTGAATATTCAAGAATATTCATGGAAAGTGTGAGAATTTTTTAACTTAGTTGCAAGCATTCACACTGGAAGTCTAATTCTAAGAGTTGTGGTCCTCCAATCAAGGGGAAACACAGACAAGGTGATTGGTCAAATCTTAACCATCAAATAGAAATTTTTAAATATTGCTCACTCACAATAAATGACACAATCTATAGGCCTGGAATTTTCTGCAGAAATAATTTGGTGAATTTACAGAATTTTTATTTCTGAATAAAATCTTTTAGCCATCTCAAGTTCTGGAAAATAGTGGTGTTTTCAGGGACAATTTGTAAACATGAAAAGAGGAGAAATTTACAGAATTTTTATTTCTGAATAAAAAACTTTTAGCCATCTCAAGTTCTGGAAAATAGTGGTGTTTTCATGGACAATTTGTAAACAGGAAAAGAGGAGAAATTAAAATAAAGTCCTAGTTATGATTTATTCATCCACCTTTATTCATCACTATTAATTGTGGTGATCACAAAATTAAAGCAAACTAAAATTCATTGCCAAAACAAACATTAAAATATTAAGATCAAGAAATTACGAACACAAGTATGAAAATGTCTAAAGCTATGGTATTCAGAATACTAGCTAAGCTACATCATATGTATTTTTATATAGTACTCAAATTAGTCTTTAACTTTGGGATTATTTTGACATTTATGGGATTGATTTATTTTTGCATTTTACATTGAGAGTCTCTGGTTTTGTGGGAGAGAGGGGTGAGGGGTTCATGAAAAACCAAGGAAATGAAGAAAGCATGTGGCTTAAAGGTGATCTTAGCTATTTAAGGTTTCAGAGGAACAGCCGTGTTAGTCTGTATTCGCAAAAAGAAAAGGAGTACTTGTGGCACCTTAGAGACTAACCAATTTATTTGAGCATGAGCTTTCGTGAGCTACAGCTCACTTCATCAGATGTTTACCGTGGAAACTGCAGCAGACTTTATATACACACAGAGAATATGAAACAATACCTCCTCCCACCCCACTGTCCTGCTGGTAATAGCTTATCTAAAATGATCAACAGGTGGGCCATTTCCAGCACAAATCCAGGTTTTCTCACCCTCCACCCCCCCACACAAATTCACTCTCCTGCTGGTGCTAGCCCATCCAAAGTGACAACTCTTTACATAATCAAGTCGGGCTATTTCCTGCATAGATCAAGGTTTTCTCACATCTCCCCCACCCCCATACACATACAAACTCACTCTCCTGCTGGTAATAGCTCATCTAAACTGACCACTCTCCAAGTTTAAATCCAAGTTAAACCAGAACATCTGGGGGGGGGGGGGGTTGGAAAAAACAAGAGGAAACAGGTTAGTTATTTAAAATTGGTTAGTCTCTAAGGTGCCACAAGTACTCCTTTTCTTTTTGCGAATACAGACTAACACGGCTGTTCCTCTGAAACCTGTCATTATGCAAGGCACTGCATTTAGCCGTATGGAGTGGAAATCTATCAACTGCATGAAGAAACTTGTACAGATACAGACAGACATCATCTTCCTTTCCAAATGCAAACAGATGGACATCGTACCAAAAGGACTGAAGGTCAAAAATCCATTACAATCTACATACCACACAGACTATGCTGACAGCTTGTGCCTCACGCTCTCAAAGAAACTGCGGAATCACCTGATCAAGATCCTCTACAGCAAACAGGGAAAGATTAAGAATGAGCTCTCAAAAATGGATACTCTCATAAAGAACCAACCTTCCACACAAACTTCCTCGTGGCTGGATTTTACTAAAACTAGACAAGCCATTTACAACGCACACTTTGCTTCTCTACAAAAGAAAAAAGACACTAAACTTTCTAAACTACTACATGCTACAAGGGGCCACAGCAATGGTTCCCTCACCCCACCTAGCAATATTGTTAACCTATCCAACTATACTCTCAGCCCAGCAGAAGCAGCTGTTCTATCTCGGGGCCTCTCCTTCTGCCCCTCCACCCCCACGAACATGATACAGTTCTGTGGTGACCTAGAATCCTATTTTCGACGTCTCCGTCTCAAGGAATATTTCCAAAATACCTCTGAACAACATACTAATCCACAGAGGTCTCCCTGCCAACACTACAGAAAGAGGGATTCTAGATGGACTCCTCCTGAAGGTCGAAACAGCAGACTGGACTTCTACATAGAGTGCTTCCGCCGACGTGCACGGGCTGAAATTGTGGAAAAGCAGCATCACTTGCCCCATAACCTCAGCCATGCAGAACGCAATGCCATCCACAGCCTCAGAAACAACTCTGACATCATAATCAAAAAGGCTGACAAAGGAGGTGCTGTTGTCATCATGAATAGGTCGGAATATGAACAAGAGGCTGCTCGGCAGCTCTCCAACACGAGTTTCTACAAGCCATTACCCTATGATCCCACTGAGAGTTACCAAAAGCAACTACAGCATTTGCTCAAGAAACTTCCTGAAAAAGCACAAGATCAAATCCGCACAGACACACCCCTGGAACCCCGACCTGGGATATTCTATCTACTACCCAAGATCCATAAACCTGGAAATCCTGGGCGCCCCATCATCTCAGGCATTGGCACCCTGACAGCAGGATTGTCTGGCTATGTAGACTCCCTCCTCAGACCCTACGCTACCAGCACTCCCAGCTACCTTCGAGACACCACTGACTTCCTGAGGAAACTTCAATCCATCGGTGATGTTCCTGATAACACCATCCTGGCTACTATGGATGTAGAAGCCCTCTACACCAACATTCCACACAAAGATGGACTACAAGCCGTCAAGAACACTATCCCCGATAATGTCACGGCTAACCTGGTGGCTGAACTTTGTGACTTTGTCCTTACCCATAACTATTTCACATTTGGGGACAATGTATACCTTCAGATCAGCGGCACTGCTATGGGTACCCGCATGGCCCCACAGTATGCCAACATTTTTATGGCTGATTTAGAACAACGCTTCCTCAGCTCTCGTCCCCTAAAGCCCTTACTCTACTTGTGCTATATTGATGACATCTTCATCATCTGGACCCATGGAAAAGAAGCCCTTGAGGAATTCCACCATGATTTCAACAATTTCCATCCCACCACCAACCTCAGCCTGGTCCAGTCCACACAAGAGATCCACTTCCTGGACACTACAGTGCTAATAAACAATGGCCACATAAACACCACCCTATACCGGAAACCTACTGAACGCTATTCCTACCTGCATGCCTCCAGCTTTCACCCTGACCACACCACACGATCCATCGTCTACAGCCAAGCTCTGCGATACAACCGCATTTGCTCCAACCCCTCAGACAGAGACAAACACCTACAAGATCTCTGTCAAGCTTTCTTACAACTACAATACCCACCTGCAGAAGTAAAGAGACAGATTGATAGAGCCAGAAGAGTTCCCAGAAGTTACCTACTACAGGACAGGCCTAACAAAGAAAATAACAGAACGCCACTAGCGGTCACCTTCAGCCCCCAACTAAAAGCCCTCCAACGCATTATTAAGGATCTACAACCTATCCTAAAGGATGACCCAACACTCTCACAAGTCTTGGGAGACAGGCCAGTCCTTGCCTACAGACAGCCCCGCAACCTGAAGCAAATACTCACCAACAACCACATACCACACAACAGAACCACTAACCCAGGAACTTTTCCTTGCAACAAAGCCCGTTGCCAATTGTGCCCACATATCTATTCAGGGGACACCATCACAGGGCCTAATAACATCAGCCACACTATCAGAGGCTCGTTCACCTGCACATCCACCAATGTGATATATGCCATCATGTGCCAGCAATGCCCCTCTGCCATGTACATTGGTCAAACTGGACAGTCTCTACGTAAAAGAATAAATGGACACAAATCAGATGTCAAGAATTATAACATTCATAAACCAGTCGGAGAACACTTCAATCTCTCTGGTCACGCAATCACAGACATGAAGGTCGCTATCTTACAACAAAAAAACTTCAAATCCAGAGTCCAGCGAGAAACTGCTGAATTGGAATTCATTTGCAAATTGGATACTATTAATTTAGGCTTAAATAGAGACTGGGAGTGGCTAAGTCATTATGCAAGGTAGCCTGTTTCCTCTTGTTTTTTCCTACCCCCCCCCCCAGATGTTCTGGTTTAACTTGGATTTAAACTTGGAGAGTGGTCAGTTTAGATGAGCTATTACCAGCAGGAGAGTGAGTTTGTGTGTGTATGGGGGTGGGGGGGATGTGAGAAAACCTGGATCTATGCAGGAAATAGCCCGACTTGATTATGTAAAGAGTTGTCACTTTGGATGGGCTAGCACCAGCAGGAGAGTGAATTTTGTGTGGGGGGGTGGAGGGTGAGAAAACCTGGATTTGTGCTGGAAATGGCCCACCTGTTGATCATTTTAGATAAGCTATTACCAGCAGGACAGTGGGGTGGGAGGAGGTATTGTTTCATATTCTCTGTGTGTATATAAAGTCTGCTGCAGTTTCCATGGTAAACATCTGATGAAGTGAGCTGTAGCTCATGAAAGCTCATGCTCAAATAAATTGGTTAGTCTCTAAGGTGCCACAAGTACTCCTTTTCTTTTAGCTATTTAAATATACCTTAATAAGTAAAAGGTCTTATACTGCATCATTAAGTCAAAGTCAGTATTCAGCTTAACTTCAGCGGATGCAGGATTGAGCCAAAATGCTGAAGACATTCAAAACCTTAGGAAATTAAGGTCAAGTGACTTCAAGATGAAATGGTTCCATATGCGTTCAACATTCTAAACTATTTTAGCTCCAGAGTGACATGCAAGCCAGTAGTGCCGTCAAGTGTAAACGCCGGTAAACTGAGCTTACCCACTTCTCATTTGGGAAATGTACAATTTAGATTAATTTATCCACTTCTTTTTTTACTGCTACACCACTACCAAAAACCAAATAGAAAATGTTCTAACATGCAGGTGAACATGCCAAACGTAAAAGTGTTCATACGTTTAAAAATACCAAATCAACTTTCTTCAAACTTAAATTGTTCTTCTTTGCCAATGAGAACTATAGAATAAGTCAGGTTTGAGATTTCTAGCTTGCACTAGTATCTAGCTTCCATTTTTGTGCTACATGATCTCAAAAGTAGCATCTTTTTGCTTGCATCACTCAAAAGTGGCTCAACCAATTTTTGTCAAATGTTATGGTGATAAACAAATCACCTTTGAGCTAAGACAAAACATTGAGAACTTAAGTACAAAAAGAATTTGCTTGAGAAATTATGAGCAACTGAGAAAGGAAGTTAGAATGGAAACCAGCATTCAGCTTTATACACCTCATAGTTCTCTCCTCCAAGAAGCATTTATTCAGTAGATAAGGAGGGTGTGTGGGAGGCTTTTTAAAAAATCAGGACACTAACAACCCATGCCTAGCTTTGCATCTCAATCTGGGAAGTGATCAGCTTCCCTGGTCTGAATGTCACCACTTTGCTATGGGGCTCAAATGCTAGCAATAGTATCTGATGTTGCCAGTTATTAACAGTCAATTAAAAAACAAACAAACAAAAAAGAACCTCTCTCGTTTTTTAGGTTTAGATGCTACATCATTTCCTCTATCAGTAGTTCTTGTGAAGGAATGTTACTTTGGAAACGAGGTAGAATTAGATTTCCTGACTTAGATATCTTTTCCTCCTGGTTTTAAAATAGTAGCATAAAAATATGTTTCAGCCTTACATGGTAATAAAATAGGGACTGTCTAATCATGAGCCATATTGTTGACTGTACATGAAGCACACACTTATGAGACTCAAAAATTCACTGTGCTCTCCTTTGCAGAATTTCCACCAGATTGTTCCTTAAGACAAGTAGGATTTACCCTTCCCTGGCAACACAAGTTCACAGAACAAATACAGTTGAGCTCCCAACACACACGGATCTGAGGGGGGGACACCAAAGACCGGGGATGTCTGAACAAAAGCTCTCCCTGTCTGCACTGTTTTCAAGGCACTGCATTCAGGGCATCTACATCCAGGACCTTCACTTTTTCCCTTTGTACCTCACCAGGGATTTCACAGCGTACAAGGTGTATGCACCACAGTTAATGCTGATTCTGTCAGTATTACATTTTCAGTGGAATCCCTGGAGGGTTGGTGTGGGAAGGTTTGCAGAGGGAGAACTTGTTCTCTTAGCCCAACCCTGTTCCCCTCTTGCAGATTTTCATTTCCAGAGTGGAGCTTCCATATGGTCTTTGAGAAGGAGGAAATGATACAATGACTGAATGCATCCCTGTATTCATGATTGTAATAATCTTTGTACAAAATTTGCCTTGTGAGCTGCCATTTGAAAACTAATAATTCAGTGGTGGAAGATGAGTCGATACATTATATGTGAAGTTATGATTTCCCTGTGAGGTTGTTAGCACATATTCAAACTCACATGGCTCTGACTAAGTAAAGTTGTTAAACAGGTCTATCCTAAACAAAGAAATGTGTGTTTACCTCAATTTACATATAAGTAGTAAACAAGGTCTTCGGGACAGCAAGAGAGGGTAAACTAGTTTCTCAAAGACAAAGGACAAGCTGATGCTTCTAGCCTGGTGTCATCAAAGTTGATTGGCAACCACCTGTTAAATGGTCATTCTTTGGCAATAAAGGGGGGAAGAACAGATCTGTATTGATCTGTATTTTAGCAAGCAACAACCTAGAACCTCTGTACAAGACTCCATGTCTCTGTCCTCACAGTGGTGAAGAACTTTATCTAGGGGTAACCCTCAGGAAAATGCAGTTCAAAGAGTGATTGGACTATAAATGTATGGGGCAAAAACACCCGAGGTAGTCTCTTTTCTCTCTTTTTTTACCTAAGATGACAAAGGAATCAGACCTTGGATTCTGGCCAATGATGTTACTGGGAACCTGTGGTAAGGATTTTACCTTGAACCAACTCTAATTTGTTAAGTTTTAACTACTAGAAAGCATTTTATCTTTATTTCTCTTGTAACCCATTTCTGACTTCAATACCTTGTGCTTGTACTCACTTAAAATCTCTCTCTTTGTCATTAAATAAACATGTTTTATTTTTAATCAAAATTAAGCCAGTGTTGTGTTTAAATGAAACTGTTTGGTAACTCCAATTAAAGCAGGAAACTGTTGTATATTGACCCCTTAGAGGGGCAACAGTTCTAATGTCTGAACTGCTTGCCCTGGAAGAGGGCTGAACAGTGCAGAAAACACATTTTTGGGGAAAATTCAGGACTGGGAGTGTGTTGGGGTCACCCTGCAAATAGTAACCAAGGCTGCTGGAAGCCCGAGTGTGCCTGCTGCATTGCTATTAGGCTGCTGGGGTCAGAGCTGTAGGTATACATAGACACTCAGTGTGACTTGCATGCATTAGGCTGGGAGCAACAGCAGCAAAGCATTACGATGCACTCAAGGTTGCAGGGCAGGTGGCGACCCTTCACTGGTCTGAACTGCACCCTGGAATGCGATAGATATCCACAGAGAGGCTACTCCCATCTTCAACATCCCTAGGCTGAGGATCAGCTGGATTTTCATCCCTTTTTGACTGCAGTGGCAGAAAAGACCATCTAGGCCTATTTCTAAAATCAATTAGTGTATATTATATAAATAAATCCATCCCATCCTGCCCTGTTTGAATACACAAGCATGAGAACACTCTTATTGCCCCACACAGAAGATCTGGGGGGGAAAAACAAGAGTACAAGTGCTTCTATAAAGTCAGTAAGAGGGACTTCTGTTTTCATGTAGGTGAAGATTTAGGTGCCTGTTTCTTGAGTATGAATAAAGACTTGGGTGTTTAATCTACATCCTGTGATGCTGTTAAAGCTTGATGTCTGGCTCTACTTAAAGCTCTGCAATCTTGTTAAAGGACTGATGACAGGCATGAAGTTACTAAATGCTCAGAGTGTACTGTGAGCAGCTATCAACAAAAGGAGCCTTGAATTAAATCCCTGCCCCTAGACTTGTGCTGAGTCCTTATTTAGGAAGCTTCCCTGCTCTACTTTTACACTCGTCCCTTTCGGCACACATCTTATGAGAGGCGAGGGAAAGAGGAAATGAGAGGGGGAGAGGGAGGGTGCTCACTAGCTGCCAGCCACTTTATCTCTCTCCAGCTATTGTTTTAATAAGCTCCTTTCCGTTATGTCATAGAGCCTTCATAAATATTGGAATTACAGTCATTTATTAGGCTCCAAATAGCTGACTATGTAGTTCTGTAGGTTTTGCATGACACCTGGAACAGTCTGAATATGATGAATGATAACAAAAGGGGTTCTTGCCTAGCTGTCTGTTCAAAGAGACATCAAAGAACAGCACTAGGGATACATTTGGAACATGATGGTTTCTATCATATTGCTATTGCAAGTTTCAGGAAATATTCTCTGAAGTTCTAGTTTACTCACCTTAAGCAAAAGCTTATTTAGGTTTTCTCTGTCCTTGTAGAGATTGCCTTTCTTTTAATCCCCTTAAAAAATCATTACGGGCTAGATTATAGTACCCTTATTCGCATTGAATAGTATCTTATTCCTCAAATAATCCAACTCATTTCAGTGGGAGTACTCATGCCAGTAACAGCTCACTAATGGGAGTAAGGGGTTTCCAGACTGGCCTTTAGTGATCGTACAAATAATGATACATTAGTTAGATAACCATGTAAATCTCTTCAGAGGATGATGAATCTATTACAGGTACACTTAGGAGTTTGGTATGGAATGCTGAGGAAATGACTTCCATTTCTCTGAGCTGATAAAGTATAACAGTGTCTGAAAGTAGCTAACCAGCACTGAGCTGCTCCCATAACTCTCTCAGTAAAGGCAGAACTAGTCATATGAGAACAGAAGGTTAGTATTTGGTTCAAATCCCAACACTCCGTCTGTCATCTTAAATATTAAAAAATTGGTAATGCTTGGTCAATGAGGGAGTTTCAGACCAGGTATAAACTGTATTCTGGATGATTTTCAAAAGGAACACTTCAGGAAAGATGTGATTGATGATCCAATCTTAAAATGGCTCCTTAGTTTATCTGGCACAACTACTGTGTAGTGTACCCAATATCCACTGTGAATTTGTCAATATAAGGGTGCGTTCGCTGAATCCTCTTGCACGTTCTTAATTTGTGTTTAAGTCTGAGGAACAGGGAAGGTGATAATGTTCACTTGGGGCTTGATCATATTATTTTTTATTCATATGAAATTCCCCATATGACTATTGGCTTCAAAGGAACTTTTGTCTGAGTAAAGACTGCTAGATTGGATGTTTAGTAATCTGTTATTTCAGCTACAGATAGCTATAGGATCTAACATGACATCTTAAAAAAATTGTAGTATTTGGTTTTGTATTCTGAATACACAAAGCAGAAATAGCAGAAACCCCCAAATTGCCCTATTTTTATATGAGCATGTGCAGTACTCAGTGTCAGAGTGTTTGCCATGGCTGTCCTGCATGAGAGATTATATGCTTTTCATAGGGTTTTTCTTTAGTATGTGCCTGGGTTTGACATGTGTGAATTTTTACTGTGTAGGTCAGTGACTGGGTGCAGGTGTAAACATGCATCCGGCGAAGTGGGTATTCAACCATGAAAGCTTATGCTCCAATATGTCTGTTAGTCTATAAGGTGCCACAGGACTCTTTGACGTGTAAACATTTGTTTCAATATTGAGGTAAGTACAGAAGAGCCTACCAGGCCATGCGTTCATTAAAGAAATTCACACCTGTGTACCTATATTACTGTAGTAACACCAACACAAACCCCCAACTACACCAGTGAAAAGTGGGATTTATGCTGGAACATCTTAATCTGGGGATTTACCCAAGTAAACAGCACTGGCATAAGTCACTGGTTTGTATCAGTGTAACTATATCAGTGTAGTTACACTACCACAAATTGCATCAATGCAATGTAAATAGAGCCTGAGACATTGCAACAAGAATTCAAAGGACCAGACTGGTGCAATTCCACTGGAGCACAGCCAGCTAAATTAAGAAAAAATAGGTAGTCGGCAAGATGCCCACTGAGACTGAAAACAATATTTTTGGGGAAAATAATATAAACAGTCTGGGCTACAAAGGACTATGCAAGCAGTAAAGAAGCAGCAGTTAATATCAAGAGATGTCCCCAAAACTTTGCAGAAATTTAATTTAGAGGCCTAGATCCTCCAAATTAGATCTGATCTACTAGTGCTGATCACTGTCAACTCACATTGAATGAGATGGGAATTCAAGTTGCTTGGTTTCATGCAAGATCAAGTCTTTAGTTTGGTTATTGCATGTCTGACTTTTCATTGTTCTATGATCAACATGACTTCGTTCATATTATTTCCTTATAAATGTGCAGATCTAAAATTTTCCCAGATTATTGCAGGGAAATGCAATAGAAACAGTTATCTGGCCATAATTAAATGATCTGGTGTCAACAACCTTTCCAATGTATTATGTTAGTACCAGGCATTTGGGGCCTTGCCTATATCCCTTACAAGATTACATATAATAAAGATATTCTCTGTTTCTAGGATTTTTAATAGAATGTTCATTATCATGACTTCTGAGTGCCTATACTGTTCTATTCTCAATATGCTCAGAAATAGAAATTATTTAATTTTATTTTAGCATTTCTAATGTGTACTTTAAATTGAAGGATTGTTTGTGACCCAAAGTTAAGACCTGCAGGAGTATTTTAAAATAATACAGGCTTTCACATCAAGATACTATGTTTTTAGTGATGCTGCTGTAGTGTGATACTATGTTCGATTCTACGGATCTGTCAACCCTTTCCAACAGATAGTCATTAATCTCAAACTGAGTCTTCAAGCTCTTCAGCACTTGGATGCAATTTCTGAACAAAAAGAGAGAGAGGGCTGGGGAGGGTGAGGGATAGAGAAGAAACTTATTTTTGGGAAGCATGTGTTCTGTCACCAGCGTGTTATAGTCTTCAGCACGCAGAATGGATGAAATCCTCAAAGGAAAGTGTACTCCTTTCTCTCCGTACGTGCACCCAAACCCTTTCAAAGCACCCTTCAGTGACTGACAACTTTCTGTATGAAGTACAATACCTTGTCAAAAGTGATAGTAACATACCGCCTGAGCCCCATTATTCCTTTTGAAAAATCTAATTTTGTCCCCTTTTCTTTGTTTAGTTGTGTTTCACAGAACTAAGGGCTCAATGCTACCGTCATTACTCACTCTGTCCTATTGAAATCAATGTGACTATTCATGCGGTGAGTTATAACTCATCATGAATAAGGGTGGCAGAACTGGGATTAAGAAGTTAGGTTTACACCAATGGACCTTTTTTTCAGTTTCTGTTGTGGCTACTTGAAGAGTAAGGTTCTTCTGGCATTAAAAAGCTATGAATCGGCTATCAGTCGGAGAAAAGGTGGCAGAACTGGGCCCATGAAGAGTACATCTACATGTCTTCATATCAAAGGGATTTTCCCTAGTTTCTATGTTTCCTCTTACCGGGAAGCTATAGCCATTTGTCCTTCTGCAAATTTCAAGTTATGACTTCTAATTCTTGTATTTAACTTGGTCATAAATAATTGACAAGTGACCTTGTGTTCAAAACTAAGCCACCAATAAATTAAAGCCTAATTATGGCTCTGTACAAATATCTAACTCTGAAGTTCTGACTCTTCAGCTTGCTATACATTGTTACCATTACTAAACAAATGAAGCATAAGAATTTCAACTAAATTATGTAGCACTGGAGGATCATACTAAGGTAGAGACCCTGTCTTGAAAGAATAAGGAAACTTTACTGCTTTGTAATAACAGGTTTCTTTAATTTTAATTGTTAATGGGGTACTATGATGTACACCTATGAATTTCAGTTTAATCACTGAATATATGCCCCACATTGTAGTACCCTTAGGGATCATAACTTAAAAAATGCTATTGGCTGAATAAAAAGACATTTTCTAAGGATACCTCATGGTCTCTGAATACAGAAATTCTATTTTCAGTACAGAGTAATTACAATAAGAACAAAGAAAAACGTTGCCAGTATTTTACACACTCCCCCTGGCCGGGGAAGTTTTCCCTGAGCTTCAGAGGTCCACAACATGTCAAAGCCCTCTACAAGCCACTAACTGTAAGTATGGCCCTGGATGTATACTCTGCAAGGATTGAACCCTAGGCCTCTGGTTGTAAAAGCATGAGCCTTTACTGCATTTGATGAATGACCTTGATAATAACAGACTCATAAACTTGTATATGTGGTTCTACCACCAGGGAGAGACAAAGAAACGCTTTCTAGCATGTTACACACACGCCTTCAAAACTAAAATAATATGCATGCCAAAAGGAATTTGACCCAAATTAACCCCTTTACATAAAATGCATAAAATAAGTTTGTTTTCCTTTCTCACACAAAATGTATTAGAACTGGGCAGGAAACGTTTTTCCTGTCCTGAAAGAATTTTTGAGAATTTGACAAAATTGCCTATCCTGAACCAGAACAAAACAGTCCAAAATCTAGAAAATGTTCACAAAAGGATTTTATGAAAAATTTTCATTCAGGTCAATCAAAATGTTTTGTTTTGATAATTAAGGGTTTTGTTTTGATTTCAATTTCTTGCAGAACTGTTAAAGCTGCAAATTAACTAAAAGTCTGAAACACAAAGTTGTTTTGGACCGTAAATAGAAATGTTTCATTCCAAAATTATTTTCTCAATATTTTTCAAAAGAAAAAAAAGTCAAAAACAACCAAGTCCTGCAGGGAATTTTCATTTCAATGAATTGGCATTTTCTGATGAAAACAATATTTCACTGAAAAATTCCCACCCAGCTCTAATATGTACAGTGCTACTAATTAATGCATCCATTTGCCTAGAACTACTAATACCTCGGCTTAGTGGCAGAGCTATGGCACAGAAACAGCTGAGTTAATGAGGTGCCTTCCCTGCCTTGCTGGATAGAACTAAGGCTGCAAAAAGAAATGTATGTCTTCACATCAGGGGAAGGTGGAAGTATTAAAAAGTAATCCCAATAGTGTACCATTAGGATTATCCTTGGAGATACTAACTCACTCCTAGAAACAAAGAAATTGCTGACTAGTTTTCGAGCCCTAGAACCTTTTTCTAACTGTGGCCACAGCCAGATACATCAGAGAAGGGCATAAAACACCTATAATCCAGTTAACTGTGCAATATTGTTCTATTGTAGTTTGGAGACAGAAATGTGTTCCTGATCCCAGCTCATGATTAGTTTCTGCCTTGGAGCATGAGGACTGTAATTTCATCCTCACTAATGTACCTTCAATTGTTCTTATTCATATAAATTTCTATCCTTTTTTACTATGCTGATAGATATGTATTTATGGGCATAGGAATAGTGCCATATTTGAGAGAAAGTATGTGTGTGAGGGGTATCTATTGGTTAAGGTTCAGGGATAGGAGTCGTACCATTTGCTTCAATGGGCATTGGTTGAAGCCCATAATGTATTCCAGTGTTTTCAGTGCATTGACCTGCAATAACTGTAAAATGCATTTTGGGGCTAGAAGTTTCAGAGTTTACCAGTCAACCAACTAAATGGTCACATAGTTTTAGGATGTGAGTAATTAACTTTGTTGGTATTCAAATGAACATCAAAGAGCAGTTATTGGTACTCATTTAATGCACGATACAAATAACAGATGATGTTGCGATCTTGTGAGAACTTGAGCCAACAGTGAGATTTTTCAAAATGAGCAGAGCATGGAATGGTAGCTTCAGAGACATCCATGGGGACCTTGGCTTGTGCTACAATGTATGAAGCCTGAAAAACTGGTTCCTATTATAGTATCACCATCTGAAATGACACAGACACGCAACATCCCACTGATATCTTTATCGGTGATAATATTTTCTTCAGTTTCAATTTTAATGTACTTTCGTAAAGAAATAGAGGAGAGAGGCAGTAGAAAAACTGACAAGCGTCCATATCCATTAAATCAATTGAAGACAGGTGTTTGTCTCTGATGTCATTGGAAGCAGCGCTGTCTCCTAGATGGTCCAAAAGATTATGAACAGGAAATGGGCCTGATCCTGAATGGTCAAACACCCACAACTCCCATTGATATGCAGAACCTCCAGAGTTATAGGGAAGGAAAAGAGGGCAATAAGATTCCTACAGTCCTCCTCAAGTCCCCTTTCCCCCATGGTGAACCTGAAAATCATTGTCTGACTCATTAAATATTTTCGGCATATGTGAATGTCAGAGGATTTTATCTTGCACATAGTGCACGTTTGTAAAATGCATTTTAATAATGTGAGTTTGAGGAAGAAATCCAAGGCAATAATCAGTGTAAAGTACTGTTTTCACTTGATCACACAGACATTTGGGGGTTTAATGGCTACCATCAAACAGGCCTTTGATCTATAGACTATCACAGATGTCATTAAAGCTGATGGGTGTGCTTATCACACTTTTTCAGGCTAAATGGAAGAAGCGAGTAAGCCCCTTTTTGGAGCAAGATAGTTTCAATTAGCTCCAGCTATTGTGCAAGCTACCTGGCTGCATGGTGAAGCCTAAAAAGAGTTAAGCTGTACATTAAGTTTATTGCAAAAGCAGTAAGGGGTCAGGACAGGGTATCTACCTTCTGAGAGGTTTCTTTGGGACTGGTTGTTAATATAAGGGCAAAAGCGCTAATGGGAGAGGGGTGAGTGTGTGTGTGTGTGTGTTTTAGAGGAGAAAGCCAGCAGAGCATGACAGAAGCAGTTGTGAGAATGGCCCTGGGAACGAACAGAGACAGAGATCCTTGGGGCAGAAGACTCACTGGAAAGGCAGGCTTGAAAATAGTGAGCAAGGAAACTGCCTGCTCGTTCTTTTTTGTTTCTCCTGTGTTCAGGGAAACAGGACTTGGTGGACATACTTTGTAAATAAACAGGATTGCACCAGAAAAATGCCTAACTCCTATCATCACTTTCTCCTTCTAAAGGAGTCAAACTTGCAAGGCCCAAATATTGCCTAACACTCAAGTCAAAGGGACAACAGGGACCAGTTTTTTAAAAATAGTGTGATAAAAGTTTGTGCATTAATTGAGCATCCAAACAAGCATCCATTTGCATGTGTAATCATGGCAATTACTCATTCAAATTTAGTATCGTGAACTTTTTGAAAGCTATTGTCCTGTGCGGAAGGAAAATTTTGTAGATACATTACTTGGGGGTTACCACACATTGGTAAATGGTTTTCTGGTGTATTCTGTACATAGTCTATGGCAATAAACTGTATTGTTAAATAAAGAAATATTACATCACTTGTTTATTATTCATGCTTGCCTTCATGTTCTATTCACCTGAATATGAATGAAAGAGAAATGTACAAATCAAATGCGAATGCCCCGTGCATAGCTAAATGTGTAAATATAAGCAAACTAAGATACTTTGAAAGGGCATGTATTATTATAATATGAAGAAATGGCCTATTGCTTAGATATAGTAGAATACGTATGAGATACAGTGCCATAAACATGAACTATAGAGAGTAATTTGCATATATTAACATAATCAAATTAGTATCTTTAAAAGTAAGGAGCACTGAAATTTGAAACTCAGGATTTTCCAGGTAATAAGTGGCATTTTAGTTCTTCACACTACTTTATACACTCAGTAACAATTAAAGCCCTCATAACTGTATCTTCCAAAGAAGCAGAGAATAAATGCTGGTATCCTAAGAAATATCTACATATCTGTAAGTCAAGTGTGTGTTTTGTTATGTTTTATTTAAAATATTTATGTATTTCCATTAATTTGTACACTGCTTTGGAAACCTAAACAAGGCACCTTATAGAAAGTAGCAATTGTTTATGCATTATATAATATCAAGCTACATGCTTGGTAAACAGCTATGACAGCAAATGGTATATGTACCCTATGGTGATTCTGCCACATTCCTGTGCACAGGAATTTTTAATTTTGTTGTGGCCCTTAATTTCCATTTTGCCTCAAAAATTATTACCAGATGGCGCATGGCTATTTTTACACATTGTGTGGCAAGTTTCCAGCTGATAATTATGACATTATTGCAAGAGCCTTTGTTTTGCATTAAGAGTAGTTGGCATATGTCTTCTTGTGGTTCTTATTTTTCCCCCATTTGACACCACAGTTCTCAGTTGTGAGTACACTTGGTGACAAAAATAAAATACAATAAGTACCCAAAAGAAAAGAAATAATTCTCTTTTGAATCTATGACTTACACTGAAAAAATACTTATAGTTTAAAATGATCAATTAAGTCTTCCACCTCCCCCTTCCAACCTTCTCCTCCCAAAACTACTCTGAATTGTATATGTTTCTATCAAGGGTAACTCAGGACAAACTGTCTGATCCATTGAATATCAGAAGAGCCATATAGCCCAATAGTCAATTTGCTGCTGATGCTTACAGTCCTGTCATATGACATCTATGTTAAAGCATTCAGTCATCTATTTTATTAGCTATCTTGCTTTAAAGCCTTCAAGGGAGTCTTTTGAGAGACAGGGAGAAACTAAAAGGAAAGGTAATTGTAATTACAGTCATTTTGTACTATTATTTAGCGGTAATAAATCCAGAATTGCAGTGTAACACACTAGAGTAGAGTTAGGTCTTAAAAGAAACAGGAATTAATAGGCTGCACTTTTGTTTGTGTACCAACCTGCATATATGGAAATATCAGAATTTCTGAAAAACAATACACTGTATGTGTGTGATACTCCGTCTGGAAATCTCTCTTCATTACTTTAATTATATAGTATCTAATGCAAGTTAGATATGATTTCTCAGAATATTGCTCCTGTTTTCCCACTAATTCACACAAGAGCCATAACTGCTCATTTTTAGAAGATAAAAAGATCCTAATTTCAGCAAAAATAAAACAAGTGTGTGTGTGTGTGTGTGTGTGTGAGAGAGAGAGAGAGAGAGAGAGATTAGACCAAATAAAAATCCGAATTAACATGTTTCAAGTCTGTGGCTGTGAAATGTTTTTAAACGGGTTAATTAAGATTCAGAAATGTTTGCCAGCTTGTTTCCCAGTTTCAATGATAAAAATAAATTGCTGTGTGGCTGAAATGAGAATTAGTCCCTTGAGTATAAAAGAAGGACTTGGTAGAAATCTGTACATTTCCAGACTGTATTTTTCAGCTCAGCCTTAGTGAATGTGAAGCGTGCATAATTTGGCACTGTTCTTTCTTTCTTTATTTGCATTTGGCACGTATACTTTGGCTAATTAATCATGTAGTGTCCTATCCTATTCCCCGCCCCCAAATAAATTAACAGTTTGTTTGGCTGTGGGTAAAATACACTAACATTAGAAAAGAAAGAGAGAGAAAAGAAAAACAGGACAAATATTTGGAAGATCTGGTTAATTCCCATTTTTTAGTATTCTAAAAAATTAGGGAGTAGGGGAATTATAAGTGAAGAAAGTAGAAAAAACATGTTTTAGAAGAACCCAATTTTTTCATTTTGATTATTAAAAAGTATCTGGTGAATAAGCTGAACCTGTATGATGACCAAGTTGCTCGTCTCATTTAAAGGGGAAAAAAAGGTCCCTATATAACATAAAGCCATGACCCAAGTATCTACAGCAAATTGAAAGCTGTATTAAGGAATTAGCCAAATTGCAAGAGAATAGAGTGGAAATAATAGGTTAAAGGTGATGAGAGAACAATGATTCTAAATTCTGGATATTAAAGTGACTTCTAAAGTAAAAACAAAAGAAGTACTTGTGGCATCATAGAGACTAATAAATTTGTTAGTCTCTAAGGTGCCACAAGTACTCCTTTTCTTTTTGTGGATACAGACTAACACGGCTGCTACTCTGAAACCTATCATTCTAAAGTAAAAATAATTACACATTCTAGGCACCTCATGTCAATGGATTGTGGTCTGCCTTTAATGATGGGTCTCATTACAAGTGAATGTGATTTTAATCCCTTTGCCTCTTGCTGCACTGATTTTGAAGATTAGCATTCTGGGAGACTGAGTCATCAGGCTTTTCTGAACAAGTTTTACAATCATTGACTTAGAACAGAGTTCTGATCAGCGTAGTACAAGGTTAAGATAATCCTTGCTCTTCTTGACATTTTGCTTCTCTCATTTTCTGTTAAGGAGACAATCAGGTGGCTGTGGAAGATTTGACAAGTATAGATGTTTGAAAATATTCTCTAAAGCCAAGATAATGGTACAAAATAATAGAGAACCAACCTATTCTAAGGCCTAATTTAAACTCACTTTGCCAAATTAAAACATAGCCTTTCACCTGTAATACTGAATATCCTACCCCCATCTGTCTTTTAATTTAACTTCTATGGGACAGCACAGTATGTTCACCAAACACCTGAAGCTTGATGAAAAGTGAGATTAATATCTCAGACTGCAACTAATACATTATTTCTCCTATCCTGTGATAAATTGCACAGTATGTGTGAAGAAAACTCATGTACTTATAATGCTGTGTGTTGAATAGTGTGGTTATAGTCTAGATTGGCATTTAGAGGTTTCATATCTCAACTTTTCAATTTACAAGGAAAAAAGATGGAGGAGACGGTGGTTAAATAAATGCCAGCTATGATCACTCACCTTGGGATTTTAAAGCCAAATGGAGTTCTTTCTAGCTTTGCCTTCCACTCATAATGGAAGCTGGGAATTTTGGAGGCATCTTCTGGAGCTAGGTGCCAAGTTCTCACTGAAAGTTGGGGATCTATCTCCTTTGGGCACTTCTAACTGCAGATATTTTTCTGGGATTTTCAGAGTTTAGATAACAGTTTTGTAAGAGATTTTCAAAGGTACAAAAGTCAGATAGGTTTCAGAGTAGCAGCCGTGTTAGTCTGCATTCGCAAAAAGAAAAGGAGTACTTGTGGCACCTTAGAGACTAACAAATTTATTTGAGCATAAGCTTTCGTGAGCTACAGCTGACTTCATCGGATGCATTCAGTGGGAAATACAGTGGGGAGATTTATATACACAGAAAACATGAAACAATGGGTGTTATCATACACACTGTAAGGAGAGTGATCACTTAAGATGAGCTAATACCAGCAGGAGAGCGGGAGGGGGTGGGGGGTAGAAAACCTTTTGTAGTGATAATCAAGTTGGGCCATTTCCAGCAGTTGACAAGAACGTCCTTGCAACAAAGCCCGTTGCCAACTGTGTCCACATATCTATTCAGGGGACACCATCATAGGGCCTAATCACGTCAGCCACACTATCAGAGGCTCATTCACCTGCACATCTACCAATGTGATATATGCCATCATGTGCCAGCAATGTCCCTCTGCCATGTACATTGGTCAAACTGGACAGTCTCTACGTAAAAGAATAAATGGACACAAATCAGATGTCAAGAATTATAACATTCATAAACTAGTTGGAGAACACTTCAATCTCTCTGGTTACTCGATTACAGACCTAAAAGTCGCAATATTACAACAAAAAGACTTTAAAAACAGACTCCAACGAGAGACTGCTGAATTGGAATTAATTTGCAAACTGGATACAATTAACATAGGCTTGAATAGAGACTGGGAGTGGATGGGTCATTACACAAAGTAAAACTATTTCCCCATGCTTATCCTCCCCCCCCCCCCCCCCCCACTGTTCCTCAGACTTTCTTGTCAACTGCTGGAAATGGCCCACCTTGATTATCACTACACAAGGTTTTCTACCCCCCACCCCCTCCCTGCTCTCCTGCTGGTATTAGCTCATTTTAAGTGATCACTCTCCTTACAGTGTGTATGATAACACCCATTCTTTCATGTTCTCTGTGTATATAAATCTCCCCACTGTATTTTCCACTGAATGCATCCGATGAAGTGAGCTGTAGCTCACGAAAGCTTATGCTCAAATAAATGTGTTAGTCTCTAAGGTGCCACAAGTACTCCTTTTCTTTTTGAAAGTTCAGATAGGTATGGCATTCCTGTTCAATGTCAATGAAAATTTATGAACAGTTTTTACACCTAAACCAGAACAGGATACAGTTCACTCTGCCGTGATTGTATTGACTCTGTATAGCTAACAAGAGTAAACAGACAGTAAAAGCTTACTGTAACAGCCCTGGCTGAGTTGCCCCTTGTGGATAGTCACCAGGCTGCTGTAATGGACCCAGACCTTGGATCCCATGTGATTGGGTTGGCTGGGTCTGGAATTTCTGAAATTAAAAATAAATAAAAATGTTTTGTTCCAAAACTGAACAAAAATGGCAGCTTTCCAGATGTGAAGCTGGGCAGCTCAGGGAGCCTTGGAGCCTGGGAATCAGGGTTCCCAGTGCTTCTGGAATGCAAACGAGTTGGGAGCCTGGGACTCCTGGCTCTAGGGCTGTTTGCCTGATGGGCTGCCCACAGCCTGGGAGCTCTGGTTCCATGGAAGCCGACCAGGCAGGCTGCTTAAGAGCTGGGAAGACAGAAACCCAGGCAGGTTTCCATCAGAATTTTGTCAAAATTGACCGATTCCTGCAAAAGGGTCAATTTTGACTAATTGACTTTTTCTGATGGAAAAATGTTCGATCAGAAAATTTCTGCCCGGCTCTAGTCTCAAACTTTGGGTTTTTAGGCACTCTCTTGGGAGTACAGATCCTCTGCCATGCACCTCTTCCTGAGATATGCAGTCAAACTACCTTGGCCTTAGAACTAGTATTGGCCCTCCAATATCTCCCCAGTAGCTAATGGATGTTTCCTAGAATTCCTCCAAAGAAGTGGACCCTCTGCATTACTGTTTCACACTTTGGAAACTTTGTGACAGTTAAAGCAAGTAATGCAGAGACTTTACAAAGGCCCTTCTAAATCACTTATGCTTTGCTTATAGATAAAGCACCATAGATAAACGTATCTATAGAAAAATAATGAACATCTGCATTCAAGGCCATATCTCACTTTTCTTACTACTGTATTCCTGAGAGTCCTTTTGTTCTATATTAGCATCTTCTGCAGAGTCCCAGATTGTTTGGCACCCCTGTTCCTCCTGCCCAGTCTTGTCTTCTTGTTCTGGAGCAAGCCTCCCTTTTAACAGCAAATTCTAACAGTTTTGTCTCTTTCTGTCCTTTCTCTGCATTTTTTTCCATTCTTCTCTCCTATAGGTTTGTTACGGTGGATCAGAGTCATTAGCGCTGATGCGCACACACTTCTAACACCAACTCCAGTAGTGGTATCCTTAATTGCTGAATATTGTGCACCAGTCTGGGCAGGCAGCTCACATAATTAATATCTGGACATGCAGCTTAATTCCCATGATGAGAACGATAACTGGAACATTAAAATCAACACCTGTTCAATGGTTATCCACTCTGGCACATATATCACTACCCAAAATCTGGAGAGAAAGAGAGACAGAACTTGTGAGTACAGTCGAATCATGGGCAAGTTGTGAGTTACTTACCAATTCATGAGGACCTTCAGAATCTTTTGAAGACACGCCTGAAATTTTAAAAGCCTTTTTGGGATTTGGCTAAAACTCTTAAATCATCCTCATTCAATCCTGAGGAGGCTTGGAAAGAATTCTGAGATTAATTCTAATGTCCAAAACAAACACCTGATTACTGACCAGACAGGCTTCACTTACCCTAGAAACAATGGTCCACATGGAACTTTTCAGAACATGGCATGGCAGATACTATTATCTCTTACACCTCCGGAATATGAGAGACACCAGTCACAAACTATAGACTACATTGTAAATCAGTGTCTGCTTCAATGGTTTGCTGGTGGCATGTCAGAGCAGGTCTACACTTAAAACACTACACCAATGCAGCTGCACCACTGTAGCACTTAAGTGAAGATGCTGCTATGCCAACAGGAGAGCTTCTCCTGTTGGTGTAGTTAATCCACTTTCACTAGAGGCAGTAGGTGTATCCGTTCAGCTTAGGACTGTCTACACAGGGAGTTAGGTTGGAATAACTATGTCACTCAAGGGTGTGGCTTTTTCATATCCCTGATGCGACGTAGTTATATCCATGTGACGTTATTGACTTGAACTGGGACCATATAGATCATTGTTGCAACCAAGGCCCTGTAGTAGCACCAAATTTTATATAAAGGGGGTCAAATGAGGTGTCTAAGACAAGGTTATGGTTTGCTGGTTATGATTATACTATCTGTATATGTGTATCATTTTTGTAGTTGAAGTTATGAATAATGGCTCTATACTGTCTGTATTTCAAACTTATGCTATGCTTCTGGGTGACACCCCAGACAAGTTGGTGTCAGCTATGCCTAGCTTGCTTGATGGCCCATTAAGGACCATCAGCTATACAAGTGACCCACTGAGAGAAGGCAGACACTCCTTGTGACTCAGCAAGGTATGCAGGGACATGCCTATGGACAGAACTCTGAGGTTTTTCCAGGCCAGGTGATGGACAGCTTGTCTTTGGAAAAGAAAGAAAGACCACATGGCAAGAGAATATAAAAAGCTGCTGCAGCTCCTCCATCTTGTCTTCAATCCTGCTTCATACCTCTGGAGGAACTTTGCTACACTGAAGCTTTGAACCAAGGACTGAAAGCTGTGGTTGTACTCCAGAGACTTGATTTGAACCTGCAGTTTATTCTATCACTGCTTCAAGCCTGAACCAAGAACTTTGCCATTACTGTATGTAACTGATTGCATTTAACCAATTCTAGCTCTCATCTATAGCTTTTCCTTTTATGAATAAACCTTTAGATTTTAGATTCTAAAGGATTGGCAACAGCGTGAATTGCAGGTAAGATCTGATTTGTATATTAACCTGGGTCTGGGGCTTGGTCCTTTGGGATTGAGAGAACCTTTTTTCTTTTACTGCGGTATTGGTTTTCATAACCATTTGTCCCCATAACAAGTGGCACTGGTAATGATACTGGGAAACTGGGGTGTCTAAGGGAATTGCTTGTGTGACTTGTGGTTAGCCAGTGGGGTAAAACCAAAGTCTCCTCTGTTTGGCTAGTTTGGTTTGCCTTGGTGTGCACAGAAACCCCAGCCTTGGGTGGTAACTGCCCTGCTTTAAGCAACTTGTCCTGAATTGGCACTCTCAGTTGGGTCTCGCCAGAACCAGCATCATTCCAACCCATGGAAGTCTGTAGTGTAGACCTGGCCTCAGATTTACACCAAGCTATTTGCACTCACTGGCTCACTAATCTGTCTTTGGGAATTTGAAAATTGCTAATCACCTCTCTTGCCATTCAAAAGAAGAAGAAGAGTCATTAGCAGGTCAATAGCCTTTTTTTGTGGTAGTCTCTCCTTGGACAACAGCTCTTCATACCTGCATTGTTTGGTTAAGTATTAGTGGTTGGGTTGTCTGCATAGAATGTCTGCCTTCCTACAGCTGAGGGTATGCCTACAGTATGAAATTATTTCAAAATTATTCTATTCAAATTTTTGGAAGCGATTTTATACATTCAGTCATCTGTGTCCCCACTAAAGCGTGTGAATCTGGCAGAGTGCGTCTACAGTACCAAGGCTAGCATCGAATGTCAGAGCGGTGCACTGTGGGTAGCTATCCCACAGTTCCCACGACCATTGGAATTCTGGGTTAAGCTCCCAGTGCATGATAGGTCAAAAACATTCTCGCGGGTGTTTCTTGATGTGTGTCGTCAGTCGCTCCTCCCTTCGTGAAAGCTACGGCAGACAATCGTTTTGCGCCTTTTTGGCGTGCAGACACCATACTGCTTTCAGCAGACGGTGCACCACTGCTCTCCTGCTACTATGTATTCACCTCACATTTCCTCTTGTCTTCCTATATAATCTCTACTATCTACTCTTTCTCTTCCTCATCGAACACTTCCGCCGCCAACTCTGCTTGGCCATAGTGAACCGAGCAGCACAGGTTGCGCCGCCAACTCTGCTTTCCCGCTCTTGCTGTGCTACCGAGCTTCTCCATGTTGTTCTCCTGGGCTCCGCCTCCATGAAAGCTACAGAAGACAACCAAGGACTGCCTTTTTTCAGCTATCGTGAACTGAACAGCACCTCTTCCGCTGCCACTCTGCTCTTCTACGTTTCATGCCCTTTTTCCAGGATTGCCCATGCAGGCGCCATAGCCATGGAGCCCGCTCAGATCTCTGCTGCAGTTTTGACCATTGTAAATACCTCGCGCATTATCCAGCAGTATGTGCAGTACCTGAAAAACTGGGCGAGGAAGCGACGTCAGCGCAATTACGATAGTGATGATGACATGGACACAGACTTTCCTAGAAGCACAGCATGTGGTGATTGGGAGATCATGTTGGTGTTGGGCCAGGTTCATGCCCTGGAACGCCAATTCTGTGCCTGGGAAACAAGCACAGACTGGTGGGACTGCATAGTGTTGCAGGTAGGGGGTGATTCCCAGTGGCTGAGAAACTTTCGTATGCGTAGGGCCACTTTCATGGAACTTTGTGACTTGCTGTCCCCTGCCCTAAAGCACAAAGACACCAACATGAGAGCAGCACTCACAGTTGAGAAGAAAGTGGCGATAGTCCTGTGGAACCTTGCAATGACCGACAGCTACTGGTCAGTCGGGAATCAGTTTGGAGTGGGCAACTCTACTGTGGGGGCTGCTGTGCTGCAAGTAGCCAACACAATCATTGACCAGCTGCTATCAAGGGTAGTGACTCTGGGAAATGTGCAGACCATTGTGGATGGCTTTAATTCGCTGGGGTTCCCTAACTGCGGCGGGGCGATAGACGAAATGCATATTCCTACCTTGGCCCCCGAACACCGGGGCGGCCAGTAAATAAACCGCAAGGGGTACTTTTCCATGGTGCTGCAAGCACTGGTGGATCACAAGGGACATTTCACCAACATCAACGAGGGATGGCTGGGAAAGGTGCATAACGCTTGCATCTTCAGGAACTCTGGTCTGTTTGAACAGCTGCAGGAAGAAACTTACTTCCCAGACCAGAAAATTACTGTTTGTTTAATGAAAATTACTGGTCGCTGGGTTTCCCCCCACCTCCCACCACGTGGCTCCGATCAAGCTCTCACTCACCAGAAGTGCCTTTTCCAGGGTCATGGTCCGGGAGCATGCCTTGGGAGTGGGGGGAGGCTATTGGCTCCAGCGTTAAGAATAGTTCCTGGCTAGGGGGGGAAACGGATTCCCCACTTGCCGCCTGTGCACTGTCCTCCTCCTCCTCCTCGTCCTCCAAAAACTCATCCTCCTTGCTCCGTGCTACTCCCCCCTTGCAGGTGTCCATGGACAGTGGTGGGGTAGTGGCGGCGTCACCCCGAATAATTGCATGAAGCTCATGGTAGAAGCGGCATGTATGGGGCTGTGACCCAGAGTGCCCGTTCACCTCCCTGGCTTTTTGGTATGCTTGCCTGAGCTCCTTGATTTTTGTACGACACTGCTCTGTGACCCTGGAGTAGCCTCTTTCCGTCACGGCCCTGGAGACTTTAGCGTACGTATTTGCGTTTCTTTTTTTGGAATGTAGTTCTGCCATAACAGATTCATCTCCTCAACATGTGATGAGATCCAGTACCTCCCGTTCGGACCATGCTGGAGCTCGTCTGCAAATCCGGGATTGCGTGGTCTCTTGAGATGGTGGACTCTGCATGGTCGCCTGTGATGGTGGACTGTGCTGATTGTCACCTGTGCTGATAGTGACCAAATTGGAAATTCAAAAGTTCCTGAGGCTTTTACTGCCTACCTGGCTAGTGCATCGGAGTTGAGAGTGTTGTCTGGAGCGGTCACAAGGGAGCATTCTGGGATAGCTCCCGGAGGCCAATAACGTCGAATTGCGTCCACAGTACCTGTAACCCGGAACTGCGATCTCAATTTTAGCGCTACTCCACTTGCCGAGGTGGAGTACAGAAATCGGATCAAAGAGCCCTTTATATCAAAAAAACTGGTTTGGTCATGTGGACGGAATCAGTTTTATTTCGAAGTAACTCGGCTAATTCCGAAATAACCGCATACTGTAGATCAAGCCTGAATAACTTCCCTTGTTACGTTAACTCTTTGTATCCATGAAACAGACATGACAATAATCAGAAAGACAGAGATACATATAATATTAATACAAATAATACAGTTCTCTTTCACATTTGTCACATTTACTTTTCCCAGTAAAGTAAGTAGACATTATTCAGAATCCACAGGGTACCGAACTACTTCAGTGGCACATTAAACACAGGAATATGCAGCTAGTTCTGTATAATTAAACAACAAAAACATGAATTATAAACACAGATTAAGGAATAAATTCTGACATATGGGTATGTCTTCAAATCAGGAATTCACAAACTGCTTAGAAAAAAGTCTAGACAAGTCTGAATAAAATACATCACCCACCACCAAATTAACCTTTTAAAGTCTTTAATCACTGTATATTTCATCCTGTTCTTTAATTCTTTAATTATATTGCCATTCAGGGATCCAGCATAAGAGGCATGGGGGTATAGAGAAGCTTTAGACCAGCCCAGTTTTAACAGATCCCCACAATAATGACATAAGTTTGGTAGCATCCCTTCCATAAACTGGAAAGTTAATTGGTGCTAATTATCTCAAGAGTTACTGAAACAGAGGCACAGAATTGGTTGCTTTATGAGGCAACCAACTCTAAATTAGAGAATCCTTGTTACATACCAAATTCAAATAGTGTGGCTGGCTAAACCAATATAATGCACAACTGGTAAACGTGTACAGATTAGAGCTAGGCAGGAATTTTCAACAAACCATTTTCACTGAAAAATGCCAGTTTGCTGAAACTCAAAAAAATGCAGCTAAAAAGATGCATACTAAGCTTCACCTTTCAACTACTTGTTTGCGTTCCTTTTTCATTCTTCATCTGTCCATTATCTACTTGGATTGTTAGTTGGCCAAATAATATTCAGAGAGTAATTTTAAATATTTTTGCTATATTTTAAAAATAAATTATTTAACAATACTCCCCTTCCCCTCTTTCACAAGTCTACAGAGCTGAGCAAATAATCTGTGAATATTCGTTAACATGTGTGAATTGAATGATTTTTAAAAAAATAATTATTTCAGTATTTGCATACCTCCGGGAAGCAACTTGAAGCCAGAAACTCATCTCCTTTAATTGGCTGTACCGGACACTCACACTGTACAAATAATAACTGTGTTGAGTTGCGAGGAGGGAGAGCAAAAGCTGGTTATAGGTAATGGAGAGGGAGACCTCAATATATTTTGGATGCTTATTTTATGCTTAGCGTGTCTTCTGAATAATGCCCTCATACCTGTGTGTGTGTGTGTGTGTGTGTCTGCATGCACATATATTTATACAAGACATCATTTATTCTTGTATTGTATTTTTAGCTAAATATAAAATTACAGCAGGACTGTTGTAAAGTGTTATCATAACTACCATAATCCATTCACTTTATGGTAGAAATCTGGGCAGAGAGCCATACATGTTTTATATATTTATATAATTCTAAATCTCAAATTTGTCCTTTAACTGTCTTTGAAATGTGCTGTCACTAGAAAAGACGATTACAGGTCCTCGTCTCTCTGCCTGTGCATTTATGAATATTTCAGACCAAGAAGAAGAGTATAGTAGACCCATCCCACTGCCAGCTGGATTTACAGGCTTTTCCACTTTCACTTTTCTGAGTTTTAAAACTGAGATAAATCATGAAAATAGCATTGGCAGGAAAGCACACCAAAAAATGTGTCTGCAAAAAGCCAAGGGCCTGATCAGAAGCCACAAAGGCAAGGAAGTGAGGGCAAAATCCCGTATGTATCTGAGTACTGAGGCACAGGTGGAGCAGGTAGTGGGCTGTATATTCAGCCAGAACCTGGTCTCCCTTTTCTGCAGGCACAGTTTGCACCCGCACAAATGTATGCCTGCAGGCTGTGCATGCAAAATAAAATTTTCATTTGCTCCGATAATTATCTGATTACTGGTTCATGAGATGCAATAGTGTTTTGTGGTCTAAAGCTGTTCCCAGGGAAAGGGACATAGCCTGGTTTTAAAATATACCTCATTAAGGTTATAAAAATGTAACATTAAGGAATCCCCCCTCCACATTTTTCAGGCTGATCTGGACAGGCTGGGGAAGAAGTGAGGTAGCTTACCCTCAGAGCCAGGAGTGCTGCTGCCAGCATTTCCTCCTTGCCCTGCTGATAGGTGCCTGACAGCTGTTGCATGATAATAAGGGTTCCACTCGGCAGCACTGTGCTCAGCCATCAGGGGAGCCAAAGAATTAAGGAGAGTGAATAGGAATGTCCTGTGCAGCCTCCCCTCTCCAAAGCCTGTGCCATGTTGAGGGAGAAAGAGATGGTAGCTGCCACTTGCCTCCATTCCAATCCAGAGGAAAGAAAACAAAACGTTTGTGAGAGGGGGAAGAAACTCTCTCCCACTGAAGAGATAAAGGAAGAAAATGTGGAGGATGACTAGATCTTCTTCTATACAAGCAGTTGATATTCAAACTAAATTGGTGAGTTGCAGTTGGTGAGAAGTCATCTGATACTGGTTTTCCCCTGATTGGATGAAAGCACTTCCAGAGTGAATACTCCTATGTTTTGAAGATATTTAACTTTACATTTCCTAGCTTTTGTGTGTTTACATTTGATTTTTACTGCCACATTTTCAAAGAGGCCTCACCCTTCAAAATTGTGTGTGCACATAGAATCATAGGACTGGAAGGGACCTTGAGAGGTCATCTAATCCAGTCCCATGTACTCTAGGCAGGACTAAGTATTATCTAGACTATTCCTGACAGGTGTTTGTCCAACCTGCTCTTAAAAACCTCCAAAGACAGAGATTCCACAACCTCCCTAAACAATTTATTCCAGTGCTTAACTACCCTGACAGTTAGGAAGTTTTTCTTGGTGTCCAGCTTAAACCTCCCTTGCTGCAATTTAAGCCCATTGATTCTTGCCCTGTCCTCAAAGGATAACATTCTTGCTCTCAAGTTTTTGTGCATGCAAAATCTGATGTATGTAAACATGGATGGTCAGTTACAATGTTTGATTGGCAGGACAACTGAAATTAGATGTTAGATTGAGCTGCTCTGAAAAATTGCTGCCTTTGTAAAGCCAGCAGATGGGTGTGTGTGGGGATGGGGGGCTTGAGGGAGATAGGGAGACTGACAGAGACACAGGAAAGAGTTTTATTGGGGCTAAGAACAATATGCCTACAGATATAAGACTTTCTTTATATTTCCCAGTAGTGTGCCCTAAAGGAGTTAGCCTGTTTGTGGTGAATTCTCACAAGGAAATACGATGTGTTTCTATGTTGAATGGTAGAAAGAAAATGGCCAAGACAATGTAAAAGAGAGAAATTGTCTCTACATAAGGAACCAGGCTCGAAGCATGGGGATGGGGAAATGTATGCAAAAAATACACACACATCTCAGGTGAGTGCCCTAACCACTGGGCTACAGGATGTTCTGATGAGGGTCCCTCAATCTCTCCCATTGAAGTTGTGCCACTGTAGATAAATAATTAGTCATTACAGCAGGGGAATTGGGCTCTGGATCTCCCACATCCTGTGTGAGTGCTCTAACTACCAGGCTACAGTGTCACTTTCATGCTTGCATGCATGCGCGCTGTCCCGCATGCACACCCACTGGTTAGGGCACTCACCCGAGAGTTGGCAGATCCCTGTTGAAACATTTTGCATCAGGCAGAGAAGGAACTTAAACTGGAAGACTCCCACAGCCAAGGCAAATACTTTAACCACTGGGTTTAAAGATATGAGGGACCTCCTCCACCACCAGTGCTCTTTTGTGTGGAGAGAACAACTACCAGATCCAGCAAGTTGGGTGGAGGAACACCTATCTTCCTTTGGTTCATGAACCACGCTGGGGCTTAGGCATCTGGACACCTACAGTGAGGCACTAGTGCATACACCCAGAGGCACAAACATCGGCACCTAGTGATCTTTTACACGCAAAAAACTTAGGCACCGAGTGAGTTCAGGCATCTACATGATGAGATGACAGCTGAGGGGGTGTTTTGTGAATACTGGTGGCACCTAAATCTGGGATTGAGGTGACTAAAGTGTCAATTGGGTACCTAAACTCCTTTATCTCTTTCAGAACTTCCATGATTGGTGCTATGTTAAAGCTCTGGCACAGTCTGAGTGCCAGGGTTTCATCCCACGCAGGCAGGATATTTTGTGGCCATTTTGGTTCTGGTGATTTTATTTGTATGTATCTCTGTAAAAGGAGTTTTTAAAAGGCTTGTTTGTAACTTCAAGTCAGAGCCTGATCATTGTACAAATATATTTTCTATTATCTCTGAGATGAACTCAAACCCAAACCTTAAATGCCAACATGCCTGAATTTTAGGGATGTTTGAAATGCAAATCCTACGTGGTCCGATCTTTACAATTGTCTGAACTAAAAATATGAATCTGAATGTGCCTGAAATGACAAGATGTACGATGCAGAAGTGGATCTAAATATCACATCCTGAAACCCTCTTTCAGTCCTAATTCTGGCATCTGATGCATGCTCAGGGTTCCCAGTGAAGATGATGAGAGCCATGTGTTTGTATCCAAGGATCAGTCTGTTCCAGAAATACATAATTCCAGCCCTTTAAAAAAACAAAAAAGCAAAAAAAACTCTTGACCCACTTCACTGCAACAATTTTTTTTTCTTGCAAGCTGATATTTGGATCTTCAACATGATGATTTATTATATGCCCTCTTGGTCAGTAGTACAGAGCTTTTATTATGTTAGTATGCAATATTTTTATGGAGCATTCACAATAGCTGGTTTTAAAATGTGAAGGATGTGGCAAAAGATCCAAGTCCCCACTGTCAGCAACAGCCAGGAAAATCTCAATTGAGTCATAGAACTACAAAACCACCCCAAAACTATGGAAGGTCTAATTTCTTGTAATTTCAAAACAAATGAAAAGATGTGGTTGGGGGAAAATCCTATAAAAAACCCACTTAATCTAAGGTTGAGACTTTAAATACCTGCGGTGAATTTTTACTATAGCAGCAGTCTCAAGAGCCATGCTAATGCTTCTTGTTTTAATGTGATGTATCTGAAAAGACAGAAGGCCATACATTTGTGATGAATGGAGGGAAATGAAAGCACATCAGAAGCTAATGTTTTTATTTTTCTACCTTTTTAAGTGGATTTGGTGTTTATGAAAGTTGCTGAGTTAACAAAAAAGCCCCTATTCATCCACAAAGTGGGCAGCAAAAGTTCAGGCTTCCTGGCATCAGCCATCAATGTGACCTAACCATGCTCTGCAGATAACACCCCTAGGAGTGAGAAAGTAATTCAGTTTCTAAGTCAGTTTCAATCCTTGTTTGCTATGTTTTGACTTCCAATAAGAATTCTTATATACTGGGTATTTTTGTGATAACACCTATCCTACCAGTCTCTTGAATCATCCAGCCCCTCAGATTCCAACATTTTCTTACATAGATTACCTATAATAGAATGATAGAATATTAGGGTTGGAAGAGACCTCAGGAGGTCATCTAGTCCAATCCCCTGCTCAAAGCAGGACCAACAACAACTAAGTCATCATTATGAAGAACCAGAAAATAGGCCAGAAGACTTATTTTAGAAATCTCTGTCCATAGAAGGTATTAGTCAAGATATCAAAACAGTGTAGCTCTAAGGCGAGTTCTTTATCTGAGTAAGTTTGTTTCTTAATCCTTGAAACAGTGTGAAAAGCTGCAGAGTTGAATTCATATATTGTCCAGCTTCTTGATTAACTGGGCTTGAGAGATTAATTTTGTCCCCTGCTGGTCAATTCACTGACTCGCATTGACCGCTGACTTTGGATGAAATTGGTCAACGAGGTACATCCTCGTGGTTTGACATAGCATTAGTTTATCTCAGTACCCACTTCCATCAGGGAACCAGAGAGAGGCCAAGAAAGCATGCCCTGGATCACAGGGAGGATCACCAGAATAGAATGTAAATGGAAATCTATTTAAATACAAGAGAAATGCAATTACACATCTGGTAATCAGTGTTGGTGCAGGTGTTGCTGAAATAAGATTCAAGCAGATTAATTATTTACACAGATTATGTTCATGATTTGCAATGGATTTAAGGGAGGCTTCCTGGCAAGGACTGGGAGGAGGATTGTTTGTGATTAACTTAAAAGCAAGGATAAAGCAATGCCATTATTAAGTAAATATTACAATCTAAACCAACATTTACAAACTGCTACTCATGCATGCCGATTGGCTTGGCTGGCAGGGTAAAGAGGAGCATCCCTAGCTGAATGCGCTTGAATACGATTTTTGTGTTTTCACATGCTTTTTTCTATGAATGAATCTGTTTTGTGGAGAAGAGTGAAAGTGAATTAGAATTCTCTAAATATTGAGATTCAATTGCCATAATGTGCTTATGGGCATTACAGTGGAAATAGTATCTGGAGGCAGATTGAAGGACTTGACCTAATGCCCTTATCTCTCAGTCCTCCAACTCCAATCTAATGAACATATACTCATAATTATTTCTTAAATAGTTTTTATCTAATTTTAAAGTGGATAATTTAGAGCACTTGTAAAAAACTGTAATAAGTTTCATTAAAATATGCAGCAATAGGAGAACTTTGAGCAGAATATATTTCCTTACTGTTCCATAGTCATACATATTAATAATATTAAAACTCCTCAGTTGCTTTAATAATATCATTCTGTTCCATATATCTGAATACTAATGTTAATATTTCTGCAACTCTAGAAGGTTGTACACAGAGTAACATTTTATATTTCTTATTTTTGTGTGTGTTTCTGATTTTCATTACTTTGCCTTTAATTAAAATTTGTTTTGTGATAGAAAGCACATTACAAGAAAGAATTAAATGATATAGAAATGATATAGGAAGAGAACTAACACCATTGTAGCTCAGGAAGGGCCCAATACAGCATGGTGCTCAGCATTTGGTATAAGATAATTTGCGCCTTCAGATCTAACTGGTGAAAACTGAAGACACTCTGAACCTTGCAGGATCAGACCCTTATGCTGCAAACTGTTTTCACTCAGTCGGTACTAGAGATGGGGAGAACTCTGAATACTCTGGTTTCAGAGTAACAGCCGTGTTAGTCTGTATTCGCAAAAAGAAAAGGAGTACTTGTGGCACCTTAGAGACTAACCAATTAATTTGAGCATGAGCTTTCGTGAGCTACAGCTCACTTCATCGGATGCATACCGTGGAAACTGCAGCAGACTTTATATACACACAGAGAATATGAAACAATACCTCCTCCCACCCCACTGTCCTGCTGGTAATAGCTTATCTAAAGTGATCATCAGGTTGGGCCATTTCCAGCACAAATCCAGGTTTTCTCACCCTCCACCCCCCCACACAAATTCACTCTCCTGCTGGTGATAGCCCATCCAAAGTGACAACTCTTTACACAATGTGCATGATAATCAAGTTGGGCCATTTCCTGCACAAATCCAGGTTCTCTCACCCCCTCACCCCCCTCCCAAAAACCACACACACAAACTCACTATCCTGCCGGCAATAGCTCATCCAAAGTGACCATTCTCCCTACAATGTGCATGATAATCAAGGTGGGCCATTTCCAGCACAAATCCAGGTTTTCTCACACACACCCCCCCCCACCCCCATACACACACAAACTCACTCTCCTGCTGGTAATAGCTCATCCAAACTGACCACTTTCCAAGTTTAAATCCAAGTTAAACCAGAACATCTGGGGGGGGGGGGGTAGGAAAAAACAAGAGGAAATAGGCTACCTTGCATAATGACTTAGCCACTCCCAGTCTCTATTTAAGCCTAAGTTAATAGTATCCAATTTGCAAATGAATTCCAATTCAGCAGTTTCTCGCTGGAGTCTGGATTTGAAATCCAGACTCCAGCGAGAAACTGCTGAATTGGAATTCATTTGCAAATTGGATACTATTAACTTAGGCTTAAATAGAGACTGGGAGTGGCTAAGTCATTATGCAAGGTAGTCTATTTCCTCTTGTTTTTTCCTACCCCCTCCCCCAGATGTTCTGGTTTAACTTGGATTTAAACTTGGAGAGTGGTCAGTTTGGATGAGCTATTACCAGCAGGAGAGTGAGTTTGTGTGTGTATGGGGGGGGGGGGGTGTGAGAAGGCCCACCTTGATTATCATGCACATTGTAGGGAGAATGGTCACTTTGGATGAGCTATTGCCAGCAGGATAGTGAGTTTGTGTGTGTGGTTTTTGGGAGGGGGGTGAGGGGATGAGAGAACCTGGATTTGTGCAGGAAATGGCCCAACTTGATTATCATGCACATTGTGTAAAGAGTTGTCACTTTGGATGGGCTATCACCAGCAGGAGAGTGAATTTGTGTGGAGGGGTGGAGGGTGAGAAAACCTGGATTTGTGCTGGAAATGGCCCAACCTGATGATCACTTTAGATAAGCTATTACCAGCAGGACAGTGGGGTGGGAGGAGGTATTGTTTCATATTCTCTGTGTGTATATAAAGTCTGCTGCAGTTTCCACGGTATGCATCCGATGAAGTGAGCTGTAGCTCACAAAAGCTCATGCTCAAATAAATTGGTTAGTCTCTAAGGTGCCACAAGTACTCCTTTTCTTTTTTCTGAATACTCTGTTGCTGCTATCCTGTACATCACTCAAACACACTAAAGTTATACTTGTCAAAAGTGCCTTCTGACTTTATCAGCCTTATCTTTTGGGTGCCCAACTTCAGGCCTGGACACTCAAAAAGAGGTCCACAAGCTCCAAGGTCACTTTTGAAAATGTTGGCCTGACATTCCATGGAAATCTCTCAGCGATTGGAGTCCACTGTGATTCAGTGTTATTACTGATTGTATTTTCATGGGTGATGTCAGCTTCTGGTGACTTTGTCACCCTGCTGGAATTTAGATGGTACCATGATGTTTTTTTCCCCCTAAAAGCATAGGTTTATGGGTCAGCAGTTGCAGAAATTAAATTAGAACCTGACTGGGGATGCTGATTGTCCAAAGCCACATTCTGATTGGGTCTTATGTCACAACTATGTACCAGTTCCCAAGGCTGCACAGCTGGCACCTCATTTCTGAAATGAACAAAAAATCTCCATGCTTTTTACGAGTACAGGGACTGCAATTCTGTCTGGTTCTTACTTGGGCTATGCAAGGATGGAGCAGTTCCTTATTTCCTTTCCTCCCCCCAATATGCACCTGCTAAATCTGGCCAAGGGTACATAACACAGGTAACATAAGTGGAGCTGTGATTCTTGTGATCAGTAGATGACAACGAAAACCTTGTTCATAATTTTCACTTGTAAGATTGTGGTCCTAGGCTATGTTCTGCTCTCCTTCAAATAAGCATAACATCTCTAAGGAAGCCACTGAGAACTGTGTGAAGCCATGATTTACTCTGCTTGCTTTAAAGCCAAGGTACAGCAAACAGCATTGTATGGTGAGAAATGGGGAGAACAAATGAACTCATACATATGGGACAAAATCTTGCCCTATAGTTGAATGTCATTTATTGGATAAGCATACAGCGGAGAAGTGTGTGTGCAAATTTACTATTGATTTTGCTGCAGTTCTGTTATCAATAACATGCTTTTCAAAGCTCAGTGTTCTACACATGTTTAAACAAAAGCAAAACCACTTGTTTATTAAAACTGTATAGAAGTTTAGCACATAATAGTATATTATATGTGACTTTTCTAAAATATATATGATATTACTATTTACAAACTTGTATGTGTATTTATATTAGACATTCTTGCCTCATGCCTCATTAGTCCTTTGTTTTCAGGGTTTGTTGTTGTTGTTGTTGACCTAAGGTGATAGTCACCTTTTTCTTACTTATGAATGTGTTCTATTTTATAATTTAAGTCAAATGCAGGTTAAATGATTCATTTGAAACGAAAGTGAATGTGTACAATAGTGACATTCTAGAGCCATCAAACCTAGCTAAACAATTCCATTTTCCAATCATAAGAACGTTTTTTCAGCACAATTACAGGGTAAAATCTGTTTTGACAAATGTCTGTGTATAGTGGCACTCTGCAGTCAGTGATTTGGGTTGTTTTTTGTTCGTTTGGTTGGTTTTATTTATTTTTTGGTTCATACAACATCCAAGCTCTTATTTCTTAAAAGAACAGCAGATGGATTTTTAAACAGTACATTTGAGAGGCAAGTTTGGGTACAGATTAGGACTAGACTGTGATTCAGGTGTGACACCAAATGAAGTCTAGGATTCAGACTTCTGATTAAAATGCACCAAAATTTTGTGAACTTTTCTTTCTGTCCTCTTCACTGATAGAAATCTCAGGACAATATATTCTGAGTGAATCTGATTTGGAACCACCCTATAGGCCCTTTCCAGATTAAGATTTGATTACACAAAAATACAGTGCAAAGTTATAAAAGATTCAGAATTGAGATTTCAGAATATTGTTTCATTATAAAATATCTTAGTAGTTATGGACAGACCTATATAAAAATAAACATATCTTATCCACTAGGAACTGTATTATACTGTGCATACCATTACATCAAAAAAATTACATTAGCAGATCATTAAGGTTGCAGAGTTAAGCACTCAAATGAGGAAATTGCAGAATTATGGTTTCCTGTGTATCCCTCTTTTGCATATGCATAATGAAAGTCTGTAATTGCATGATCACAAACTATTATTTCAGTGCAAACAATTCAGCTCTTTTCAAAAATGAAGCTAGGGAAAATATATTGTCTTGTCATTGTATTCCATCATCAAAATAGCACATGGACCTCAAGTTATTGCCCAAAACTGACTTTGGCTTTTTTTTGTTAGCAATGATACAACACAAACCTTAGCTAATCTTCTGCCCTGAGACTGGAAGGGTTTACCTCCAGAACCACCTCTTGGCAAGCTCCTTTGTTCACCCTGCCAAAAATGCTCCAATCTTTGTATTCTGGGTGAAAAGTAGTTCAGCCAAGACATCACCATGACCCAGCAGTAATTACTCTTAGTCTTTATGTGGGGTTTTAGCACATAACCCTACAAAAGATTCTTTCCCATATTTTCCTGTACTTTAATTATACTACCCTTAACATTAACACCAAGTCTCAGATGGTTCTCAGACTGAAACCAATCCTATACTGGCAGAAGAAGAAAAGAGAAAAAAGTTGGCAGACAAAGAATAAGGGAAATCAGGAGGGGACAAACCAGAGGAGCAGAGATGTTTCATTTTGAGTCAATTCAGCACAAAGAAGTACATTTCTCTGTGTTATAATATTGCCTCATGGGAGCTGTATTTTGCGTGCCTGAGGCCTCCATTCTCTACTTCAGGCTGATGTCCTTGTCTGGTTTATGTCTCCCATAATGCAACATGGTCTCCCCTCTAATCAAACTGTCCATCCAGGGACCCCCAACACTTACTGGAGAATGGCGACATGAGGTGTCTGAACTCCAACTCTTACAAGGCAATGCATCACAACGGGGGAACGTAGTTCGAAACACACTTGAGTTGAAACAAAATATTTTGGATCATCTCAACAAACTGAAACTAAATATTTCAATTCAACAATATCAAACTATTTCATTTAGATCAAAAAATTCTGAAACAAAATGTTTTGCCATTTCTGAATTGAAATTTTTTTGGAACTCTTCATTTCACCCAAAAATTGAAATTTCAGCTTTTCATCTCAATTTGGGATGAAAACAGATTTGGAAATAACTTGAATTTACAGACTTGTGATATATAGCACTTCACATCTTTAAAATGTTGTACAAACATTAAATACTGTAACAAGAGAAATGAGAAAACCATCGGCAAAGATTGCTGATAACACACTTAATACAGGAGACATGCCAAAAACGGTATAAAGATGACCAATATAATAGCCGTATTCAGTGGACAATCAGTCTCCAGGTGTTAAAGCTGTTACAGGGGTGGTAAAGTGGGGTGGGGAGGGAGATATGTAGATACTTCAAGTGTGAGAGACTCTCAAAGCAGTTTATAAAGAAATGATAAATCGAAACTATCATAATGCAGTAACTATTTGAGTAAACGAAGCCTTAGTGGACAAAGAAGAAATGTGGAGATAGCTAGATTTATGTAACTCCAAGCAGCCTATCAAACTAACCATTAATTCATATGTGTTTTGAGAGCGGTTTACTTACTGATTTCCCCCCTCCCAGTGCTCATTGTCATTACAGCTAGGTGCTTCATAATAATAATTATATATATATATCAATACAAATAAGTACATAACTACTCAAAAAAGGGTAAAATTGTATATATCGCTACCCCTGCTATTGCAAAGAGATGAAACATCTGCAGTAATAAAATCTTTATACTGTCCTATTAGTGTTAACACAGCTAAAACTAGATGTGTTTCTTACCCACGCTGTAAAGACCACTAAAACAAGATTGTGAGGAACCACAAAAAGGAATGATTTTCACAGGTGAACACTGTCTACTGACAGGTTTCAGAGTAGCAGCCGTGTTAGTCTGTATTCGCAAAAAGAAGAGGACTTGTGGCACCTTAGAGACTAACAAATTTATTTGAGCATAAGCATTTGTGAGCTACAGCTCACTTCATCGGATGCATTCAGAAAGACCTATCTTCCTGGTTGTAGAGATTCCATTCTTTGCAACCACCAACAGCACATTTATTGTAATTCTTTACCACCATGTTGAAACATACAAGCTTTCTTTGGCCACTTTGCTTTTGTGTAGTGATGTAAACTACTTCAACTTCAATCTGAATTCTTCCCCTATTTTGGATTTATAGATAATTTATGTAAAAGAAAAAAGGCACTATTGTGCACTTCTAAATATTTTTCCTAAGTGAAAGAGAAGATTTAAAAATATTTGAAAATGATATTTTCTCAGGGCATACATCTTAACAGACAAGGCCCTAATTATGGTTTATAAGATCCTGAAGGCAAAGAGACGGAATGTCACAAAGACACTATTTGAGATAATAATTTACTCAAAAACAGAGATAATGGATTGATTTTAAAGAAGGTATTAATCTATAAGCTGTTCAGACAGAATTTCTTTATACAGAGGGTTGCTGAGTAATGGAACAAATTGTCAAAGACAGTGATAGAAGCAAGTGTGAATTATTCTGACACATTTCTGGAGGAGAGAATTGAAGAGTACAGTTGTGAGCTAGATTTCCAGGATGATAAACGGCGATATATGAATTGATTTAATTTGAGACTGTGGGAACTTGAGGTGGGAGGAACTACATTAAAAAGTCCCAAGATTAGCTAGTGCAGGTCTTACTGGACCGTATGTTTTCCTTGGTTTCCTTAGAAGTTCCTATGTTCTATTTTGAAGCAAAGTTATAAAATTAATTACAAAATGAGCAAGATAGGAAGGGTGGGGCCAACCACTTAGCAGTGAGGATACGCATGAGTAAAGTGCCACAAAACATTTTATGTCCTTACTTTGTGTAGGCTCTTTTTATTGAAATAGGTTCAGCACTGTGATGGGTGGGATCTCAGGACTGTTGGAAGATAAAAAATAAACAGAGAAAAATGCACAAAGGAGGTGAGACTAGCAAAACACTGAACAGTTCCTTCAGGTCTAATGTGAGCAGCCCTGAGGTCATATGTAGATATTCTTTGAACAATTAGAGCCATTACTAATGGACTTGCAGGCATTGTTAATACTGTAGGGTTGTCTACAGGTGTGTTAATCTGCACTAACTTGAGATAGTGTGCATTGACAATGACTATGTACATGTGACGCAAACCCTTCAAGTGCACTAACTCCGTATTTGCCACAACATAGTGCTTCTATGCGCTACTTTGGCAGTCCTCCAAGTGCTATCCCACATTGATTTGTGGGTATCAGTAACTGACCTGTTTACCTGTGTGCCCTCCATTGCTCTGGGGCAAGTTCAGTGGATGTCCGCTCCCCAGTTTAAAAATGGACATGAAGCCAGGATTGGTGCATTTGCTCCTGGATGTGAATGTAATATTACTCCAGTAGTGTTACGCTATGCCTTACATAGCAGCTTGGAGCCATGGTGAGATCCTTGATCTCCTCACCATCTGGGAAGAAGCGACAGTACAGCAAGCTCTTGCAACCACCCACTATAATAAGAAACTGTTTGAGAATGTTGTTAAGCTGTTAGTCTAGAAGGGGCTCAGCCAGGATGCCAACCAACGCCAAATAAAGATCAGACAGCTCAGAAAAATTAACAGAAAAATCCATGGATGCCAGAAACAAATTGGGCTGTGCCCATGTAACCTGTCCATTTTCTGAGGCGTTGGACAGGATTTTTTTTTTTTTTGCATGCCACTACAGAACCCAATGCCCTTGTGGTCAGTGGGGTCCTATTGCTGCTGCCTCCACCAAGGAAATGGTGGCCTCTGAGGATGACCTCTATTCATCAGAGGAGGAAGATGAGGAGGAAGACAATCAAGAGATCTCTCCACATAGCCTGGATCACTTCAGAACTCCAGACCCTAAGGGCGACTGTGTAGGAACCCAGTCCAATTCCTTGCCCCAACCCTACTCCATGATGCAGGAGGAAGATCACCTCAGTGCGTGAATATCCCTTTTTACAATTTATTATTATGCTATACAACTCTGCTACCTTCTGTTCTGAGTGCTCAGTAGTCGCTACCATTTGGGGAGGATGTGAGGCGGGAGGCTTTCTAATACCAACCCCTACCTCTCTCCCTCAATTGCCCAGTTCAGTCCCCCTTCATTCTTCCCCCCTCCCTCCGAACAAATTTTCAAGATGGTGAATGGGCTGGGTAATCAGCTTCTGTTTCATGCTGAAATCCCGACCATCAACTGTCTACAAACCCATGAAGCACACCTACTCATCTACTAACCTCCTTGTCCCTCCCCATATCTCTCTTTCCCGGTGAAGGCTGCCCCATCTCCACCTTATTTGCATACTTAAATGGCAGTGTGAAATTCAAAAGTTATTGAAACAGTTGTTACAAGGGAAAAACAAGGTTGTTAGTTTTCAGTTTACATGAGTTATATGTAGACATGGGTGTTGCATGTCCTTCAGGTAGTAAGACTAATGCTCTTGTCTGAAAGATGTATGTCTTTTAACAGCATTGTAAATGGATTTGTACTGAAAAAGATTAGGGTAGGGGTAGCATAACTGTACAGCTGTTAAGGCAATTGACTGAGGTATATCAAACACCACTTCATCATTATTGCAATCAGATAGACAAAGGCGGCATAATGGCATCTCACTGGCTTACATAGTTTATAGAAAAAGATTGGGATCTGCTAAGGTTTCAGATAAGAAGGGTAGAACCTGATCTATTTTTCTCTGTACTTTCTGCATGTCTGCAGGGAGATGAAGCAAAATCTAAGACTGAGAAATTACTTGACTTTTTATTATTATTATTTTATTTTATTATTATTATGGACATTCAGGAGCAACTGACAGCCTGGCCAGCAAGTGGCTGAAGGACTGGCTAGAACAACACGAATGACATGTTTTGATCGGCACTCTCTCTGTGAGGGCTGATGGACCGATTGATCAAGGTGATGGACATTCAGTGGAATGGCATTACAATCATTGCCCCCAGCATAGCTCACAACTCACTTCCACTCTGCAGCACTTCTGGGGGGACCATCTTCGTGAATAACATTATTGTGTATCTCGCTGGTCTGCCCTTTGCCTTTTTGAATGACTTTTCTTTGCTTCCTAGTAATGTGCCTCAGTGAAATGCCATTGAGCACGAGCATGGCCTAAAGGGGATGCAGAGGAGATTACTAATCAGTGCCTTGATGCCCCTGCCACCCCGATCAGGAAACTCCCACACCCATATTAGTACTTCCAAGGCACAGCATAAACTGTACATTTCAAACCAGGACCAGGAAACCCAACATTCCCATCTAATACCCATGCACACACACCTTACCTTTTCTGAGCTCTCCCAAGACTGGGATGAATCTCTAGGGATGGAATTCAGAATTAGAGGGTAAAAAATGCGATCTCTGCTTCTATGAAAACAGTACTAGTGTGAAAAATAACTACCTTTTTTTTAATTTAGTCCCCCTAGCCACAGCACCTGCAGCAGTAAGACCCTCAGAAACAGGACCTCTATCAATGGCCGAGCAACTGGCCAACCTGAGGGAGATGAAACAGAGCTCCAAAGGAAAGATGTTTGGAGCCCTCCTTACTCATACTTTCTCAAAATAAAATAAAATAAAATAAAGGGGGAGGAACAACTGAGAACTGGAGGGTGTTTTTGATGTCTGAGAGGGAGAACGAAAGGCAACTATTTGGAAACAGAATTGAACTGAACCCAGGGCAGCATTGCCATGACCCAAGACACTGTGGAGAAAGACAGGTACATGCAGAAGCAACTCCTGGGTGCCATGAATAGGCAGAGCACTCTGCTAAGCACAAGCTGCCGTTAGGCTGGCAGACAATGCAGCTCCCTCAACCAGGCCCCAGTCATGTTCTGCAAGCCCTGGCTAACACGGTGTCCTGGGAACACCAGCAAATGTTCCCTGATGTAGCCCCATTGCCTTGCTCCTAAGAGGCCATTCTTCTCCCCACCCTAGCCCAGGGCAGTGAGAACAACAGCACATAGCCCAACACATTCTAGCCATCTAATGCACCAGGCAACTCTGACCTGACACTTAGCCCAGAAGGCAAAACATTCACCTACCTATGAACAGGAGCTGGCATCCACCACAGTTGTGTGCGGCCTCTTCCACCATACCGTATGTGAATGTTTCACTTTTTCACTTTAAGGCTGTGTTTTCTATTTTAATCACTATGATCAAAGTTTGTAGCATTTTCCAAGTTTTACATGTGGCTGTTACTTACAGGCAAATTTTGTGCAATAAAAACCATTTAAAAGCCACAAATTTGATTTCTAGTGGACACAAAACCCCACAAATTTTCAACTTAGCAGCAGCATGAGAGGTTTTTACAAAAGTATAAAAGCGCTCACGCAGCCTAAAATAAAGAATACCTCAGCGTGCCACTTCTGAAACCCTTTAAAGCAACTCCAATGCTCAACAGCCTATCCCATACCCCGGCATGACATCTGGATGTACAAGTGCACCAGACTCAAAGAAAGAACAAAAAGCAGAAGTCAGAAGCTGGGAATGGGTGACAGGGGATGCATCACTTGATGATTATCTGTACTGTTCATTCCCTCTGAAACACTTGGCATTGGCCATTGTCAGAAAACAGGATACTAGGGCTAGATGGACCATTGGTCTGACCCAGTATGGCCGTTCTTATGTTCTTAAGCATCCCTGACAATATTGTGGTTTACACTTTACAGTGAATGCCTTGCTGGCTGATCATTCTGTTCAGCAAATCTATGCATCTCAGCCTCCCACCAGGTAAGACTTTCTCCCTTACTCTCACAAATTTTATGTGAAATACAACACAGCTGTAATCCTAGGCAAGTATCATTCTGCAGTTTCTAACCTAGCCATAAGACAATGCACACTGCCCTGTCATTCTTCAGCTGGAGAGGCAATATGTTCATCCATCCTTTCCTTTTCTCCAAGTGCCCTGTAAATGATTTCTTTAACCAGGGTAGCAGAGGATAAGCTGGGTCTCTCAGGATGATCAGAGCAATACCTACACCATTAACGTCCATAGTGATTCTGGGGGCAAATTCTCCATTATTCGTTGAGGTAAATACAACTGATTTCAGAAAGATCCTAGCATCATGGACTTTCCAGACTACCCTACACCTATGTTTTTGAACTGCCATGGTGGTCAACAAGCCCTTGAAGCGCCACGGAGAAATATCCCTTTCTGCTTAAAAACTTCAAGGTATAGTGCAGGGGACAAATGATAGGCACATAGGTCCTAACAGTTGTCCCAACACAATTTGGGAACCCCAATGCATGCAAGGCCATCCATAATCTCATGAGCATTACCAAGCTTTATAACTCGGTACAACTAATATCTTCTGCATAGCCACATGCACTTGCATGACATTGACGCCCCCTGCCCCCAGTCAGTTGACTACAGACTGATTAGAGCTGGGAGTAGCCAGCTTCCAGCTGTCAATGGTGACCCATCTCTCAATAGCTATGGGAGTCCCCATGTTCGTACAAAGCTTCTGCCGCTCCAAGCCCAATTCAACACACATCTGAAAGATTGCCTCCACCATCTTGAAATTCTGTCACCATTGCTGGCCATTGCAGGTGTGCAGAATGATACTTTCCTACCAATCGATGCTGGGTTCCCACGCCCAGAAACAGCACTGCACTCTGTGAAGCTGCGCCAGGAACAACTCATGTACTAGCAGTTGCTCAGTATCTTCCTTCTCCCTCCCCCGCTATTACTGCCGCCAATGGTACTAATTCACATATTTCTTGGAGGTCTGGGGGTGGAGGGGGACAAATTCCAGTCCTCGACCTCCCCCAAGCAGGGAGCCCAATCTGGTCGCAGATCATTGTCCCCCCACTGTCTCTAAACAGGGACCCCAGGTCTCCCTTGGCCAGGAAGTCTTTCCTCTCTTACCCACACAATGCATGAGCCAGTGCAACCAGGAGTCAAGTTCTCAGCAGTCTCCCCTGTGCTCTGCTGAACAGGAACAGACTCCCCATGCGCCACATTGCAACACCATTTGGCACAGCCACCCCTCCATATGGACAGAGTAGGGGTTGGGCCAAATTTCAGTGGCATTGTGACCCTGTGCACCAGGTTGTAATACCACTCACTGAAATTTGACCCGGTCACCCATCTGTCTAGAAGGAGGTGCAGCTGGGTCAAATTTCCATGATGGTGAGACTATCCAACCAGAGAAACACTCCAGAATGCTCTGGCAGCAGCCATCCTGATTTGATATGGGACCACTGCTTAAAAGTGGTCGGGCCATTTCTCGCCCCCCACCTCTCTGCTTTGCAGCCTATGAATATTTGAGCAAATTCAAAAACCTTAGGGGAGTGTTACCCCCAACCCCGGCACCCTCTAATTGGTACCACTGGCTGATGATGCTGGAGAAGTTTCTTTTGTAGCTGTAGTTTGTTCAGTGGTGTGGTTATTGAAATTCAAAGCTAAAGCCACCTGGAACCCAGATTTCACATAAATCCCCCACAGCCTTTGCATATTCACTGTTGCCCGCTTCACGGTGCAGAGCATTGCTGTGTCCATGCTGACCAACAGCAATTCAAAAATGCTCCTAGCCCGCCTAGAAAAAGAGGAACCATGAGATAGAGGGAGCAGAATCAAAGGATTTGGCAGCAAGACCATGGAGCAGCACACTCAACCACAACAACCTCCATCTAACCACATTATCCCATTTAGCTGCTGAAGGAGTGGGCAATTTGACCTCTGCTTCTGCTTTCCTTTTGTCTTCCTCTTATGTATAATAACCTCTCACTGCCTTACCTCAGAGTCTCCTGATTCTACTTATGTTCTTTCCTTTCAGGAGACTTGAACTATATTCTGCTGTTTGCTCTTCATTTGTCCACTAAAACAAACAAAAGCAACTGCTAATGGCTTCTCCTGCCAATCATCCCAAAAGGATCTCCTAGGAGACCTGAGTGATTCCCTGAAACCTCTTCTTGGACCTGGCTTGGCACTGGTTACACAAGGAGGAAAAACAATTAGTAAAGGAGCTGTACTTCCCCAAACCCCTTCACACCGGTTTTCACTCATTGTGAATGTATTTCCATATCCCAGTGAAACCCATTATCTAGTCATTATTTATCATATCAAACATCCCTTTTTAATTTCTACTTCAATGGAATTTTTTGTTTTGTTCCCCACCCTTGTTCCCTCCCTTCTGCTTTCATAAAGTTACACAACCTTTGGGGAAAAGCAAAGTTGTTTACAATGTGTAATTATGATACTAAAAAAAGAAATCAAATCACAAATTCATTGTGGAGTGTTTGATCCAGAATATTGTTAGAAACATAATTAATATCTACAAATATTGATACATCACTTTTCAACTTAGGGTCTCTTTAACCAGCCAGAAAAATAAAGACACCTAGCTTTTTCAGGAGCACAACTTTGAATACATTGGTGTTTGTTTTCCATTTCAGCATTTGAATAAGTAAATCTAGTGGACCTTTTGTTCTAAAAATGGGCAGTGGTGATTAAGTATTGTCACTTGTCACCCACTAATACTTGTTTGCATGAGGAATGTTGATGTAACTATACGCTAGTATAATTGAGAGAGATTCAAGTACCTCCAGACAAGGGGTAATATAGCTACCGATTTACCTATGGTTATAGTGTCTTTTGACTTATCTCATCGAGCAGGCTGATAAAAAAAATTTGGCCAGTTCTTCTGCTGATGTATATTGGTGTTGCTCTGTTGGCTTTTATGGAGCTACACCAATTTAGACCAGCTGTGGATCTGGACTCTTTCTATTTTTTAAACTTACTGCCTTGTAAGTCTATTGTACTCTGTTGGTATACTTTGGAGGCCTCTCAGCAATGAGCGTTTATGTAATTTGGCATGTCTACTTTTATTATTTGATCATGTCACATGTAACCATGCTCTGATATTTTTAATACCATTGTTATTTCTATCCAGTAGTGCCCAGTCGTGGATTGGAACCCTATTGTGCTAAGCATTTGTGTACACACATAGTGAAAAGATTTTACAATCTAATTAACTGCCACTGATTGCCTCCCAGCATATGAATAAATATTAGCTATGAATGTGTAGCTATACCTGTGTATATACTGTACCTAGTGTAGATAAGTATGTGTAACGTAAAACAGATTTTCAGCCAAAGGTATAGTTAGGAGGTTGATGAGTACTGTCTGCATTATTCCATGCCCCAGGGAAAGTGTTTTGTTTGGTGCAGGGCAATAGCTCATCCCCCTTTTTCCCCACTTGCTGTTCAGGCAACATCTTTTAAAGATGGAGTAAAAGCTGCTATCAAGCTGACTTCCCTGATGCCCAAAAGGCATTACTCCTTACACACGCTAGACCAGGGGAGGGCAGACTACCGCCCATGGGCCGGATTCGGCCTGTCAGGGCTTTCAATCCAGCCCACGGGATTGCCAGCCCTGTGGCACAGTGAAGCTAGGGCAGGCTCCTCGCCTGCCCTGGCCCCGCTCCGCTTCCAGAAGCGGCCAGCACCACATCCCTGCAACCTCTGGTAGGGGGGTAGAGGGTTCTGTGCCCTTCCCTTGTCTGAAGACACCACCCCCTGCAGCTCCCATTGGCCGGGAACAGGGAACTGCGGCCAATTGTGAGCTTTGGGGGTTGTACCCACAGGTGAGGGCAGCACGCAGCGGAGCCGCCTGTCCCACCCCACCCACAGGAGCCACTGCTGGACATGCTGGCCACTTCCGGGAGTGGCACAGGGCAGGGCAGGCAAGGAGCCTGACTTAGCCCTGCTACGTGTTGCTGCTGCTGCTCCGGAGCTGCTCGAGGTAAGCGATGCTGGGCCCGAGCCTGAACCCCTCCTGTATCCCGCACCCCAACCCTCTGCCCCAAGCCCCCTCCCGCATTCTGCACCCCCTCTTGCACCCCAACCTGCTGCCCTGAGACCCCTGCCATACCCCTCCTACATCCCAACCCCCTGCCCTGAGACCCCTCCTGTACCCCGCGCCCCTCCTGCACCCCAACCCCTTGCCCTGAGCCCCTTCCTGCACACCGCACCCCCTCCCACACCCCGCACTCCCTCCTGCACCCCGACCCCCTGCCCCAGCCCTAGATTCATGGCCCTGCATACAATTTCCCCACCCAGATGTGTCCCTTGGCCAAAAGGTTTGCCCACCCCTGGGCTAGACTCTAGCCCTGACTACTTTGCTAAGGTACAAGAAGGGATAAGCTTTCTCCTCTTTACCCTGTGCACTATTCAGGGCCATGGAAGGGTGTTGTGAAGGCTGCATGGTGATGATCCATCTCCTCAAGGAGAATGGAGCCATGTCTGTCATTACAACCCCTTCATGCCTACAGATATGTCTGACTGGATTCTCTGGGGGTAGCTCATACTGCTAATTTCTGAAGCTGTGGTTAGGGTCATGACTGAACACACATGGGGCCTCCGTGATTCACTCTGTCTGTGTCTGCCCTGTGCTTGGGGAACCTCTGCTCAGCTGCTAGAATCTGTGCCCCTCCAGGACTCCTCCCATGCGAAATGCCAGATTTGGGCCAGATGTTTATTTTTTAAATTGTTAAAATAAAGAAAAAACAGATTGTTATGGATGTATTCCAATTATCTCGGAATGAATTGTATATGCAATCCCAGAAATCAGACTCCTTTATTATTCCTGTAAGTGCAGAGAAAAAGAAAAGGGGGAAGAGATTAGAGAAGAATTATGAAGAGTATGGGGAATGAATTATGTCCCCTGCCTGTTTATATAGCACAGAAGTTGAACCTTTTTTTTTCCTTGCTGATTTTCTGAAAAGTGACATCAAGCTGTTCAGCCTATTGAGCAGGCTGAACATTTATAAATGTACTGCTTGTTTAATAACAATCTCAATGGTGTTGCTTTTGTCACAGAAACTGTATTTTGGACAGGATTGTTGGGTAGCTATTTCACTTATATATTATAAATTCTAGAGATTTTGTAATGACTGAGACATTTCTGTTTCATACTCATTTCCTGTTCGCAAACCATCCCCCATTTGTCCTTTGGATAAGATGAGTGAATAGAAAAGGATTTAGGCTATTGTTTTGTGGTCCTCAGTAATTAAGGATATAAAAATCCACTGGCTTGGGAATTTCATTTTCCATAAAAAGTCAAGCCCAAAGACCCCTTCTGATTTTAAAGTACATACGGTTTATAATGCATTCATCTATTGCATTTCTAGGAATGCTTTTGGACTTAGTGTACTACAGATGAATAAGGAGAATGTGAAAATTGAAACTACAATTAAAGTACAAAGAAAAGGAGGACTTGTGGCACCCTAGAGACTAACAAATTTATTTGAGGATAAGCTTTCGTGAGCTACAGCTCACTTCATCATGTAGCTCATGAAAGCTTATGCTCAAATAAATTTGTTAGTCTCCAAGGTGCCACAAGTACTCCTTTTCTTTTTGCGAATACAGACTAACACGGCTGCTACTTTGAAACCTGTAATTAAAGTACAGTTGCCAAACAATTTCATATTAGATAAAAACACGTTAATACTCTTTTTACACGGCTACGTAATGATGGTTCATTTGCTCTTTTGGGATTGTATAAAACACATACCTGAAAGTCTTTTATTAGTGCTCTGTGTTGTGACGATGATTGCTTCTATTTATACGTGTGCTGATGCAACTTTGCCTCCCCAGAATTTTTCTTCAATGACACCCCTGACCCTCTAGTCAAGTACAGAAGACCTTACATTTTTAGGTCTTGATCCTAAAGGTGCATGGTGCAGAATCTTCCTTAAGGAAGGGGTGCTTATCTTTTCCTCCTGCTAAAGTTGCAATAAAATGGAGTTACAGGTTGAATGGAATGTGAGTTCAGATCTAATTTGGCAAATAATTTTAACCAAGAAATGAAATGAAAAAATTAAAGTTGAAACATTTACTTTGACATTTTTTAAATTAAACATTTTGTTTTGAAATTTAGATCATTTAAAAGAAACAATAAAGGGTAAAAAAAATTAAAAGTAAACAAACAGGCCAAATAATAAACCAGAAGAAAGAAGAATAATTAATTGAAAGAAAGAGAGTGTTGGTCTTTTATGACTTAAAATACACAACAACCTTAAGTGACTGATTTCATTGTATAAATTAAACAAAATGATAAGCTTCCAAGGATAAACGGCAGGTAGAATAGGTAGAATCAAGTGATCCACTAGAGCAATTAAAAAAAAAACCTTCAGAAGGTGTGAAGATTCTTCTTCTTTCTTGTCACTTCCCTAATCAAGTTTGGCGATTTCTATAGCCTTCTTCCAAAACTCTTAATCATATGCCAGGCTGTCACACGGACTTGTCTCTCTAAGATCTACTGATATCCAGTCCAGGTACCAAGTCTTTGGACTCCCTCTTGGTTGTCTTCCATCACAGTCATTACAAGAGCCATCTTACGACTCCAGCCATCCAATCTCTGCTGGATAGGCCCATCTCAACAAAGCCTAGCATCCCTCAACATGTGTTCAGGTGGAGTAAGCCCCAGTAGGCCCCCTACAATCTTGTTTCATTTCCTATCATGAAAGGTCCAACTATTTGATCATCTCAACATTTTCATTTCTGTGGTGAAGAGCAGAATGATTTCCTTTCTTGTGGCTGGCCGAGCCTCTGGTCTGTTCATTAAGATGGATCAAATTACAGTTTTATACACTACCTTTTAATATTATTGCTGGGAGTTCTCTGTGACAAAACAGTGCCATTTGCACCACACGGCTTTAGTATGACACTGGGCATCCTCAGCAACCATTGATCTTAGGTATTTAAATTATTTCACTCTTCTAAGGTCTCTGCCTGTGAGTCCTCCTCCCTCAGATATCATAGCCTTGGACTTACCATTGTTCACTCTAAGTCCACCCCAGACTGTTGTAACTGAGCAAGGTCTGTCAAAGTTAATGAAGTGAGTGAATAAATTAAGTAAGCTGAGATGTGAAAGTTGGAATGTAGGAATGCTGACTGGAAAAAGTTTGGAGCTATGTGAAGTCTTCAGAAGATGTGACTTGATTTCAAAATGTGTGTAATTTTTCTCTGTCCCATACCATTTACCCCAGATTAGGTTAGTAAAGACAAGCTTCTTTTTAGCTTAAATATCCATAAACATCAGTTTTACAACACTGCTAGTTCAGTGTGTCTGAAGTGGTCCAGTGTGTTTAGCTAGCAATTTCATCATACCTAAACAGCTTAATTGATAGCGAGCTGATAACTCTTTATGAAGCAGGTTTTAATAATGCTTTAATGTTTCTGGTTTATGATGCCATTAAAGTCATCTTTTGTCATATTAGTAATAAAGATATTCTCAAAATAACCCAAGCAGCAATTCAGTATGGCTTTTAATGTCAATATAAACGCCTGTATTACGAAATGTATTTGAAGTATTAACAGTGTTGTTTGCATTTTTCAGATTTATTACACATTATTATAGGATACAAATCCCTTAGTTTTACAAAAATGTCCACTGTCTGAAAACCCGGAGATGTACAATAATATATTAGGTGGATGACCTTGGGGCACAATTCTTTTGTAGAGGGGGTCAGATTTTCAAAAGAGCTCAGCACCCAACAGCTCCACTTAAGAACAATCAGGTTGCACATTTTAAATTTAGAGAAAAATATGCCAACAAATGTGATGTTTGGATTCCTACTTCATAATTAAATATGATGTAAATAAATGAAGTTCATGTAACATTTATTATGTAACTTCTTTAAATGTGCTCTGTCAAACCTTACTAAGACTATGAATAGACTGGTTGTTTTTCATACTGTTCCTATACTCTGCCCGGCCACTCAATTCTTGAAAGCTGGATATGGAGATGAATCCTGCTGTCCAAGCACTTCATGGAACAGATTTCCTGTCCACATTCAATATCTTTCCCTGTCCATTAGAATGAAGTCAGTGAGATTAGTAAAGTGATGGAATGACTTGTAAACCAAGAGGTGCCTTCAACTTCCAAAAGGAGCAGGTTTTACATAGCATGCAATAAATCTTCTGGGCCATTTTCTATTCTGATTAAAAAAGAAAAAGAAGCCTTGTCACTGACATTTGGATGATATAAATCCAAATTGCCTATTGTCAAGGTTCCTTCCCCACTCTGAACGCTAGGGTACAGATGTGGGGACCTGCATGAAAAACCTCCTAAGCTTATCTTTACCAGCTTAGGTCAAAACTTCCCCAAGGTACAAAATATTCCACCCTTTGTCCTTGGATTGGCCGCTACCACCACCAAACAAATACTGGTTACTGGGGAAGAGCTCTTTGGAAACGTCTTTCCCCCCAAAATACTTCCCAAAACCTTGCACCCCACTTCCTGGACAAGGTTTGGTAAAAAGCCTCACCAATTTGCCTAGGTGACTACAGACCCAGACCCTTGGATCTTAAGAACAATGAACAATCCTCCCAACACTTGCACCCCCCCTTTCCTGGGGAATGTTGGAAAAAAGCCTCACCAATTTGCATAGGTGATCATAGACCCAAACCCTTGGATCTGAGAACAATGAAAAAAGCATTCAGTTTTCTTACAAGAGGACTTTTAATAGAGATAGAAGTAAATAGAAGTAAAGAAATCCCCCCTGTAACATCAGGATGGTAGATACCTTACAGGGTAATTAGATTTAAAACATAGAGCACCCCTCTAGGCAAAACCTTAAGTTATAAAAAGATACACAGACAGAAATAGTTATTCTATTCAGCATAATTCTTTTATCAGCCATTTAAAGAAATCATAATCTAACGCATACCTAGCTAGATTACTTACTAAAAGTTCTAAGACTCCATTCCTGGTCTATCCCCGGCAAAGCAGTATATAGACAGACACACAGATCCTTTGTTTCTCTCCCTCCTCCCAGCTTTTGAAAGTATCTTGTCTCCTCATTGGTCATTTTGGTCAGGTGCCAGTGAGGTTACCTTTAGCTTCTTAACCCTTTACAGGTGAGAGGATTTTTTTCTCTGGCCAGGAGGGATTTTAAAGGGGTTTACATTTTACATGTTTACATGTTTATATTTATGACACCTATAAAGTCTGGATTGATTTTAAAAATTAGGTGGAGTGAGTGATAAACTTATTTGTGCTTTTTTGGGGGGAAACGTACATTATATAGCTAGGTAAAGTCCCAGGTGCCGTTACGCAGAGCAGTTTTCTTGTCACCAAGGATTATAGTACATAACAAAGGGGAGAGTGTGTGCTAAATTCTACTTTCAGCCAGGGACTGGTCCTGCAAGTGCTGGACCATTCTTGTCCTGATCTTGCAAAGCACTTAAGCATATTCTTAACTTTGAGCATGTGAGGACCACCACTGACTTTAGTGACCTTGCTAGTTGAACCCTGAGTGCTAAAAATAGAAAATAAAAACATGAATGCATGTTAGCCTCCCCCAATTGTCCATCTACCCCTTAAAAAGTGGTGACTTTTTCATTTTTTTAAACCAATTACATTGAGAAATGGGAACAAGGCAATAATAGCAGTAATGTAGTTGAGGGTAAATTGTGTGTATTCACTTCTCATTTGGGGAATATGGAGTTTAGTTTAGTTTAGGTTATTCCCCCCCCCCTTTTTTTTTTTTAACTACACCGCTGAATAAATCCTGTACTTAACCCTGAGTTGAGCACCACTCTCTGTCACACTCAGGCAAACCATCTGACGTCAATGGCCTTGTCTGGATGTAACTAGTGGCAGAATTTGGTCCTGTAATATTACAAACAGAAAAATGTCCATTTTTCCTCCTGCCAAGGTGCTGAGCACTCTCCCTTGTCTTTTAAGTTGAGGGCATGCAGCATGTAAAAAGTACAGTACTTTAAGTTGCTTAAAATATGTGTGTAATAACCATGTAAATGGATAGAGCATGATGAACTGTAAAACACGAGGCCACTAAATCACGATCATGAGTAATGAGGTTACACTTTGTACTTTTCTGAGATGTTCTTAACTGAAAAAAAACCCAGATCTTTTCATCAACCCCTCCACAGAACTGTGGTATTAAACTTGCTTTAATTAAATGTCACTTCTAATAAAAAGATAATAGAGCAAACAGAGATTCATATGATACTAGAGTGTGAAAAAGTCCTATCTGTCTTTTTCAGATTCAGACTTCCCTTTACATATAATTTGGTCAATAAAACATCTGTATCTTGTTAACAGGTCTACCCACAGAAAAGGCACAACACTCTGACATTTGTCCTCAATCTATCGCAAAGCCTAGTTCAAAAGGGATGCTGACTGTTGGGTTGTCTTTGTCACACCTGCACTCTAAAATTTTGCTTGTTAAACTCTACCCCAATGTGTAGTGACATAGATGCAGAATATGACCTCGGGTTTAATGCTTATTATTTTGATATGTATAAAGACTCAAAGAATAGATCTTTGTGCTGAAGTCTGACAAGCTTCTAATCTATAGATTTAAAGTCCCAAAATGCAGGTGCTGCCTCCTGCTGCAGAGCCAGCTGAATTTAGGAACATCTAACTTTCCATAAGAAGGCTTTGAGATCTTTGCTCAGGTACAGGGAAGAACAGCCCCAATTAATTTAACCATGATTATCTATTGTTGTACATCACCTCACGCAATGGAGCCTTTATCCTGACTGCAGCCACTCTATGTTACCGCAATACAAACAATAACTATTGTTAAATATTTGATGGGTTTTTGGTTAGCTGGATACTTTGCATATAATTAGGGTTTTATTGCATTGTTTTCCTTCATTTTGAACAAATAAGATTGTATGAATGGAGATCCTGTCATTTATTTCTGAAATGTCATGAATATGGAGGGCCAGGGTAGATTTGATTGGGTTGGTAGACTTCATCTAAAACATCAAAGGCCTAATCTTGCTGCCATTCCATATGTGGAACTGTATTTATATGATGTCAGCTCATTACATATGCAAAAGGTTCAAGGACTGGCCTATGCAGTACACCAAAGTGAATCAAGAACCTGGAGAATCTCCTTTCCCATAACAAAAGGTTGTTACTCCTTGACAGAACAAGGAGTAATGGTCTCAAGCTGCAGTGGGGGAGATTTAGGTTGGATATTAGGAAAAACTTTTTCACTAGGAGGTGGTGAAACACTGGAATGCGTTACCTAGGGAGGTGGTGGAATCTCCTTCCTTTGAGGTTTTTAAGGTCAGGCTTGACAAAGCCCTGGCTGGGATGATTTAGTTGGGGATTGGTCCTGCTTTGAACCGGGGGTTGGACTAGATGACCTCCTGAGTTCTCTTCCAACCCTGATATTCTATGATTCTATAATGCTACTATTAAATTGTGAGGCTGAACCTGTAAAATATTTAGTAGGGGGAAATATCAAAATAGTTTCAAATGTTTCATGTGTGGGTAGCATTAATATGTGTATTTAAAAGGTTCTGTTCTCCCTGGCTAAACATCATAGTTATATTTTTACATTCCCTACACAGGTAAGGAACAAAATTAAAGAGAGAATAGATGGAGAACTGATCCATTCCTTTTATGTTTGCATAGACAAGTCTATGAAGAATTACATTAAAAATTGGATGTTTAGGCACAGTCATTGGCCTTACTAAGATCCAGTATGAAGGGTCTTATAGATCCTGTATGAAGAAGTATGTAAAGCACTATATAACCTATGGGTGTCAGTATCGGAAGCAAGAGTAGATCCATCGTCCCATTATACTCTAGCACTACAAAAGAGCCATTTGAACTAATGTCAGTTGATTTTCATCATCTTGGGAAAATAGGGATGCATGGAAATATATCTTGATCCTTATGGACCACTTCACTAGGCTTCTACAAATATATCCCACAAGGAACAAGACTTCCAGAGATGCAGCTGACAAATATTTCAATGGTTTTATTTTGAAGATTGGATTCCACAAGTAAATTTATAATGACCCAGGGGAGATTTGAAAACCACCTATGCCATAGGCTGCAACAGTACAGCTGGATCAATCAGCAAATTGAATGATTTTATTCTTAATTCTCCCTGCAGACCACAAATCTAACTGTTATCAGTATTTAAACATGATCATATATCCTTATAACTGCACACCCCCAAACAATGGGATTCTCTCCATTTCATTTTTGTTTAGAAGATCTCCTTGTTTGCCAATCAATGTTGTATTTAGATTCAAAGAGAATCATAAATCAAGGGAGAATGAAGACTTTTTAAAAAAATAGAAATGAAGAAACAAAACAAAACAGATGAGAAGCTCTCTGAAACCTCTCAATTTACTTTTGGTTAAAGGTCTGGAGTAGGATTTAGAAATCTGGCTTCCATTCCCAGATTCATTCTCTTTGAACAGATCAGTTAATCTCTCTGTTCTCTGCTCAATCTTTAAAACAGGGAAAATAATATTCTCCTACCTCACAAGGTTATGAGAGTTAATTCATTAATGTGTAAGATATCCACAGTGATGAGTGTACCATAGAACACCTATAAGAGATGTAATATAAGATTTGGAATCCACTAACAACAATTCCAGGAAGTCAGCTGCCAGGAGAAAGGTTTGTTTGACAATACAGGTTTTTCTCTAAGTAGGCGGAGCTTTTGTCAGGAATTTGTCAAGATGTGGTAGATCTTCAAAATGAAAAATCTACTTGGAAGAGAAAGCTTATATTGTTACCAAAAGTATAGGAGATCATAATCCAAAATCCAGAGGACAGTGAGGGAGAAGCCAGGCTATTTTACACTTCATTCCTTTGTTACCTTGCAATTACTAGCCAAATGATAAGCCAACAGTAAGAAAATCCAAAAATAATTGTGTGTAGTGACACTTCCCCAAGTTTTTCAGAAGCAGCTTTCTTCTGAAAGTTCATATGATGACTTGTAGATCCAATTCCTTGGTATTCAATAGTATTAAAACAGTAGCGCTAGTAAAAAATATTCTGTGCCAAATCCACAGCTGATGCATATTCTTATTGACTTTAATGTCGCCACACTGATTTATTCTGACTCAGGATCAGTTTCCTTGAGAGCACCCAGCCTGAGATGAAAAGCTCACTAAACCCAAATGATGATACTTATTATTCCAGGATTCTAGCCTATTAGAATGAGAGAATGAAAGATGAATACCTATGATATTGTGGGACTCCAATATAGAAATCCAGTTAATTCCATTTCCATAATACCTAACGCCAGTTAAGCTAGGTCTGCCTGTGTATATATCAAAATAAATCACTTTGTTATACTTACACTGTTAATTTATAATAACTTTGTACAAGGGGGTTAATGAGTGTCATAGCCATTATAAAGTGGATTTGTTTGGAAAGTAAATAAAATTGCTTACAGCCAAGCAAGTCTTACCTGCATGCAGGAAATATAGTCTGCATGAGGTGAACAGAACGTTTGGAGATGTGGACATGACATGGTCTCTTCTGTTTGTATTTGGAGGTTTTTAGACAATCCCTTGAAAGTAGGGGGAGATATCTTGTTTTGTATATTTGCCTCATGAGATTCTATAAGTAATACTACCAGAAACCTGTTCTCAAAAAGAACAGAGCATTCCAGGTATTACACATGCAGTCTGTAATATTTCCAACAACAGTAATAATTAAGATGAGCATCTGTTTTTACATTCAAACTCAAAATACTAGCCCACACAATCTGCAGCAATGCTGTAAATAAGAATGACAAAAACAATTAAGTATTATATTTCAAAGAATAATGGAAGGTGGTGCTGGTATGTGTTGCAGTGTTGCACTTCAGCTGTAGAAACCTCTGATCAGATCTTGTGCTCCACTTAGAACTAAATCAGGAATTGCCTCTCTCTTTGTGGGTTCCAGGACTAGCTGCTCCAAGGAGCAGTCATTTATGGTGCCTATAATTTTTATGGCATCACCCCCTGAGGTAATATTTACCTAGTCAATATGAGGATAGTTGAAATCACACAATTATTATTGCTTGTGTAGCCTCTCTAACCTACCTTAGCATTTCACAATTACTGTTACCATCCTGGTCAGTGGTTGGTAGTATATTCTTACTGCTATAGTCTTTTTATTTAAGCATGGAATTTCTATCCATAGTGATTCTGTGGTACAATATGTTTCATGTAAGATATTTATCTTATTTGACTCTATAATGCCACTCCTCCACCTGTGCGACCTGCTCTGTCATTGCTATGTAACTTATATCCTGGTGTCACCGTGTCCCATTGATTATCCTCATTTCACCAAGTTTCCGTGATGCCAATTAGACCAATATCCTCATTTAATTACAGGTACTCCAGTTTACCCATCTTAGTATTTAGACTTACAGTGAGGGGCAAAGGAAACAGGATGTTCTAGAAATCATTGCAGAATTATCCAGTCAGACTTCTTCATAGTTTTATTATCTTGGGCTTCTGACCATAGAATTCTGGACAAATTCCAAATTAGGCAAAACTTAATTTGAAAGGGGTAATCTTCATTTGCTGGTCTAAACTGCTGTGTAGTGCTGCTGTGCTGTCAAGCAGCTGCTGCCTTTTCCCTCAGAGGTGGCTGCATTTCAGTGGAGGAAGAAGTATAGTTCATATATCAATTTTAAGTATGTAGAGCATATGGGATCCTTAAAATTGCAAGATGTACACTGTCTGGGCCAAACACTGATATCCTTACTCAATTTTTACTCAGTCCTTACTCAGACAATGTTCTCATTGATGCTAATGGATCTCAGGATTTAATGTATTACCATTGCCCATATTTTTAGTGGAGACCAGAAATACCTGCAGCACATGTGTTTAATTTCTTATGAAAATGGGAACTGATTGTTTCAGTAAATGAGAAATCTGTCCCCGAAATATTAATCTGTTATGAATGCTCACTATCCCTATTAGCATTGAAAGTACCAATAACATGCTTCTTTTAAAAACAAATGAAATGACATTTTCCTTCCTCAAGGAGCTTGCGTTCTAGTTCAGACATAGATAGAACATTTCAAACACAGCACACCATGTGCCAGTATGAGGTACTGTAGCAATTGGCCTATTGTCCTCGCTAGACTTCTTATAATTTTATTCCCCGTGTACTTACAAATTTCCTCATTGGTGCTGAACCTGTGTAAAAGCAGATAAGGGTCAGTCGCTCCTTTCTTTTATGTAAGAAACATAAGTACCACCTGAGTATAGAGAGGGGGACTAGGCAACACAATTGGTCAGCATGCTACCATGGTCACCACTACAAAAGTCAACATTTACGCTCTGGTATCTGAGAAAACATGATGATTTCATATTCAAATGATATGGTGAAAGCTGAACACAATGTATGGGGTTAAATGTTGACTCTTTAATAGCATCTATTGTAGTTATTCATCTTTATAAAGATGGGTTCAAATCCTGGGTTAGGTCATAAGTGAACATGAGTTTGGGGATTTCCGTCTAGTTCACATTATAAAGCTGTTGCCTGTCTGGGAATTTTTAATGAGAAGCGGCTTAGCTTTGGAATGAGTGAGAAGTTCTATGTTGAAACAAAAAGATGTGTGGCAAAGCTTATGCAAACTACTCAAACTACTGCTCTGATATTTTCATTTTTATGAGAATCACACACATATAGCCTACTCTCAAAACCTGTATAGAACAGGCACACCACTCATATGGATGTTAACAAGTGCGGTGTGCACCTATCTGAGAGCAAAAGTTCGTTCTAAAAAATAAAGATAAGAATACAGCTACAATCTCCATTCACTGTGAACCTGACATAAATATTAGGTTTAATTTTCTGTTAATAATAATTAGCTCCCATGTGGTATTTTTTCATCCATAGACCTCAGAAGTATTTTACAAAGGAGGATAAATGTCAATGACAAAGAAATATCTCTTGCCAATGGCTAGTATTTTGGTGGCATTTTCTGTGGTGTACTAGTAATGGTAAATCATTACACTGATGTGATACTACATAGATCCTGATGTTTACTGAGGTTGGGGGGAGTGTTTTTGTTTTTTTGTTTTTTTAGTATAACATGTTTTTAGGCATGTAGATCTAATCCTGCTACAGACAACACAGTGAAGAGGAAAAAAACTGCCCAGTGAGGCTTCTGGTACAAGTGCCCTCTTCAGAATTTAAAAACATGGTTTCATGCATTTAGAATTTCTCTTTAAGAAGAGACATATTTGGGATTTTGTATCTCTAGTACAACTGTATTTTTCATTGAGTCTTCAGAGAGGTTGTATTTATTTGTGAATGAATCACTCCTCCTGGGGACAGAAGTTCACTAGCGCAGCATCACTTATTCTTAAAATAAAATAAAATACAAAATTACTGAGCTTATTATACAGAAGATATTTTTGGTTTAAAAACTGGGCAAGGTTAAAATGCTGTTGCAATTATAGCCAGTAAAAAATAACTCAGAGAAATTGCACAGGAAGTCCTTGTTCAACACTTTGCTTTGCTCTTTCCATTTCTTTGAGGAAATCTGACGTTATAAGCATAACTGACTCTCTGAGGACCTCTTAAATAATTTAAAGATGCTGAGCCTCATATTCTACAGGCAAAAGATGCTGACATTATTTTAAATTAGGTTTTTATACTTAAAATATATTGAAGTGCATTTTGGGGAAATCAAGCTTTGCTACCTATGCTGTTTCTGAGAACTACAGTACATAGTACTATATAAGCGTGATGGGTAGAATAATGCCAGTTTGGGGGAGTGTGGGATTTTTTTTTTTTCAATTCAAGCATAATGTGCTCTTTTTCAAAGATTAGCCTGAAATATCCATTGCACATAGTGTAGTTGCATTATCCTTGATCCTTGTGTTAGTGATTCTGTCCCAATAAAAACCAGCATTGTTTGGTTCTGGTATTTTATGAATGACTGAAAAAAAAATGGTGGGTGAAATCTTGGCCCCATTAAGTCAATGTGACGTTTGTCATTGACTTCAGTGGAGCCAGGAATTCACTGTTTTTGCAAGTAGCTGCAAGCAGAGCTCTCGTTTGAAAACTGTGCTCACCACTACACGTGACTCTTAGTACGCTAGGTTTGTATCACAATTGCTAAGCTATCTCACGCTCATTCATGTCAGCAGGGGGGCTCGGGTCACAGCAGTAGGAACCTGGAAAGGAAAGCAAGTCATGCATAAACTAAACTGCTGTCTTGAAATGTGGATAAATTAGGTGCAAAAGTATGTGTGTCTGTCTCTCTTCTTGTGAGATGTGCTTTCATATTCTCTTAGCTGTTAGTGAGCACTACCGTACTAGTGATGTCCCCTCTAGATTCCTGGCCATCCCTTTGAAACAACCAAAGAAACTGGCCCCAAAGCATCCTTTCCAGGTTTTTACACTAAAGCCCTGTTCATGCTGGGACAGGGTATTAAGGGTATGCCTACACGGCAGCTGGGAGCATGCCTCCCAGTGTGGGCAGGCCAAGTTGAACTAGCTTCCCTCAAGGTAGCATGCTAAAAATAGCAGTGTGGATTTTCCAGCTCTGGCGGAGATTTGGGCCATCCACCTGAGCTCAGATCCAGGAAATCTGGTGGCTTGGACTCAGGCAGCAAGCCTCAGCTTCCACCAGAGCCATGGCGTTCACACTACTATTGTTAGCCAAAGGTGAAAGTAAGCTGGTAAGGGCCGGTACGGCGTATTGGTAAGAAAGTGGCTGCTGGTACGGGCCGGTGCCAGCAGGGCCGCTGACGGGGGTGGCAAAGGAGGCAGCTGCCCTGGGGCCCGACGATTTAAAAGGGCCCAGGGCTCCTGGCAGCAGCTGCAATAGTGGCGGCGGTGGCTGGGAGCCCCAGGGCTCCAGTGGTGATTTAAAGGGCCTGGGAGTGAAGGGCTGGCTGGTGGAGTCTGGCCCCAGCCCTGCCCCTTCCGGGGGCCAAAAGTCACCCCCCTACACACCTTGCCCAGGACCCCAGCTGCCCTGCATACCGGTAAGTCCTTTAAGTTACTTTCACCCCTGTTGTTAGCATGGTAGCTCGAGCAGAGCTAGTTCAAATCTGTCTATCCGCAGTGGGACACTTGCTCCCAGCAGCAGTGTAGACGTACAGTAGGACTTTAGTTTTATCCATTTGTCTAATACAGCGCTGACATGATCAGTAAAGCTCATAGGTAATTTTAAGTCTCATTTGCCCTGAATTAAGTTTTATAGGTACATTACAAAGCCAGTACTACCAATCCTATGCAATCAAAAAACAGGAATAAGTCCCTCCTCCCTCCAAAAAAGTATGAGAGACTGACTTAAAATATCATGGATTTTTTTAAAATGAGAAATTCAGAATTTATTTGCAAGTGGGGGCTGAGTTCTTAGGATGCACTTGTTTCATATTTTCAAGCTTTTCTCCACAACCACAAGGGGCTAGGAACTTACTCATTTAAAATGAAAATTGAGAGTCTTGTTCAATCTCCTGATTCCAGGAGCTAGAACTTTAAGAAGAATAACATGAGACTTGTGATAAAATTGTAAGAGTTGGCAACATTGCAAATATCAGTGTGGTAACTGTGCATTTTCTGCATATATAAGATATTCTTTGTTTTTGTGATTGTGGGAGTGAGGGTCTGGGAGAACATTTTAGTGGAAATTTAAAATAATGGAAGGTGGGTGGGAAAGAAGGGAAATCAGGCAATTGAAAATCCACTTTAAAAAAAGTACTAAAGAAAATAGAAACTCTCCTTTGTAGAACAAAAAGAACAGAGCAAATAATTCAGCAGAACTAGCCTTTTCCCCACAAAGCAGTCATCTCATCTTCTAAGTAAGTTGGACTCATAATTTTGCAAACTCATCTGAGCCAATAAGGACTGATTCTTATACTAAATGGTGTCATAAATGAATTGTAATGACACTAAAGCTTAAGGAAAATATTCTGCCACTATGCGAAATAAAATAAATGAAATTACTGTGGCAGTGAACAGACAGGAGAAACAAGCTACAGGCACCATACAAGAGGTTACGGAGAGGAGGTCAGATTTGACTTTAAGGCTTTAGGAAGTCTAGTTCAAAGGGCAGTCCAGATCTATTCTAATCTCTCATCAGTTTTTGTATTAAAAATAAAAAACAAAAGCAACTTTCTTCATGTATATCACACATTTTCTACAAATCCTCGTACAAATTCTTGGGAGTAGGTCCTAAATGGTTAGCTAATATAATCCAATAATTTTGAAATTTACAAACTGTGCCATAGTGCCACCTTCTAAAATACCACATGTATCTAACAGGAAGTGCAGAGGCAAGAGGAATTAGGCTAGAGAAAGACGTGATAACACACAAAGTACGGGGAGTCTCTGATGAGAAACTGAATCAAGTTTCATCCGTTATGTTCTCAATATACCAGGTTAATTAAACACAAACCTCAGACTTCCTGCATCCTCAAGAACACCATAGCACCTTCCAATGCAAACAGAGGCAGCTAACAGGAGAGTCTGAGAGGCCATAGCTGCAGATTCTTTGCTTAGAGATAGTGGAAAGTGGTGACTAGTGTGTTTGGTCTATCTGTGGATTGTTGGGTTGCTTGGTCTCTGCATATGGATGGCACCATTGAAGTATTGACCCCCGGAATGAGCAGCTAAGACAGGTAGGTCTGTTGGTACCTTGGTAAAGGGTGCAAGGCTCTGACCCTTGGAGCTTTGATAAGCCCTGCTCTTTGAAGTCTCTGTGTGATTTATTGCCCCCTGATAGTGCTGAGCTAAACTGGGAGATTTGGTATAAAAAGTTACTTGCTAGGCAAACTCTAGAGCAGCAAACAGAGGCAGTTTCTGAGGGAGTGTATTCCTTCCAGATTCAGCTCTATGTGTAATTCCATGATGCCCAGCAATGGAACAGTGGTGGTGACCTGCAATGGATGTGCCATGTTCTCTTTCCTGCCTGAAGCCAGAAAGGACTTCCTGTGCATGAACTGCAAGTTGGTGGTTATGCTGGAGGAAAAGGTTCTTGGACTGGAGGGTAGAGATGCTACTGAGAATTAGAGACACTGAGGAGTTCTGGGACTGCCAGTTTAGGAAACGTCAGTACCTCGAAAGGAGCAGGTACCAACCAGTGAGAACGACAGGAAGTTGGAGAGGAGGTCCGGCAGTTTGTAACCACCAGAGGCAAGAGATCACGTCAGCATTTTTTCACGGCTGGAGTCAGATAAGAATGGGCAGACTATGGCCACCCGAGAGAAGAGGACCAGGGGGAATACCACACACCTAGAAGTTTCCAATTCCAGATCCTCTATCTGGAAACTGTAGAAGATTCCTCTCAAGATCTAGCTGGTCCAAGAGAACAGATAGATGTACAGGACATACCTATGGATGGCAGCTGAGCCCACCCTATGGGAAAAGCAAGCTTCGCCCAAAGCATTCTTCAACCATCCAAGGAAAACCGACTATCCTTGATTCAATACTCCAAAGACTCAAAAGAACATTCTGCAAGGGACAGGTGGACAACAGGAGGGTGTACTGTCTTCCTGAAGCCAAGACACAAGATGTCTCTCTAGGACTGGATAGGCTTCTGACATCAAAAGGAAAGCATTCATCGGTAATGGTTCATATCAGCACCAATGACACAGTGTTGTGGGATATCTCATAGATAATAGATGACTTCAGTGAACTCAGAAGCATGCTGAAGAAGAAGAATGTTCAAGTGTATCTTCTCTGAGATCTTTTCTGTCCTGTGAACAAAGAAAGACAGAAGATAGAAGATATTGGAAGTGAACCACTGGCTAGGTAAATGATATAGGGTTTTGGTATAGCTGTAGGGTTTTGGTTTTCTGGAACTGATCTACCTTCTAAGGGAAGAGAGGAAGGTATAGTCTGGATGGCCTCCACTCAGCAGAAGACGGACCAATCTCCTCTGGGACATGCTGGCTATCATAGTCAGGAAGGCATTAACAAAAGGAGAGGGTAAAAAGAGTGAAGATGCAACCTCTCATTTAGCACACAATCAAGATGTGGAGGACAAAATTAATCAAGGAACCAAAGGACATAAAGAGAAAAAATATCTTTAATTGCCGATACACCAATACTAGGAGCCTGGGTATTAAATGAGATATTGGAATTGCTTATTTTGAATTGGAATTATTGAAACCTGCTGGATGATTCACATAACTAGAATGTTAAAATCAATGGCTATAACTTATTTAGGAAGGATTAACTGGGTTAAAGGGGAGGTAGAATAGTACTCTGTGTCAAAAATGGCATTACCTGTTTCCAGGTCACCGATAATTCAAAAGAAAATTATCTTGAATGCGTATGGATCAATATCCTAACAGATAAAACGCAGGATGAGGTATTACTTAGTGTCTGCTACAGACCACCAAATCACACTAGGGAATAGGATGACTGCCTTCTTATGCAGTATAATGATGTGGCTGGAGCAGACTCCCCTTTTTGGACCTTCTGGGCCCTCCAACATGGCTGTTGTCCCTGGGAGGGAAAAAGTCTCTATCTCCATGAGGCAGGCTCCAGCCCATCAGCTAATTGTCCCGTCAGTTTTATCCCCTTCTTGGTGGCGTTGAGAGGCTCTGCCCCAAAATGTTCTACAACTAAATGTAAATGTAACTCAATAATGGGCCATCCCCCAGTCTTCCAGGAGGCAGGGGGGCCTCTCCTTTAGATGGTACCCAAACAGTCTATGAGTTGAGCTTTGTTCATTCCTTCGTGTCTAGCTGTTCCTCTCCAGTGGCTGCTCTGCCTTGCAGGCCCGTTTCCCCAACTCTGGAAGCAAAGGTCCCTTCCAGCAGAAAAGCAGAGCTATATCCTCCTTCCTGGCCAGTCAGCCTTCCCCTTTCTGGCTTGGCATTGGCTGCAGATATAGCTGGGTAGGCCTAGCTGGGCCCAAAGGCTTTCCTTAACCACTGGTATGGGGCCTCTCTGCTCCACCACACACTGCTGTCTATAATGTGTAGGGGGAAAAGCTGCATGTTCATTGGAGACTTCAGTTTGAGTGATGTAGGCTGGAGATCTCATGCTCCCAGTAATAAAACATTGGTGGAATTTCTAAGTATAATAGATGACAATTTGTAACTCAAAAGGTGTTGCAACCAATATGAGGGAATTCTATATTAGACCTAGTCTTGATAGCGAAAGAAGAACTGATCACATAGCTTAACATTAACTGATCACATAGCTTAGGTACAAGTAATCATGACTTGATCAATTTTATAACGTGTGAGCAGAAAAAAAGTCCAAACCAAAAACATATACACTTAATGCTTTAGAAGAGCAAATTTCACAAAAGCTGAAAACAGGTATGACCAAATAAGATGGTGATTGAGAACTGCTTAAGAACACTTTACTAGATGCCCTAGAAGCCACAATCAAGGGAAAAGTCTGTATTTGGTTGAACACAACCTGATTTAGTGAACACTGATTTAGTGCAGAAGTGAAGGCAGCTAGAGAAATCTATGGCAAGCTGAGTTAAGAACAATAAGAAGGAGGGGTTTTTTTTAGATATACTAGTTAAAAAAAGGATCCTAACTATGGTTATTGGTCCGTTACTGGATGGAAATGGTAGAATTATTAATAATAGTGCTGAAAAGGGAGGTTCAATAAATATTTCTGTTCTCTATTTGGTTAAAAAACAGATGATGTAGTCCCATCATATGATTATGATAACACTCTTTCCATTTCCATAGTATCTCAGGAAGATATTAAATAGAAGCTACTAAAGACATTTTAAAATCAGCAGTTCCAGATAACTTAAATCCAAGTATTTTAAAAGAGCTATCTGAGGAGCTTGCTGGAACAATTAACATTGATTTTCAATAAGTCTTAGGACATTGGGGAAGTTATACAAGACTGGAGGAAAACTAATGTTGTGCCAATATTTTAAAAGAGTAAATGGGATGACCCAGGTAATTATAGGCTTTTCAGTTTGACCTTGATCCCGAGCAAGATAGTGGATCAGCTGATACAGGACTCAATTAATAAAGAATTAAAGAAGTTTAATATAATTAATGCCAATCAGCATGGGCTTATGGAAAGTAGAACCTGTCAAATTTAACTTGATATCGTTTTTTATGCAATTCCATTTTGGTTGATAAAGGTAATAATGTTGATATAATATACTAAGATTTCTGTAAGGTGTTTGACTTGGTACCACACAACATTTATATATATATATATATATATATATATATATATATATATAACATGGCACACATTATATGGATTAAAAACTGGATAACTTATAGGTCTCAAAATATAATTGTAAATGGGAAATCCTCATCAAGTGGGTGTGTTTCTAATGGGGTCCCTCAGGGATCTGTTCTTGGACCTATGCCATTTAACACTTTTATCAAAGACCTAGAAGAAAACATGAAATCATCACTAATAAAGTTTGCAGATGACACAAAAATTGGGGAAGTGGTAAATAATCACTTATTTGGAGTGATCTGGATCACTTAGGAAACTGGGTGTAAACAAACAATATGCATTTTAATATGGCTAAATCTAGATGTATACATCTAGGAACAAAGAATGTAGATCATACTTACAGGATGGAGGACTCTATCCTGGGCAGCAGGGACTCTGAAAAACAATTTGAGGATCATGGTGGATATTCACCTGAACCTGAGTGATGCTGTGGCCAGAAGGGCTAATGTGATCTTTGGATGCATAAACAGGGGAATGTTGAGCAGGAATACAGGGATTATTTTACCTCTGTATTTGGCACTGCTGAGACTGCTGCTGGAATACTGTGTCCAGTTCTGGTGTCCACAGTTCAAAAAGGATGTTGAAAAATCAGAGAGGGTTCAGATTAAAAGCCATGAGAATGATTAAAGGATTAGAAAACTTGTGTTATAGTGATAGACTCAAGTAGCTCAATCTATTATCTTAACAAAGAGAAGGTTAAGGAGTGAGTTGATTACAGTCTGTAAGTTCCTTCTTGGAGAACAAATATTTAATAATGGGGTCTTCAATCCAGCACAATCCAATGGCTGGAAGATGAAGCTAGACAAATTCAGTCTGGAAATGAGGCATGAATTTTTAACAATGAGAGTAATTAACCACTGGAATAATTTACCAAGGGTCATGGAAGATTCTTTATCACTGACAATTTTTAAATCAAGATTAGATTTTTTTTTCTAAACGATCTGCTGTAGGAATTATTTTTGAGAAGTCCTATGGCCTGTATTATACAGGTATATACAGAGAATCACAATGGTCCCTTTTGACCTTGGAATCTATGAATCTGAGAAGATTGCAAAGCACTTTACAAATCACTAAACTGGTATACCAGGTCACAGGAACTTTTTCTTTCTGCTCTTCAGATGGGGGGTGCACAAAGGAACAGTCTTTCATTTTCTTTGTTCTGGCACACAAAGATGATGGTAAGCTCACAGAAAGCTGGCTTTGAAAATTCTCAACTGACCACTCCTCCTGTGTTTTATCACTGTGTTTTCTTTATTCCTAGGGATTGTTGTCACTTACTGAAGGATTTGTCTAGCTACTATTAATAGAGAGAGAATGACATTCATAAAAACAAATATGCTAGATTCTGCCTAGATACTACATTGGACTGAATCAATTAATAAAACCCTCAGATTGAGCACCTTTTCTGACCTGTAGATAGCAAATGTACAAAGTAATCCAAAAGGAAGCCTTACTCTGGTCAAGCCAGTAGGACTATACAAAGTTTATCTTAAATGGAAGTCACTCTTTGCATAGTTCATAGAATAAATACCCTTTATGAAGACACAAAGTCCAAAGTTTCCAGAAGTAGCCATTGATTTTGAATGCTCAGTTTGACACGCCTTGGAACAGTTGAAGCCAACTGCAATGGAGGATGGTTGGCCTCTCTGAAAATGAGACCCAAGGTGTTTCAAGTTGGTACCCAGAAACTGAGGCACTCAAAGTCAGAGACCACCTCTGAAGATTTGCCTGAATGTCTTGGAGGCTGCCCAAGCAAGGGAGGGCAACAAAGAAATTACTAGACTCTTGTAATGTATCACAAATACTAGAAGAGATGGATTTAAAATAAATGCTGTTGCCCTAGGCATGCTTTCAGTACTTTTATTTTATTGTTGCTGTTCAGTTCAGTCTTGTTCAATGAACTGGTTCACTTTTAATGGTTCACTAAGCTGTGACTACTATAAAAATTATAGTAAATATGTTTTTTTAAATGTAGTAGCCTTGTGGAGAGAAGCATATCTTGATTCCCTCAAAGTTTAGGTAAGTATCAATAAAGGGGAAAATTTATTAGTGGGAGCTCCCTGAGCTGGCGTATCCCTGAGCTAGTATATCACAACATCTTAAAGTGCCAGGTGCCAATTTGGGGAAGGGATGGTGTACTGTTTGTTTTTAGAGTTGTGTGAGACTCAGCAATCCCACTTTACAAAGGTTCAGACAAATACTGTCTTTGTTTTTGATCAGTTGGAGTTCACGCTACTTGAGTTTTACTTTGGTTTTTGGGATACAAAGGAACTTTAATAAGCTGAGTTTCATCTGGTTTTGCATTGAAACCTGAGAAAACACAAACTGGAACCATGCAAAATCACCCAATTTTGATGTAAAACTATATATTAGCCCAGGTTCACTCAAAAGTGGGCCCAAGGTTCCTCAAAAGTTTCACATACTTTCAACTAACAATGGGACAAAACTAGAAGTTTGAATCTGAATGTGTTCACATTTTCAAGGTTATGGGATTTGGATTAGAACCTCACAGAGAGAAACAGTACTAAGGTTTCAAATCTTCTTTGGCTTCATAATTGAAAGGAGCCTCTTCTCTCAGTCAACTGAACCACAGAATGTCTGGTATTTAATATTTTCACTTGAGATGACAGAAATCTCTCAAAAACAGTTGCTACCACAAGATTTATGATTTGAGATGTCAAATCTCAAGAAATCAGCTGAGCACGAGAGCGTCACCATCTGGTACTCAAATCATGTCAACAGTTCAAAATTTCAGCACTGTAGAATCCCACACTGAATTCTAACCTTCATTAACCTGACAGCCAATCACAAACCTAGTCCAACCTAGTCCCGCTTGTTACAATGCTGTTTCCACCCATCTGTTTCTTTTTAACAAAGTCAGTTGAAATTTTAAGTTGCTACTTCAGGTTGACACATGGAAAAATCATGGAGCAGGTCCTCAAGGAATCCATTTTGAAGCACTTGAAGAAGAGGAAGGTGATCAGGAATAGTCAACATGGATTCACCAAGGGCAAGTCGTGCCTGCCCAACCTGATTACCTACTATGATAAGATAACTGGCTCTGTGGATATGGAGAAAGCGGTGGATGTGATATATCTTGACTTTAGCAAAGCTTTTGATACAGTCTCCCACAGTATTCTTGCCAGCAAGTTAAAAAAGTATGGGCTGGATGAATGGACTATAAGGTGGATAAAAAGCTGGCTAGATTGTCGGGCTCAATGGGTAGTGATCAATGGCTCCATGTCTAGTTGGTAGCCGATATCAAGCAGAGTGCCCCAAGGGTCAGTCCTGGGGCCGGTTTTGTTCAATATCTTCATTAATGATCTGGAGGATGGCATGGATTGCACCCTCAGCAAGTTTACAGATGACACTAAACTGGGAGGAGTGGTAGATATGCTGGAGGGTAGGAATAGGATATGGAGGGACCTAGACAAATTAGAGGATTGGGCCAAAAGAAATCTGATGAGGTTCAACAAGGACAAGTGCAGACTCCTACACTTAGGACAGAAGAATCCCATGCACCACTACAGACTAGGGACTGAGTGGCTTGACAGCAGTTCTGAAGAAAAGGACCTAGGGGTTACGGTGGACGAGAAGCTGGATATGGGTCAACAGTGCGCCCGTGTTGCCAAGAAGGCTAACGGCATCTTGGGCTGCAGTAGTAGGAGTACTGCAAGCAGATGGAGGGAAGTGATTATTCCCCTCTATTCAGCACTGGTGAGGCCACATCTGGAGTACTGTGTCCAATTTTTTTCCCCCATCCCACTCCCACCCCCACTACAGAAAGGATGTGGACAAGTTGGAGAGAGTCCAGCAGAGGGCAATGAAAATTACTAGGGGACTAGGGCACATGACTTATTCGGAGAGGCTGAGGGAACTGGGATTATTTAGTCTGCAGAAGAGAAAAGTGAGGTGGGATTTGACAGCAGCTTTCAACTACCTGAAGGGGGGTTCCAAAGAGGATGGAGCCTGGCTGTTCTCAGTGGTGGCAGATGACAGAACAAGGAACAATGGTCTCAAGTTGCAGTTGGGGACGTCTAGGTTGGATATTAGGAAAAACTTTTTCACTAGGAGGTGGTGAAGCACTGGAATGCGTTACCTAGGGAGGTGGTGGAATCTCCATCCTTAGAGGTTTTTAAGACCCGGCTTGACAAAGCCCTGGTTGGAATGATTTAGTTGGGGATTGGTCCTGCTTTGAGCTGGGGGTTGGACTGGATGACCTCCTGAGATCTCTTCCAATCCTAATCTTTTATGATTCTATGATTTTTTGTTTTCTTGTAAACATTTCTCATAGCTCTAACCATAATTATTCTGATTACATTGAGTGGAAGAGGGACCAGATTTAGGCCTCAATCCTGGTTACCCAAATTTTATATTAGGCTCTAGTGGGTGTGTGATGATATAATTCCTGTTTCCCCTATTAAAGGTGAAAAGAACAAGAAGTACTTGTGGCACTTAGAGACTAACAAATTTATTTGGGCATAAGCTTTCGTGGGCTAAACCCACTTCAACAGATGCATGCAGTGGAAAATACAGTAGGAAGATAGATTATCTCTCTCTATATATATATATACAGAGAGAGAGAGGGAGAACATGAAAAAATGTTGTCATACCAACTCTAATGAGAGTAATCAATTAAGGTGGGCTATGAGCAGCAGAAGAAAAAAAAACTTTTGTAGTGATAATCAGGATGACCCATTTCAAACAATTGACAAGAAGGTGTGAGTAACAGTAGGGGAAAAATTAGCATGGGGAAATAGCTTTTAGTTTGTGTAATGACTCGTCCACTCCCAGTCTTTATTCAAGCCTAATTTAATGGTGTCCAGTTTGCAAATTAATTCCAATTTTGCAGTTTCTCATTGGAGTCTGTTTTTGACGTTTTTTTGTTGAAGAACTGAGACTTTTAGGTCTGAAATTGAGCGTCCAGGGAGATTGAAGTGTTCTCTGACTGGTTTTTGAATGTTATAATTCTTAACGACTGATTTGTGTCCATTTATTCTTTTGCATAGAGACTGTCCGGTTTAGCCAATGTACATGGCAGAGGGGCATTGCTGGCACATGATGGCATACATCAGATTGGTAGATGTGCATGTAAATGAGCCCCTGATGGTGTGGCTGATGTGATTAGGCCCTATGATGGTGTCCCTTGAATAGATATGTGGACAGAGTTGGCAATGGACTTTGTGGCAAGGATAGGTTCCTGGGTTTATGTTTTTGTTGTGTGGTGTGTGGTCACTGGTGAGTATTTGCTTCAGGTTGAGGGGCTGTCTGTAAGCGAGGACTGGCCTGTCTCCCAAGATCTGTGAGAGTGAGGGATCGTCCTTCAGGATAGGTTGTAGATCCTTGATGATACACTGGAGAGGTTTTAGTTGGTGGATGAAGGTGATGGCTAGTGGCTTATGCCCAGATAAATTTGTTAGTCTCTAAGGTGCCACAAGTACTCCTCATTCTTTTTGCTGATACAAACTAAACCTGAAACCTATTAAAGGTGAATAGCCATTAGTATGCTATGACCTTCCCATTTAATAATCTTGATTTCACTTTTTTGGTAATGTTTTTCTTTTAAAAGTCTGTGGGTGAAAATGAAAATTAAACCAACATCATTGGGTTTTGCCAAGCATACTGCAGGCAGGGCCTGTGCAAGTTTTCCTGTGCAGTTCTCCTAGCGCACCATACTGGCTTCAGCAACATTCCTACTATAGTCCAGTTTTAAGAGACCACCAAACACATTTTCAGTTGTAATCTATATCAGGATTGTCTTCTGAAGACAAAAGGTTAGTGTGAACACTCTGCACCAACCCAGATGCTCTGACTGACCTTAGAAGTGTGCTAGAGAGCCCTTAGAGAGTTATTTCAGAGGAACAGCCGTGTTAGTCTGTATTCGCAAAAAGAAAAGGAGTACTTGTGGCACCTTAGAGACTAACCAATTTTAGTTAAATTGGTTAGTCTCTAAGGTGCCACAAGTACTCCTTTTCTTAGAGAGTTAGTGTCTCGCTTGCACCTAGAAGTAAATCTGACTCTTTACTACTTCTAGGTAACGACTAGCAAAGTCTTTCCTTCTGTATCCATTCCAAGCACCTCTCCATGCTCTTTGCTGCTGCCTGCACCACAAAATGACAGGAGAAAATTGTTCTTATAATTAAAGCCTCATTTTCCAGCTGCAGAATTTGTCACAGAATCCACCTCTTACCACTGTGATCCAGAATTGTGATCCAGAATCTAAACTTTCATTTAAAAAGAAGTTGTGTATAACCTATAGTTATGAAAAAAAATCTTTAAAACAAAAACCCAGTACAAACCGATGCAATGTTATACGAAACCATGTCTACACTACAAGTGCTGTAGTGGAATAGCTATGGTACTGTAGCTATGCCGTTATAAGCCTGTTGTGTAGGCACAGACCACAGTGATGGGTGTGTCCCTAACAACAGTGGCTAGGTCAACGGAAGACCCGTCAATCTAGCTGAATCTACAACAGGAGTTAGGTCAGCATAGCTTTGGCGCTTAGAGATGTGGATTTTTCAACCCCTGGGCACCACAGCTATGTTACCCAGTTAGGCCTGGTCCACACTTAAAACTTAGGTCATGTGTTCACTCCAGCTCGAGCCCCAACGTCTACACTATAATGAAATAGCCCTGCGGCCCGAGCCCCGTGAGTCCGAGTGAACTGGCATGGGCCAACTGGGAGGTTTTCATTGCAGTGTAGACATACCCACTGAATCTGCAGAGAGCCTGCAACAATAGCTTTGAGAGCTGTGAGTTGTCCCATTTACCTCATTCAGTTAAGTCTGAAAGCTAAGATAACTTTAATATCAACTCTATTTCACACTTGACTTCTGAAAACAAAATTCAGTTAATGTAGTTGTCCTACAGTTCCTAACCAATTCCCACTCCACAGTGGGGCACCAAAAGTCCCAATTTCACAGCTGCCAAAACCTTCAGTTCCATTTCTGACAACTTCTGTAACAGTTATGCCTTATCAATACCACTATTTTTGGAATATCCAGAAAGAAAGTAAAGGAGTACTTGTGGCACCTTAGAGACTAACCAATTTATTTGAGCATAAGCTTTCGTGAGCTACAGCTCACTTCATCGGATGAAGAAAGTGTGGTGACAAGTTAAAATAAATTGAAGTTAATATCAAAATAAATAATGCAGGATTGATGTATTAATGGTATTACTCATTTCCATATTTAATTAATTAAAAACCTCCTTTTTTCATGAAAGTACTACAGAATTTCCAGTCTGCTCTGTAACAGGAGAAACTGCAATGATTTTTAATGAATTCCCAGCCAGAGAACCCAGGAATCCTATTGTCAAATGTAAGTCCTGTTGGTTGAAGGAGTACACATGGCCTATTTTTTATAATAGGTGGTGAAATTATAGTAGGTCAAATTGTCCCTGCAGTCAGTGAAGTTACAGTAATGGTTTTAGTCCAGTGTATTCCAGGTACTGATAAGATTTTGGATTTGAAGGGAGGAATTAGAGCATGTAGGTGTCCAGAACATGATGAATACACCACCTTAAGGACAAAGGAGTAAACAAATTCTCACAGCTCAAGCAAATTAGCTATCTCAGAAACAAAGAAACAAAAAAAGCATAAACTGAGGTCTTATGTTTTCAATTTTATTTGTTGTCATGCATAAACATGATCCAAAAAGGTTTGATTTTGTTAATCTAAAACTTGTGTGTATCCCTTTGATCTGTAAATCACATGGAAAACTCACATGGCTTGTGTAGGTTTTTAAATAATATTTTCAGTATTACTTGCAACTGGCTGGAACTAGTTGAAAAATCACAAGAACTGTTTTCCTTCTGGTAGCTAATCAAAACTTAAGAGTCCCAGCTGAAAAGAGAAAGTGTGATTGGAGTGTTAAAATGAATTTAATTGGATATAGTTCAGCCAAACTTTCTCAAACCTCAAATTTTCATGTTGATTTTGAGTTTTAGCTATAAATTCAACTCAGTTTTTATTCAAACTAGTTTGTTCAGTTGGAGACCTCTACACTGCAAGTTTTTCTTTGCAATGTGCTAGTTCCTCATAGCAAAGCTAAGTTTAAAAAAGAGGCCAAAAAAAAAAAAATAGAGAGACTTAAGCCATGATACAACACTCCTTCAAACTGCCTCAGATTTTGTAGACAGCCATAAAAAAATATAGAAGAAATCATTTTGTCAACAGTATCCCCACATATCTGGGACTGGAAATAGTGGCAAGTGTTTTTAATGGTGACCATGGTACCTTTGCAAATTCTGTTGTTTTGTTTTTGTTTGTTTGTTTGTTTTATAAGGGTAACTCTATTTAAAATGATGGGTTGAGAAATCTTTGATGCATTCAGTTTTAGTGGCCTGTATTTTCATGCATATCATGTCCAAAGGTGTATTACATGACTGAAAAAAGCCTAGGTGACATCTTCTGTGTTTTACACCATTGTTATAGAAGATAGTAGTAACATTTGTCATAAGGGGTTGCCTTTCTCTGAAAATGGTGTTAGAGTTATTGCACTTGATTCTACATGCCATACTGCTATCAAAATTCCCAATGAGTTTTGGGGCAATTTGGCTTGAGTAAAGAGAACAGACTTGAGCCTCTAGTGAATGGTTATTTCCCGTAAAGTTACCTCCAAACACAGTATTCCAGCAGTTGTACTGTACTTCTAACAGTTATATCCAAAGTATGGCCATGACTCTGTAGGGTAGCTAATGTCAAATATCATATTATCCACTCCAGCTGTGGGTCAGAAGGTAACAGCATGTCCAGATTTGCAGAAACCAAATATTAGAATATATATATATAGACACACATTACATTTCCTAGTGTGAGTACAAACCGAACATTGCTAACGGATAGAAAAGGCTGTTATGAGGTTTCAGAACCAACACGTTACCTTCAATTATTTAATTTATGGAATATTAATTGACGTTAATTGTCTCAAAGGAAAGTTAACAGTAAATTAATTTTCATCACCTTGAGAAACCATGAAAGAGGTACCGAAGTAAATGGAATAAAACCTCACCTACCTCTGATAAGTATTTTTACATTTTTTCTAGGTTGCTATGCTGTTATTCCTAGAATTCTGTCATGGTGGGTTTGTATGGCATAATTGCAGCCCTCATGCCATTTGAAGCCTTGAAGTCTTTCATTTTATAAAAGAGAAACTACAAATGGAAGGTTACGTTCCCTTGTTTTGATTCTAGAAGTATAAGTTTAAAACAGTGCAATAGGCAGCAGAAATGAGTTTTGAAGCTGCAGCGGTGTTGACACTGGATCTTTGGAGATGATCTTTAAAGATTCCTGAAAATGAAATGCATTTAGAAGTTAAATCCCACTTTTCTCTTTTCTTCTCAAGTTTAGCTTTTGTTTTAAAGATTTAGTGTTCATTAATTAAATGTTTCATGCACTGATACACACTTTGTGCTCAAATAAGAAAGAATTTCAATGGCTGATACACCACAATCATGCAAATGTCTTGCTTTTCATATTCATAAACTGTGCACCTTCAGTTTATCCAACTTCACAGCCTCAGTAACATACCTCAAGGGTGTGCAGCTGAAAAAGGAGGCAGAGTCAGCAACTACTTTACATGACATTTTAAAAAAAGACTTGGAGAAGTTTCAAACAGTTTAGGAGTGCAAATTATCTCTGCTAAGGGCAGAAACAAACTCAGTAGAATCTTCTCATACACTGACAGAAACAAATCCTTTGTGATTTTTCTGCAAAGGACAGGGAAAACAGCTTGGCCAGTGCTTTGAAATGCATGTCAGCACCACAGGAGTTGCAGAATGTAGCACTAGTAATATATAGAAGAATGTTAGTTGCAGTTCTTTTTACTTTTCATCTCTTATTTACTTAGGACCAAATCCTAACTCCATTTGAGTTCTAATGTTGATTTCAATAGCATCAGAATTTGGCCCATAATCTTTATACAGTTTCATTAGTTGAAGAGAGTAACTTTACTAATTGTTTGGTTAACAGATGACTCAGGGCCCAAGTCAAAGTTAATTGAAGTCAATGGAAAGACTCCCATTGACTTTATGGGCCTATTCAATGCCTACTGACCATAACTGGGCCAAATTCACACATGATTCAAATGTTGGCATAAGTTAAGCATCTACAGGGCAGATGCCTTAACATCCAGTAAATTAACCCTCCCCAACTGTCATACATACACGTATATATTACCCCTTTATAAAAATAACCTTAATACAACAGACCTATTTGAACCCACGACTGCTAAAACACAAACTGGGATTAGATACCCCACTATGCTTAACCCTAAATTTAGATAGTTAACATACATAAATATCCTCCAGAGAACTATAAGCAAAATGCTTAAAACTCTAAGGACTTGGCAGTACCTCAAACCCCCCTAGAGGAGCCTGTTCTATAATCGATAATCCACGATATGCCTCAACATCTCTTGCCAACTCCACCTATATATCACCATCACCAGTTTACCTTATGACGGTTACAAAAGTAAGCACAATAATCCAAACAATTAACAAGTCAGGTCACAGTGTAGCTAACTGAGGTGGAAGAAATGGGCTACATTTTCTATATTAGGAATAGTCATGGAAGGTATTACAGCCGCATTAGTCCCAAACATATGACCTCAGTCAGAGCAGAGTAAATTCCCGGTGATATACAAACCAAATCTGCCTGGTTAGAAGAAGCGTAAATAAATTAGGCATACAAAATCCCAGCCTAAATAACAAAATATTTATTGAAATGAATTGAGCCTTATTATTTCATGGAGATGGTTGTTAGTGACAGTGGGGCACATTTTCAAAAGCACTCTTAAATTACTTAGGAACCATTGTCCCATTTTCGGAAGTGACTTAGGAATGTATGTCCCATTAACTTTTAATGATTTGCAGGCTCTTAAGTCACTTAGACACTTCTGAAAAATTTACTCAACAGCTTTTTAACACAGCTGTAGGTCATATGAGAAAATGGGGGATTTAAAATATTGAGAGCAACTGATATTAAATCTGAAGGTATTTCATGTTCTTTTTCATGAATTTTCTTTAATAGATATATAAATGGAAAAATATAAAAATATATTATGGAAAAATCAGATGTTTTTCCCTTTTTTCACCATTCACATCCTTTTGGGTTAGACAAGTTATAGGTTTAATTAGTCTTCTGGCCATTACAGTTTTACTTGATAGTATGATTATCAGTTGTATTTTTACCTAATATGCATCCATCTTATTCTGTAACATAGATTTAATACATGATCACAACATTGTGCATAATACAGCCCTCTAAATGATAGCCTTTTAATATTTTAACCTATGACTGGGCTCTTCCAGCTCTTTTGGCATAATAAGCATAACACACTGATATAACAGCAAGATGTAAGAACTCTAATTTCAAAAAATTCCATTTACTCTACAGCAAAGCAGAACAATGTCTTAAAGTCATCCATTTTTTTTAATAAGAGGTACTGAGTGAAAAATTTGTTGGAGATCAACTGAATTAAAAAAAATTGTGATAGAAACGTATTAAGGTGTTACATGAAAGAGGTAGAGAAGTACTCATATACAAAATGAAACTAGAAGAGGTATAAGATGATCTCCTTGCTTTCAAGTAACACACAGTATGCAAATGTCATGCTTCATGTTGATGGAGCGCTGTGCTGCACCAACAGAATGAGTAGGATGTCTGAAGCCAAAGCAACATCATCAGCAGGTCTATTTTCTTTTGATTTCTCCAGGCATTGTGACACATGCATCCAAATTGTACATATAAGGCTATACTTTTACCATAGGGCACTTGTGACATACTCAGACTATTTGCTTTTCCTCTCATGGTTTACTGTTACCAGAAACCATAAGTAATGAGAGTGAGCAAAAGAGAAGGAGGAGGAAAAGCCATGTAATGCATACACTTTGTTTTTATTGGGCTGATTTTTGGAGATGATATTTTTGTTGGTTGACTGCACCTGCAGGGGCTGTGGCTGCTATTCCAGCTCCACAACCCTCCCTCAGGTTGGAAGTGCTGGATTCTCTGCCATGAAGCCCACAAGCAACATAACCTCTCAAAGCAAAGCTTTGCAAAGCAAAACAAAGCAAACCTCCTTTCATTCTGGTTAAGATTTTCAAAGTTGGCTAAAGAATTTGGGCACTCTGGGTGAAATCCTGGCCCTATTGAACACACTGGCAAAGCTCCTATTGATTTCAGTGGGGCCAGGATGTCATCATCAATTTCCATTTAAATTAATCCCCATTAACTTTGATAATACTCTCCATTGTGATATCATAAAAAGTGTCAAATCATATAATACTTCTCTGGTGCATTTTCTTTTTTTTTTGCAGTTGTTCATTGTAGCAAATGTGGGAGGTTTTTAACAACATGGAGATTAAATGGAGTATGTGAGGATGGATGTGCTGCTTCAATTGTACATTTTCTTTATTTTAAAATTAAAGTTAGACCTTCAAAAGGATTTCAGGATTTTAAGGGATGGGTGATTCTTAATAAATTCGGAATCAGAATTCCATTAAGATTAGAATCCAAAGGTTCAGGTGCTCATCCAAAGCCTTACCTATATGGGAGCTTCTTGAGTTTGCAAAACTGGAATGGGAATCACATGAGCTGCAGGCTCGATGATGATTCTTGTTCCAATCCAAGCTGTAAATACCAAAAGAACAGGCTCTTCCACTGTATTTTGGTACAATAACTCTGATTCTTGTCCTGACTAGAGAATAGAGGCAAAAAAAATCTAAGTACTTCAGAACTTCAAAAGATGGTTAATTTTCAATTCATTTCTAAAGATGGGCGAAGACTCAAGAGAGAAGTTCTTTGTCTTTCTGATTCTGTAACCCATATTCATGATGAATAGACCTCTTGTGGAATAGGAAACTACTTAATATGAGTAAAGGTATCAGAATCTAGCACAGAATAATTTAAATCCTTAAAATACTGGTTTCTGATGTAAAATTGAGCAAAGCCAGCATCTTTGAGAGCAACTATATTGTCCTATGCTTGATTCAGATTACAGTTAAGTAACAGCTCTTGAATAAAATTACCACCTATGAAATGTATGAGTCAGTAATTAGGTAGGTAATTAGTGCAAAGAACTGATTGGAGTTACCTGAATATTGTTCAGTTAGAAGATTAAATCAGTGATGTTGACTTATGTTACCCTAATTAACTGTCCATTACTTTTCTAATTTCATCAAAAACATATATTTTCTCCCTAGCTATTCTCTTCCTCATTCTTTCTTTATTATTTCTTGTTTAACTCTGCAATGCATATTGAATAAGAATTTGCTTGAAAGGTGACAATAAAACAAATTCACATTAAAGAAATATATTTTCGTATCCAGATAATTTTTAGCTACATTATCAGAATAATCCCAAAACTTAGTAACAAAGAGATGATATAATATTGTGTTGTACCTGGATGATGCAATGGGTCAATTTTCAACTGCCAGAGCTCACTAGACAAATGTCAATAAAATTACTAGTAAGTCATGGATCTAAGCCCACAGGGCAGCATAAGCATATACAGTAATTGATGTCTAACCCTTTACTGACAGCTCTATCAACTGAGTGCCTTAACTGGATGTGTTTTAGAGAAACATGCATCCACTTCCACTTTTAAAATGGCTGATTTAATACAAGTCTGTATCTTATTAACTTGCCTCAAAGACACATACATCTTTCAATAAAAGTTTCCAAACTGGGAGCAGTGCCAGGAATCAAAAATTGGAGTCAGAGGGTGATCACTTACTAAAAATAAAATGGTTAGTTCTAAGGATATTTCTGTTTTGAATCTGATATCTAATAAAATTTTGTATTGCAGCTAAGCTAAAGTTAATCAGATCTCATCATCTTCATTCAAAAACTCCAGCCACATACAGTGCAACTTAATTGAGATGTTAAATTGGGTAGCGGTTATCTGTGCTAAGGAATTAATCTATTATGAATTTCACATTCCCCCAAAATTGTTATAATAGATTTTATTAACCCAATGTGTGCTACATGTCAGTATGTGTCTATGGAGGTTCAGCCTTTTACAGAGGGATCTACAGATATCCATAGAGCATTAAACAATGAAATGTACTTTGAGAGGCCTAGATGAGTACCATTTAGCCTCATATTGCATATGCTGGGTGTAGGGAACTAGGAAAGTTGCACAGAGGTTTTGAAGATATATTTATTTTCTCTTTAAATTTGGCTGCTTATATTCTGAATGAGGCAGAGCTCATGTGCTTTGAAATCACAACCAGAAAGTTGAGGAAAGTATTAATCTTCTTAAAGAAATTTAGAACCACTTTTTCTGAAGTAAGTAATAAATTCCCCTTAAATCATTTTGCTTGAGTTTCTACCTGACACTTGAGCTCTCCATGTTTGAATAACAGTGACAAGGATTTCCAAATATGAGAGATGCAATCAGGTTGGTTTCTGTTGAAGAAAAACTGCCAACATTTCTGTTTGAAGCTTCTGTTATGTCAGAAATATAACTAATAAAATTAAAGTATCAGTTTGAATGACTGGGCCCACAATATCAGTGCATATATGATTATCATTAAGCTACAGATATTCCATACATCATATTTCCAGGGACTCAGTATTTACCTTGGGTAGGTTCTGCTTATTAAAATGAAATAATATTAGCCATTCAAACATACAGCAATACACTGCTGCTTGAAATATATTACTGCTCTTAGGATAATAAACAAGTTGAGCCAGATTCTCTTCTCACACCAGAATTTATCAGAAATAATTAGGACTGTTGTGTAATTTAAAAAAATTATCAAGATTAATCGCGCTGTTAAACAATAGAATACCGTTTATTTAAATATTTTTGAATGTTTTCTACATTTTCAAATATATTGATTTCAATTAAACATAGAATACAAAGTGTACAGTGCTCATTTTATATTTATTTTTTATTTAAATGCAATCTCTTTATCATAAAAGTTGAACTTACAAATCTAGAAATATGTACAAAAAACCCCCTGCACTCAAAAATAAAACAATTTTAAACTTTAGAGCCTACAAGTCCACTCAGTCAGTCTACAAGTCCACTTCTTGGTCAGCCAATCGCTCAGACAGACAAGTTTGGTTACAATTTGCAGGAGATAATACTACCCGCTTCTTGTTTACAATGTCACCTGAAAGTGAGAACAGGCGTTCACATGGTACTGTTGTAGCCGGTGTTGCAAGATATTTACATGCCAGATGCTCTAAAGGTTCATATGTCCCTTCATGCTTCAACCACCATTCCAGAGGACATGTGTCCATGCTGCTGACAGGTTTGGCTCGATAAAGATCCAAAGCAGAGTGGAGTGACGCATGTTCATTTTCATCATCTGAGTCAGATGCCACCAGCAGAAGGTTGATTTTCTTTTTTGGTGGTTCAGGTTCTGTAGTTTCCGCATCAGAATGTTACTCTTTTAAGACTTCTGAAAGCATGCTCCACACCTTGTCCTTATCAGATTTTAGAAGCACTTCAGATTCTTAAACCTTGGGTTGAGTGCTGTAGCTATTTTTAGAAATATCACATTGTACCTTCTTTGCGTTTTGTCAAATTTGCTGTGAAAGTGTTCTTAAAAAGAACATGTGCTGGGTCATCATCCGAGACTGCTATATCATGAAATATATGGCAGAATGCAGGTAAAACAGAAAAGGAGACATACAATTCTCCCCCAAAGGGTTCGGTCACAAATGTATTTAACACATTATTTTTTTAATGAGCATCATCAGCATGGAAGTATGTCCTCTGCAACGATGGCCGAAGCATGAAGGAACATATGAATCTTTAGCATATCTGGTACGTAAATACTTGCAATGCTGGCTACAAAAGTGCCATGCGAACACCTGTTCTCACTTTCAGGTGACATCATAAATAAGAAGCAGGAAGTAGTAACTCCAGTAAAAATAAACAAACTTGTTTGTCTTAGCAATTGGCTGAACAAGAAGTAGGACTAAGTGGACTTATAGGCTCTAAAGTTTTATATTGTTTTGGTTTTGAGTGCAGTTACGTAACAAAAAATAACCTAAATTTGTAAGTTACAGTTTCACAATAAAGAGATTGCAATACAGTACTTGTATGAGGTGAATTTAAAATTACTATTTCTTTTGTTTATCATTTTTACAGTGCAATTATTTGTAATAAAAATAATAATATAAAATGAGCACTGTACAGTTTGTGTTCTGTGTTGTAATAGTAATCAATATATTTGAAAATGTAGGAAAATCATCCAAAAATATTTAATAAATTTCAATTGGTATTCTATTGTTTAACAGTTTGATTAATTGCGATTAATTTTTTTGAGTTAATCGTGTGAGTTAACTGTGATTAATCGACAGCCCTAGAAAGTCTGTCAATTGAAGTCTGTTCTTGTAAAACTGGTATATATGAGGAGGAAATTAGGACTCATATTTAACATACATTAAACTATTATATTTGTTAAGGCCAACTCTATGAATGCCTCTTTTTTTTTTTTTTTGTACTAATGGCTATTTCAAGCCAATTACTTTCAGATTTTCTCTGCCTTCTCTGATGTAACTTCAGTGACTCTGGAGGATATACTTGACCCCATACAGTTCAGTATCAAGGGGGTGCAATGAAAACAGAGCTGTTAACTGTACGATTTATCACAATGCCATACTGAAACCAAAGAGACAAAAAATGTTTGAATGTTACATGTTGATATTTTTGTACACTGGTGTAAGTTACATCAGAATTGGGTCCTCAGCACTGAGTGATTATTAAAGATAAAAAGTCTAAGGTAGAATTCATACTATTAATGATTGTGTTAGTAGTAGGCAAGCAAAGCAAGCTTTCTATAGAAAATCATATGTTGTGTTTTCCTTTAGGAGCACAATTTTGGTCAATGGCATCTTCCACTGGTTGCTACAAATTTCTGAAGTGTCCCCTCTTTTGCCAGGGTTCTATATATGCATTAACATTTGAGAATTAAGTAGTAGGTCATTAACAATATAAATTGCATATGCTGTACCATATATAACTAAACTACTGTACATTGGGTTCTTTGTTAGCTTTCTCTTTTATTTTGTTATTCAGATATTGTGGCTCAATATTATTGCTGGGTATACTGAGGATTTTTTTTTTCATGAGAGATTGAGAAAATGAACTGGGTAAGAAACAGGGTATGTGATGTGCCATTTTCAAAATTTCCATTCAGGATAATCAATCTATGGTAGGGTGTTGTTGTAAGCACTTCCCTGCGCATCTGGCCAGAGCACTGTGTGTTTCTTGCTTGCTGAGAGCAGATTGATTGTCTTGCTGCAGATTCCTAGATCTGACCCTGACACATTGGCTTGGTATTTGTAAAAGAACTGCATACATAAGGAAAAGTCCTATATAGAAATAGAAGACTGCAGCCATAGTCCTGAATGAATCCTGGAAGTGTTCACATTTGTTAGTTATTTGACCAATGAGCCCTTATGATGGTGATTGCAAATTGTGATCCATTCCATTTCCTAAACTGATGCCAGACAAAGTTAAGTGATTTTTTTAAAGACTACAAAATTAGCATACAGAGGAAATCAGCAGAAGTAATATATCTAGATTTCAGGAAAGCACTTGAAACAGTGTTTCAATATGTATTTGAAAAAGGTATTCAAATTGGCATAAAGACTAATGTTCTCAAATAAACTGAAAAGTCACTTAAAGATCATAATAGTGATGGTTCTGAAAAACTTTGCAATGAGAAATAGATGTAATTATTTCAAAATCTGAAGTGTTTTCTAGTGTTTCCCAATCCCTACTATAGGAAAATATCTTGAATACTGAAAATACTGAAGTAAGCAAAATACAAAACTTATAATCTATGTAAGGTAATGGACATTTTTTTTAAGTACCACCACTGTACAGTACAAAACATAATGATAGACAACAATGTAGTGAGTTGGGGGTGGAGACGTCTTAGTAGCTGCTAAAGGAAGGGATGTTAGTCTTGGGTTCATTAAACATATTTATGAATTACACACAAAAAAACTATGTTAAAAGAATGTTAAGGTTGCAAAGTCAAGCAATCAAAAGTTAGGAAATGCCAGAGTTAAGGTTGCATGGGCAATCTTAATCATAGAATCATAGAAATGTATGGCTGGAAGTGGATATTCAATATCTAAATGTGTCATGTATTTTGATTGTGATTAGATAATTTGATTGTTTAACTAGTTCCATCTGACAAATTACATGGTATTGTTGTTGCATTTTGAATGAGAATAACTCTCAGTCAGGTTTCTTGTGCAAATTTATGAGTTTTAAACTTGCTTACTGCAATAACATGCACTTCAATGTTTCCATTAACATGCTTGCTAGTAAACACATTCCCTAGAATATTCATGGAAAGCAAGACAAAATAGTGCTATCACAAGCAAACACAATGCAGTGAGCCAGATACTCAGGTGGTTAAGTCAGTGTAGCTCCAGTGTAGGATCTGGCCTATTATGCTCAAAAATGCTTGAGGTTCTCTGAGATCTAGTTAAAATCATAATATATATTTGCTCAATAATGTATTCTATGATTCTATGATTCTAATTTACTTCACCATCATACATACTGCATGTGATGGGGCATCTGCCCCAAAATGGCAGAGAAAGGGTTAAAAGCAGCCCCAGGGAGACTGTGTGTAAAGCAGCCAATAGGAGATGAGCTGCAGGAAGCAGCCTATCAGGGCCCGGCAGGCCCATATAAGAAGAGTTGCAGACCAGAACAGGGTCAGTTACTCCCTGGAGCACAAGGAGTGAGTACTGGATGCCTTGCAAGTAGAAGGAAGCTAGCACCCTGGACAGAGCAGTGTTGGGCAGGAACAGGGGAGCAAGAGGGAGCTCCTGGCTGGCTGGGACTGGCATGCTGAGGACCTGAGGTAAGGGTAACAAAGGGGTTGGGGCCATGGGGAAGTGGTACAGGGAAAAGTACTGAGGAGTTGAGGGGACACAGCATGTGGTTGCCATCTACAAAGTCCCTGGGCTGGGATCTGGAGTAGTGAGTGGGTCTCTCAGGGGAAGTGGCTGGATGAGGAGTTAAACTCCCCCAGAAGGGGGGAACACAGACAGTGACACAGCCAGAGAGTCAAGCCATGAAGAGGATGTGAGGCTGCAAAAGGGGCTGCAGGCAAATGGTGGAGATTGAATGACAGTGTGCAGGCTGGGGTGTTGGCCTTGAGCTTATCCACAAGATGGCCAGCAGGAGGCACTAGCTCAGCATAGTGAGTGCTATGCACTGACACTGCATATTTAGCATCACAGATTGTAGCATCTGTGGTCTGCTTCTCAGTGAACTGAAAGGAAAGCAAGCACTGTATGTGCCATGCCTTTCAATTCTCTGATGGACTTGCCATCTAGTACAGCAGCCTCTTTCCCTTTCATAGCTGTAGCTTTCATTTTGATATTCTGTCATACATGTGTTTGTGAAATGTAAGTTTAAAAAAAAAAAGAAAAGAATGCCATCAATTTTTTATGTTCCAGATGAAATTACTCCATTTTGGGATCGGTGAGATCCATATATTGATTTTGAGGCCCACAATCTCCAAAGAATTGTCAAACACCAGCTGATATCACTGAGTATTAAATTTCTGTGTTTAGATCTCTGATTAAGATGAAATAGAGATAAGGAGGCGTTAGTACCGTTATACAAGGCACTAGTGAGACCTCATCTGGAATACTGTGTGCAGAGAAGGGCTACTAGGATGATCTGAGGAATGGAAAACCTGTCTTATCAAAGGAGACTCAAGGAGCTTGGCTTGTTTAGCCCAACCAAAAGAAGGCTGAGGGGAGATATGATTGCTCTCTATAAATATATCAGAGGGATAAATACTGGAGAGGGAGAGGAATTATTTAAGCTCAGTACCAATGTGGACACAAGAACAAATGGATAGCTTCCTGGCCATCGGGAAGTTTAGACTTGAAATTAGATGAAGGTTTCTAACCATCAGAGGAGTGAAGTTCTGGAACAGCCTTCCAAGGGAAGCAGTGGGGGCAAAAGACCTACCTGGCTTCAAGACTAAAGCCGATAAGTTTATGGAAAGATGGTATGATGGGATAAAGATCAATTAATTGCCAAAATCATGTTAACTATTCATGGTAAATAGGCCCAATGGCCTGTGATGGGATGTTAGATGGGGTGGGATCTGAGTTACTACAGAGAATTCTTTCCTGGGTATCTGGCTGGTGAATCTTGCTCACATGCTCAGGGTTCAGCTGATCGCCATATTTGGGGTCGGGAAGGAATTTTCCTCCAGAGCAGATTGGAAGAGGCCCTGGGGTTTTTTTGCCTTCCTCTGTAGCATGAGGCACGGGTCACTTGCTAGAGGATTCTCTTCTGCACCTTGAAGTCTTTAAACCATGATTTGAGGACTTCAATAGCTCAGACATAGGTGAGAGGTCTATTGCAGGAGTGGGTGGGTGAGATTCTGTGGCCTGCATTGTGCAGGAGGTCAGACTAGATTATCATAATGGTCCGTTCTGACCTTAATATCTATGAGTCTATGTGTTAAAAGTCAATTAGCCAACCAGCTTTTGTTGCCTATAGTGTAAGCTCAATGAGACTAGAAGTGTGAACTATTCCTTTCAAAGTCAGTTGAAGCTTGTGATTAATGAGTTGGCTAACGACTATTTTTCAGACAGATTTATGTGTGTTGCATGAACTTCCCACGGTTGTGTACTTCGTACCCCATTTTGGAGACCAGGAACAATGGAAGACATATATTTCTGAGAAGCTTCCCTTCTTCAGATATAGCTGTACACTAACAGTGTACAAATTAAGCACAGAGGTTGCTGTCAGCCTTTCAACCATGAAACTTATTCCAGTGTTCCATGGTGCAGAAAGTTAAGAGCCATGTTACCTTGTATTGTCATTCACCATTTACTACTCGTCACTGCAAACCTAAAACATGAAACCTAAAATTAAAGAAAAAAAAATCTAGTAACCTAAAATTAACAAATCTACAACAGTTGGCACTGGTGCCCATACACTTTCTCCACAGGATGAAATATAATGGTGTGGGCTGTGGCAACCCTCCTCAGGTGGTTAGCACGTGTATTACTATCACAGGCAAGTGCTAGCAAGGTGTACATGTTGCTCCTGTTCAGAGAAACTATAAGCAATGCATTTTAGCTGCCTCCCCTGAGCCATTCTACCCTGCAACTTTGGGATGATTGTCAAGCAGCTCATACAGTCTAGTTGCTCCCCACCCCAACATGAAATTTGCAGATATTTGACCTGGTCCTCTGCTTATGTAATAAGCATGGCTCCACTTAGGTCAGTGAAGCTGTGCTGGTTTACTCCAGCTGAGGATTTGGTACCAAAAGTTTTTTCTAGGTTAAAGGTGAAAATGTCTAAACACCAAAAAAAAAAACCCTAGTTTAATAATCACGTTAGGTGCCTTTTTGTGCGTTTGTGTGTAGTAATATTCAGTTTTGTGAACTATCACAAGAAATTAGCCCGGTATTTGCCAATGTTTCATGGGAAAGTGTGTGACAGTTCATAGATACATAGGTTCCGAGGCCAACAGGAACCCGTGTGATCATCTAGATAGATCATTAATGATAGATTATTGTCAGAGCTGATTTCTGCACTGAACTGATTAAGTAATTTAATAGTTATGAATCCAGGAAGGATAATGTGTAAATCAAAGGCCGGGGGGGGGGGGGGGGCGGCAGGAATCTACAGATCCACATCATCGCTACCACCTTCCTCATCCATCATCACTATTATTTTTATGAGTGTGCAATAGTTTACTACTTGTATCTGTGATTGCTTAGGAATTGTTTTGCCTAAAACTAGTATTTTCCTAGGTACAATGTGTCATATCAATGGAAGCTCCTCACTGAGAAAACAAGAACATTCACAGGTTAGTCTGATTTTAGTCACTCACTGGTAATTCTGCTAGTGTTGGCAATTGGTTGTCACTCTGAAAAGACTGGTACACAGGATCTATGGAACTTCATTCAAGCTGTGTCTTGATGTGATGAATTCTAATGAATCCCTCCCCTATGCACTGAAGCTTAATCCCTATTCAAAGGGGATTAGTATTCAAATTTATCATAGAATCAAGAGTGATTAGTGCTCTATCACATGTAGTATGTCACTGAATATTCACTGGAAACCCAGGGTCATTTCTTATTTATTTAATTTTATGATTTTTTTAATGCTTAGCAGGGTGGTCCTGCTGATTATTGTCTTTTGCCATTAGAAATTAGTGATATGGGCATTGTGGTGAGATGGTAGTGAAAAACTGAAGTCCGGCTGCACTATGTGACACTTAGCAGCTGTATGCTAATGATTCAAGAAGTTCTTCGTTTCCTAGGGAAGGTCATCTGAATTCTCATTGGGTGCTTCAGCTCAGTACATGTGATCTTGATCCTGTATATTTAAAAAAGCTTCTAATGGAACATTTGATCCCTACCATGTTCTATGGAAGAAGGTTTGTGATTAAGAATGTGACTGAACAAGTCTTGTCATTAGAAGTGTCTGATTTGTCACTCAAAGTGATCTCTATAAGATACTACTTTCTTAATAAGCTTGAGTTAGCTTTGTTTCAAAAGTATATGCTAATTGGGGTGGGGGGAATGAATATAGAATGCTCTTCCAGATTGGAGATTGGATGGAACTGGTGTAGATGCCTTTGACACAGATAGAGCCGTAAAGATAAATTGCATACTTTGGCCCCCAACTACTTCACAATCCCATAGATGAAACCTGAATGCAACAACATTTATTGATTGATGCTCTGATATCACAGAAATACATATCAATCCACCAGAAACAATGCAATCAAAGAGAGGCAAAATATTTAAAAGTACCTCTTGGCAGCTGGGAGGACAGAACAATAGTATGAATCATAGAATCATAGAATATCAGGGTTGGAAGGGATCCCTGAAGGTCATCTAGTCCAACCCCCTGCTTGAAGCAGGACCAATTCCCAGTTAAATCATCCCAGCCAGGGCTTTGTCAAGCCTGACCTTAAAAACCTCTAAGGAAGGAGATTCTACCACCTCCCTAGGTAACGCATTCCAGTGTTTCACCACCCTCTTAGTGAAAAAGTTTTTCCTAATATCCAATCTAAACCTCCCCCACTGCAACTTGAGACCATTACTCCTCGTTCTGTCATCTGCTACCATTGAGAACAGTCTAGAGCCATCCTCTTTGGAACCCCCTTTCAGGTAGTTGAAAGCAGCTATCAAATCCCCCCTCATTCTTCTCTTCTGCAGGCTAAACAATCCCAGCTCCCTCAGCCTCTCCTCATAACTCATGTGTTCCAGTCCCCTAATCATTTTTGTTGCCCTTCGCTGGACTCTCTCCAATTTATCCACATCCTTCTTGAAGTGTGGGGCCCAAAACTGGACACAGTACTCCAGATGAGGCCTCACCAATGTCGAATAGAGGGGAACGATCACGTCCCTCGATCTGCTCGCTATGCCCCTACTTATACATCCCAAAATGCCATTGGCCTTCTTGGCAACAAGGGCACACTGCTGACTCATATCCAGCTTCTCGTCCACTGTCACCCCTAGGTCCTTTTCCGCAGAACTGCTGCCTAGCCATTCGGTCCCTAGTCTGTAGCGGTGCATTGGATTCTTCAATTCTAAGTGCAGGACCCTGCACTTATCCTTATTGAACCTCATCAGATTTCTTTTGGCCCAATCCTCCAATTTGTCTAGGTCCCTCTGGATCCTATCCCTCCCCTCCAGCGTATCTACCACTCCTCCCAGTTTAGTATCATCCGCAAATTTGCTGAGAGTGCAATCCACACCATCCTCCAGATCATTTATGAAGATATTGAACAAAACCGGCCCCAGGACCAACCCTTGGGGCACTCCACTTGACACCGGCTGCCAACTAGACATGAAACAGTCATTCTTTCCTGTTTCTATCCACGAGAGGGCACTAATACAGACTTGCCTAGGATAATAAATATCTGATTTGTATTATTATTTTGTTTGTTTATAAAGTCTTGATCCAAAGACCATTGAAGTCAATGGAAAGACTCTAATTGACTTCAGTGGCCTATGGATCTGTCAGTAAATTAGGCTAAGTACCAAGCAGGGGAGGAGAGTGAGCTGCAAGTCTGGCATGTGCCTTGTTGGTTTTAAAGATTTTTTTTAAAAGCTGTTATAAACTTTTTTCTTTATATTGAGCTTTTTAGAACAGGGACTGTTATTTATTATTTGTATTACAATAGCACCAAGGGCCCCCAAATGTGATCGGGGCCCTATTGAACTGGACGCAGTACTAACATAGAGATGAGCTTGTCCCTGACTTAAATGCTGGGTTTTTTCAGTTCTGCAAATGCCTACTATAGCAAGGGCTAAATAATAAATGAAATGGAGGGTGAAAGATATGTCTGGGTGTGAGTGAAAGTAGAGGATGATGAGGATAGGCCTGAGAGCAGGAGTGGATGGCTGATAGCAGAAGGTAGTCAAGCAAGGTGAGTTTTCAAGGGATTCAAGAAGGGGAACATCCATGCTGCTTAATTCCCTGAAGGAGATAGTCTGTGTTGGGCACAGAGAGCAGCATAAAGCCAGACTTGATGATCATAATTGCCTCTTGTGGTATTAAAATCTATGACAAAAGGCGCGGGGTTGTGAATAGGAGAATGAGACACAGGATTCTTTAAGGCAGGCTGGGCATTTAGAAGGAAATGAAGTGTAGACAGGGCCATATATTTGTCAGGCTTACAACGTCCACAATAGTTCTGTTAGCTACATTTCAGTGATAACCATACAGCAACATTTATTCACTCCCTCTTCAGGATTAAATAAGTATTAGAAAGGCATTAAAACCTCCAATAGTACATGAACAATGAACTTTACATATGTCTGTGGACTAGTGGTAATGTGATGTAATTCTCTAATTTATATACACAGCTTGGAGATGTGATGTTTTTCAGTCTGCAGGATTATGGGTGCCTGTGATTTACCCAATGTCAGTCACTGCTTTATCAGAGTTCACTTGTGCTAATATCAGGTTTACAGGAACATTTACCTTAAGGAGTTGGTTAAAAGCTTAAATGTTAAAATATGTTACATAAACTGATTTAAAACTTTGGTTTGCACATATTTATTTAGCTTTTACTGATTAAAAAGTTAGATGCAAATCATGTGTAGAAATGTAAAGCAATATAAATCACTAGTTTATCCCCAGAAAGAAAAACTGCATTTTTCATGCAGTGCAAAAAATAAGCAGTTGTGTAGTTGAAACTAGTTTCAGCTAAATTTATTATATTTTAACTCTATATTAGTGTTCCCTGTTTTTGCAAGCTAATTAAAGAGAATGGGCCAGATCCTCAGCTGGTATAAATCATCCACCTCTGCAACCAGCCTAATGATCATAATGAGGGAAGTGGCCTAGCAGTAGGAATCAGTGTTCTTCAAACCATGAAGTACACTATTGTCCCACAGTTGACAATACCTGATGGTGCAAAGGCACGTAGTTCAATGCCTCCATTGATGCACCTACTCAAATACTATCTGTAGCCAAATGTTGTACAGGATGTGTGGGAGCTGGAACGTTATTTTCTCACACCAGCAACCATCATCTTACACTTTGATGTGTGGAGCTAGATTACCTTATTATCTTAGTTTCCTGAATGTAGTGGTCAGGTGGTAAAGAAGCATCTTTAATAACCTAATGAAGTGGAAGTGTTCCGGTATGGAAGATTCTCATTGCAAATAATCATGGTGGGAGGGATAGCTCAGTGGTTTGAGCATTGGCCTGCTAAACCCAGGGTTGTGAGTTCAATCCTTGAGGGGGCCATTTAGGGATCTGGGGCAAAAATTGGGGATTGGTCCTGCTTTGAGTAGGGGGTTGGACTAGATGACCTCCTGAGGTCCCTTCCAACCCTGATATTCTATGATTCTGTGGTGGATGGGAAGACATGTGAGGGAACTGGGAGGAAAAATTGTCAGAGAGAAAGACAGAGAATTAGCTGAAGATTGGAACACCCCAAGTTTAGGGAGCTCTTCTGCCCTGGGTAGAGAGGGCAAAGATGGAAACTTTGCTCCACAAAGTGAGAAGATCTTTGAGTCAGGAAACAAGAAAAAAGATGAGGGACCGCAGGTAGAGCGGGGACCTGGTGAACAGATATCCAAGGAAGGTGAGGAATACCCTGGCACAGAGTAAGTTCCAGTAGATCTAAAGAGCAGTTTGACCAACAAAAGTCAATTGTCACTGTCTGCAGCAATTCCTATGTGAATAGAAATTCACTGCTTAGGAAATGCTGCAATATTTTGATCCTCCTCCACTACTCTACCACTCAAGGGGGTGTGGGACTTTGCTTCAGAGGAGAGGAGTTGGGAGTACCAGCTGATAGAAGGAAGAGACCAGCCCAACCATTGTGGAAAGCCTCAAATGTCCAATAGGATGGCTAAGGGGGGAAGAGTGCAGGAGTTCAATGCGTTGATATGGGACAGACAGAAGTTGATGCAGTGCTTCCTTGAATGCAGGTTTGGCAGCTGGCTAATGCTTCAGCTGGTGCTGCATGATCCCAGAATTCCTGGTCAGCTGTCTTGAGGGGAATGACCTGGTCTCCATCTCTGAGTGCTCAGTGTCTGGCAATACACACTGGTGGGGCATGTAACACCACCGCTTCATAAAGCAGCAGTAAGGAGCTCTATATACTGCATTGTCCCTGCTCTCCAAACTATCCCATCTTGCTCTGGCAGAATGGCTTGGAGAGCCACCTTTCATCAGTTACCACTCCATTCTCTCTAGAACTATTTAAGAAAAACTGCAACTTATCTCTAAATAAACCATATAGCCAAACCCCTTCTGAGGACTGGAAGCTTCCCTGGCTTTATTGATGAATCCCTGCAGATTGGAGACAGCATAGAATGTCTTGTTAAAAAGAGAGAGCGCTCATAGCAGGGTCATTTCCCTCTCTAGTCTATGCTGCACTACAAGAGACAACTTTATATGTTTAAGTTGCATCAGTTCAAGGGATAGTTGAAATTGCAGCTGCTTTGAGGTTGAATACGTCTCTGTAAAAAAGAGACAGCCATAAGAAATCAGCAAAATCAAAATTCTCAATCCTATTTATCATCCAATCAATGTGCACAACTTTACTGTTGTATAATTACAGCGTTGCCCTAGGTTCTCCTGTGTCTACCCAGTTTAAGCAATAATCCTGTTCCTTGTCTCTAAACAACGCAGGTTTACCTTGCAGGTGCCTCACATTAGTTTACATACGCTACTTAAGCCTTAGTTACATTACAGCACGTTGGCTCCACAGCTGGCTGAGCTAGTGCCAGAGCTGTTATGGATTATACTGTCTCTGTCTCCTGGCCAGGTATTAATAGAGTTCTCCTCAGTACCCACAAGTGATTAACGAGAAGAGAAGATAAAATGCTCCACTTGCTGCAGCAGCCATGAAAACTGACTTAATGAGTGGGGGGAGAAAAGAAAATCTTGAGGCTTCAGTATACTGTACAAGGCAAATCAGCTGCTTATTTACCTCCGCTCCTAATGATGCTGTTTGCAAATGAGTTAGTGCTTTCTGAATTAGTGCACTAACAGTCAGTCAATCCAGGGGAAATTATACATCACTATGATGATTAGTGTATACCATAAAAATGTTTATCTGTCTTCAAGACTGTAATCTTAGGAAAAACACCTTTTACTCATTACTCCACTGTGTATTATTTAAGCACAGTAAATTGGCTATGAAAGTACACAGTGGAATAAATGCCTGGATGGGAGGTTAGTATGATGCAGAGAGTGCACATTGGCTACAAGTGGCACATGTGGGTTTCCAGCTTTTGTCTGCAATATGCAGAGGAAGAGGGGCAGATTTACACTGTGGTAAGCAGTTTTCAGTAATGACTATGAACATGGGTTCACAATGAGTGAGTCTATTGAAAACATGGAACATGCCCTCCACTAGTAAACCATGAGAAACCAGTATAATTACACACTCTTTAAATGTTCCTTTTTCCTTTCTTTTTTCACTAGAGAGAGAAAAAAATATTGGGCCCATCAATATCCTCGCAATCATATTTATGCTATGACTCCTATGAAAAAGCTATCAGCCCCTCTCCCTACAAAAACCTACACCCTTCCAAAAATGTACTTACTATTCCAAAAACTTCACAGGTAGCTGAACCCTGTATTAATTAATTCAGGCTCTGCTGGACCAAGTAGGAAGCCAGTTGCAGAGTGGAAGATGGTGACCGAGAAGGCCAAGCCTCAAGCCCTCCCATATATATATGTGAGAGCTGTTAGTAGCCAGATGTTCTTAGCTACTGAGGCAAAGCAAGACAGGCTGGCAATTTCTATCACAATCCTCTTGGAACAGTGCAACAAGGTGCTGCCCCATACAGCGCTTGTAGCAAAGCCACAATTTAGCCCAGTACACGTACTACAACAATGAAACGCAGCTGCGTGAGGTTGAGGGCAGCAGTTCAGTCATCAAACTGCACTGCATAATACCCCAAGGACAATAGTGGGGCACAATCCTCAATAGCTATATAAAGAGCAAATGGAAATGCCCAATATGGATTCCTGTGGGGACAAATTCCACTGAAGCAATGGATACAACTACCAGGATGAATTTGGCCTATCCATTTTATCCTCCTCATTATCAAAATATTACATGTCTTCAAATAAATTCTATTACATACCTTTATTCAGTCCTTAGCACACAAAATGAAGTCAGCTAGCCTTTAAAATGGAAGGATGAGGGGCTAATGTAGAGATTTTATTTAATATTTTTTAAACTATTAACTTCTTTTTTTCAAATGTAAATAACTGCAGAGTTGAGAAGACTTATGGTTTGCAGCTGATTTTTTGAAACCAACACTTTCAGCTTTCAGTGAACAGTCAGCAGCTGACATCTTCAAGTGAGAGTTCTCACACTCAGCTACTGGCTGCCAGCGGCCTTTCCACTCTCATTTCCATGGAAACCAGGCAAGAAAAGTTTGTAGAAAGTTTGTGTTTTTAATCCTTTTGCCTATATTCACCCAACTAATATCCATTCCTGCAGAGATGGGAATTAGCCATCAACATCTAAGACTTTTGAGGAAACTCATCCTCTTTCCAGAGTCTAAAGTTCACTTGACTGTGGCTCCCTATTGTGACATTTTCACACTTTGTTTGTTTGTTTTTACTGGAAAGGCTCAAAAGCCTAGGTTTTTCAGTAGCAACTTTGATCTTATATACACACTAAGCAGAGGGCTAATAGAAAGATGTAAATTATTTGGATGGAATTTCATGCCTTGTTTCTGGACCTTGACTACTGTCAAGGTTCCTCCCCCACTCTGAACTCTAGGGTACAGATGTGGGGACCTGCATGAAAAAACCTCCTAAGCTTATCTTTACCAGCTTAGGTCAAAACTTCCCCAAGGTACAAAATATTCCCCCCGTTGTCCTTGGACTGGCCGCTACCACCACCAAACTAATACTGGTTACTGGGGAAGAGCTGTTTGGACGCGTCTTTCCCCCCAAAATACTTCCCAAAACCCTGCACCCCACTTCCTGGACAAGGTTTGGTAAAAAGCCTCACCAATTTGCCTAGGTGACTACAGACCCAGACCCTTGGATCTTAAGAACAATGAACAATCCTCCCAACACTTGCACCCCCCCTTTCCTGGGAAATGTTGGATAAAAAGCCTCACCAATTTGCATAGGTGACCACAGACCCAAACCCTTGGATCTGAGAACAATGAAAAAGCATTCAGTTTTTTTACAAGAAGACTTTTAATAAAAAATAGAAGTAAATAGAAATAAAGAAATCCCCCCTGTAAAATCAGGATGGTAGATATCTTACAGGGTAATTAGATTCAAAAACATAGAGAACCCCTCTAGGCAAAACCTTAAGTTACAAAAAAGATACACAGACAGAAATAGTTATTCTATTCAGCACAATGCTTTTCTCAGCCATTTAAAGAAATCATAATCTAACACATACCTAGCTAGATTACTTACTAAAAGTTCTAAGACTCCATTCCTGGTCTATCCCTGGCCAAGACGACTACAGACAGACACAGACCCTTTGTTTCTCTCCCTCCTCCCAGCTTTTGAAAGTATCTTGTCTCCTCATTGGTCACTTTGGTCAGGTGCCAGCGAGGTACCTTTAGCTTCTTAACCCTTTACAGGTGAGAGGAGCTTTCCCCTGGCCAGGAGGGATTTCAAAGGGGTTTACCCTTCCCTTTATATTTATGACAACTACTATCTCGCAAATCTGCATGTATGATATGAAACACAGGAATTTAAAGATATCAGATCTCTCCCAAACAACTCCAAGAAAAACTCTACAACCTCATCCCCCCACAAACTCACCCCAGGGACCTTCTACACACTCCCCAAGATACACAAACAAGGAAATCCTGGCATACCCATCATATCTGGCTACAGCACTTTTACGGATGGAATATCAGGACTCATAAAAACCAGTCTCAGACAACACAAAGGGCCAGCTTCTCCCAAGGCACTACTGACTTCCTCAGGAAACTCTGCAACACTAGCAGCCTCCACCAGTACACCATTCTTGCCACCCTGGATGTCACCTCCTAATACACCAGCATCACTGCCTGCATCAAATATCTACAAGATAATTGCCCCCTTCAAATTCTTTTTGCATAACAATCTAACTCTTATTGCCCACTCCACTTCTAGTGACTTCCTACAGCATCTTACTCCTTATGTGTAACTATCTGGCTCAACTTGTAGTTAGCTTAGACACTCTGATTTCTTTCCCTGACCTTAGGAAGAACTCTGTTTATTTCTAAAACTTGTACTTTCCACCAACTGAAGTTGGTCCAATATAAAGGGAAGGGTAACCACCTTTCTGTATACAGAACTATAAAATCCCTCCTGGCCAGAGGCAAAACCCTTTCACCTGTAAAGGGTTAAGAAGCTAGGATAACCTCGCTGGTACCTGACCAAAATGACCAATGAGGAGACAAGTTACTTTCAAAGCTGGAGGTGGGGGGAACAAAGGGTCTGTCTGTGTGGTGCTTTTGCCAGGAACAGATCAGGAATGCTCTTCAGAACTCCTGTAAAAAGTTAGTAAGCAATCTAGCTAGAAATGCGTTAGATTTTCTTTTGTTTAATGGCTGATAAAATAGCTGTGCTGAATGGAATGTATATTCCTGTTTGTGTCTTTTTGTAACTTAAGGTTTTGCCTAGATGGATTCTCTGTTTTGAATCTAATTACCATGTAAGGTATTTACCATCCTGATGGTACAGAAGTGATTCTTTTACTTTTTCTTTAATTAAAATTCTTCTTTTAAGAACTGATTGTTTTTTCGTTGTTCTTAAGATCCAAGTGTTTGGGTCTGTATTCACCTATGCAAATTGGTGAGGATTTTTATCAAGCCTTCCCCAGGAAAGGGGTGTAGGGCTTAGGGGGATATTTTGCGGGGAAGACGTCTCCAAGTGGGCTCTTTCCCTGTTCTTTGTTTAACACGCTAGGTGGTGGCAGCATAGGGTTCAAGGACAAGGCAAAATTTGTACCTTGAGGAAGTTTTTAACCTAAGCTGGTAAGAATAAGCTTAGGGGGTCTTTCATGCAGGTCCCCACATCTGTACTCTAGAATTCAAAGTGGGGAAGGAACTTTGACATAGTTTGACATAGAGTGGTGGGATCAATTTGAGATTTTTTTGGGATCATTTTGAAGCAGAAGCACAGTAACTGCTGTCATCATCATGAATAGGTCAGAATATGAACAAGAGGCTGCCAGGCAGCTCTCCAACACCACTTTCTACAAGCCATTACCCTCTGATCCCACTGAGGGTTACCAAAAGAAACACATCATCTGCTCAAGAAACTCTCTGAAAAAGCACAAGAACAAATCCGCACAGACACACCCCTAGAACTCCAACCAGGGTATTCTATCTGCTACCCAAGATCCATAAACCTGGAAATCCTGGATGCCCCATCATCTCAGGCATTGGCACCCTGACAGCAGGATTGTCTGGCTATATAGACTCCCTCCTCAGGCTTTACGCTACCAGCACTCCCAGCTATCTTCAAGACACCACTGACTTCCTGAGGGAACTACAATCCATCGGTGATCTTCCTGAAAACACCATCCTAGCCACTATGGGTGTAGAAGCCCTCTACACCAACATTCCACACAAAGATGGAATACAAGCTGTCAGGAACAGTATTCCCGATAATGTCACGGCAAACCTGGTGGCTGAACTTTGTGACTTTGTCCTCACCCATAACTATTTTACATTTGGGGACAATGTATACCTTCAAATCAGTGGCACTGCTATGGGTACCCGCATGGCCCCCACAGTATGCCAACATTTTTATGGCTGACTTAGAATAATGCTTCCTCAGCTCTCAACCCCTAATTCCCCTACTCTACATTGACATCATCATCTGGATCCATGGAAAAGAAGCCCTTGAGGGTTTAAAATTAGGTTGAATGGCTCTCAGCACCTCCACTGTATAAATTGTCCCAGAACCCCTGCTTGTATTGGGCTTACAGCAGTGTAACACTTCTGACTTCAATAAATTTACTCTGGATTTACCCCCAATATAACAAAGATCCAAATGAGTTCCACTTAATAGATATGGGAGTTAGGAGAAACTTCAGAAGTTACTCTAAGATGGAATTCTAAAGACCCTTCAATGACGCTGCTAAAGCTGACTGAACACTAAAACATTACAAGTTCTGGAAATCTATGTCTTGTAATCAAACAAAGTTCTCTGAATTTATGTAGTTCTGTCCAGCTGTCAACAGTGTTAGCAAATATTGACTCTTTTTAAAAAAAAACAGTGTGATGCAATTTCTCTTGCTGTCTTTCTAACAATGCTGGAGTCTCATTAGTCTATTGTTTTACAAGCCATAAGAAATGCTGGTGTCCCCAATGTGACTGGATTAATCAGGAGCAGGTGATGTGCTATATTAAATAATGAAGAAAATATTCACAGTTGCTAATATATTATTTCCCAAATGTTATTCGATCATCTAGTTAAATAATGGGGGGGGGGATCACAAATAATGTATTCAAGAAAAAATGCCCAAATTTGTTGGATAAATTATTCATAATGAATAATTCAGCCATCCCTGCACTATACAGAAATATTCTTGCTATTCAGCACATACTTATATTATTTCTTTAAAGCTCCTATTCCAGTGGCTCCAGGCAGTTTTCAGCTGCTGAAATGTATTAAAATCAGGAATAAAATCCAGAAGCACAATAAACCTGCCCATGCAGAATCACCTAAACTAATATAATCACATTAGCTATGGAGCCACTGCGAGCACCTCCATATTAATACAGTCTGATAGTTGGTGTATCTGGGAGCCACTCAACCCCCCCACCTTCCCCCCCCACACACACACACACAGATGATTGGTAGAGACCTGTGATAGAAGATCAGGGTTACAATTGGCCCCTGTCACCTAGTTGGGAAGTTCTCAGCTTTCATATTAGTGTGACCTATAATTAAGGTTACATTTCAATTTTTAATGCAATGCCTGTTTTTACAGCTGTAAACCTTCTCAACAATTCTTCTTTTTGAGTTAAATTTTCCATGTCTGGTTCCAACACAAATGAGAATTTTCCTTGGCATACAAGGGGATACACAAAACAGGGGTAGCGCAGAGTGATGAAACAGGAAATTTGTTGGATGCTCAGGTTTGAACATCAGTCATTTATCTGGGTGGGTTTTATTGCAGGGATTCTGGTGTAATTTGAATGGACATCACCTTGTACAGCTAAAGACTTTTGGCCATGCAGCTTCCATGCAGTTTTCTAATTTGTGAAATCAAAAATACAACAGAATACTTCCAATGTTTCCCTAGAGATCCCTGGCTCTGTCCAGCATGACTAATCTCCTTTCTCTCTCCCCTTTGAGAGTTACCCACCCCTTTTGAAAATGCAGAATCTAAATAAACTCAGCTGCACCTCATTAACTCTCATATGTGAGTGCCTCACTGAGCTGCCTCTGAACCCTGGTTGGGAATTAATCCCATAGCCACTGATTAACAGTAGGATGTCCTAGCAACACAATAGGGTGTGACAGGTCTTCTGTAGCTGGTACCCAAAGACCTGTCCATGTACCATTCCTCACAGAGTATGTCAGTGGACTTCTTTCATTAGCTATGTGCCATCTTCTTAAGAAAAGTAGACTCAGAGGTGAAAGTAACTGAGGCCACTTACCGGTACGGGGCGGGGTGGCTTCAGCCCCCGGAAGGGGCGGGGCCTCGGGTGGAAGGGGTGGGGCTGGGGGGGTCAACATCCCCCAGCCAGCACTTCCAGGCCACCTGGCCCACGCCACCCAGGGCTCCCATGTTGATTTAAAGGGCCCGGGGCTCCGGACGTCGCTGCTTTAATGTTGCTGACCCTTCCCCCCAACCCTCCGTTGGTGGCCCTGCCGGTACGGACCCTACCAGCAGGGCCACTGACAGGGGAGGCAAAAGGGGCAGGGACATTAAAGCGCTGCCGCGGCAATGCTTTACTGTGGGCTGGGTATGGGCCGGTGCGGGTTCTTACTGGTACGCTGTACCGGCTCCCTTTCACCCCTGATTGTAGACTGCTTCCCTAGGTGGTATTCTGAAGTCAAGGAGCTTTCGCAGAAACTGCACTGCTGACAACATCCTCTTTTGTACTGAGAGAGCTGCAGCTTGAGTGGCTCCTCAGGCAACATCACCATCAGTAAAACACAAGAGGAGAGGCAGTCTCTGAGATAAAATAAATGGCCTGAGTTTTATGTATTACTTTAACCTATGTATGGCACTCTCAAAATACAAAGTGTAAAATATGATAACATACTTTTTATTTACATCAATAAAGGCAAGTCCCAAAGTTTATAGCTCCTCTAGAAAAATGATAGCACCCTACTGTGAATACAGGAGATCATTTCCAGACACAGAATAGTAATTAACAAATCCCCAAACCTACTTGTCTTTTACACAGGTCTTAAAACTTCAGTGGTAGTTTTATAGTTCTTATAACAATATTTTATCAAGCAAAAAGTCAAGTCATTTGCTTCAGTTTTCAGAAATGTAATCCACAACTGCATAATTCTGCCTGTCAGATTTCCTTTTATGTAAGTTTGTAATTTTATTGTGGTAGCATTCAAAAGGCTGAGACTAAAAAGTTCTATAACATATGGCATATATTTAACATGGCTTGTGAATTAAAAATAACAGCCTGCCATCTGCCTTTGTGAGCAGATTTTATCAAAGTTTAAATGAAAGGCTCAAAGATGTGAATGTTGTCAATTAAAATATGAAATACTCAGGTTCACTACAGGGTAAAAGAGCTCAGACTCACCTTACTTGAACTTGAGTCACTAACAATCTAGCTAGCTAAGCCACCCAGTTTGAGTAGTCACTTTATGCAGGAATAAGTTTTAGCAGCTTAGCCTTCAAGAATGTCCTTTGTTTTCTAACATTTTAAACTGCAGAAGTTAGCCTGTAGCCTCCAAGTCTATGAGATATGAACAGTTTTTTAAAGGAAATCAAATCTATTGCACTTTACACTAGTTATCTAAATGACTTTTAGTAAAATCTTACTAAAACATTGTCTTGGCTAAAAGCTGATGGTATCTATGACTTTGAGTTGTACTAGAACTGTCCATATCAACAATATACTCTTCTAGCTTTCTCTGAACCTATTGAAATCAGCACTTGGGTGAAGAACTGTCTAAATGTGACCCTAAGCAAAACTGAGGTAATGCTGGTAGGAAGAGGAAGAGCTTTGAAGAACTAGCCTTCTCTATAACATCCCTCACTCTTAAGGGCATCTGCCCTCAGATTGTTAAATTTTGTCCACAGTTTTAGGGTAATTTGGGTTCCTTATTGTCACTGAATGCCTAAATAGCTACAGTAGCCAAAAATGCCTACTTGCATCTGCAACTGGTTAGCTATCCTATCTGACAAAGATCTGGTCACAGTGTTCCATGTTTTCATGACCTTCAGATTTGATTATTGCAGCTCTTTTTATATCTACAAATAAAACCACATACCCTCAAAAGCTTCAGCTGATACAACACTGGTTGCCATGAGCCCCTCATCCCAGGGTTCTACGCTCTTTACTGACTGCTCATTGAATATAGTTCAAGGTCTCTGTTCTGATATTGAAATCCCTGCATAGGACTGGGCTAAGCTATCTAGGAAATCACATTTTCCTTCATGACCATGGCCTCCCATGATAGCTTCATTCCATGGGAACAATGAAACTGTTGACCAAAAGGGAAATATTCATCAGTCAGACAGAATTTTCAAGGAGTGGGACCTCCACTATGGAACTCACTATCAGATGAGCTAATGGCCACAGCCCTTACTACATTCTCTGTTATATGCAAAACTTTTTCAATTTAGCCTTTCCTCAATAAATTCTTTACACACACACTAAATTGTTTAAGCTCTTTATTCTATAGGCTGAGAAAGAAGAAACAGAGGAAGGAAACTGTACTGTTATTTCTATTTTTAAATATTTGAGAGAAACTTAGGCATTATGATGATGATATACAGGCATCTGAAAGAGCATAATGTCACCAAATGGTGTTTCCAGAATAACTGGAAAAATAAAACAAGTTATCCTACAGATGAACATTTACACTTTTTAACCAGGTCTTTCATCCCTTCCTCTTACATGATGCCTTTCATGGAAACATCTGGGAGCATTTTATGGAAAGCAGAATTTAAAGTGGTTCCAATCAACAAACAATGTAGATGGACACCACATCTGGATCTGAACTTCGTATCTCACTATTGGAGAGAGCTGAAATTGTCAATGCTGTCAACCGGAAGGACTTGACACCAGTCATGATTGTATAGACCTCTATCATATCCCCCCTTAGTCGTCTCTTTTCCAAGCAGAAAAGTCCCAGTCTTATTAATCTTCCTCATACGGCAGCCGCTCCATTCCCCTTGAGCGGAAACTTGAGCTGTCACACTCAGTTTAAACCAAGATCCAGAGGTGGAGTTTTGATTTGGGTATGCCTCTAGATTGTATACAATTAAACCATTGAAACACATTGCAAAAGAAATGTTACAGAAGGTTAAATAAGTGAGCCCATTGATTTGATCTAGGTTTGTTTAATGGTAACTTTGAATAGACTAGTCTGGGAAGTACTGTTATTATAGCTGAGTGACCAGACATGCCCTAAATGTTATTCTGTGTGAGCGTTGGTTTAGATCTAGAACAAAGGACATGTCTTTGAGAGTACTATGTCCATGCATGTAAGTAAGAATCTTAAGTTGTGTTGCTTCTTCACTGAAAATGAATTAATTCCTCTTTCCTTTAGTCTCATAACTGCGTGATATGTGAAGCAATGGAACTCTGCACCAAATCTAGCAAAACAAGGAAGAACATTAAAGTAATTGTTCTAAAAGAGTAGAGCTATTTTATGCCTATTTAAAATATATCCCCAGAAAGAAAACTAATGAGATTTAAATAAAAGGGAAGATCTTGTAACAAGGGTCTCTGAACACTTTGCTATCAGGATCCCCTTTTTGAAATGTATTGCGATAAATATATTGGACTAAATTCAGCTAAGCCCGCACAGCCAGCTAACCTCATTTTACTAGAAGGGAGATTCTTCCTCTCCCCCAGTTCTGTTTGCTTATTTATCACTCACTTGCAGGTCCCTTGTATAAGCTGATGTGTTGCATTTTGCTAGTTAGATAAATATGATGATAGGCAAACAGTATGAGGGAAGTGGAGTTGTGTGTGTTTGGGTTACTAATGTAGTGAAGCCCACTCCTTATTGTAAGTGTTACATTAGAGACTTGAGTGCTAGTGCTCAAAGAGGAATTGTGGGCAGAAGAGCAGTTTTGTGGTTAAAGCACAAGACTGAGAATCAGGAGACCTGGGTTCTATTCCTGATCTACCACTGACTTCCAATATGCCTGTGAGCAGGTCTCTTATGCTGATACTGTTCCAACTGAGGTTTCATTATTGATTTCAATGGGAGCAGAAAGAGGCTTTTGGTGTCTTTGGTGTCTTTGCACCTTAGTTGCCTAATCTGGGAAATGAGACAGTAAATTTTACCTGCCTCACTAGAATGTTGTGTCATTATATTCATTAATGTCTTTAAAGTCTTTTGAGATTGACAGCACCACAACATCTCTATGTGTTGTTTGTGGTAAAGGCATCAAGGGCCAAATTTTCAAAGAGCAGAGACCAACCTGGGCCTCCAAAAAATGCAGGCTTGGTCTTGTCCAATTTTAGCACAAGAGCTAGACGTCTCTTTGGGTTGCACCTTTGCAGCTACTTTTTAAACTGATCCCAGTGGATTTGTCAGCCCTTCCAATTAGACTGGTCACTAATCTTTCAGCTAGAGCAATAGCAACAATCTGTGCATGATCTTTTTTTTTTTTTTCATAACAGGAAGGAGAAAGTTACAGCATCACATGGTAATAGCTTTGCAGAGCAATGCAACCCTTCATTATAGTAACCATTCATGATGATACTGAGGAAATTAGAACTGAGTTTTCCAAAAGAGACTAAGGTAGTTAGGCACCCCAATCCCACTAAAACTCCCTTATTTATTGTTGTTTGTTTGTATTTAAGTAAGAGTAAAAAAAAATCTATACAAAACCTCTAGGAGCCCTGACAATTAATTTTACAATAACAAAATACGTACAGCAGCATCTAAGAAAAACAAATATTTACACAGGAACAAATTAACGCAGCTCAGCCAGCCAGGCAATCAGCTACAAAAAGAGCTCCTTTCCATCCGAATTGTCTCTGAGAACATACTCTCAGGCTTTTCCAAAACCTCTATCCAATGGCTCTTGCAGTGTGCCTGGCAGGTCACCAATTAGGCTATTCCAGACTAAAAGGGAGAGTATGTTTCAAAGTCCTGGGGCCCTTATAGAAAACACTGTTGGCAGCCCCCTCTCTCTTATAAGAGGGGGATCTAGTGCAAGTGCTTTTGCTGACCTCTGTTCTTCCACTATGTCATGGGAGAGAGGTGGTCTCCCAGGTAGGTAGATACTCAGGATCATTTGAAAATCCCAGGCTAGAATATTTACTAGGCAAACAGTCTAACAAACCAGAAAAATATATCAAAGAGTTGCACAAAATTAAGCTCTGTATCACCAGTTAAAATAAATGGAGGTCAGATTATATAACTGAACAATGTTTTGGCAAGGAAAAATAAAGGGCTCAGTGGAAGAGGAAGTAGAAGATAGCTTTTGTTTTTTTCAATATGTTACTAACCAGAGAAAATAGAAATAAATGTTTCATAATCAGCTGGTCAATCTTCTGTTAGGGAGAAATATCAATTGTCCCAAGTTCTAAAAGTAGCAAGAATATCCACATTCTGATTATACACATAATCAGAGATTTGCTGTCTCCTTCCCATCACTGATCTACATATTTTAGTTCTTCTTTACAGCAATGCTCAGAGCTGGTTGGAAAATAGAATTTTTGTTCTGTGGAAAATGCTAACATTTCAAAATTTGTTCCAAATCAGAATGAAAAGACAAAATATTGCAATTTCCTGCAGAACAAAAATTAATACCCTCCATCGTGTTCCAAAACCATATTTGGAACCATTTAAATATTTCATTTCAATAATGTTAAATCATTTTTGAGAATGTGGAAACATTATTATATAATATAAAATATATTAACTATATATATCACGTTAAGGTTAACATTTAAATATAAAAGTCAAATGAATCAAAATGATGGAGTGAAAATGTTTCATTTTTGCTTTATCAGAATGAAATTGTTTATTATCTAAATGAAACTTTTTGATGTTATTGAGAGAAAACAAGAAAGTCAAAACATTTATTTCAGCTTTTTTCCATCCAAAATGTTGTTGAAATCAACATGCTCCCACAATGATTTGATTTTTGAGGAAACTGCATTTTTTGATAGGAAAACTGTTCCAGCCAAAACAATTCAACCAGTTCTTGTAATTTTCTTAGAGTAAGGCAAAAAAACCTCACAATACAGCGGTTAGGATCATGAATATATCCAAATCATAAACTTCAGAATTTGAAAGATCCTGGATTCAGAAATCATACATTTATAGCAGATTCATAGAAGATTAGGGTTGGAAGAGACCTCAGGAGATCATCTAGTCCAATGCCCTGCTCAAAGCAGGACCAATCACAACTAAATCATCTCAGCCAGGGCTTTATCAAGCTGGGCCTTAAAAACCTCTAAGGATGGAGATTCCACCATCTCCCTAGGTAACCCATTCCAGTGCTTCACCACCCTTCTAGTGAAATAGTTTTTCCTAATATCCAACCTAGACCTCCCCCACTGCAACTTTAGACCATAGCTTCTTGTTCTGTCATCTGCCACCACTGAGAACAGCCGAGCTCCATCCTCTTCAGAACCCCACTTCAGGTAGTTGAAGGCTGCTATCAAATCTCCCCCTCACTGTTCTCTTCTGCAGACTAAGATTTTATGTAAGACATTTGATTTACCAAACCTGAATCTATCTATTGCTAACAGTGCTGGCCTGGCTCCTTTTCTTTATTCATCATTCTTGGGAAGATGACAGCAAAACTTTTCTTTCCCTTCATCTCACTTATGTAAAGGAAGAAAAAGGATCTAATAAGTCTTCTCTCCCCCTCCTGAAATATGAAATATTTCATTTCAATAATGTTAAATCATTTTGAGAATGTGGAAACATTATTATATAATATAAAATATATTAACTATATATATATATATATATGAAGTGATCAGGGAGAAAGTAGAGATACATTTTTTCAAAATAACTAACTATGGGTGATCAGCATCTCTGAAAAGTGGGCCCTACATCTCTTCTATCACTCTGACTTCACGGTTGGAGCCAACAAGAAAGCCGGGCAGCAAAAACACCACCAAATTTTATAGCAAAGTGGGGAGTACAGGAATCAGAGCTCCTCCATCTCTGCCTGGTTTGAAGCACATTTAGCATAGTGCCAATCTATTCTATCGTTCAGTGGCTTACACTGCTCAGGACCTTTTGCAATGTAAGACATGCAGTGCCTCAGGCTGACTTCTGTAACACACACACAGCATATATAAGGATGGGAGGATTTGATAGCTGGGTGAGTCATTAAGTGGGTATGGGAGGAGTTCTGCAAATTAGGGAAGTAGAGAGTCAGCACTCTAATCATTTCTGAAGGCCCCTAGTCTGAAATCTAGTTCCTTATTAGATACAAAGAACATGGATTGAAGGGTTTCATCAGTTAGAAAATGGATATGTGGGGGAGAGACTTTGGAAAGTGGAAGAATGTTTAGGCCCTCATAATTCATCCTTTAAGATGTGCAGAGGTCCTAATACATCACTGCATAGGGTACATGCTGCCTGGGGTCCTTAACAAAGCAAGGTCCCTAAAAGTATAGATCTCTGTGCAGCAGCACATTTGCCACATGCCTAGATCCAGCTTTGCCAAACAATTGATAATCCAGCCTTCAAACAAAGGAAACAGCGAGGCCAGAAACACACAGCTTTAGAACAATGGCAGAAAACAGGTGCCAGTAATCAAGTAACAATAATAAAACTTCTGGAGCTCAAACCGTAAGACAAATGGCATGAAAATGAAGGGGAAAAATTATCCTGATTGGACAAATCTAGACTAAAAAACAAAGATACTGAATGATGGCACAATGCTCATAGAATAGAGCAGAGGAAGTCAGGCTATCTTCCTCCTGTTGGTTTGATGTGGTGTTCGCTGTAGGCATTGACTGATTTTCATATCTATAGGCTTATTGTATTTCCTGTGAAAATGGAAGGTAAAAGATGATTGTTTATTTTCAGTCTTGTTGCTAAAGAGACTTCTCAAGAAGACTTTTCTTCTGACAGCCTGCAGTCATTCTGAAATGAGTAGCTTGTGATTAAGAGGTCAGCTGTTACCAGCAGCAGCAGATGTTGTTGGTGTTTGTGCATAAAGTGCATGCAGTCTGGAAAACAAAGTTTCCATTAAAAGAAATATCTAACTATATTCCTTGGAGGATTATACTGCCATTTAATTTTTACCCTGGCTTGTTGCCACCTTCTTCTGGGTTTCTAAAAAGACATGCCATCAAAATTGTTTCTCCTGGCAGCAGACAAAATTGTTTAATTTGCTACGAATTCTCCAATTTTGAGGGGAGACTGGATCCTGGTTTTTTAAAAGTCCATTTTGTCAAGATTATTAGGCCCTTTTTGTGGATTGTCAGTGTATCATGCATTGAATTAATAAAGATATAAACCAAGAGTTTTGAAGAAGTTTAGGAAGAGTAAAATGTTTCCGTTTAGAGCACACATTCCACAAAACCACAGAAGTAGCTTAAGTCTAACTGTAAATACTGTTGCTTCATGTGTCACTAGAGGCTTGATTCAATGGGAGAACTGGATATAAATCTTTCCATTGATTTCAATGGGATTTGGATGAGACCCTGATTGAATGTATATCTAACCACCTGTTTGATTATTTACTCTCCTGGCCTCCTAGTCATGCTCCTTCACCTCAGTATGGCATTGAGTACATCCTTGAGCTCCTGTCACACAATAAGATTATCCCAAGATAGCTGGAAAAAAATAGCAGTTAATGTGGCGTGAGGGGAAAATGGGATATTCTCATTAAGGACTCAACATTTTGTCCTTAGATTGTCTCCATATTTCAGTGATGCTCCAAGACAGTTTAAGCGCCATATTGGACACCAAGACATTTTTCAGGCCCTTTTTCTTACATCCTGAGGATATGATTAACTCCTATTGAATCCAGTGGAAATTACTTTAGTCAGGTGAAATTCAAAATAAAGTTTAAGAAGAAGCTTAAAGGCTGCTGTCAAGGTTCCTTCCCCACTCTGAACTCTAGGGTACAGATGTGGGGACCTGCATGAAAACCCCTCTAAGCTTATTTTTACCAGCTTAGATTAAAACTTCCCCAAGGTACAAACTATTTTACCTTTTGTCCCTGGACCTTATTGCTCCCACCACCAAGCGTCTAACAAAATATAACCGGGAAAGAGCCCACTTGGAAACGTCTTTCCCCCCAAGCCTTACACCCCCTTTCCTGGAGAAGGCTTGATAAATATCCTCACCAATTTGCATAGGTGAACACAGACTCAAACCCTTGGATCTTAAGAACAAGGAAAAAGCAATCAGGTTCTTAAAAGAAGAATTTTAATTGAAGAAAAAGTAAAAGAATCAGCTCTGTAAAATCAGGATGGTAAATACCTTACAGGGTAATCAGATTCAAAACATAGAGAGTCCCTCTAGGCAAAACCTTAAGTTACAAAAAGACACAGAAACAGGAATATACATTCCATTCAGCACAACTTATTTTATCAGCCATTTAAACAAAACAGAAACTAACGCATATCTAACTAGATTGCTTATTAACACTTTACAGGAGTTCTGACCTACATTCCTGCTCTTGTCCTGGTAAAAGAAAAAACACACAGACAGAGAGAACCCTTTGCCCCCCCCCTTCCCCAGCTTTTAAAGTATTTTGTCTCCTCATTGGTCATTTTGGTCAGGTGCCAGCGAGGTTATCTTTAGCTTCTTAACCCTTTACAGGTGAAAGGGTTTTTTCCTCTGGCCAGGAGGGATTTAAAGGTGGTTAGCCTTCCCTTTATATTTATGACAGCTGCATAGGTCTTGTACAGTCCTGCTGCACCAGGGTAACTTTCACCCATGCTGGGAGTGGGGAAAGAGGAATAGACTCCTAAAATCTAGTGAGGAGTATTGACCCTTGGATTCCAACTTTTTCTCTTTTATCATTCATATTTTAAACCCTAAATTCTTTTGAAGTGATTTTTTTCAAAAAATAAACCAGTGTTTATATAGGACCTACACAAACCTTTGCAACAGAACAAGCTAGCCTGTCAGGCAGCAGATGCATAAGAAGTTAATTGGCAATCACTTTTCCTAAAAATGAACTAACATTATTGAAGATGCCAGGGAACAAAGTAGTAGCCAAAATCAAACCACATTGGGGAACTAAAGCCAGAGTTCTAATCTCAACTCCTGCCACTGGCTTGCTGTGTGGGCTTGGTCTCCACCTATCTTCCTTAATTAATATCACGATGTGGATAATGTAGATAATTTTACCCACCTCACAGTGGTGTTTCAAGGAATAAATTATTAATATTATTCAGTGTGGTTGTTACTACATAGTCCTGTTGACAATGGGGGGGGAAACAAATAAAAATATGACATTTTTAATGGGAAAATAAGAGGATGTGCATATAATTTTATTATTTTGAAGCTACAAAGTATTATACACACTGGCAAGCATGGCAACAACGTAACCCTATATAATAAAAACTATGCAGCAGTATCCCTTTAAAATTCAGCCTGAAACACAGTGCTCCTACCATTTCATCTGTCCTAATGAAACCTGATCAATATAAAGTTTTTACACACAAATATGTCCTGGGGTTTGCTAGTGTGACTCAACTGTACAATAACGCCATACACTGTGATTGGTATCTGACTTCAAGTGCCAAAAAAATGCATTACTGACAGGATAGTCAAATGTAGCAGATTTTAGTCAAGTCTCGATGAGAGGTTGAATTGTTACATAACACAGAAGCAATACCAGTGGTTGGTGGAAGAATAAGATTCATACAGGGCCTTTGAATTTGTTGTCTTGGTGCTAGAGAGCTCTTGTGACGAGGAGGCATAGATTATGCTCTGCTTATATCTGACTCAACTGGGGGCAATGAGAGGAAGTGGGTCTTTTTACTGTAAAATAGTAAAATTCTGATCCTTACCAAACAAAAATTGCAATCAAACCTCCTTTGAACCTTTAGCCATGCTATTAACAAACACCTGGGGGGGGGGGGGGGGAATCTGGCATGGTGGCATTGTGACAACAGCACTCTTCAGGAGAGGTGTGTGGAGACTCTGGCTTGAGGGCAGTTACTTTTGTACTCTCATTCACCAGTTTGATGCTGGAAGCTAAGCATAAATGGAATGACATACTTGATATGTAGAGAGGTTAAGCTAGCTCTTTACACACCTTGCTGCCTAGGCTTTGACTTAAAAAGGAAGCTGTTTGCTCTGACCTCTGTGACTGCAGCCACTGGAACAGAAAGGCTGTAAGGGGACGAAGGCTCAAAATGGCATGTCAGTGAAAACCCTCTTCTCTTTGAATACCAATAAAAACTGCTAAAGTGAAATTTACACAGAGCCTGCAGGAATCCTGAATAAACAGTGTTTATGCAGATGAAGTATGCATGGATTTAAAGAGACACAATACCCCCAGCACACGGACAGGATATAAGGCAAACTACATACTAATTCCATGGCTACTATTCCAGCCCTTGTTACTAAAGGCTTAGGACAAGGAAGTGAAGAAGTATACAGTATCCAGTGGAAACTCAAATTTAGGTAGCAAATTGTAATTGTGCATTAGAATTTGGCCTGGACACTTAAATTAACAGCCCCAGACTACAAAAAGTGTAAGTTGTCAAGATCTTCATTTTACTCCTCATCCAAACAGTATCAGGCCAGATCTTGGTCTGTTACATTGGTGTAAAGTTTAGTATCTCCACTGAAGTCAATGGAATTATTGTGGATTTTTGTCAGTGTTTAGGAGAGCAATATTTGGCCTACAACTCCAGCAACACACTGTTCCCAAAACCATAGTGGGATATAATAGGGTGTATGGGCCCTTTAAGGATAGGCATCTGTTCCTGCATTATGCTAACTTGGGCATAAATTTAAGGCCTGCTATATAAACCTTCTCTATCATGATGGAGAAAGACGTTGAGAAGAGTGGTAGCTGCTGATTATGGGTCTCTCTGGGACAGACCTGTTAGGGACAGCAGAACTAAAGGACTGAAGAGGAAGAAACCTTGGACAGGGAAAATCATTTATGTATGTGGGTTCAGGTTTTGTTTGGATACTTTCCACTGTGGTGGAGGAAGTCACCCTGGTCACTAAAGCAGTGTCTGCTGCAAACCCACTGCAAGTATAAGCTTTCTTCCAGGGTCTCAGGTTGGGGAGAAAGGAAGTTCCCTGACTCCTTTAACTGATTCTATACTACAATTGGGTTGGGAAGCGGGTTGAAACCCATTTGGGAGAGCCTGTGATCAAGTAACCAAAGACCCAGCTGATTTTGGATCTGTTTTGTTTATGGCTTATGTATCAGACTCCAGATGGGAAAATGAGGCAGAGACTGGATTTAATGCTGGAGTCACCCTGCGATCAGAGCATTAATTTAGTACTGACTCAGAGGCAAGAGCAACACCAATTGAATTACAAACCCAATTTCCTGCATCAGCCGTTTTCTTTACTTGATAGTTTCCCATTCAAATACTGACCAGCTCTGACCTCACTGGTCTTGTGAGATCTGAGAAGTTCAGTGCCCAAGATGATACTGATGCAATAGTAAGCAAGATAAATTTTTCATAGCTTTGAGGAGGCTCCAGTTACAGCTGAAAAACTTCTGGGTTTTTTCTCTCTAAAAAAAGAAATAAATAGGTGCAAGCACCAATGCAGCGGTGCATTTGCAGAGTTAAAGCAGAGGGTTGCTGCAGAATTGCCACTGGTTTTAGTGGGAATCACACAGCTACATCCCTCCCCACTGGTTTGACAAGTTAGGAAACTTAGGACCAGATTTTAATAGTGTTTAGATCAGGGTAAATCCAGGGTAAGTCCACTGAAGATAGTGACCAGAATTTTCCTGGTTTTCCTGTTTTCATTGCTCCCCCATCATATGTATAAATCAGGTTATTGTAATGCAGACACACAGTTCCTTTCAACTTCCTCATACTACAGTATAAGATGTTCCCCACATTTAGAACCTGATTGCCCCCTCCTGCAGGAAATCAGCCATAGGATTTAAAGAGCTTGACGTGTATCTCCTGCCATTTCTTTGGAACCCTTCTGACCAGTGGCATTGGCATTTGAAGTGCAAACTCCAGGTGCAGGCCTGAAATCTTCATGGATTCATGGGAGGGCAGGGCCTCTTGTCTGGAATCTCCAAGCTGCTGTCCCTGGCAGAGCAGTTCCAATGGATAGTTATTTATATTTTTGCAAGTTACATCACACAACAAAGGTGGATCAGAGATTATTTTAAGCAGGGATGGCTGAAGTTTAGAAAGTTCTGAGATTTGATTTGGATATTTACTGAACACTTAGGGTCTGCAAATCCTGCACACATGCTTTCTTGGTGCATTTTAGCACTTCTGCTTTTTGGTCCATCTGGAACCCAGAAGTGCAGTAAGACATAAATGAAAAGCAATGAAAGAAAGAAACTGTTGGACACATTTTTGGGGGAATGTCAGATTAGCCTCAAGTTTTAGACAAAGGTACAGATATTTATTCCATCAAAACCTATTCACCTATCCCTTATCCTAAAAACTCTGGATTTGATATGTATCTAAAACAATAGACAACAGAAGCCTTGCCTCTTGTTTAACTGCAGATGGCCCTGAACCAAAACTCTGTATCTCAAAACCTGAACTTTGTGACACAGGTTGATCTCCTTCTTTCTAAATATTTGTACATGAAAAAAGTGAAAAGATTGCAGTGAACACCTACAGCTCCTTTGAGATCTAATCCAACTCTTATTAAAGTCAATGAGAAGTCTACCACTGACTGCAGCTGGAGATGAATCAGGCACTTGTTGCATCTAATGTGGGCCAACTCTGTTCCCTTTGAAGTAAATGGCAAATCTTCCATTGACTTAAAGAGAGCAGAATCAGGCCTTAGGCTTTTATCCTGAAGCACATCTTAAAAAAACATTGATATCATTATAGAAAGCACAAGTGTCAATCTGTGAACTGGTAATGACTAGCACTTTCCCCCATCTATTCTCCAAAATATTTTCCTCTATTCTTTCAAGGTGAAAGGGCTCCTTTAGACCCTTCTGTACTTCTTTTGAATTGAAACTATGAGAAGTAATTGTTCTGCAAAAATTGGCCATGTCACATGTAGTCTAGTTTTGTAACATTCCCCAGAGCACTCTGCTTCTCCACTGGGTTTTTGCAGACACCTTGACAATATCAGTGCTGATAGTATTCAGGGCCCAGAGCAATTTTTGGATGTTGTCACAATAAATTCACCTATCATAAAGAATAATGATACCCTTGTAGTAATAAAGTATTTTCATATTTTTGTATGTATTTGAGTTCCTGCATACTGTGACAGACCTTTGGCTGAAAATTCAACCATTTCTCTAACATATGCTGCTGTCTTTATTTGATCTGGAGTTTGGGAGCCTTTGCTTCGGCAGAATTTTCCATTTCATGACCCCTTTTTTAATTTTTCATATATCTGTGACATCCCCTTACCCGTTCTTACATTTTTCTGTCACAGTAAGTTTCATTGCATTCGGCCAAATTCAGCAAAGCTGGTGCAGGGAAGAGCAAAAGTCCACTCCCACCGAGCCAGCTAAGACCTTTGCACCAGAGGGGGATTCAGTCCCTGCTGAGGGCCTAAAGTTCTTGACTCCCGCCCCCTCCCCCCTATCTCTTCCCTTGTTTTTAGTAGTTATTTCTGTGGATGTCTGCAATATTGACGTGGCTGGTACATTCTGTTACTAACAAGGGGCCACAGAGATTGTGATTTTAAGCATACCAGGGTCCTACTCATTTTTCAAGGGAGGCAGCCAGGAGTTAGATCTCTTTGTGGGAGCCACATTTCCTTGTTTGCCATTTAATTCAACAAAGCAGAGCTGGACAACAGTTTTTCTACTGCTGCTAGCACAATAGAGCTTCATCAGTACTAGTGCAATGGGGAGAGATTTCCCCAGTGTTGAAGCCATGACAATACAGGGGAAGTAGAAAATGTTTCTTGAGAAAAGTGCATACATATGCATAAGGGTAACAAACTTCAGACCAACAGCCAAAAGAGAGGAAAGATCCCCTTAGAATTTTCTTTAACGCCACTCCTCCCAGCCCATGTCCACCTTCCTCTACAGTAATCTATCTACCAAAGTTATGATAAGGTGGTCCAAACCTATGGTCAAAAGAGGTGAACACCTAGAATTGATTTGTGTCTTTTGTGTAGTAGCCAGAGATGGTGTGTGGGTGTGCGTGTTAGCTGGGGGGGGGGAGGGGGCAGGTTGGGTTGGGTTGGGTTGGGTTGTGTATCTTCTGGACCACTTTGGGAGATATGGATTTGGTATAAGAAAGACTCTGTCTCTGAATTAGCTAGTTATTTCTCTCATCTCTTCTGGGCCAGCCAAAGTCTACAGTGCATACATGTACACCTTCACAAAAGTTATGGATGTAGTAGATTTCTTGATCAACTGAGTGATTACTGCTCTACAGTAAGATTGTGCATTTGATTTGTTCATATGTAATTAACTGTCTAGTTCTCTCATTAAGAAATGTATTGTTTAATACTGAACTTTCCAGAAGATGAAATGCTGCATAACTGTTACTGATATTTACCTCCTGGCTAACTAAAAACTATAGTGAAATGGAAAGTTGAAGATTAAAAACTATAGTACCTGCAAAGTTGAAGATTAAAATAATAAAAATAAGTTTATTTCATGTGTGTATATAGAGAGGTTGTACACTTTTCACGTTAAGTGCTGAGCACACTTCAACACTATAAAATAAAAAATGACAAACAATGAGAATATAAACTCACCATTGCCACCACCAGGCAATTCTGCTGTTGCACAGACAACTAAAAGACAACAATACTGGGCATATGACTGTTGCCCTGCACCTTATGTAGTCACTCGCACTCATGCAAAGTAGCTGTAAAATGTTCCCAGATCAGAATGGCAGTGTTTTACACCAACTTGGCATGAATTCAGCAGTAGTACAAATGACAATGATTAAGTGTGCCAGGCAAACTATATCATATGTACTATAGAAACATACCTTCCAAATGACCTAAGAAAACAAACAGTGTGCCATCAATAAAGGAAAGGAGTATCTTTGGAAAGAAGGGAGAGATGTTATGGAGGGGTGGGGAAGGAAGTATCAGCTCCCCCAACAGAAGCTTTGTCACCAACAGGCTGAAGTTGCAGTGGTATGTTCCCTAAAAAGTCCTACTTATCAGGACAAGCATCAGTGAGAGTGCTTTGAAAACAGCCTAATTAACAACTGAGTAAAATAAATACTTTACTGAGATTTTTGCTTACTATTGTTAACTCCATCAAATAGATGACCTGAAACCCTGATGGGATATAATAATGTCCAAAAAGCAGAGATGAAAACTACCACATCTATTAACAAATGAGTAGTAATTAACAAAATAGCAGTATTACTCTTCATGGTAACTTTAAAGGAATATCTTAATAGAATATAAATGACCAACCCTTTGTTCTGTTTTCCATATCACACATAGATTGCATCTTTCATTTTAAATAGATCAGACTGGTAGGAGTCATAATGATAACATTCCTGCTGAATTCTATAGTAAATATTTTCTTGTACTTATTGTGGCATAGGGTGCCTGGGGTAGCCCTCAACGGAAATGCCAAGTTCAGGGCAGGCTGCAAATAAGAGAGCAGATACTCCCAAGACTGGTAGGTATCACACAAGTTAAACTTCCCAACCAGTCACAAACAGTGCTTCTAATCCTCCACACAGGTTATCGAGAAGCTAAAAAAGAAATCACACAGCCCCCTTTATTGCATTCCAGTTCTCTGGCAACAATCAGCACCTAGCATAACAGTGAAAGTTGTTTTAAAAACTCTGCTCACTATATAAAATGTTCTTCTGACCCCCAAAGGAAAGGGTACTTGTAGCACCTTAGAGACTAACAAATTTATTAGAGCATAAGCTTTCGTGAGCTACAGTTCAGACTAACACAGCTGCTGCTCTGACCCCAATGGGTCAACCATGCTACCAGGTCAATATTAGTTTGGATCTTACCCAAAGTACCATGCTGCCAGCCAATCCTTTCGTGTCTAAAACTAAAGGTTTATTATAAAGAAAAAAAAAGAGAGAACAAGAAGAGAGTTGTTAAATGGTAAAGCAGTCACATACATACAAAGACTCAAAGTCCATGTATCAGGTTCTTAGCAGTATTGGTGAGTTTGCTAGCTTGAAAGTCCCTCTGGATGCATCAATAGCTTGTATGAGTCATTCAGTACTTTGTTCACAGCTTCAGTTTGTAGAAAAGTCACTCCAGAGGCAAGAAGCAGGATTGAAGACAAGAAGCAGTATTGAAGACAAAATGGAGAAGTTGCAGCTGCCTTTTATATTCTTTTGCCATGTGGCTTCTACTTCCTGTGTCCCAAACACAAGCTGCACCATGCATGGCATGGAACAACCTTAGAGTTCTGTCCACCACATGCCCCTACATGTCTTGCTGACTAATACGGTGTAATCCCTGGTCTTTTATTGTGTTCGTTGCACCACTGATAGCCCTTGATGGGCCATCAAACAGGCTAGGCAGTGCCGATGCCAATCTGTCTGGGAATGTCACCCAGAAACACAGCACAAGTTTGGAAATACAGCTATACCATACGTATCTATAACTCAAAATATACAGGTGATACAAACATATAAACAAGATGATCATATTTGGCAAATTATAACATTTTTGCAGATACCTTACACGGCAGGTCAGACTCAACAATATCATAAATATCTCCCATACAGTGTCACGCTTATTTCCAATGCAACCTGGTTTCCCCACCTCCCCTTTTCATTCTGCAAGGTTTTGAGTAAATATTTGCCCATTAATCAGCTGTTTGGGGGTAGCTATCAGCATAGTATATTACTGAGCCTTTTATAAACTTCTGGGATTTATTGTGATTGTGGAAAACTATACTCTGATCTCAACTGAATTTTGGTACTTAAACATACTGGTTGTTTTCTCGACCTTAGATTGTATACACACAAAGGGAAATGCTTTTCTTAAGTTGAATTTAGCAAAGAAGCGTAAATGCATGGCCCAGTATATGGGCATGGTTTGGAAACCCAGCTAATTGGGCACTGATTTCAAACAGAGGCAAAGGGCTTCCTCCACTTGTAAGAATAAAAGAGCACCAGTGAAAGATGCATATGGTGCTCTAATAAGGTGGCAAACGTATATACATGCAACTGCCTCTACTGAATGGAATTAGAATTTCTCAGCCTTGCACCATAGGCTCATACTGCTAATAGATAGAGAAGCTCCTTCTTTAGGTCAAGGGGAAAGGGTCTGGGCCTTGGGACCAGCGGAATCTAAATTCTCTACTCACTGTCCCCATGAAGTTTGGAGTAGTCATGGGTGTGGCCTAATAATAACAATGAGGGTGTATCTTGTCATAGATTGGTCAGTAAGTATTAAGCAAAAAGCAGCCATCACCATTAGTATTCAGAACTCTAGAAAAAGTGAGCCTGTAATATTTTTCCTCTCATTGTTGCATTAGTAGATGATGGATGGATGGGTGGGTGGTTTCTACCATTTGTCATCACAAATATTTGTGATTTGTTGACTCTTGAGCAAACGGGGAAATAGGTTTCAAGGCCCACTAAAAAAAAATAATTTTTAAACAAAGTGAGGGGATGGAGAGAAAGAAGAAAACTGTGTCAGAAACAAAGATGGAAGTGTAAGTGTAGATGAACAGCATCTCACTCATGCCCCCAGCAATTTCTTTCTCTTTGTTCAAAAATGAAAAGCATAACAGGTAAATGTTTGCTTGGGAACAAAGTATTAGCCCAACATTTTCAAATGGGGGTGTCTAAAATTTGCTTCCTAAACCCACATTAAGGCCCCTAATTTAAAGTGTTCTTGGACATGCTGAGGCCTGCAGCTCTTATAGACATCACTTTTCGATGAATACCTTTCCTGAGAGAATCTCAAAGCAGTTTACAAAGCTGAATTAACATGAATTATAATATTCCTATGGATAAAAAGAAGATCCAGAGTTACAATAATAAACACATAAAAATAGACCAGGGTTTTGGATTGGACAACCTCTAAGCCAACCACTAACTATTGAGGATAAGGAGAAAGTTTCCCTGATGTCATTATTGTCAATTGCAAGATTTCTAGCACCTTCCTCTGAAGCAGCTGATACTGGCCGCTGTCAGAGACAGGCTGCTGGACTACATTGATTCATTTTGATCCTGTCTGGTAACCCTATGTTCTAATGCAGTGGCTCTCGGCCGTCCCAGACTACTCTACCCCTTTCAGGAGTCTGATTTGTCTTGCCTACCCCAAGGTTCACCTCACTTAAAAACTCGTGCTTTGGCTTCAGCCACATGTGGCGGGCCTTGGGCTTGGACTTTCTGCCCTGGGCCCCAGCTAGTCTAACACTGGCCCTGACAAACCCTTTCAAGTGAACTCGCTCACAGTTTGAGAACTACTCATATCGTCTGTAGAGCAGAATAAATAAGTCATGGTCTGTATGAAATTTAAGGTTCTACTGACTTGGCTAGTGCTTTTCATGTAGCCTGGTGTAAAACCAGGCAAATATCAAGATGAGTTGATGTACCCCCTGGAAGACCTCTGCGTACCCCTTGGTGTACACATACTCCTGGTTGAGAACCACTGTTCTAATATATCTAATAGTTTTCAATTTTCATCAGTTCCTTTCTCCTTTTGCGGGTCCATAGGTTGAGCTCTTGAAGCATCACTAGCATTTGGCTTTGGATTTGGATTTCACTATCTCTTCCTTTTGAATATTTGGGAAACCCTCTCCAATACCTAGGAACTGCTTGATGCATTTTGTATATGGTTATAATTCAGGAAAGATGGGGTTAATTCTACAAATGTGACAATACCACCACAATATCAGAGACCAGGTGAGTGAGTGACATCTTTTATTGGACCAACTTCTGTTGGTGAGAGAGGAATGTTTTCAAGCTTACCCAGAGCTCTGCTTCAGAAGTTGGTCCAAAAAAAGATATTACCTTATTGATTATCCTGAGACCAAGAGAGCTAAAACAACACTGCATAATCCCACCATTGTCGGCAGAGATTCCCTTGGGCTGGCTTCGGGTGAGACTTCTGTACCCTCTGTCAGGGCAAACAGTTATCATTCTCTTGTAGAGTCCAACTATTATACTCCTTCCCATTTTTATGGAAAATTAGATCTTTACCTTCAGTGACAGCCACTGAATTCTTAAATTATTGCCTCTTGCATTTCTATCTCTGTCTAAGTTTTCGTGTCTGGGTCATGTATCTCATGTCATTTTGCCACTGCTTTTAGGAAACAATTTAAATCCCTGGTATTTTTTTAATACTGCATTTTTTTTTTAACTTGCCCCTGCTGTTGGTCTGGTTTTCTAACGGTGTCAAATGTTTTGCACTAGTTCCCACATCAGATTCGAGAGAGGATACTGTTGATTGCAAAATTTCCGTGCGGGTCTTATTCTCACCTTACTGCACCTTTGTAGATCAAGAGTAACTCCACTGAATCCAATGGAGTCACACAAGAGGCATTGTACATGTGTTCAGTCAGCGTGATGGATTTAAAAAGTGCTCATATCAGGCTATATTGTGTTTGCTGAGATTTTCAGGAATTCCTGCACAAAAAATGTTTGTAACTTTCTTTGTTTTGCCCTCTCCCTCAGTACTTTAGGGTTTTCTGAGTTAAGTCTGTTTCACCAGAGGACATGGCAACAGTAGCTTTAAGACACAAAGGGCAGGTGTCAGTAGTGGCCCCAAAGAGCTGATTTGGAGTATTGATGCTGTCTATGATACTTGTGAAAGATCATGAGAGGCAATGATGTCATGGTAGATGAAGGGGCATGGTCAATTCTGGGGAAAATGTAAACTATTGAAATTGTTTTGTTCCTTGTGTCTGAAGACAAACAGTAAAACCAACAGCACGACAATACAAAACGATGAATTAATATATAAATAACAAAGAACTTCTGTGTTATAATGCCCAATTTGTTTTCACTTACTTTGGTTTTACACTGGCATAACTTCAATGAGGAAGTGACTCCTGATTCTCACTTGTGTAAGTGAGAAAGCAGTGAGGCTATAGTACTGGTGGCAACCCTATTTCAGGCCCGTTGCATACACACACTTTTTCTACTGCACTCTGCTATTAATTGTTATGTCTTAGCATATTCCAAAACCAAAAAGAGAACTTCATTCAAAAAATCAGAAGTTTTTCTAAGTGATAGCAAAGGGTTAAACCTTAAAATTAGGTCTATTGATCTTCACAGAACACTACGAAGGTTATCTCGTTTCTCTGGTTTTTCGATGTAATTTGAAGGCTGGGATGTGTATGCCGGGCTGATATTTGTGGCTGGGCTGGAGTTTATTTATTCTTAATTTTGGGAAGACTGCTTGGTTTACTTAACTTTGTACTTCCACAATTGTATATTTAATGTATGGCAAGTTGTGTAGGTTCCTAGATAGACATTTATTTATGTAAATATGTAAGAGCCATATCCTCAGCTAGTGTCAACCAGCTTGCTCCATTGAAGTTAGTGGAGCTACATAAATTTATACAAGCAGAAGATCTGACCCTAAATAAATAAAGATGAAAAAACAATGGACTTACCTATTATATCATTCACAAAATCCAAACACTTAGGAGCAAGGAAATGAATAGTTAAGGACACTATAAATTGCATACTGCCAACATAATAATAATAAACTCATTATTCTTCTCAAGTACAGAGAAATGCATAATTCATCCCAATACTACAGCTGTTCACTCTGACCCATAGCTTGTTGTTTTTTAATGTATCATTTCGGTTATCTTGATTTTTGAATATAACTAGTCTCTTTTAATGGATGCTTTTAGGTGGGAATTATATCATGTAATATCTTTATCTACTGACAGAACTTTTTTGGTAATTTACTTATTGTTGCTGTTTTCTGAGAATAATGTATCTGTAATTTTAATATGAAAAGCATAGAACACTGTGATTTATGTTAAAATTATATCTGTGGACTTACGTTTGAGGCTGATCAATATGTGCCACTGAAGTGTCTTTATATAATTAACTTCGCTTTTCAGAAGGCTTTTGTGTTAAGTTCACACAGGTTTTTTTCAGATTACTGACAAAAGACTAGTATATATTTGGGATCAGTGTTAATACTGATGTATTGTAATTAAACATGCATTTCTAAGTACTTGGTAATAAAAACATGTCTAAATGGAGACTGTAAGATGATGCTGGCAGTAAGGCAAAAAGTGGCCATAATGCCCAAGAGAATTGGGCCCATAGTAGTTAAAATTGTTGTTAAAAATTGAATTAAAGTGGGTATAGTATCAAAGTAACGAGTAGCACTGGCCAAGGTAATAATGGCTAGAAAGCAACATTCATATTGCCCACAGAATTCTCTAACCTGCACCAATCCTAGAGGTTAGTCTTAACCATGTGCCTTCTCCTTACTTTTCCAAAAATCTAGTTCAGAGTCTTGTAAAAGAGACTTTACATAGTTCAAATCCAGGCCATGAAGATGAATAACTATAATGTTTCTTAGTAGAGTGCTTTCTATAAACTGAAATAACCTATAGAAAAGTGCAAACTGTTGTGGTTATATTCAGAAGCCCATAGTGATAGATAATCAGTCACATATAGGCAGATTTTACTACTTTGTTTAGAATTCTCTCCACCAATTAATCCTTGTCACTCTTTTTAAAGAGTTATATTCTTTAAATGGTGCTCTGGAATTGGAAATACAACCTTAATTACAATTAATTATGCCTAATGAAAACGTATAGTTAAAAATATGGAGAAAATTCCAAGTAGTGAGTGACAATGAAGTTTTATAGTCTGTGATAAGTGATATCATGTGATAGCAAGGAAAGATATATGTCTGGGAAAAGGAAAAGAGAGAACAGCAATCACACTAAAGCACTTAAAATCAAAATAAATTTGATTACATATCTGATTTCCATCAAAAAAGCCCAAATAAAGCTGCCCAGAAAATGAAAACTAGTCCTGATATCAAGGACTAGGACATGAGTACCAGACAGCACTGGCAGTATTTGTAATAACAAAAGGATGACAAATGGCAATATGCATGTTAGTTAGTAGCAAATACTGCTTAGTTGTCCCACCTACCTGAAGGGAATCATTACATTTACACCAAATACTTCACAGACAGGAAGTAGTGGTCTAGTCTAGCAGCTACAGTGCCTTGGGAATTTGAACTAGAACTTGAGGATTATAATTAAGGAACACCTCAACTCCTTAACATGAAAACTCATCAAAATAAAACTGAAGACCTACAGAGGAGATGGCCCAGAAAAATATGCATGAAATAAGTTCTCAATTTAACAAAGCACATAAATACATACAAAGCTTGAAACACACGAGAAGTCTAATTGGGGCTACTAATGTGCTTAAAGTTTAGCACTTGCTTAACTATTTTGCTGAATGGGGACCTTAATGAGGAAAACTGTAAATTCTGTATCTGTATAAAAAGGACATAAAACCACAAAGTATCTCCCAAGGACTGATGAGTGATATACTTTGTGCATTGAACATGGGTATTTTCTGTATATCTTTCGAAGGCTGGTATACTGTGTAAAGATAACTTGTCTACAGTTATTAGAATGCAATAAAACTTGTGATAGTTAAAGATGCAAAAAGTATTTTGAAACTATGGCAGTCTGAATGCTGAAAAATGAGAGAGATTATGAAAAATTATAAAAAGAAAAGGAGAACTTGTGGCACCTTAGAGACTAACAAATTTGAGCATAAGCTTTTGTGAGCTACAGCTCACTTCATCAGATGCATGCAGTGGAAAATACAGTAGGGGGATTTTATATACACAGAGAACATGAAACAATGGGTGTTACCATACACACTGTAATGAGAGTTATCAGGTAAGGTGAGCTATTACCAGCAGGAGAGGTGGGGGAAAAAAAAAAACCCTTTTGTAGTGATAATCAAGGTGGGCCATTTCCAGCAGTTGACAAGAATGTGTGAGGAACAGTACGGGGGAAATAAACAAGGGGAAATAGTTTTACTTTGTGTAATGACACATCCACTCAGAGTCTTTATTCAAGCCTAATTTAATGGTGTCCAGTTTGCAAATTAATTCCAAGTCAGCAGTCTCTCGTTGGAGTCTGTTTTTGAAGTTTTTTAGTTGTAATATTGCCACTTTTAGGTCTGTAATTGAGTGACCAAAGAGATTGTTTCATGTTCTCTGTGTATATAAAATCCCCCTACTATATTCTCCACTGCATGCATCCAATGAAGTGAGCTGTAGATCACAAAAGCTTATGCTCAAATAAATTTGTTAGTCTCTAAGGTGCCACAAGTACTCCTTTTCTTTTTGTGGATATCAACTAACAAGGCTGCTACTCTGAAACCTGAAAAACTATAGTTATTTGTAAGGAAGATATACAGAGTTGTTGACAGTACTTATTTTCTTACTGTAAATAAGCTGTAAAAATGAAGGGCGTAAGTGTATTCCTGGCTTTATACCTTTGAATCCAATGGTATTACACCAGGGGTGAAATTGGCCCAATGTGTCAAATATACAAGATTAAAAAAAAATACAGTCAGGCTTAAGCAGCGTAGCCTTTGGGTCACTGTAAATGTAGATAATGGTTAAGCCTTGATCTACACTAGGAGTTGAGGTCGAATTTAGCAGTGTTAAATTGATTTAACCCTGCACCCGTCCACACGACAAAGCCCTTTTTTTTTACTTAAAGGGCTCTTAAAATCAATTTCCTTACTCCACCCCCGACAAGGGGATTAGCGCTGAAATCAGCCTTGCTGGGTTGAATTTGGGGTACTGTGGACACAATTAGACGGTATTGGCCTCTGGGACCTATCCCAGAGTGCTCCATTGTGACCGCTCTGGACAGCACTCTCAACTCAGATGCACTGGCCAAGTAGACAGGAAAAGGCCCGCAAACTTTTGAATTTCAATTTCCTGTTCGGCCAGCATGGCAAGCTGCAGGTGACCATGCAGAGCTCATCAGCAGAGGTGACTATGATGGAGTCCAAGAATCGCAAAAGAGCTCCAGCATGGACCAAACAGGAGGTATGGGATCTGATCGCTGTATGGGGAGAGGAATCCATGCTATCAGAACTAAATTCCAGTTTTCAAATGCCAAAACATTTGTCAAAATCTCACAGGGCATGAAGGACAGAGGCCATAACAGGGACCCGAAGCAGTGCCGCGTGAAACTTAAGGAGCTGAGGCAAGCCTACTAGAAAGCCAGAGAGGCGAATGGCCACTCCGGTCAGAGCCCAAAACATGCATTTCTATGATGAGCTGCATTCCATTTTAGGGGGTTCAGCCACCACTACCCCAGCCGTGTTGTTTGACTCCTTCAATGGAGATGGAGGCAACACAGAAGCACGTTTTGGGGACGAGGAAGATAGCTCACAGCAAGCAAGTGGAGAAACCAGTTTTCTCGACAGTCAAGAACTGTTTCTCACCCTGGACCTGGAGCCAGTACCCCCCCGAACCCACCCAAGGCTGCCTCCCGGACCCGCCAGGCGGAGAAGGGACCTCTGGTGAGAGTACCTTTTAAAATGCTATACATGGTTTAAAAGCAAGCATTTTTAATGATTAATTTGCCCTGGCATTCGCGGCTCTCCTGGATGTACTCCCAAAGTCTTTGCAAAAGGTTTCTGGGGAGGGCAGCCTTATTCCATCCACCATGGTAGGACACTTTACCACTCCAGGCCAGTAGCACGTACTTGGGAATCATTGTAGAACAAAGCATTGCAGTGTATGTTTTCTGGCATTCAAACAACATCCGTTCTTTATCTCTCTGTGTTATCCTCAGGAGAGTGATATCATTCATGGTCACCTGGGTGAAATAGGGTGCTTTTCTTAAGGGGACATTCAGAGGTGCCCATTCCTACTGGGCTGTTTGCCTATAGCTGAACAGAAATGTTCCCTGCTGTTAGCCACGGGGGGGGGGGGGGAAGAGGGGCTAGCCACGCGCTGGGGGGAGGCAAAATGCGACCTTGGAACGAAAGCACATGTGCTATGTATGGAATGTTAACAGCAAGGTTTACCATGAAAGAGTGTACCCATTGTTCTATAAAATGTGTCTTTTTAAATACCACTGTCCCTTTTTTTTTCTCCACCAGCTGCATGTGTTTCAAGGATCACAGGATCTTCTCGTTCCCAGAGGCTCGCAAAGATTAGAAGGTGAAAAAAACACACTCGTGATGAAATGTTCTCTGAGCTCATGCTGTCCTCCCACACTGACAGAGCACAGACGAATGCATGGAGGCAGACAATGTCAGAGTGCAGGAAAGCACAAAATGACTGAGAGGAGAGGTGGCAGGCTGAAGAGAGTAAGTGGCAGGCTGAAGAGAGGGCTGAAGCTGAAAGGTGGTGGCAGCGTGATGAGAGGAGGCAGGATTCAATGCTGAGGCTGCTGGAGGATCAAACTAATATGCTCCAGCATATGGTTGAGCTGCAGGAAAGGCAGCTGGAGCACAGACTGCCGCTACAGCCCCTGTGTAACCAACCGCTCTTCTCCCCAAGTTCCATAGCCTCCTCACCCAGACGCCCAAGAACGCGGTGGGGGGGCCACCCAGCCACTCCACCCCAGAGGATTGCCCAAGCAACAGAAGGCTGGCATTCAATAAGTTTTAAACTTTTAAACTTTTAAAGTGCTGTGTGGCCTTGTCCTTCCCTCCTCCACCACCCCTACTGGTGCTTCTCTCCTCCACCACCCCTCCTGGGCTACCTTGGTAGTTATCCCCCTATTTGTGTGATGAATTAATAAAGAATGCATGAATGTGAAGCAACAATTACTTTATTGCCTCTGCAAGCGGTGATTGAAGGGAGGAGGGGAGGGTGGTTAGCTTACAGGGAAGTAGAGTGAACCAAGGGGCGGGGGGTTTCATCAAGGAGAAACAAACAGAACTTTCACACCGTAGCCTGTCCAGTCATGAAACTGGTTTTCAAAGCTTCTCTGAGGTGCACCGCGCCCTCCTGTGCTCTTCTAACCGCCCTGGTGTCTGGCTGTGCGTAACCAGCAGCCAGGCAATTTGCTTCAACCTTCCACCCCGCCATAAACGTCTCCCCCTTACTCTCACAGATATTGTGGATCGCACAGCAAGCAGTAATAACAGTGGGAATATTGGTTTGGCTGAGGTCTAACTGAGTCAGTAAACTGCACCAGCGCACTTTTAAATGTCCAAATGCACATTCTACCACCATTTTGCATTTGCTCAGCCTAGAGTTGAACAGCTCCTGACTACTGTTCAGGCTGCCTGTGTACAGCTTCATGAGCCAGGGCATTAAGGGGTAGGCTGGGTCCCCAAGGACAACTATAGTCATTTCAACATCCCCAATGGTTATTTTCTGGTCTGGGAATAAAGTCCCTTCCTGCAGCTTTTGAAACAGACCAGAGTTCCTGAAGATACAAGAATCATGTACCTTTCCCGGCCATCCCATGTTGATGTTGGTGAAATGTCCCTTTTGATCCACCAGTGCTTGCAGCACTATTGAAAAGTACCCCTTGCAGTTTATGTACTCGCTGGCTTGGTGCTCCGGTGCCAAGATAGGGATATGGGTTCCGTCTATGGCCCCACCACAGTTAGGGAATCCCATTGCAGCAAAGCCATCCACTATGACCTGCACATTTCCCAGAGTCACTACCCTTGATATCAGCAGATCTTTGATTGTGTTGGCTACTTGCATCACAGCAGCCCCCACAGTAGATTTGCCAACTCCACATTGATTCCCGACTGGCCGGTAGCTGTCTGGCATTGCAAGCTTCCACAGGGCTATTGCCACTCCCTTCTCAACTGTGAGGGCTGCTCTCATCTTGGTATTCTTACGCCTCAGGGCAGGGGAAAGCAAGTCACAAAGTTCCATGAAAGTGCCGTTACGCATGCGAACGTTTTGCAGCCACTGGGAATTGTCCCAGACCTGCAACACTATGTGGTCCCACCAGTCTGTGCTTGTTTCCCGAGTCCAGAATCGGCTTTCCACCGCATGAACCTGCCCCATTAGCACCATGATGCCCGCATTGCCAGGGCCCGTGCTTTGAGAGAAGTCTGTGTCCATGTCCTCATCACTCTCGTCACTGCGCTAACGTCGCCTACTCGCCTGGTTTCGCTTTGCCAGGTTCTGGTGCTGCATATACTGCTGGATAATGCGTGTGGTGTTTAATGTGCTCCTAATTGCCAAAGTGATCTGTGCAGGCTCCATACTTGCCGTGGTATGGCATCTACACAGAAAAAAGGCGTGGAACGATTGTCTGCCATTGCCCTGACAGACATGGCTTACAGAGTTGGCTTACAGGGAATTAAAAGCAACAAAGGGGGTGGCTTTGCGAGAAACAGAATGGCCCCCTCAAAACCTCAAGAACCTAAAGAACTCAAAACCTCAAGGATAGAACTCAAAACTGGGTTTAGCAGGCCGTTGATTTCACGGAGGGAGGAAGGAGAAAATCAATACAAAACAAATCTGGTCTATTTCTTGTTTTGATCCACTTCATCTATCTTTATACATCTTGCTGGCAGCAGACTGTGCAGTACGACCGCTAGCCATTGTCATCTCCTGGGTGCTTGGCAGAAGACGGTGTAGTATGACTGCTGACCATCTTCTGCTGGCTGCTGATTAAAAGACAGTGCACTGCCGGTAGTACTGAATCGCCATGAGACGAAACTTAAAAGGGAAATGACCTGGCTGAGTCACTCCCATGTTTGCCCAGGCACCCCTGACCTCATCAAGGTCGGTTAAAAGAGCACCCTGGACTATGTCGATGACGGCTACCAGTCATACTACACTGTCTGCTGCCAAAAGACAAACTGCTGCTGTGTAGCAATGCAGTACCGCGTCTGCCAGCACCCAGGAGACATACGGTGACAATGAGCTGAGCGGGCTCCATGCTTGCCGTGGTTTGGCGTCTGCACAGGTAACTCAAGAAAAAAGGCACAAAACGATTGTCCGCCCTTGCTTTCACGGAAGGAGGGAGGGAAGGGGGACCTGACAATATGTACCCAGAACCACCCACGACAATGTTTTAGCCCCATCAGGCACCGGGATTTCTACCCAGAATTCAAATGGGTGGCGGAGACTGAGGGAACTGTGGGATAGCTACCCACAGTGCAACGCTCCGGAAGTCGATGGTTGCCTTGGTACTGTGGACACACTCCACTGACTACATGCACTTAGAGCATTTGTGTGGGGACACACACAATCGACTGTATAAAAATGCTTTCTACAAAACCGACTTCTATAAATTCGACCTAATTTCATATTGTAGACATACCCTAAGCCTTCCAAAAATAAGCATTTAAAGGGTTTGGACTCTGATAGACTTCAATGGCTTTTGATTCAGGCCTGAAGTTCTTATGTCCGTACTTATGTGCCATAATTAATAGCCTGGTTTTAAAAGGTGCTGAGCATCCCACAGCTCCCATTGAAACCACCACTGAAGCCTCAGCCACATTCAGGCAACTAGCATCTGGAGGTGCATTAGCTTGGGACAGAAAGCCAAAGAGATCCTGGTCAGGCAGGGACACAAGTTCTGAGGCAACTTCCTGCTCCTTCCCCTCCTGATGCACTAGTATGGGGCTGGCCAGAATCTGGCTCTAAATAAGGAACTTAGGGTTTGTCCCACTATGGGATCTAAATAAGTATCGTTCCTCATTTTGTTTCAGTAAACTGGGACTAGTTTTTCCAATCATGATACAAACTACAGTTTCCTGAAGAAAGATTTTTATTCTTTATCATCCCTCAGATAAATTAAGGAAGAACTGAAATTATTTTATTATTGAATATACCAAATTAAGTGGGACAATAAAGTTTCTATTATTATTCTGACCAATTAGTTGACTTCTTTTTACAATACATGTCAAAGCTGGCAGGGAATTAAATTAGTGCTATTCTTTGGAGTTAGTGGCTGGAAGAGCTGGTGTACTTGGAGTTTCATTCAAAGTCTGTAATTCTGTCGCTGGAGGATGGGAGGGGCGGGGTCTATAAATATAGACAATGGGCCGGATTGTCACTTGCTATAAATCTGCATTGCTCCTTTGAAGTCAATGGAGCTACACTGATTTACACCAACTGAGCATGTGCCCCAATGTTTTTTAATTTGTGCTTTCTATAATGGCATCAAATGAAATATTTTGGTGCAATAATTTTCAAATCTTTTGTTTTTTCTTTCTTTAGAGCGTATTGTCATTTTCCTTCCCCTTCCCTCCCTCGCTCCCCACTTTGCTGATTTTTTTGTAATGAGAACCACTACAATGTGTGTTAATATTTCTTCTGACTAAAATATACATTAGAAGGATGCCTTTCATATATTATGTATGTTCAGTGCCCTGTTGGTATTTTTGTCTTTGTTGTCTGATTTGCACCTAGGTATTGTTTTGTAAGATCTTTGGAGCAGGGACTGATTTAGGCCCCAGTCCTGCATAACTTTGCACCCAGGAGTAGTACCACTGTAGCCAGTAGAACTACTCATAGGTATAAAATTTCACATGTCCCTACTAATAATTTGCAGTATTAGGGCCTTATTTTGTGTCTTGTACAGCATTGTGAATGCTTTTTTAAAAAATTATTGGACCTAATTTTCTGACTACACATGATGCAGAGAAATGGAGAATTGGTCCCACCATTTTTTTAAAATCAAGACATTTCTCTACTGTCATTGTAATAATAGGTATTTGATTATATCCTCAAAATGGCTCATGCATATTTTTTTTCTGCACTACCACCAGAAAATTTCTAAAATAAATATTCTGAACTGTAGAGTTTCAACAAGGCTTTGTTTGTATGATGGGGGCTCAGATGTGGGCACATTGTTCTGTCTGGGCAAACCCATGCATCCAAGCTTACATGATTGGGGCTTTTATTATTTTCAGGGAGATCAAACAGCAAACTATTTTATGGCAAAGATTCTATTTATTTTAACCATCATGATTGTTCTATTTACTACCTTCAGTATTTTAGTTTAATGTGGGTTATTTTACTGTTCTGATTATTTTTACCACAAACTAAGTCGCTCAGAGTAATTTGAGGGTACAGAGAAAATGCTTTATAAATATTATGAATTCAAAAGAATAATGATGGGTTTATGCATGTATGCACAAATATTATGGTTACATTATATTTTTGAAAATTTGACCAATATATACCAGATTGGTTGTTTTTCCAGAGTCTGTTTTCATGATCATAAGAGGACTTTTACAAGCAGGGAAAAATAAATCTCTAGACAAATCAAAGTATTATATATATTTTATGAAAAACAGGAAGAAATGGTCAGAAGAAGTTCCTAACTCAGTGTTGTATACAAGATACATGGACCTATAGCAAAGAAATTAACATTTTCTGTAGGTTCAAGACTGGTGAGACCCCCTAAGGACTATCAAATAATGAATAAAATATCATCAACAGTGATGAGTTATTCATGATACTGTTTCTTCCTATAAACCCAGAGTCTGTTTTGCTGCAAAAATGTTAGATATTGGAAGCTGATATTTTGCACATTTTTAGCATTTCTGGAATTTATGCAGTTAAAAACTGACCTCTTATATTTAAATTAAAACTACATTCCCTTTTTACAGGTCACCACATAAAAAAGGCCACTAAGATTCTTCATCTACTTTACCTTTATTTTAAGGCTATACAAAAGAAAATATTTCAGTCTTTATGGACGATAAGTCAATATTTAGTGTTTCCATCATACATAACTTGTATCCTCTCCTATTGGTCTTTCTACATCCAAATACACTGACTGTGAAATACAGCTTGAAATTAATTTCATGTTAAAAAAGCTTATTTCTACTCAAAAGGATTTCTCAATGAATTGGTAATAAAAAGCAACTATAAAAAATGTCAGGTTTCAGAGTAGCGACTGTGTTAGTATGTATTCGCAAAAAGAAAAGGAGTACTTGTGGCACCTTAGAGACTAACCAATTTATTTGAGCATAAGCTTTCATGAGCTACAGCTCACTTCATCGGAATGCATCCGATGAAGTGAGCTGTAGCTCACGAAAGCTTATGCTCAAATAAATTGGTTAGTCCCTAAGGTGCCACAAGTACTCCTTTCCTTTTTATTAAAAATGTATCATTGAAACAGGAAGATCCCAAATGCAAGTCTTACCTATTATCTGTTCTGACACAAGTCAATAAAGTTAAGACATTGGCAAGTAAGGCTTGAATTCACACCAATGGGGGAATAGGCATAGAGTGTGTTACAGAATACATATAAACTGTAACTACAAATTTTCAGAGCCTTGTGAGTCTGGGTTAAGTGTTAAAGGAAAGCTGCAATGCTCTGTGAAAAAAATTAATGTGAAATAATACAGGACGTTGACACATTCATTTGCAAAGGGATCCAAAGGCATGAGCCCTTACTCCTATGCAGAGTCCTAATGACTTTAAATGGTATTCTTCATATGAGTACGTTTCATGACTTCAGAGTCCTTCTGAAAACTGGACCCATTGTCAGCTTGAAGACATGCATCAAGACAGGAATATCAGAGTTGCAGATAGAAACACAGAGATCAGTGAGAAATTTCCATAGCCCCCTTTTTTTTTAAAGGCCATATCTATCTTTTTTTCCTTGGGCTTCTCTGAAGACATCTTTCTAGATGTCTTCTGGGTCTGCAGTGAACAACAGTAAGAGAAAGAGAGGAAAGGAAATTACATGCCATTGCATCTTCCTGTGCCTCTGGCTAAAGCTCTGATCTACCTGAATTCACTCATTATTAAGAATTACTATTACTAATAATTCTGTTCCAGTAGTACCCAAAATGGGTTAGATGCCATAAAAACATACGTAAGAAGGCATTGCCCCTGCCCTGATGAGCTTAACTTGATATCTTTAAAAAATATCATCAGGTATGATTCCTGATAAAAGATCTAAACAAATCATTCATGAGTGATTATAAAAGATGTGTTATGAATTTCAAAATGAAAAACAGTCTCCTTCTGTTGTGGTCTGAAAAACAAATTAAAACCATGCAAAGATGCTTTCTACAATCTTTCTCTGTCAATAGGTATTTGGTTTTTTTTTCTCCCACTGATTTATTTGAGCTACTGTTTTTAAAAAACAGGCTCTGATTTTGCACCCAGAATTAATTGATTGTGCCTACAAATCAAATATTTAGATCTGAAAGTGCTATCATTTGCACTCACAGCCAATTGTGAATACAAATTTGTCGGTGCCAAATTAAAGGACAGGTTGATTCCACTTTAAGAATTTTCCCGTTTATGTTCTATCCCAAATAATATCCCTTAAGCCTTTGTCTAAAACCAAATGTGTGTCTATCAGCAATAAGTTATGACACTTTGCTATCGCACTTCTTGCTGCCATGCTTCCAGGAAATATTGGTTTAGTGGTTAGATCAGCATCTGGAAGGCAGGACCACCTTGAAATTTATCATAGGTTGTAAATATCCTAATTCCATCCATTTAATTGGTTTTTGAAAGCCAAGCTGGAAGGCCAGGACATTTTAAAAAACAATGAAAAGAAAGCAAATATCATACAAATCTACTTACTGTGTTATCCAGCATAAACAAACCAGTGCACATGAAATGATAGAGATAATGTGGAAAAGGCACAGGTGTTTCCTTTCTAAATGATTTATCTATAGTTGCTCTTGTGTGGCATTAAAGGTTTAGCACAGCTGTGTTTTATAAATATTGCCTCTGTATAAGGTAGAGAGCCATAATGTATTATGGAAGAGTGCATTTGAAGGAAAACCATAAGAGTAAAGGGATCTAGCCCACTGCGGGTACTATGCAGTGAAGACAGAGATATTCAGCTATTATAGCTTTCATAGATTCTAAGGCCAGAAGGGTACATTATGATCATCCCAGCTGACCTTCTGTATAACACAGGCCATATAACCTTACCCAATAATCTCTGTATCAGGTCCCTAGCTTTTATTTAAAGTGTAGCTTATGTTTTACAAAGATATCCAGTCTTGTGAGATTTCAAATGATGGACAAGCTATCACAAATGGGGTACATGTAAGGTTTCCATTTTAGTGACCCAGGCCAAATGCTGACTTCAATAGAAGATTTACCTGAGTAGGGTTAGCTGATTTGGCTCATGCTCTGTTATCACTCACATCTTTATCTTTATACAGTTCACTTCTCCCCCATTTAGGGTTTGTTCTTTCATGGAGCAGGAGAGAGATGCAGTGAGGAGATTAACCATACCTTATCCAGAGCAGGCAATGCAGTCAAGCAATGTAAGCAACAGCAAATTTCCACATAAATAGTCCTGGACCTGGGCTTTGCACCACCAGCCCAGCCACTCCCTAGCCCCAGTACGCCCCTTTCCAGTGCTATTCGTCTGTTCATAACCAGATGAGGGAAGTGTCCCCAGAGCATACCATCCTGTATAACCCGGAGTTCTCCACACTTTGTGAGCACCGCCAGTACACTCACTGAGTTAATATCCCTTTCCAACCACCAATGTGTGATGGAATTACAAGCCTGTATTCACATCCTGCACACTATTGTAATCATCTTTGTACAAAATATGCCTTATAAGGTACCATTTGAAACTCATAATTAGGTGGTCAGTATTGTCCTGAGAAAATATAAGTGGCAACATTGTATGTAAAGTTATAAGAGTTCCCTGTATGATGTTATTAACACATGTTCCAAACGCCACAGCCCTGCCCAAACAGAGGTTTGCAAACAGGTCTGTCCTAAACAAAGGAATGTGTGCACTGCTTAATTTGCATTTAAGCAGTAAATGGAGTCATCAAACAGGAAGGGAACCAAAGAAAGCTCAAACAGGTGAGAAAAGACAGCAGGGAACATCCTTCCACATAGACTTTGTCTCCTCATGCCCAGCTGGAAATGTTCTTCAAGAGAGGGACTGAAACTATAAAAAGGAGGGGCAAAGACCCCAAAACACCCCTCTCTCTCTCCCCATTGCATTCACTGCACCTGAAGTGGCAAAGGAAGCATTCGTTGGACTCTGGGAAAGGGGTCCTGACTGATAGGGATTAGTCAGCAAGACTGCTGAAAGAATGTGGTGAGAAATGTTTTCTTGAATCTGCTATCATTTGTTAAATTAGGTATTAGTAAAATCTTATCTTTATTTTTCTTGTAACCATTTCTGGCTTTTATGGCTCATTACTTGTACTCACTTAAAATCTCTCTCTTTGTAGGTAATAAATTTGTTTTACTGTTTTATCTAATCCAATGTGTTTGAACTGAAGTGTCTGAAATACTGTTATCATATAAGGAATAACATGTTAAGTATTTTGTACTGTCCAGGAGAGGGATGGGCAGTACAGCACATACATACATTTCTAAGGGAAATTCTAAGCCTGGGGGTGTTTTGGGGTCACCCTGCAGTATAACCCAGGCTGGTGAGAGCCAGAGTGTAACCCAAGTGTGGCTGGCAGACAGCAGTTATGCACAGACATTCGGGGTGTAGCTTGCATGCTGGGAGGGTGTTTCTGAGTGACTCAGGTGGGAGCTACTTCAGCAGCGCATTGTGAGACACCGAGGGTTGCAGGGCAGGGGTGACAACAGCTACTCATTAGCATGTATTGTACCCTGGTATGTCACACACATGCAGATCTGCAATCCTGCCAGTGTGAATTAGTTTGGCTTTCCAAGCCAGGTTTCTTGGTTCTTTCTTTAAATGCTGTAGCCTTCACTATGTTGAAAATTAATAGAATTATATAAGATTAATGTTGTGCTGAAATCTCAGGGTTCCAATAACAAATGCTAAACAACACTGAGCAGTGAAGAAACCTATATAATAGAATAAATAAATATTGTTACTGGCAATGGAGAATAGGCAAAAATATTATTTACACATCATCTAGATGTCTGTCTGTAGAACTAGATGCCGAGACAGAGTGGATTTTAGCTAAACATTGATGAGCCTTCACACAATATTTATTGTTGTTAGTTTTGTTCAACACAGTTGCAGATAAATATTTATCTTATTAAATTGCAGCCTATGGGTAGTACATAAATAGTTTCAAGACTGAAATGTAACAGACTTTATATTTGGTCTACTTCATGGTAACATAAAACTCTATATGATCCACGGTCCTCTGTTATTAATGTCAATTATCAGTCTATATGTTACTATGAACTGCATCTTATAAATGTCTCCTGGTCTAATATAGGGAACCAATCCAACTCCCAGAAAGACTTTCAGTGGGAGTGGGTCTGTAAAGAGAGATGTCTATATAGAGCTAGATTTATAATTTCTAGAAAATTTCACCTCTTTTTCTGTTTGTGATTTGTTCATGGGCAGATTGTGAAATGTATTCACTGTAGGTGCTTGGTAATACTACTACTACTAATATTAATAATTAATAATTATTAAATTCATTGATTTCCTGAAGGAAATCATTCTTAGTCTGCAGACCATTCACATTCAGATTTGTCTCATCTAGAGTCCTTCAACCCATCAGGTGGTACTCTACCTTAATTATATGACTGACCATAGAATCATAGAAATGTAGGACGGGGAGAGACCTTGAGAGGTCATCTAATCCATCACCAGTGCTGAGGCAGGACCAAGTATACCTAGACCATCCCTAACAGGTGTTTGTCTAACCTGTTCTTAAAAACTTCCAATGCCAAGGATTCTACAACCTCCCTTGGTAACTTAGTCCACTTCTTAACTATCCTTATAGTTAGAAAGCTTTTCCTAATACCTAACCTAAATCTCCCTTGCTGCAGATGAAACCTATTACTTCTTGTCCTACCTTCAGTGAACATGGAGAACAATTGATCACTTCCTCTTTATAATAGCCCACCCCATATTTGGTGAAGTGATACAAAGGTTAAATGAAAAATGTGTGTTGAAACAAGAATCTTTTATGGTTTGATAAATTTATAGAGAAGTAGCCGATAACCAAATAAAGAAGTTGTTAAAATTAATTCATTTTATGTCTCTGTAGATTCTGGTTTTTAAAAAAGAAATACAGTTCTGGAATCAAGAAGTTAACACCAAAGCTTCCCAGCAAGTCAGGTTTAGGCTTACAGTACCAGACTTGACAGTGATCACTTAAACAAGCTTTTCATGATTAACACAGATCTTCGTGCCAGAACCTCATCTGGTTTAAATAGCTCAGCTCAGTTAATGTCACTTGATACCACCCGAAGATTTGCCCATAGTATTATGGCTACAGTGGTCAAACTTGTTAGTTGCCTTAGATACATAGTTATGTTTATCTCCATATTTGCAGCATTCTAATTATTCCATAAGTAAATGAAGTGAAGCACACAATATACTGCAAATACTAAAGTAACTGTATTTCTTTATCTAAGTCCAAACTGGCCGGTTTTTAAGGGGAGCCACTGTATTATAGTAAAGGTTCTGTCAGCATCTGTTTTGATCATAAGAACGGCCATGCTGGTTCAGACCAAAGGTCCATCTAGCCCAGTATCCTGTCTTCCAGCAGTGGCCAATGCCAGGTGCCCCAGAGGGAATGAACAAAACAAAACAAATCATCAAGTGATCCACCCCTGTCGCCTGTTCCCAGCTTCTGGCAAACAGAGGCTAGGGGGGAAAAGACTTTTTTCAGGGGAATATAAATCTAGATAGGTAAGAAAAATTCATCTTTATACTAAATAGGAGCCAGATATTTTTCTTGGATATGAATAGGTGGTTCCCATTAAAGCCAACGGAATATCTAGCCAAGTGCAAAGGCACAATTTGTCCCTACAGATTTTGTTCCAGGAAGTAACGTGAAGGAGAGATGGTCTTTCAGGTAGCTAGAGCCAATCCTTGAGCTTTGAACATGAGCACAGACACCTCAAACTTGAAAGGGGGGCCAGTGTAGACTACAGCACACCTGAGTAGCGTGGTCATCCTCAGTGAGGCATTGAAAAGCTGGGAGATGGCACTGTATAGGTTTGTTACAATGGAGGTACACAACTGGGTGTCAGCAACATACTGCAGGCACTTCAATCATTATTGTCTCATCAGCTCTGTCACTTAATATTTATATTAGGGTTGAATCCAGAGGCCTCAATCAGGATTTGGGCTCCATTGTAATAAGTGCTGTACCAGCACCTAGAAAGACTGTCCCTGCCCTGAATGGGATGGGGAGGAAGAGAACTAACCCTTGTGGCTGTCTGGTGATGGAGTGGAGGGCTGTAATGAACCTCTGTGTTCAGTTAACGAGGGATGACCTGAACCATTTCATTTAGTAGCAGCTTCAGAAGGACCCAGAAGGAGGTAATGCTGTCTCAAGCAGCATTAACTCCCCCCTTAAAAATCTGCTTGGATCTCAGGGGTTAACAGGCATGACAGTTCAAACATCCAGGGTAGAGCTGCTCAGTAAATGGAAATCTTGTCTCATGAAAAACATCCTAGTTTAAAAAAAAATCCATAAGACAGGCTGCCAAGGGAGAGTGCTCTGACTCCCCGACTTCCCGTCTATGTTATCATACAAATCCAAAGAAAATTCAGTCATAAGATTTGGAAATAATGTTAAGAGACTGTTTATAAGTCCTTAAGTTATGGTCATTCAGATCTGAGATTCAAAATCTGGGTATCAACCCAGATGTTAAACATCTCCTCTAAGCATGTATTTAAATCAGACATTTAATGTTATTTCATCAGAGGTTCATGTAGCCCCATAGGGTTGGGGTTTTTTTTCCAGCTAACATGCAAAAATTTCTGATTAACTAGTTTTCTTTTAAAACATGAACAATTCAGCAAGACAAGACCATGTTTCTCCCTAATTTATTTAGTGGTGATGAATAAAGGGGATGTACAGAGCTGCTTCAGTTTTCTTTCCATTCTACCTTTAACAAACTGACATTTTCCCACTGAGAGCTTTTGAAAGAGCTTAAGCTTTAAATCACAATTTTTCTCTGATGAAAAGGCTTTATGCTTTCCACCCTGACCTCTGCATTCACTATACAATGCACTTATCCCTACTTAGGAGCTTTAATTCAGAGTGAACAAAGTAAAGGAGCATCTTACTCTTAATTGACTTAGGTGTGATATCTCTAACACATTCAGCTGAAAAAGTGCACAAAAAAAGACATTGTCTCACTTAAGTACAAGGTTTATGTGTTTCTCTTGTGGGTCAGTGTTCTCTTTTCTCTCCCTTTTTAACCTTACACATCTCTTTTCTTTCTTTTTTTTAAAGAAGCAAGTCTTTTGTTAGCATATCATGTCATTATTTTATATAAAGTTTTTAACATGCTGAAGTATACACAGCAGCAGAATTGTTATGCAGATTGGAAAAAAAATAATCTCAACTACACATATATAATGATGTGTTCTAAATTAGCTGTTGCCACTCAAGAAAGAGTTCTTGGAGTCACCGTGAATAGTTCTCTGAAAACCTCAGTTCTGTGTACACCAGCGGTCAAAAAGATTAATAATGTTAGGAACTATTAGGAAACTAATATAAAATAAGACAGAAAATGTCATAATGCCACTATATGAATCCATGTTGCACCCACATCTTGAAGACTGTGTCCTGTTCTGGTCGCCCCATCTCAAAGACATAGTTGAACTGGAAAAGGTTAAGAGAAAGTCAACGAAGATGACCAGGGGTATGGAATGGCTTACATACAAGGAGAGACTAAAAAAATCAGAGCTGTTGAGCTTAGAAAAGAGACGACTAAGGGGGGGATATGATAGAGAGCTATAAAATCATGAAAGGCGTGGAAAAAGTGAAAATACTGTTATTTCCCCTTTCCCACAATACAAAACAAGGGGTCACCCAATTAAATTAATAGGCAGCAGATTTAATACAAACGAGAGAATACTTTTTCACATGATGCAAAATTAACCTGTGGAACTCATTGCCAAGGGATGTTGTGATAGCCAAAAGCATAACTGGGTTCAAAAAAGAACTAGATAAATTTGTGGAGGATAGGTCTGTCAATGACTATTAGCCAAGAGGGATGCCACCCCATGCCTGAGGTGATCCTAAATCTCTGACTGCCAAAAGCTGTGAGGAGAAGACAAGGGTGGATCATTCCATCTGCTCTGTTCTGTACACTCCCCCGATGCTCTGGTACTGGCCACTGTCGGAGACAGGATGCTGGGCTAGATGGATATTGGTCTGACCCAGCATGGCAGTTCTTATACATACAGCATGGAGAATTTGTATTCAATTTACATTACTGCAATATGACAGTTACCTAAAAGCTAATTTGTGTTATGTGAGTGCTTTACAATTCAAACAACGTATCAGGCCAAACACTGCTCATGCTCCATTGTAAATTTGGAGTTAACCTATTGATGTAAAGGTGTAGATGTGAGTAGAATCAGGCCAAAAGTGTCAACACTTTAATTTCATCAAACTTTTACGTTAACAACAACAACAACAAAATAGGCTACATTCCCTCCCGGCATAATTCAATCAACTTCAAGGAGAATATACCAGTAATTAATTGAGCATACAATGTGCAAAATATTTAGGTCCCAATTCAGGCCTGGTGTAAGTGGGTAAAATTCTTGTTGACGTCAAGTGAATTTTGCCTACTTATACTTGTCCAGAATTTGGCCAACAGTTTGTACAAATAAACAAACAAAAGCTAGATATGTAATGACCTGATTCTCCATGGTTTCACAATGATGTAACTCCACTGAGCCTGATTCTCCACTGGTTTCAATAAATTTAATGCTGGTGTAGCCCTATTGAAATGAATGGAGTTACACTGATGTAATTCAGTAGAGAATTAGTCACATTGACTTAAACAGTGCTATTCCTTATTTAAGCATGAGGAGAAGCAGGGCCATGAATGTCTACCCCTATATTTATTAACTGTAATCAAAGTAATATTTTAAAAGTATATTTTATATTAAGATATATTAGCGAGAAAGAGAAGATCTGTGAACAGAGGGTCTCTGTACAGATTTGAGGGGAATGATATGGTATAAGATTCTTATTGATCCACCACTTTGTGAAGGTATTCTGAAGGTAGTGCATCCAGAATAATTATTTTCTGTCCGTAGCTCAGTTTCCAGAGATACCTTCCACTGATACTTATGGGATTATGTGTAGAAGGCTAAAGCATGATGAACCTCACCATTTATCATATGGGAAAAGATGTGATATCAACATACTGACCCTGGTATAGATTCTGATCTCAGTTACTCTGGATTTACTCATTGATTTTGTTGAATTTGCCCATTAAATGCACCAGTGTAACTCAGATGAGAATACTGGACCCTAAACCTACAAATAGATGTCTGCTGTTATATTTTCAGGAATCAATTCACTTACATACTAGTCCAACAATTCTTTAAAATAGAGAAATATATACACATAATAAACATGTAAAGAAATACCCTAATCAGATAATTAAAAACATCCCTAATATTTGTCTGCATCCAGGGATAAGTCCTGCTTTCAGTTACACTGTTGTAAATCCAGAGTAACTCCACTGAAGACAGGGGAGTTTTGCCAGGTGTATACAGGTGTAAGAGAATTTTGCTATGACATCTGGTCCTGGCTGCCTTAGGCTTGGTCTACACTATCAACTTATGTTGGTATAACTACGTCCCTCAGGAGTGTGGATTTTTCACATCTCAGAATGACGTAGTTATTCTGACCTAAACCCTCGTGTACACAGAGCTGTGTCGACAGGATGGTTTCTTCCATTGACAAAGCTACCACCTCTCAGGGAGGTGGAGTACCGATGATGATGGGTAGGTGTAGGTAGCGTCTTCACTAAGAACTATAGTGGAGCAGCTGTACCAGTGCAAATGTGCCACTGCAACACTGTAATGTAGACGGAGCACTTTCACACCCAAAACTCATAGGCTTAGATCTGTGGCTGTTACTCCTGCATAGCAAAATAGATGGAGAGCAGCCCAAAGAGGGTAACTAGGAACTTCCTTAGCACAGAGGAATCCCAAGTTGGTTCTAAATCACCTTCTCCCAATTCCTTTCTTAGTATAGAGGTCACGTTGGGGATATGTCCAAAGTGCAGTGCATTCTGGTGATCCTGGACTGGCAGAATAGTCTATATAAGGGGAATTCATTGTCATTATAAATTAGAGGAGCCCTGGGCTTGCTCTGACTTAACCTATCTGAAGCCATATCTGTCCCTGGCAGCCCCAAGATTGGGAGACTGTAAAGGTGGCTTTTTAAATGGTGGCACCAATACATAAAATCTACAGCAGCATAATCAGATAAGTAATCTTTAGTATAACGTAGGCAGAAAATCCTAAACTAAAATATATTGTATCATGCAAGGAGGAATATACCAAGAGTCTGTCTCTAACTCCCACCCTCCCCCAACTCCAGCTACACTGCCTCAGTTGCAGTCAGCAGAAGCATTTGAGATGGATTTATTTGGATATATAAGATATTGACCTCCTGGAGGTGCATTCCCTCAGTTTTAGAACTCATTCCTCCTCTTTGTCCAAAGTAGTCTGAAAATGGTGACCTTCTCAGCGTACTGCAAAGCCCACCTTTTTGGGTAGGTATTTGGAGAGAGCTAATGGGTGGGACTGTGTCGTGTGTTGATTTTGTTCTGGAGTATGTTCTTACTGAATGTCCATGAGGGAGGTTTTTTCTTTTTTGTTTTGCTCTCTTTTGTAGTGTATACAGGTTTCATTCTTAATAGATGATAAAGGTGTCTGGGATATAGCCATTCTCTTGCAGTTGTTTAACTCCAAATGAGTAAGACTGGGATTTTCAAAGAAGCCATGGGACATAGGTGCCCAACTCCTACTCAAAGTCTTTGGGTGCCTAACACCCTTAGGCCCCTTTCATAGTCCCAGACCAAATTTTAAAAAAAGCCAGTTCTGAGCAGTGAAGATGGTTCTGCAGTCAAAGGTTAGAGAATGGAATGTTCACAAAAATGGAAAAATATAAATACTGCCAACAATCAGAAGTTTATGCTTTAGCCAATTGTGATTCTATCAATTGCACCTCTGGTGGTCTAGTGGTTAGGACTTACTGCTGCCACAGCCTGGGTTTCATTCCCAATCAGGGTACAGGACTTTTAGAGGACTGGACTAGATGACCTCTCGAAGTTCCTTCCTGTCCTATGATTCTAGCTCTTGCATTTAGTGTACATCCTGGACTATGAAAGATATTCCCTGGCAAAAGGAAAACCTGTAAAATATATGTTTTACAAATATGTCACACAGCAATTTCAAATCATAACAACTTTTTTGTATCAAATAAAAAAGCCTTTGGGTGTTTTCAAATTTAAGATTAGGTCAAAAAACTGCTATAGTTAGTACTGTGACGTTTGGACTCCTTGGGAAGTCACCTGATGTGCTGAGATACCACTGAGTCTACCTGTTCTGCCATCATGGGCCCCCTTTTACCAGTCTTGCTGAGACAGGCTCTTAAAATCTCCTCTAAAACACAAACAGGCAAGGCCACACCCAGCTGCAGATCAGCTCTGGGAAGACTCAGTTTAAGGGACTTGCTCCAGCACTCAGATGTCCACCTCCCTTGGAGTACAAACCCAAAGATATATTATATTTGCCTCTTCCCTCAATGTGGAAGAGGATATGCACAATTTCTCCCTCCCTCCCTCCTGTTAGAAATCACATAAAACTGGGTTATATTATAAACCAGAAATAAATGTATTAACTATAACAGGTGTATTTTAAGTAGTTAATGAGGTAGCAGACAGAACAAGGCTTACAGTGGAAAGTTACAAGAAGTCCCAGGTAATGTATTAGTATGAGGTGACAAGACCACCTGACTCTGTAGGATTACATCCTCCATGAGCCAGGGGCAGTATGGAGGGTTCACAGGAAGTCCAAGCCTTTCACAGTCCATTGTCCTTGTTGATGGGCCATCCACTTTGTCTGGCTTTTCCATCCTTGTGTCTGAAGTGTCAGCAGTGGGCATCACCCAAAGTAGCATAGTTGAAATACAGATACATAGTCAATATTCCTAATTTCAGATACAGAAATGATATGGGCATACAAGTAGGATAATCACATTCAGTAAATCATAACCTTTCCAATGATATCTCACGTGAGCCATCTTGCATAAAGTATATGTCAGTTATGTCATTCTCATAAGCATATTTTCATAAAGAATACGGAATGACACGTCACAAGTACGTTCTAAAGATACCAGATAAATGACTAATGGAAGCTTGCATATTGCATTATTAGTGTTCTTTTCATGAACATATCTTTGGTGTTGAATTGAAAATCCAGACTATTTTAATGTTAAATGGTTATGAAAGTATTAAAAATCTTTAGGGTGTTAGTGAGGTGCTAGCTGTCAATTATAGGGTGGAATTTAAATAACACACATAGTAATGTTCAATCTCAACAACCAGGGACTATCAATTGTGCCTTTTTAAATGTGAACCATCCAGCATAATGTTAGACACACAGTACAATACTGTATATCTGTCTTTCTTACAATAGCAACAAATATCATAAACACTTCTAATATGATAAGAAAGCAAGCAATAAAATTGCCATTGTTAATGTTAAAATTAAATAAAAGTAACAGAGCCACTTTCAGTTCTCTCTGCTAATTAAAACCTGCAAAACTTACTGTATTTTATGGCATTCATGATGACAAATTTTGCATCATAAATATTATGCATTTTATTCCACTCAAAGGACAGGAAATTATTATCACATCTGAACCTTAATGTACAGTAAAATCAATGGGAGTTTTTGCCTTGACTTAATTTGATACTGAATCCAACCTGAAGTGTGAAATTCAGTTCTAGTATATGTATGCAAAACTCCTATCAACTTCAGTGGTTGAAAATGGACACATTTTGTCCTCAGATTATATATGGATTTGTTCTGAAAATAATTTATGGTCAGGATATTTCTGCTACTAGTAAAGTTATATAAAAAAAGGACACCACAATCACAATTGGCTAAAGCATAAGCAATGTAGAAATGGGAATTTTAGTTAGTTTAATCTCAAATGTTCAATTTTCCCATTTTTCTCACTCAACGGTGCAGAAAAAGAAGGAAAAAGAGAAAGAAACCCACAACAAAAAAGTCTTCATCTGCTCTATAATGAAATTTTAAAAGTGTGAATATCTGGCCATATGTTCCTATGGTTTGCATGCTGAAAAGCACATAGCAATTTGCTTCAAAACCTGTCTTTTACTTCTATGCATAATCTATAGCCTCCTACTTGGTATGGTTGGTATATTCAACACAAAAATAGTCTTGCATAAAAAATCCACAAGAGAACAGCAATATAAAAAAGGCTGTGTGGTTTGAAGAAAGGAGGGAGGGTCAGGACAAAGCCAAAGTGCTACATATCCTTCTCTGGAAATACAAAGATGAAATCCTGGTCCTACCGAAGTCAATGGAAGTTTTGCCATTAATGTTAATGTGACCAGGATTCGATTCTATTCTATCCTAGCCTACATATATCTCTGTAGTGTCTGAGCACCTTCCAGTAGTTCATTAAGCAACATGACTAACATTTGTCACTTGTTTGATCGCTCATCCTCTCCCCAGGGGGAGAAATGTGTGGAGTGTTTTGTTTTGGAATTACTTTTTTCTTTCCACATGCACTCACAGACATGATGTTATGTTATGCTTGTTAGAGAAGGCAAGGTCAAAGAAATGTGCCTAAGGAGGGAGGTGGTGCAGTTAGTGTTGTAATGGTCCTTAGTTCCTGAGGGAGTTTGTTATACCATCTCAGATCAGCCCTTGAGAAATCTCATTCACCAGCACAGATGAGCTTTACTCTTCTTGTAGAAAGTTCTGTTGTGCTAGTAGAGAGAAGCTGTCAACCACAGTTTCCATCACAGCTCTTTAGGTGATCTTCTAGATACCCTGGGCCCAGGCCATTTTGCTCCTTGAAGATAAGGCCAAAAACCTTGAATTTGATTCAGTATTCTCTGGGAAGCCACTGTAGAAAGTGGAGGACAGATTTAAGAAAATAAGAATGGTCATCCTGGGTCAGACCAGTGTCTAGCCCAGTGTCCTGTCTCTGGCAGTGGCCAGTAACAGATGCTTTTGGCAGTTGGAGGTTTAGGGACACCCGGGGCAGGGGATTGCATCTTGACCATCCTGACTAATAGCCATTGATGGACCTATCCTCCATGAACTTTTCTAATTCCTTTTTGAGCCCAGTTATACTCTTGGCCTTTACAACATTACGCTGGCAATGACTTCCACAGCTTGACCGTGCATTGTATGCAGTACTTACTTTTGTTTGTTTTAAACCTTTAAATCATTGGGTGACCCCTGGTTCTTGTGTTATGTGAAGGGGTAAATAACACTTTTTCTCCACGCCATTCATAATTTTATAGACCTCAATCATATCTCCCCTTAGTTGTCTCTTTTCTGAGCTGAACAGTCCTGATCTTTTTAATCTCTCCTCGTATGGAAGCTGTTTCATCCCCTTAATCATTTTTATTGCCCTTCTCTGCACCTTTTCTAATATATCTTTTTGATATGGGGTGACCAAAAATGCATGCAGTATTTAAGGTGTGGGCATACCGTGGATTTATATAGCAGCATTATTTTCTGTCTTATTCTCTATCCCTGTCCTAATACTAACATTCTGTTAGCTCTTCTGACTGCCATTGCACATTAAGGGGATGTTTTCAGATAACTATCCACAATGACTTTGTGACAGGGTGGACTAGACCCTGAAGCCCTCCTGCTGGAGGCCTTGTGGCCCTGCCATACCCTGCCCCAGAAAAGGGAAGTAGAGAAGTCCTCCAAGCTTCCTAGAGCAGCTGTGTGGGAAGCAGCCAATCAGGGCTCAGCAGGCTAGTATAAGAAGAGCTGCAGGGCCAGAGCAAGTTCAGTTCCTTGTTAGAACTGGATGTGTGTGGGTGGTACTCCAGGCTGGCTGCTGGGATGCCACCAGGATAAGGCCCTGAGGTAAGGGTGAAAAATGTGAAGGAACCACAGGGAAGTGGCCCAGGGAATTATAGTATCAATGCAGTTTATTTAAAGGTACATTGTGGATGTCTGCTATCTATAGGGTCCCTGGGCTGGATCCTGGAGCAGAGGGCAGGCCCAGGTCCCAGGGAAAGTGCCTGGACTTTGAGGCACCCCAGAAGGGGGACTGAACTGTAGTGGGCCAGCTGGAGAGCAGGGGCCAGAAAGGCCCTGAGATGGCAAAGACATTGCCTCCAAGGAAAGAGCCCTGGGGCACTGCTCTATTCTGGAGCTGGGACAAACTAAGAGAGACATCACAAAGGGCACTGAAAGAGGCCCTTGTTAGACTTGTGTCGTGAAAGGGCTTTGCTTTGCTTTTATCTCACTGACAGACTGTGTATGACTTGACCAGAGGGCTGAGTCAGCGAAGAACCACCACAAATGGATTGAGAGAGAGTGCAGGCATATGCACTCAGCCAGGGGGGCACTCACGAGAGGTGAGTGCAACCCCATTAGACTCCAAGATCTCTTGATTTGTAATGGCTAATTTAGACCCTATTTTTTTCTATGTTGCAATTTTTTTCCCAACATGCATTACTTTGCACTTGTAAACATGAAATTTCATCTGCCATTTTGTTGCCCAGTAACCCTGTGTAATGAGGTCCCTTTGCAACTCTTTGAATTCAGTTTTGGACTATCTTGAATAATTTTATATAATCTGAAAAATTTACCACCTCTCTGTTAACACCCTTTTCCAGATCATTTTTGAATGTGTTGAACAGCAAAAGTCCCAGTACAGATCTTTATGGGAACCCACTATTTACATCTCTCCATTGTGAAAACTGATCATATATTGCTACCCTTTTGTTTCCTGTCTTTTAACCAAGTGTTGATCCATGAGAGGACCTTCTCTCTTATCCCATGACTGTTTACTTTGCTTAAGAGTCTTTGTCAAAGGCTTTTGAAAAGTTCAAGTACAATATATAAACTATATTTGATTCCCTCAAATAATTCTAATAGATTGATGAGGCATGATTTCCTGTTACAAAAGCCATATTGACTCTTCCAAAGCATATCATGTTTATCTATTTGCCTGAAAATTTTGTTCTTTACTATAGGTTTAACCAATATGCCTGGTACTGAAGTTAGGCTTACTAGCCTGTAATTACCAGGATCAACTTTGGAGCCTTTTTTAAAAAAATAAATGGTATATTAGCTATCCTCCAGTCATATGGTACAGAGGCTGATTAAAGCAGAGGAGACCCCCGATCGTTTGAAGGACTCCAGGTGTCTCAGATCTGAATGTGAATGATCTGCAGACTAAAATATTTTTTTCCTGAAGGAATTTGATGAATTATGTGTAAGCAGAGTCAGGATGAGCTCCACCCTGACATCTGGTGGTGAGGTGTGGCAAATTGTGGAAAAGAACTTCAGGGGCTGATCTCATTTGCATAGGCACACCCACCCCGCCTAGAATGCGGCCATAGCTGCCCAAATGGTCACTTTGGCTGCTGTAGGATCCCCAGTGTCTCTGTTATTGGGGCGGGAAGAATAAATTGTTATTACCCTGATTATGGGAATCAAGGACAGTGGAACTGTACTTGGCCTTTTGTTATGATGGAGGCAATCGCCATCAACTAAGTAGTACTCACTAGGCAAGGGACAGGGGTTCCAAAACTCTGTGAATTGAGAGAGGCTGGGAACAGGTATTAATACTTGGTGGCATGGGCCCCCTGGTGAGGGCCTTACATCTTAATTGCACTTCCTCCTCTCTCCACTGTGGAATATCAGAGCTAATTTTGATTCCATTAGGAGTTTAGTTACAGGCTGCTGAGCTGAATTCACTTCGGGCTAATGCTGCACCAGCACTGAGGCTCCCCTGCTACAAGCTGAAATCACAAAAGAGCTAAATTTACTAAGAGCTGAAATCACTGAGTGTTGTGTTAAGTAGTGGGGAAGCCTGAAGATATATGGTGGAGCAGTCTGTGGGATGGTGAGCAGAGCGGCTGGTGGAGCAGAGCAGTTTGTTGGATGCCTAGAGCTGCCCACGGGGCGGCTGGCAGAGTGGAGCCCCATGGAGAGGTGGGCCATCAGCTTTGGACCACGTAAGGTGCCCCTTAACAACCACCACTCCAATCTCCACCCAAGTTGGGAGGTAAAACTCTGCAGATAAACTTTTGAACTCTGGGGCTGCCCTGACCAGGTACAGAGACTTTTGGGTCATTGGACTTTTGGGCCTTTGGGTGATTTGGGGTTGCTAGACTCAAGAACTAAAGGGAAAGGACATGCCCCAATTTGCTTGGGGTGGGTTTTTTGCTCATGGGTTGTGTTATGAATCCTGTTGTTGGTGTTTCCCCAACATAATGCCACATTGTTTCTCTCTGTTATTAAAAGACTTTTTGCTACACTCAGACTATGTGCTTGTGAGAGGGGAAGTATTGCCTCTTGGAGGCGCCCAGCGGGGGTGGTATATATTTGTCCCAGGTCACTGGGTGGGGGCTCGAGCCGGTTTTGCATTCCATTATTGGAATGGAACCCCTAGATACTGAACCCGGCCCTTGTTGCTGCCAACTCTGACAGGCAGAAGGGTTACATATGTATTATTATTATTAGTTGATTTATTTAATTATTTACATTACCATAGCATCTACAGTGAATACATCTGGGATTTCACAGTCTGTTTATGAAAAATTCACAACAGAAAAAGAGGTGAAATGCTCTAGAAATTATACATCTAGCTCTATTTAGATGTTGTCTTTTATGGACCCAAGTTTAAAATGATGTTCTGCAGACCCACTCCCACTGGAAGTCTTATAGTTGACTACACTGGGAGTTGGATCAATCCCCTATATAAGAATACGAGACATTTCAAGAATGAAAAATTCTCTGCTTTGCAGTTCATGATAACTTATAAAGGATTGTGGATCACATATAGTTCTATGTTCCCATGCAGTAGTCTGAATACAGAGTCTGTTACATTTCAATCTCAAAACTATTTATATACTGCCCATAGGCTGCAATTGAATAAGATAAATATTTATCTGCAACTGTGCTGAACAAAACTAACAATAAATATAATGTGAAGCCTCATCAGTGTGTAGCTGAAATCCATTTGTGTCTCAGCATCCAGTTCTATTATGGATAGAGAAGCCTAGATGAAGCTTAAATAATATTTTGCCTAGTTTCCATTGCTAGTAACAGTATTTATTACACAGAAGAACCTCAGAGTTACAAACACCAAAGTTACAAACTGACCAGTCAACACACACCACCATTTGGAACCAGAAATACACAATCAGACAGCAGCAGACCAAAAAATGAAGAGAAGAAAAGGCAATATGGTACAGTACAGGCAATATGCTACAGTTAAACATAAACTACTAAAAATAAAGGGAAAGTTTTTCAAAAAATTGACAAAGTAAGAAAACTTTCTGTCCTTGTTTCATTTAAATTAAGATGGTTTAAAAGCAGCATTTTTCTTTTGATAGTAAAGTTTCAAAACTCTATTAAATCAATCTTCAGTAGTAAACTTTTGAAACAACCATAACATTTTGTTCAGAGTTACGAACAACTACCATTCCTGAGATGGTAGTGACTCTGAGGTTCTACTGTATTACACAAGTTTCTTCACTGCTCAGTGTAACTTAGCATTTGCTGTTGAGGCCCAGAGATATCAGCAGAACATTAATCTTATAATTCTATTCATTTTCAAACATAGTGAAGGCTATTGGATTTAAAGAAAGACTGACTTCAAAGCAAGTACAGACTTCATCGGTGTCAGCCTCTGATATAAATGCCAAACTACATGAGAAGCCATTGGATCCAACTGTGTTTCCAAGGAAGAAAATATGAAGGGATAAGAAGGCTCTCTGCTGAAATAAAGTCATATCCTGTTAACTTCTTAGATCTCTCAACAGGAGCAGAGACTAATGGATCCTAAACCAAAGACATGTTCTGGAATGCGATAAATAGCTTTCTAAAGACTACTCCTCAGTTCAAAGGGTTGTACTGGAGCCAAAGAAGCCTCCTGAACAATTACAGCCAGTGTATCCAGCTTCTACTTTCAGTGTAGTGGTTCAGATGCACCTGAATCCACAGTCAGATTGTTTCCCAGATCCATGGGAATCATCACCTGAGGGAGAAAAGAAAAGCTTTTGTGAATCGTCCTTCTCACACTTTTCCACCAGATAAACAAAAGAAAAAAGAATAGTCTCAGCATTCCCTGGACACTTCTTTTCCACTCCATAAGATGCCATCGGGCTGCCCTAGGAAGTTTGTTTCCCCGTCTCCATTCTTTAGATGCTAGGATCAGTAATATATTCACTAGTGTCTTCAATGGATCCAAGATTGGATCTGCAATCCCTTGGCATGATTACCAGGTAGTGATGTTGCAATATCAATGTCACTCTGGAGACAATCTCTTGTTTACAAAAGTCTCCGTGATGACCAATGTAAACTGGCAAATTGTTTGATAACTGAAGGCTGGACACTAGCAAAACATATATTCAGCTTCCTTTGATATTACAGATGTGGCAGCAAAGACGATTGCATCTACCATGACACTCTAGAAGATCTCAGCCATGATTTCTGTACTCTTCTTCCTGAAGCTCAGTGTAAAATTAAATAGCTTCACTTTGAGAACATAATGACCAAACTGGGTCAGATCAAAGATCCACCTACCTCGGTATCCTGTCTTCCAACAGTGGCCAATGCCAGGTGCCCCAGAGGGAATGAACAGAACAGGTAATCATCAAGTGATCCATTCCTTGTTGCCCATTCCTAGCTTCAGGCAAACAGAGGCTAGGGACACCATCCCTGCCCGTCCTGGCTAAAAGCCATTGATGGACCTATTATCCATGAATTTATCTAGTTCTTCTTTGAACCCTGTTATAGTCTTGGCCTTCACGACATCCTCTTGCAAGGAGTTCCACAGGTTGGCTGTGTGGTGTGTGGAAAAAAATTTTCCTTGTGTGTGTGTGAAACCCACTGCCTGTTAATTTCATTTGGTGATCTCTAGCTCTTGTGTTATGAGAAGCAGTAAATAACACTTTCTTATTTACTTTTTCTACACCAGTCATGATTTTATAGACCTCTATCATATCCCCCCTTTGTCATCTCTGTTCCAAGCTGAAAAGTCCCAGCCTTATTAATCTCTCCTGAGATGGCAGCCATTCCATACCCTAATCATTTTTGTTGCCCTTTTCTGCCCCTTTTCCAAATCCAATATATCTTTTTTGAGATGGGGTGACCACATCTGCATGCAGTATTCAAGATGTGGGCATACCATGGATTTATATAGAGGGAATGTGATATTTTCTGTCGTATTATCTATTCCTTTCTTAATGATTCCCAACATTCTCTTCACTTTTTTTTTTACTGCCACTGCACATTGAGTGGATGTTTTCAGAGAACTGTCCACAAGGACTCCAAGATCTTTCTTGAGTGGTAACAGCTAATTTAGACCCCATCATTTTATATGTATAGTTAGGATTATGTTTTCCAATGTGCATTACTTTGCATTTATCAACATTGAATTTAATCTGCCAATTTCATCCGCCATCTCAGTTTTGAGAGATCCTTTTGTAGCTCTTCGCAGTTGCCTGAGACTTAACTATCTTGAGTAGTTTTGTATCATCTGCAAAATTTGCCACCTTCCTGTTTACCCCTTTTTTCCATGTCATTTATGAATATGTTGAATAGGACTGGGCCCAGGACAGACCCCTCGGGGACACCACTATTTACCTCTCTATTGTGAAAACTGACCATTTATTCCTACTCTTTGTTTCCTATCTTTTAACCAGTTACCAGTCCATGAGAGGACCTTCCCTCTTATCCCATGACTGCTTACTTTGCTTAAGAGCCTTTGGTGAAGGACCTCGTCAAAGGCTTTCTGAAAATCTAAATATACTATATCCAGAGGATCTAAATATACTAGATCCAGTTGATTCCCCCTTGTCCACATGCTTCCAAGTGAGTTCAGGAGTTATCAGGGCTTTTACTCCACACATTTTCTGATACTGAAGACAGAGGGCTGAAAAAAGCTTAATGCCTATATTAGAACGTTCCAGTTCTGTTTAGTTTAATGCCTATAGTCCCCTCCCTTTCAGCCTTAGATTGGTTTGCACCTCCTGAGCTAAAGACTGCATACATTCATATTGCTATCAGACCACATCGTTGCAAATATCTTCACTTCCCAGTTGGGCCTTTCAGCTGCCCCCAAAGGCTTATACAAAATGGCTATCTATAGCAGCAGCTTTTTTTAAGGCAGCAGGGTAGTTTTGTTTACCTTTATTTGGATGATTGTCTGCACAAAGCCTCATTAAATGTGGCCAAGGACATTCATTTCACTAGTTTACTTTTTGAAAAATTAGGACATCTTGATAAATAAGAGTCCCTTCATCCTACACAGGGAAAATTCTGTTCATAGAATCAGTTCTTGATTCACAAGAAGGCAAAACATTTCTGTCAGTAGAAAGATTTCAGAAGCTTCAATCTACCATACAGATACTACATAAAAATCCTCCTCAAAAAGTAATATTTTCCCAGGTCTATAGGGTCTCATAGCTTCAGCAACATATATCACACATGATGCCAGGCTCAGCATGAGACCAAGCACAGACAGCATATTCAGGACATTGTCTATCCTGAAGATAATTCTACTATTTGTGACATAGTGGACTCAGTGGGTGAATGTTCTAAAGGGGTTATCATTCAACCCCTACCTCTATATTGACAATCACCTCAGATTCTTCCCAGAGTAAGTGGGGAGCATATCTCAACAACCTATCTGTTCAAGATCATTGATCTTTTCAAGAAAAGTCACTACGTACAAGCATCCTAAGTTAAGAGCTATCTGTCTACCCCTCAAATCTTTTTTACCTGACATCCTGAACAAAGTAGTGCAGGTCATCAGACAACATGACGGCATGTATTTTCTGAACCAACAGTGAGAAGATCAGAGTTCTACAAAGAAGTGATCAAGTTAATGGGATTGGTATATCCACTACAACATCTACCCAATTGCTCTGCACCTACAAGCAAGGACAATGACATAGCAGATCAGATCATCGGAGATTTCATGCAATTACACAGATAGCTTCTAAATAACATTAATTCAAGATACTTTCAGTTTATGGGGGACTTCTGGACACAGATCTCTCCGCCACCAGGCAGACCATGAAATGTCCCTATTTCTGCTCAAGAGGGGGCAGAGAGAGTCTATCCATACTGGACACTTTGCCTCTAAATTGAGAACTGGGTCTATTACATGCTCTCTCCATCTCCACCACCATTTCTTATACAAAAGGTGATAAGACCCAATGCCACCAGGGTAATTCTAATTGCTTCATCATGGGCAAGATAACAATAGTATGTGGATCTTCTCTATCTTTCCAAGACAGCATACAAATTTCTTCCAGTGATGTCGAACATATTGCAGCAGAATAGGAACATCTTTTTCTACACCTAGATGCATGGGCTATAAAACTTTAATAGACCATGAAAAATATTTCACTTTGAAGGTACAACAGATTTTGATTAACACTAAGATAGTCAACAAGAAAGTATAATGAACTTAAGTGGTTCAGGTCCATAGACTGGATAAGTGACAAGTATATCAGGCACCAATTCAATGTGTTTTTGAATACTTCCTGAATGTACAGTCTCTGGATCATCTCTGAAAGTACACTTAGTGGCACATGATGTGTTCATAAGTAATAAATCTGCCTTTGCACATGATACAGAAAAGAAATGTAAGAAAAGTCTGTTAATATATCCATCAATAAAAGACCCAGAGCCATCATGAGATCTCAATTTAGTTTTAACATGCCTCACGAACCCTCCTTTGAGACTATGGTGGATAGTTCTTTGTTTCATTAGTCTATTAAGATAGCTTTTTATAACAGACATTATATCAGCCAGGCTAGTGAGTAAGTTACATGCCCTCATGGCAGACCCCATTCCCCCCTTCACTATCTTTCATAGGGATACATTTTTGTCCTTGAGACTCACTTAAGACCACCATCCCAAGGTGGTCTCTAAATTTCATATTAATCAAGCAATTCACTTGCCAGTTTTGTTTCCTAGACCACATGCCCATAATAAGGAATCTATATTACATACCTTAGAGTCTAAAAGAGCATTATCTTACTATATTAATAGTTTCAGAAGTCCCCAAACTTTTTATTTCTTACACTGGCAACTGTAAAGGTCGTTATGTAGGGTCAGACAGTGTATAGAAGAGGGATATAGGATTGTATTCATTCTTTCTCCTCTCAAGATTAGAACAAATTTACCTAGAGTAGTGGCTCCCTCTTCAGCATTCCCCAAACACGTTTGCATTGTTGAGCTGTGTAAGGCTTCTTCATCACACTACAAAACTCTATGATCTAGATCTGGCAACTAGACTAGATGTTCAGTTCAGGAGGACAGTACTCCAATTCCTGTTTGATTCATACTTTGAGCTGCATCATCCATTCATGGGATACTGCTTGCTAAACTATACCATGAGTAGGAATATGCAGAGGACAATCAAACAAGAAATGGAGGTTTTACTTATAAATAGAATTAATTGAGATGGCCTCTGTATAGTCACACTCTCTGTCCACCTTCCCCTTCTTCTTGGAATTATGTAAAATCCTGACTTTGAGGAAGTGGTGGAAAGAACTGAGGTGATAGGGAATGTCACATCCCCTTTTACAGCCTCACTGTCAAAACATTGAGAAATACTAAGGGAAGGAGTGAGAAGGTCTGCATTTTATATTTGGCTTATCTCCAAACAAAGCCCTAAAAATGTGTTTTCCAGTATGCTGATACCCATATGCAAAGAATTTCTTTGAGGAAAAGGACCATATTAATTACATTTGTTATTTATGCATTTACCCCTCACCACTATTGTTTTAGAAAATATCCGTCATTTTTAGAGTCATCTAATAACACTTGCTGTGAATTGGTATATGCATTCTTCACTGATAAATTGGAAATGTTTTTCTTAGCTGAGGCAGACAGATTTGTGATAATTGTTAGAAATAGCTCATCTGCCAATGTACTCAAGTGCCTTCAAGTTCAAATATCTTCCTTGAGTTTTTTCTGTGTTCAGCCCCCTGGGAATTCCTGCAAATATGGCTTTCCCAAAGGCAAGAATATGCTGCCTTTAGTGAAGAGGAGGATGTTTATTGCTGAGCTGTTGTTCTCATAAAAGTGACCAAATAACCAATAGCTCAGCTTGTTAGTTGTTTATACAGTTTAACTCTTCCAGGCTGGACACAAATAAATGAAAAATAGCCATCCCCTATGAGCCAAGTTCAGCTCTTTAAGGGTAAACAAACATTTCACTAAAATTCACTAAGGACAGGCAGACATATCTGAACTGAGCTGTCAACTTATATTTGTCACACCTATAAATCCTGCCATGTTAGAGTGCTCTGCTCCCAGTATCCCAGAGCGCTGGGGGGGGGGGAGAATTCTTCAGGTTTATCTCTTTTTTTCCCCCCCATGTATGCTTATTTGCTTTGAAATTCACAGTGTCTGTCTGTGTATAGATATATACACTCACACTCATTTTGTATACACATACCCATATACTGCATGTAAAGAATATAATAAAAATAAAATAAAGTTCATACTGATCAACAATTTCCTTCTCTTTCAAATGTGCATGATGCTTAGTGGATTACAAGCTATTCACAAATATACACTGTTTTTATGTCTCTTGCACTTAATCCTTGAAATCACAAACCAGTAGTTGGATAGCAGAACTTTATGTGCAAAGTTTTTCCCCTCTCACCTCTGCCCCACCATTTTGTTTTACCATTAACAGGATGAAAATGTTTCTTATCAAGAATATCATCTTTGTTATCACCCCCTGCAAGTTAAAGCATAGTAAGCATCAGATGTCTCAGCCCTGGTCTACACTGTGGGGTTAGGTCGAATTTAGCTGCGTTAGATCGATTTAAAAATGACTGTGTCCACACAACCAACCCCGTTCTGTCAACCTAAAGGGCTCTTAAAATCGACTTCTGTACTCCTCCCTGACGAGGGGAGTAGCACTAAAATTGACCTTGCTAGGTCGAATTTGGGGTTGTGCAGACGCAAATCAATGGTATTGGCCTCCAGGAGCTAACCCAGAGTGCTCCACTGTGACCACTCTGGACAGCATTTTGAACTCCGATGCATGAGCCAGGTACACAGGAAAAACCCCGGGAACTTTTAAATTTCATTTCCTGTTTGGTAGGCGTGGCAAACTCAGCAGCACAGGTGACCATGCAGTCCTCCCAGAATCATAGAGCGTAGAATGTTTCTACGCTCCCCCTATCATCTCTGTCCCTGAGGTTATAGCAGATTAGATGGTGAAAAAAACGCACTCGAGATGACATGTTTTCTGAGCTCATGCAGTCCTCCTGCACTGATAGGGCACAGCTTAATGCATGGAGGCATTCAGTGGCAGAGGCCAGGAAAGAATTAAGTGAGTGCAAAGAGCGCAGGCAAGACGTGATGCTGAGGCTAATGGGGGAGCAAACAGACATGATGAAGCATCTGTTGGAGCTTCAGGAAAACCAACAAGAGCACAGACCCCCGCTGCATCCACTGTATAATTGCCTACCCTCCTCCCCATGTTCCATAGCTTCCGCACCCAGACGCCCAAGAACACGCGAGGGGGAGGCTCTGGGCACCCAGCCACTCCATTCCAGAGGATGGCCCAAGCAACAGAAGGCTGTCATTCAAACAGTTTTATTTTTAGTGTGGCTACAATATGCAATGTGGCCTTGTCCTTCCCTCCTCCCCCACCCCACCCAGGCTACCTTGTCCATTATCTCATTTTTTTTAATTAATAAAGAAAGAATGTATGGTTTCAAAACAATAGTTACTTTATTTCAAAGGGGGGAGAGTGGTTGGCTTACAGAGAATTAAAATCAACAAAGGGGGCGGGTTTGCATCAAGGTGAAACACACACAACTGTCACACCGAAGCCTGGTCAGTCATGAAACTGGTTTTCAAAGCCACTCTGATGCGCAGCGTGCCTTGCTGTGCTCTTCTAATCACCCTGGTGTCTGGCTGCTCAAAATCAGACAGCAGGCGATTTGTCTCAATCTCCCACCCGCCATAAACGTCTCCCCCTTACTCTCTCAGATATTATGGAGCACACAGCAAGCAGCAATAACAATGGGAATGTTGGTTGTGCTGAGGTCTGACCAACAGCACCAGCGAGCTTTTAAACATCCAAAGGCACATTCTACCACCATTCTGCACTTGCTCAGCCTATAGTTGAACTGCTTCTTACTACTGTCCAGGCTTCATGAGCCATGGGAGCAAGGGGTAGGCACAACCGCGCGGTGCTGCCGGCTGGGAGAGCAGCCTGAGGCAGAAGCCTCCAGCTCGCAGGAGAGCAGAGTTGCAGGGGAAGCGGTGGAGCCGTACACCATGGACAAGGACGGCTAGCAGTCCTACTGCACCGTCGGCTGTGAAGGCACCCAGGAGCTGCTGATGTGTAGCACTGCCAGCTGCTGCAGGTGCTTCTGTGTTGAATCCCTGGAGGTCCTGGTAGGGCAAGGTACTTCAGCCAAGGCAAAAGAGCAAGAGCCCTGGAGCTGTTACACGTGTCAACCACAGAAGTGCTATGGGGTGTTACAGCGCTGACCGGACTGGAATGTACGGATGCAAGACTTCTTCACCAGTGACAAAGGACAGGAATACGATGCACCTAAAATCTAAAAAGGCCTGCACATTTCCCAGAGTCACTACCCTTGATAACAGAATGTCAATGATTGCATTGGCTACTTGGATCACAGCAGCCCACACAGTAGACTTGCACAGAACAGCAACGGTGACAGTGAGGTGAGTGGGCTCCATGCTTGCCATGGTATGGCATCTGCACAGGTAACCCAGGAAAAAAGGCGGAAAATGATTGTCTGCCGTTGCTTTCACGGAGGGGGGGGCAACTGACGACATGTAACCAAACCCACCCGCGACAATGTTTTAGCCCCATTAGGCATTGGGATCTCAACCCAGAATTCCAATGGGCAGCGGAGAGTGCGGGAACTGTGGGATAGCTACCCACAGTGCACCGCTCCGTAAGTCAATGCTAGCCACGGTAGTGAGGATGCACTCCGCCAACTTAATGTGCTTAGTGTGGACATACGCAATCGACTATATAAAATTGAATTCTAAAAATCGACTTCTATAAAATCGACCTAATTTCATAGTGTAGATATACCCTCAGTTAATCATAGTATTTCTGATGTTGTGGGTTACTTGGTCTTCAAATTCTCTTTCCCCTAGTAACAGTGACCATGAATTCAGCTCTCACATTTGCTCTGACAGGCTGATGACTGATATCACAAGGCCACAGCTAAGAGTGGTTTATTACTTTCAGTGGGATTTCTTTAATGCAGCCTCACAGCTGATGGGTGGGGTGAAGATTTAACTCAAAATTAAATTTCAGTAGGAGCCTTTTTATAAGAAAAATGGACTGAAAGAAAATAACACAGTGGAGAAAAGATAAGGGGTGAGGGGAGAGCTACATTTAACATGAATGTGATGATTTTAAAATGTACTGAATCATAACATCTGTGTTTGTCAGGACATATATGGACAGAAACTTTAGAGACAAACATAACAGAACAAATAGAGTAAGTGGCAAACTTCAACGAAAAATGAATTTGAGACCTTAAAGGGACATTGCTTGGAGAACTTTGGTCCAAAACATAAGTTTTGTAAAAATCAATTTTAACCAAATCATAAAGCACTAAAAAATGTTTCCTTAAAAAAAAAATCCAGTGGAAACAGATGATCAAATAAAGATTCCTTTGCTGTTCTTACACTCAAATATTGCAGCCTTTTCCTAAAGAATGAAAATATACTAGTGAAATTTAGAAACTGACTAAAAAAAATGAAACTGGCATGTTTTTCATTGCACTAACTAGGACAAATATGGAAATAAGCAGGCAGTATAAACACTGAAAAAAAAAGATTTTTAAAAGTATTCTCATTTTTTATATTCCAAGGTACGACTTGTAGTATAGGTAAGGAAACAGTATTTTTGGTCTGGTTTGTTTTTTCACATGTACAGGGGTGCTGGAACAATCTGTATAGTGGGGGTGCTGAGAGCCATTGAACCAAACTGTGAACTCTGTATATGATGGAAACCACTTCAAGCCGAGGGTGCAACAGCACCCACAGCACCCCTAGTTTCAGAACCTATGCACATGTATGAACTTTGTGTTATACAGAGCCTTCAAATTGAGATGCTGTAGTTTTCTGTTTAATATTCCTTTACGTTTCTAAGAACTCTAGCGACATGCAGAGACAGCTGCAATTTTTGTTCTCACTGTTGCTGGAGTCTATACAGAAGAAGCAAACACACAGGCTGGAAAGCATCCTTGCACAAGTGCAGAGCCTAGGTCTGAAACAGTGTGGTGTTAGCCTGCATCTTTCTCATCCTGGGGCTAGTTCTTAGCCACCTGAACTGGAAGCAGGATGATGACTCCATTGCTCAGACAATGTCCTTATATCATCACCTCTCCCCCCAGTGCTGGCTAAGCCAATTCAAGGGATTGAGGTGTTTTATGTCTATCAGTCAGGGACCAGCTTGCATGTGTATCAAACATCACCCAACTACCCCTTCCCTTCAACATATAAGGTAGATATGTGCTAGGTGAACACAACAACATCAGCCTTCAGTGCAATAAAAGAACACTGGAAAATCTGATCCCTTCAGGGGGAGACAATCAGTATTTACCTACACAACACGTGTATTTTCATTCACAAATGACTGTATAGATGCCTACCTGTCCATCTAACATGCAAGTATCTGTCTGTACTCAAATAAAAGTGAACAATCATGCATGGATGTTGCACCTTCCTTTTTGAAAACTGGGTTTTCAAAAAGGCGACGAATAACTAAAAAGTTGTTCCAGTTATTTCAACATCAAACATGCATGTGTTCATATTCTATGCATGTTCTCAGAACTCACTATACAATATCTACAGTACAATGTGGTACAAAAAATAAGGCACATGTGAAATGATGCAAAGTTTGCATTCTACTCTAAATATTGGAAGGCTTGTCTTATAAAAATCTCCTTGTTTTGAGGCAATTGGCTCCATAGAAGTGTGTGGTAAACTCAAGGGCCAGTATTTTGGTTTTGGGCTAAAGGTTATAGGTTCAAGTCTTGCACCACATCATGTTAATCATGCTGAAGTTGAAATGCATTGCACAATTAAAAGTAATATCCTTAGATGAGTTAGTGAATAAAGTGCCTATGTTGTCTTTCAGGGACAAAATAAAGATCTAATGGAACTTCTTTTAAGGAGAAGAGAGTAGCTGACATCCCAGCCAATATTCCAATAAAAATAGGTTCTTCCAATGTCTTTGAGTTGCTGTTGAATGTAATCACAGCCCCTTTTGGCTCTTTGTTACTACAACATTCCTGGATTATGTTGGGGTGATGGGGTGTTCATCCCACACCAGTCCTGAAGAGGTCAATGTAGGCTAGATGGGCCAATTAACCACATAGTCTACAGCTGGAGGGGAGTCAAGGCTCAATAATGCTTAATTAAGGATGAAGCTCACCTAGGCGGGAACAGGTGGGGCTTCTATAAAGCTGAGAAGAGATAGGCACTATAGGTAGAAGTAGTCTGTAATCATTTTTGATAGGAGGGAAGATTGTTAGAGAGTACAGGGTCTGGTAGGAAGCCAAGGTGGGAAGAAGCTGTGGGGGAAACTTTGACAGATGATAAACCTAAAAGTGTTAGGGGGTAGGATGAGAGAGTAGTATAGACTCTAGGGAAATAACAATCAGGCTGGGAATAAGTAGACCATCATTGTGGAGCATAGGGTCCCTGAGCTAGAACCTGGTGTAGAGGGTGCACCTGGGATTTCCATCTGCTTTGGGGCAAGCGGAACAGCCTGTGGCTGGAGAACTGAAGACTGCCTGGAATGGCAGAGGGATAGGTTGTCTCAGGACACTTTAACAGACACCAGAAAGGGACAGTTATAATGACTTTGCCACAAGGCAAAGTCCTAAAGAAGGAGCAGCCAAATCACAAAGACGACAACTATCCAGAGTGATAGAGAGTGAGAGTAAGACAATGGGCTGAGCAGCCCAAGGAGTGGGTGCCTGAACAGTGGTGAGTAAATCCCCGGATGAGCCATGAGAAGGTATGCCAGTAGTGAACCCTCTTACAGTTGAGTATGAAATATATCACCACGTATACAAAGTAACCTACTCCCAGTGTAAATTGATTGAAGACTAAGGGCTAGATTATCATCTACTGCAAATCAGTTAAGCTCAATTGAATTCATTTCTTAAAGTAACAAACTTTACAGTAGGTGCACTCTTTAAATGTTTATTTCTTCAATATAGGAAAAAATTAATTGCAAAAGTACTAGCTGGCCCTATTTCCTGTTACACAAAATTAATAAGAAAGTACACACTGAGAAAACAATGGAACCATAAGTGCCTACTAAATACTGTGCTTTAAAAGGCAACTGTTTTTTCTTGTAAAAGATTAACAAGAAATCATCAGATACTAGTAGATCAAAGCAAAAGGGGTGGCTTTGTGGGGTTTTTTTAATCATCAATGGCTTCACAGTTTTTTACCAAATTTTGCCTCTTAGGAGTTGGCCTCTGAAAATACATGTTTATAATGGAAACCTGAATTGAAGCATTATGAATGCAACACTACAACTCCATATGTACTGTGCAGAGTAATTATTGGAGCATTTAGTTAGCAGCAGACACTACAGTCAAGATTGCAAAACAGTTTCAATAAGCCCGTTTTTAAATGCTGTGTCCACAACTTTCTGAAAAATAAGCTATTTGGGCTAAAATGTTTTATGCTTTGTGGCTGGCTAATGAGTATTCTTTGTTTGTTTTTAAGTTTAAGCAAAATCCTATTAGCTTCTTTTAGGTTATTAGAGGATGAAAAACATCCCCAAACAGTAGAAACATCATAAAAATGGCTGATATTTAACCTTACAAGATTTCCACCAATTTTGGAAACCATGGGATAGCAGGAGCTCTAGAAACATCATCACCATTCACATAGGGTGTCTTTTTTTTGCTCCTTAGCAGCTGTCCCAATGTGGTCTGGTCTGTGGGGCTAGGCAAATATGTTGCCCTTTTCGATAGCTAGTGCAGATATTCCAGGGATTAATACTCAGTGATTTCCCACTACAGATCGTACAAGCTGCAACACAAAATAAATACAATAAAATTAAGGCTGAATAACAAATTGAAAAATAGGGATACTTCCAGACGCTCATTTTGTAGATTTCTCTGCATGCAAAAACATGAGCAGATCTTCTGTGTGTTTAGGGAGGAAATATGGCCTTGTAGTTAAAGGGTGTCTCTACACTTTGGGCTGGAGGTGTGATTCCCAGCTCATGGAGACAGACTTGTGCTCATTCTCCTTGAGCTAGCACACTAAAAAATGTGTTCTGTAGCAGTGTGAACTGCAGGATGGGCTAGCTGCCCCTCGTATGTGCCTAAGGTCTCTGATGGGTGCCTATTCAGGGCAGCTAGTCCCTTCTTCTGCAGCTACATTCTATTTTTAGCATGTAAGCTCTATGAGAGCTAGCATGAGTGTGTCTCCTTGAGCTGGGAATTGCACCCTGAACTCAGTGTGGCATGCCTAAAGTGCTGGGCTGGGACTCGGGAGAGCAGGGTTTAATTCTTGGCTCTGCCAGACTTGCATGCTGTGAGCAAGTCACTTAGGGCCAGATCCTCAAAGGTATTTAGGTGCCTAACTCCCATTAATGTCAGTGTTTGTTAGCCATTTAAGTGTTGGATTTCTAGTGGTATTCCAGATGGACTGATAGGGAATGTAGTTCTGCAGTCATATGACTCTTAATGTGATTGATCCAGCATTGCCAACAAGTGTGACTCTTGTGATATTTGGTGTTAATCTTAAAACCGCATCTCCTGGAATGATGTTAGTATTTGAGAGTTTCAGCTTTCATTTAAAACAAAAATTAAACTACATTTCTAACCCACGTAGTTACAGAGGAAAGCTGGAAAACATGAACCATAAAGGCTCAGAAACCAGAACACAAATAGAAAGAATGCATTTATTGACTTAATCGTGAGTTCAAAAAATAATCTCACATGCATCTTTTTATTTTATCATTACTAACATAAAGGAAACAGGGCCTAACTCATAATTTTTTTTAATACTTGGGGTTGTCAGTCCTGCTAATCAAATAATCAGTCAGAGAAAGACTAAGAGAGCAGGGAGTCATTCCCTTTGTGTCTCCCAGTAAAGCAACTGTTCCCTTCAAGTTGCTCTTATGAAAAAAAGTCTGAGTGGAACTGTGACCAGAAGTTGGTGAGAGGTCAGGGGCTGCCTGGAATTACTCTCAAAGCCCAGAGGGAAGAGGGCTCTGTGGGACTCTTGCTGCTGAGGAATAGGACTGTAGTGAAGCCCAGTACTGCCAACTCCAAACATTCAGAATTCACGGGTCAAGTCCCCCAAAGACCATTCAATAAAAAAAAAAATCAACTTGGGGTTCTTTACATTTATCTTCTGACTTTAAAAAAAAACATTCTTTAGGGTTTGTGGTTTCAAACATATCACCACAATCATAAAGGCTGGGAGCTTATTAATGAAAAGAGAGATTCTGCCATAACCCTATGACAACAGGACCAGGGACTTTCAGGAAAACACCAACTAACAGAGCGGGGGCAAACTATGGCCCGTGGGCCACATCTGGCCCATCAGGGCTTTGGATCTAGCCTGTGGAATTGCCACCCCATGGTGCTGCAGGCCCAGTGCCGTTCCCAGAAGCAGCTGGCAGCACGTCTCTGCGGCCCCAGGGGGGGCGGGGGGACAGAGGTCTCTATCCGCTGCCCTCCCATGTAGGCACTGCTTCCCCCCACCCCTGCAGCTCCCATTGGCCGGGAAGGGAAACCACAGCCAATGGGAGCTTTGGGGGAGGTACCCGCAGGTGAGGGCAGAGAGTGGAGCCCTCTGTCCTGCCCCCCCCCCCAGCCCGGAGCCACAGGGATGTGGTGCTGGTTGCTTCCAGGAGCGGCGCAGGGCCAGGGCAGGCAGGGAGCCGGCCTTAGCCCCGCTGTGTGCTGCTGCCACCCCAGAGGTGCTACAGGTAAGCTCCCCAACCCCCTGCCCTGAGCCCCCTGCTGTACCCTGCACCCCACCTGCACCGCAACCCCCTGCCGAGCCCTCTGTCACACTCCACGCCCCTCCCTGCACCCCTGCCCTGAGCCCCCTCATACACCCCACCCCTCCTGTGCCCCAACCCCTTGCCCTGAGCCCCTTCCTGCACACTGTACTCCCTCCCACACCCCAATCCCCTGTCCCAGCCCTACATTCATGGCCCTGCATGCAATTTCCCTACCCAGATGTGGCCATTGGGCCAAAAACTTTGCCCACCCCTGAATTAACATAAGAGTTGGCAACATTGGAAGCCCAAGCCAAAGGCTGAAAGGTCTATTCACAGACTAATAATTGGGCTGCAGAAGCCTGAAGCCAGCATGTAGATTGAAGGTGGTTTCCTGTGCAAGTATTGGAATTAAATGTTATATTAATAATCCAGATTCCTGAAGAGGAGTTTTCATTTGTAAGACTAGTTGTCTGGTGTGTTAACCCAGAGGCATTGAAGGAGGGGAAACTGAGCCTGCAGTGCACTTGATGAGGATGCAGAGGAGGTGACTCGCATCCAGGGCCATATAAATACCTAGATAGATGAAAGCAGAGCTATCCAGGTATTGTGATAGCTCTGCTTTATGAACATCTGCAACACTACAAAAATATTGGGGTCAGAGGAAGGGAGCAAGAGCCCTATCATGTCGACTGGTAGTTAACCAACAGCACAGTTGACAACCTAAGTGCCAAGTCTCATATTCTTGGTCTCATTCACACATGTGTTTAGTGGTTTTCCTTTATCACCTAAACAAACTCAAATGGCCTCTGGGGAAAAAAAAGGCAACGTGCTTTTGGTGTGAATAAGATAATCCAAATAAAAACTGGTTATATTTTTCTGACAATTTTGAAATGTTTCACACACATAATTTGGGGGAGGGAAAATGTTCAAAATGTTTCTCAAAATGTACTCTAGTGTTAACAGTACTGTCAGTATTCTCTATCCTATTTCTAGGGAATACCTACTTCCCCTGGGACTATCTAGGGGTTAAAAAGTAAAAAAGAACCTCGTAAAGGCACCCCCCGTCAGACCCTATTGTACCACCCTTGCTCACTTTGGATACTACCGTACTCTGAAGAGGCTCGTTGGTGCTACTCAGTGTGCCCAAGGGTTGCAGATTCAGGCCCGTGGATTTTTTTCCATCTTCAAGGTGCTTTCTAAATATTAACTAGTTAGCCCTCCCAACACCACCTGTAAAGTATGTGTTATCAACATTTTCCAGCTAGATTAAATGATTTGTTTGGCATATCAGTGGCAGAACTGGAATTAGACTTCAGTAGTTCCTGGTTCTTAGTCCTGTCTCCACTCACTGGACTATGCTGCTTCTAATCTCTCTTCATTCCTCCGAGATAGATCACCTCATCTCTATAATACTGCACATTTCAAAGTTTGCTATTTAAACCTACGAAAAATAAACCAGATGCTGCAACAATACTATTTTAATTATATGCCTCCCAAAGGATGATGAACATTTTAAGACTATTAAAGGTAATCTTTTTTTCACAAAAATCATACCTATAAAATGATTAAGCAGATTACTTGCCAAGAAAAGTGCAAACTTTATTACAGAATTAACTTCATTACAGGCATGTAAAATGTATTGAACAATCAGAATAGGGTATGCACATCACAGAGCCACGCTCCACCCCGCCCCCATTTTGCTTCTAAACCAGTGTAAAACAAAATGCATAATAATGCTAATTAAGATGAAACGTCATGTCTTAGCTTGACGAGTTGTCAATGAGTCTCACTGTGAGTGTTTGGTGGTGGGTTTTCTTTTTTCCCTCCACATTTACATTCCAAACTGAACAGAACATTCTTTAAACTAAATCTGTGCACTTATAATACACAACTCTGGGCAGCACTGTACCCTTTTCAGGAGGATAATGATCGTCTCACTCTCTAAACAAATTCTCCCTAAAGATTACAAAGAGAAACATTAGAGCTGAAATCAATCTTAGCAGCATGTATGGTGATGATACCTTGTTTTGCTAAAAGGCAGAGGCTATGTTGGACTCTTGAAATTTATATCTTTATTAACAAGCATGACACTGTAGCTTTTAGAGTTCTCTCTTATACAACGTGTACTTATTTAAAGGCTTCCATTCCTTTTAGCCCCCCATATGCAAATTAGCATACAGAGTTATGAGAAACTTTCTTCTGAAAAATGCTAATTTATTCATTTTCTGCAGATGGTTGTAAACAACGTGAATCACCTCTAATGTGAAATTGTCAAATTTATTGCATGCAATCTTACCTCTTTCTGTCCTTTTCTGCCTGTCTTTCGATTATACACTATGGCTTTCTGGTCCAGCTAGTGAAAAATTATATTTTATCAACATTTTTTCCAAACTCTATAATGTTAAAGCCATAGGGACCATACACAATCTTATACATATGCTACTAAATTATTCTTTAAGTATGACTCCTTATATATGATCCTGGTCCTGCAGCTACTCCACATGAAGAAATACTGTTGACTTCAATGGGACTACATGACAAGGCTCTGTGTGTGTACTATAGATCACTTGGTTTTTCTGTATGTGTGAATGCTGAATTAGAAGTACTTCTAAACTATTAAGAGATGGACATTGTGCTTACAGCTGACTGGGTGGTGGAATGGAAGGATGCATGTACAAACAATTTTTTTGAAAATTTCTCTCATGTTTTAAAAATTTCATTTGCTTGTGCACTCTTGTCCCAGGTTGAGAAATGGATTTTGCCTCCCTGCCCACTCACTCAGGTAGTCTGGTTACTATAGCTTTGTGTGAGTGAATTGAAAGTCACTCTGCCTTTTAAAAACTACAGCAGTAAACAGTTCTAAGTGATCATTAAGCATTTTAACTTTTTGCACTGTTCCACTGTGAGGAAACACTTTTTTCTAGAACACTGAAGATATTTTTCTGAAAATCTTTAAGTGCATGTTAAATAGTAATCATCTGCTCAATGTATTTGATAAACAAGCAAACCAAAATCATTTTTCCAAATACTTGAGATGCTAAAAATATCCTGCCAATCTTGAATGCAAAGCCGTCATGCCAAATACTTCAAAAATAACTGATAAAAATTCTGAGTTGGTTTGAAATGGAACAGTGACCTTCATTGTGAAACTCATTTTTTTAAGCATGAGGAGACAACTTAAAAAGTTGGTGTGTAGTTATTTCAGAGAAAAGCATGAATGAATGTAACATACATCATAGGATACAAAACTGTGTTGTATTATGCACGTCTGGCCACATTCTGCGGTCAGCTACACCAGCATAAATTTGAAGTAACTCCATTAAAGTCAGTGGAGTCCCTCCAACTTTCCTCTGCTCATAGTGAAAGCAGTATTTGGTCCATAATGGGTCTGATCCTCCATTGCCTTTGTGTCGGCATTATACCCGTCTATAGTAGATGAAGCTTTTTACATCCATTCTGAACTCACCTTTCCCAAGTGTAAATGACCTCACAAAGTAGAAAGGCAGTGGACAGGTAGGCCCAGAACTCTTGGCCTTTGGCTCAGATCCTAGACTATAGTCAGCACAATTAAGGGGGAAGTTGGTTGTAAGCCACTTCAGCACACTCAACCCTGGAGGGGCCATCCCAAGGGAGAAGGCCACTAGGCCAGACTCTGACAAAGTACTGACACCTTAAGGCTGCTCTACTTCCCAGTGGCTGCTAATAGCCCCCTAATGTGCTGTTCCAGTAGCTGTACATTGCCAGGGAATAGAAACATCCTAGCTACAGTCTGTGCTATGGGGACAAGAGGTGGGGTAGTGCAGGAGCCACTCTGGGATACGCTGCCTAAGAATCCTCCCAAACAGGGGGAACTCTCTAACTGCTATCTAAGTCAGGTTTTAGGCCAACTTATGCAGCCAGAGTAGCACAAGGCAACATTAGCAGGGTGCAGGATCTAGCCCTCTGTTTAACTACTTTTACAGTAGTTTGTTAGTCTACCATTCTGTGAAAACAACATGATGTATTATGTCATTAAGCCCACAAAGGTAAAGCCTTTTTTTTTTAAACATAAAGAACACTTATACACATCTTAAAATATGATAAAACCGTAAAAGGTTTTGGGGGAGCTTGAAAAGTATCTACAGTAATGAACTGCTAGCCTGTACTGAAACTTGGAGGGAAAATGAAAGGTGGAAATGATATTCACTGAAGAATATTTTCCACTGGGGACTCCACTAGCATTCAGTTGTCTCATTTAATTATCACTTTTCTGATCCAACCATTATTCATGAGCTGCTTCTTGTTCTTAAAGAGCTCTGAGCTGTGCTTGCCAATATTATGGCATATTATGAAGCACAGTTATGCAGCAAGGGGGTTGGGGTGATAATGCATTGGTCTACACTGCTGGCATGTTTTCTGTTTGAACTCATCAGCTGCCAGAAGAATGCAGAGCTCTTTATTCAAAGCCAGAAAATCAAATGGTTTTTCAGCATTGTGCACTATTTGGCAGGCATCACATTCTTTTGCATTATTTAGGTAGAATATAGACCATTCTATTTGCATAGCACATAAGCAGTATGAATCATTTGCATGGGATTTACACTAGTTGCCATGTGATTGCATTCCTGTCTGTAACAATGGAGAAAGAAATGCACAGAAAGGAAAGTTCCTAACAGACGTAGGCAGCACCCGCTGGAGTAGTTTTGAGATGAATATTAATTGGAATTGGTTTTATCTAGATGTGAAGCTGAAGTATATTCATCTTTGTTTCTTCATGCCCCCTCTGCCCAGATTAAGTGCATAGTTTTGTAGTGGAATTATACAATGCAAATTTACTTGGTCTGGATCTCTGTGTCTCTCTCTCTCATTCTCTCTCTATGTCCAGGGTAATAATAGTCATTAATAGCTAAAGAAAAAAAATCTGTTCTCCTAAATACTTCTCTAACCATGTCACAGCTAAATTAAAGAAAAAATGTATAATTTCTGTTCTAAACCATTGAATTTAGTTTATAATAGAAATAATCCTGAGGAAATTGGTCCTTAATGAAGTTAACAACCAGTTTGTTAGAGTGTTAGCTGCCCTTGGCTTCACCCCAGGCCATTAAGTCAAAAACCATCACTTGTTAATAATGACTGATTTCAAAAAAAAAATTACTGCTTAAATAGTGAACTGGGGTTGATAAACATTTAGATAAACTTAACACATTTAAGGGTTTTTTTTTGTTTTTGTCAGCAAATAACGTTAACACTCTTTAGAACTTTTTATTAGGCATGAAAAGTATAAGCGGAATATAACAGTGGGTCTGATTCTCCTCTCACCTCAGTTCTACATAAACGCAATCTCATTGAGAAGCAAAGCTACTCCCAATTTACATTGGGATGAGAGGCAAATCAAGCCCAGTGTCTTTTATGCATTGTAGATCAAATATTCTTCTCACGCCAAATTATCATGAAGAAGGGCTTGATGTAAGCTCAAAAGCTTGACTCTCTCACCTACAGAAGTTAGTCCAATAAAAGATATTACCTCACCCATCTTGTCTCTCTACTATTCTGGGACCAACACGGCTACAACAGCACTGCATCCAAATTATCCTGTAAAACTCCCAAAGTTCACTGAGTTGAATGGAAAAAACAGAGAGAATTTAATGCAGAGGACCAAAATTAGTCATTTGGAAACCAGGTGTAATTCCCTAAAATTTGGTAGAGTTGTCAAAAGAGTGGCAAACAGGTCTGAATTTGGCCCTGAATAATACATTACCTGAAAATTTATTATGTGCAAAAGCCTCAGAAGTCATTCAAATCTTTTAGTGACTTTGCAGGGAGCAGGAGCAAGGCCTGCAGGTGTGATGAGAAGATTATGTCATGGGTGTGATCCCTGCCATTCCAGCCCCAGGGCTAACACCTGTATCTGCAGGTCCCTGGGTGGTTGCAGTATTGATGCTGCCATCTAACAGCTCTGGCAGAGTACTGGCCAATGGTCTGTGAGCCTTGTAGCATCACTGACTGTGCTCTCACGGAGGCCCTGACTAATGGCACATACCTGTTCCCTGATTGGGATGGGCATGCTATTTAGGGCCTAGGGGAAACACGTGCTGCCTATCTGTATACTAAGGTAGATCCCTGATGTGCTGCTAAGACAGACCTTGCCTAGTTCCTGTTTTCTTGCCTTTTACTCCTGCCGTGCACCAAGCCTTGCTCCAGGTAATTCAGTTCTGACCCTTGGCTCTGGCATCTAGCTTGTGGCTCTGGCTCTGACCTAGCTTTCCTTTCCTCATGCCTGACTCCTGCTCTGACTGCTAGTTATGACTGCCCACACGCTGATTCTTGACACAGGGTTTGCCCTAATATTCTTTCTCATATCTAAATATATAACACTAGTATAGAGCTGTGGGCTGAGGAATGAGGATAGTATGCCAGATTCTGATATCCATTTTAATTTGATGAAACTACTGCAGAATTACCTCTGTGTAACCGAAAGCAGAGCTTGGCCCAAACCCCTTAGTCCCCAAAGTTGTAATTGCCTACTCTAGTGTGTGCATTAAAAGAGCATCTGCAGACACTCCATGCCACTCAAACAGATAGTAAACCAGTATCCCTATTTAGCTGTGCATCCCATCATCCCTTACATGGCCTGTCCCTGCCATGCCATCCTAAACCGCAGGGTATGCATGACCAGAACAGAGCCCTTTCTCTCTGCAGCATGCAAAGTATAGAGAAGCCCTGCTGAATGGCAGGTTTAAGGACTCGTAGAAAGGTTCCATTCCTGCCAAACCTATCCTCCCCCATGTAAGCGCTTGCGGGACTGAATTTTGTGTTATGTAGTTTATCTGCTGCTTGTTATAATAAGATGTATATCGAGCTGAGACTTCAAGATTTTTCTAGGGATTTTTCCATGTACTCTGTTGGAAGTGGATCCAGTTCTTACCTCTGGTGTTTGCTTTATGATTTTCTTGTTGCATTTTATTTTCTTTAATTGCCTATTAACTACTCAAATTCTGGGCCTGATCCCAGCTCACATGAGTGGCATGCATTCATGTGTGTAGTCCATTGGCATCACTGGGTGAATGAATAAGGATCATTCATGTGTGTAAGATTATCAGTATCAAGACATCCCTTTCTTTCCTTGGAAAGATAGTGTGTATTTAGTGCAGTGATGTGCTATACTGTTTTTAGTAGCATGGTTCACCACAATGTAATGGAGATCCTGCAGGGGTATGTAGCCAGTATACAGACTTGTATACTACACATCATCTTTACTTGCAGTGCAGTGGGGATAGGGGGTGTGGTTATTGAAAAGAGGGTACAGCTCCTATACTCCCGTCCCAGGCTAGTTTTTCAGCCCTTGTGGCTTACAGGCTAGCATTATTTATATTGGTGCATGGCAAAAGAATTGCACACAGCAGCAATTTGAGAAGGGTAATGCAAGTGGGAGTTTTGCATACCACCCTCTGTTTTGTGTTCTGTGCATTTTGTTAGTGACTGGCCTTGTATTCCTGTTCTGAACAGGACACTACTTCAAACAATTACCTTTCAACCCCACCATCAAATAATTATTTACCTGTCCCAAAAGATACATCAGTAGACAGCCTGGAAAATGTCAGCATAAAATTTTCAGACCTTCAAAAGGCACAAGAAATACTATCATTGTCCTTTTAATTTATGGTACAGTTTTTGTCCTGTCTTACGACAGGAATCATGTGTTCATAGTGTTGCAAAGTCCCAAGAAATTGCTTTGGCAGCTACCAAATGCCTCAATCATTCACAAGATGTGTATCCATTCCTATGTACTACTGCCTTCTTTTATGTATCGTGTACCAGGTGTATTTGCTTTACAGTTAACACCAAAGGGGTTGATTATTTGGGGCTTGATCATACCCGTGATCTGCATGTGGTGGGTCACCTACCAAACCCTTTTCTCCCTTTTATAGAACAATTTTGGGGAAAGTCTACAGAATGTCCTCTCCACAGAACCCTTTGGTATTTCCAAAGGAGAGATGATCTTGCAACCATGCACACTTACACACAAGTTGCATTGTCACAACATGTATTTATAAAACTACTTTTTGTTTAGAGATTTAAAATAAAGCTATTGATCTTAAAACAGGGCATGTATTGGAAACAAAGTCTGTGCACAGGTGAGTGAGAACTTCTGACAGGGCTATGCTACTACAATAATCTAAGAAATGACATTCACTGGTAGGATCTTGAATTGCTGGCCACAATACTTGTGGTTATGTTTTTGATACTATAGACCTGCATAATCTTTGTGAGAATATTCATGGTTTTCCAAACCTCTTTACTGTGTGACCGGTCCACAATGAGCATCCCATGTGCAGTTAATACCTTGATCAGGAGATACAGGTGACTGACAGATGGATTTCAGTGACAGGGGAGGATGGTTGCTATATGCCCGCTCTCACTTACCAAGCATTTGACTGGATCCAGCAGGGTCAGGACTCCCACAATATAACCAATAATATTGGGTAGGAACATAAGAACGGCCATACTGGGTCAGACCAAAATTCCATCTAGCACAGTATCCTGTCTTCTGACAGTGGCCAATGCCAGGTGCCCCAGAGGGAATGAACAAAACAGGTAATCATCAAGTGATCCATCCCCTGTCACCCATTCCCAGCTTCTGGCAAACAGCCTCTGCCTAGCTCTAGAATTTGATCCACCTCAAAATCCTTCCATCTCCAGCAAGATAGATGGTACCAAAAGGGGATCTTTGACTGTGAAAACTCCCCCTATAGGCACAAGATCCACCAATGAAATAACAGGTCTCATTTACCTCTGGGAGGTGGCCCTTTTAGCCTTTATCAGCACTGCATGTTGCAACAAGCTAAACAGTATTATCTCTCCTAATATTAAACTTTCAAGTTGTATTCCTTTCAACCCAACTGTGTCTCCAAGGCAAAACCACCAGACCTTGCCCAGTTTGACCCAATAGGAAAAAATTCCTTCCTGATCCCAATTGATCAGACCCCCAGCTTACTGAAGAACACAGCTTCTACACTACAATGAAGGAGAAGGAGAGTCAACAGCAAAAGGGGCAAGAGACCTCTGAAATGCCCAGGATAAATGTAAATAGATGTGTGGATGGGGAAAATGAGAGCCAGTCACCCTACTTGCTCCCTAAAGCCCATCAATGAGAGGTGGAGAAGGGGTCTGGGTCCTGCCTCACCAACATGTGATCTCACCTCCTTCCTCCCATTTGCTGTGTCTCTACCGTCTCAATGGCACAAGAGAATCCTGCCACAGCATAGAGTTGCTCATTCTTTTTTCCTTGTCCTATAATTGAAAATGAGAGTGTACCCCTAGTGTCATGTCTTCTAGAGACTGTGAGGGACAACTTGATACAGTTGTCAACTGAATAATGCATGATTATCCCTGCCACTCCCTAAAATGATCCAGTGTCTGAATCTATACAAAATAATGTTGTGTCCCATACACTGCACGGGATAACTTAAGAATAGTGGTCCTGGAGATACAAACAGGTTGTGTAGCAATGTTTCTAGCTCCGTGGTGAAAACTAAATTCCTCACTGGATACCAGTCTGTTTCACTCCCTGTGTTTTTGTATTTGTCCACCTTCCTACTCTCCATCTTGCTACTTATTCCTTCCTAAATTGCTTCTTTAACTTAAAATCTTATGAATTACTTATCATGCAATTAAAGTGCCACAAAACTATCATTGTCTATCATTAGACAATCCACTGTTCAATTTTGTAAATGTGATTGAGCTGGCAATGGTTAAGTTGGTAAATTTTGGGAAAGATAATAGCTATATGAAGTTCATATTCAGTTTATTTTCCTTCTGTTTCTCTTTGCCTCTTTAAATCTAGGCTGTTATCACCGATTTCAGAGGGTGTGGGGGTTGGTTGGTGGGGGGAAGGGGTCTCTTTAAAAAAAAATGCAGTGCAGCAGAAAATGAAGGCATTCCTGGTCTGCAGCTCTGTTCTTTCACCTATGCTTTCCAGTTGTTTTATGCTATTCTTCTATTTTGTGTACTGACGTAAATTACTGCCATCTTCTCATATAAGTCCTCTGAATCTTGTGGGTTTCATTTCTGTACAGGTTGGTAACCTCTGGTGCACACAAAATTAACAAAGTTTGGACCTAATCTTTCTGCTGTTGATATAATGGCAATATCACCTTAACTCCAGTGGGATCAGGCCCCTTAGAATGACCACAAAATCAGAGGAGCAGACACTCACATCTTCAGATGAGTTTCCTTCTATCACCAGCAGCCTCCTCTGGTTCTTTCACACAAAAGATGCCTATAATTTTTTTGACGATACAGAGATTGGCCTTCCATGTACAGTTCTATCCCACTGTAAACAGTCAAGGCACCTTCTTTGGGAATGCCTCATTTCTCAACAGCATCTAAATGTTGGAGTATATATTATAGAAAAGTGGCCAGAGCCTGGGACTGGCCACGCTGTAGCCAGTGAAGCTCACAATGGGGTGGGAGGGGGGGAGAGGAATGGTTTCAGGGGACCATAAGACACTTTTATATTATCTCGATCTCGGGGTCACCAGGTGCCAGATCAATCCCTAGCACAAGCTAGAGAAGCCTTGTGGTTGCTGTCTTGCACTCAGCTCCCATTTCCCATTCTGAGACCCAGGTGGAGGTCACAGCTCCCTGGTCTGGTTACTGCTATGTCCCCTAAACCAGAAGCTGCTACACTGCCCTTACACGATCCAAAGATAATCACCATAGGACAAGTATCAGAGTGGTAGCCATGTTAATCTGGATCTGCAAAAGCAGCAAAGAGTCCTGTGGCACCTTATAGACTAACAGACATATTGGAGCATAAGCTTTCGTGGGTGAATACCCACTTAGTCAGATGCATGTCATGCAACTGAAGCAGTGGGCATTCACCCACAAAAGCTTATGCTCCAATACGTCTGTTAGTCTATAAGGTGCCACAGGACTCTTTGCCACCATAGGACAAATCCCACAAAAGCTGTCTAAAAAGGCCCGAGCATGTGTTGGAGTAGCACAAAGCAGTTTTAGCAGGGGCAAAAATATTGACTCAAGAATTTTGATTTTGATCAGCATTCATTAGTTTCAAATAAATCTTATGAGAACTTTTCTCTGTGGTATCCATCAAATATCATTTTTTCAGGATGTTTGTCTGTCTTTCCATCTTGAGGCACAGAAGAAGAAGAAGGTTCATGGAGATGTTCAGACTCCTTTTTATTTTATTAAAATTATTTAAGATTTAAAATGGACAAGCTTCTTAGCCTATTTACTTTTTGTGAACGTTAATATTTATAAATTGTTTGCACCTTACATTTAGAGGTTACATATATGGAAATTGACAAGAATTTTTTTTTCATTCTCTCTAGTTGTGCTAATTCATGGTAGTCTTGGAACCCCTGGAAAAAGATGTTTTCTGAACTGGGGCACAGATGAGCCTGACTTTTAGCCACAATCCTGGTATTCAGATTCTGACTCTACTCCCATTGACATCAATGGGAGCAATTAGGCCAACATTGAGCACTTTTGAAAATCTTACCCTTAATATCTGGACAACTTGCAGCACGCTATCTGCAGATATATGGGCATGATATTATGGCACCCTCTTTCTCTGGTATCATTTTTATGGTAGATTATATTAAATTTTAAAAAAAAGGCTAAAAGAATGTTTAGGTTGCAAGGTTCTGTATTTAGAAGTTAGGAAATGCCAAAGTTGGAATTGCCTATATACAGCCTTAACTCCACTTCCCTGTGTATATGCATTATGATACAGTCCTTAACTAAATGTGCACCTGTTGAACACTTTATTTTTTGTTTCATTTTGCTTTCTTAAGGATGCAAAAAAACATTCTGTAGAATACTATCATGCATAAGAGATGCATTCAATAAGGCAAAAGCAGAGCTCTATAAATACCTTCAAGCCTGAAGGAGGAAGTTTGAAAAAGTTATGAGCAACTAAAAAGCCCATTTAGAATAGAAACCCTTGGGCAACCTTAACTATAGCTGTTGCTATGAGCTACAGCTATAATTATGATATGTTGAAATAGATGCAGTATACACTAGGGATGACTCCAAAACACCCAGATCTGAATACCTCAAAGGGTACTAGAGGGGGGAAACATTAGAATCTGAATACAGTCCACATCCAAATTTTGCAGCAGATCTGTTTCTATACAGTTTTGAACTAAAGCCCCAGGTCCAAATGCCCCTGGAATTTGGTAATGTGCAAAATCTGATCCTAAGCTTGAAGTTGCAGCTTAAGCGTATCTCCATTTTACACGTACTTGCATTTTGCATGTACTTACTTACTATAAAATGTCAATTTATCAATCTAAAACAAAGCTGAACACCTGTCAGTTTGACATATCCTTTACTCTGGAAGTTCCAGTCATGTCATCAACCCCTAAAACAGTCTTTGCCACATTCTGCTGGTTCATGTCTCTTCTGCTCCTAACACCCTCTTTTTTTCAATTATGTTGAAATGTATAAAAATATTTCTGTCCGCTCCGGTACCCTAAACTTACTTCTTCAGGATAGTAGTTTCTAAGAAATAGGTATTTACAGATCCTATCCCAGAGAAAATTACTCCAATCGCAAAGAATTTATGACAGATCATGTTTTCTGAAAAATTACCCAATGCATCAAACTAAATTAAAAATTATAAGGAACTGGGGGGTGGGGGGACATGTATTAGGTTAGAGGTAGTACAGCTACTTGACATGGTTGGAATTCTCCCCATAAAGTTTTGACTTTTTGTTGAAAAAATGAAAACCCAAAAATTTTCAGACAAACTGGAAAAAATCATCAGAAAACTCAGTTTTCAGAAAAATGTTCAGTTTTTAAGTTTCCTATTTGCCAAAGAAAATTAAATATTTCCATAAAAAATCATTAGTTGAAAACCCAATTTTCCATCCTCTCCCGTCTCCTCACCCACCACCACCACCACCAAAAGCCCTACAAATTAAATTTATTGACCAGGTATAACAGCTATTCCCACTTTCAAATAAAATACAACAGTTTACCCCTAAAGAATCATGTTGTTCCCACTGTACAATGCTGACTCCCTCAGTATCTGACATTCTGGACCACAAATTCAGAACAGGCTGGTTTGAAGCAGAGGGACATTACTCTTTGTCCATTTTCTACTTTTGCTGGGCGTATTCTATTTTTCCTACCTGCTTCTTCCAACTATCATCTTCCTGTTTCCTTTACTATAGCCCATACTTTGCTTTTTCTTTACCTCCAAAAGCCACAGGAATGCTCAGCTCTGCCGAGAAAGGAACTTAATAGATTCCAGGGCCAGAAGGGACCATTGTGATGATATAATCTGACCTTCTGTAGAGCACAGGCCATGGAACTTCCCCCAAAATAATTCCTAGAGTAGATCTCTTAGAAAAACCTCCAGTCTTGATTTGAAAATTGTCAGTGATGGAGAGTCCACCATAACCCTCGGTAAATTGTTCCAGTGGTTAATTGCCCTCACTGTGAAAACTGTATGCCTGTTTCCAGTGTGAATTTGTCTAGCTTCAGTTTCCAGCAATTGGATCATATTATATCTGTCTCCGCTAGAATGAAGAACCCGTTATTAAATATTTGTTCCCCATATAGATATGTATAGACTGTAATCAAGGCTCTCCTTAACCTTCTCTCTGTAAAGCTACGTAGATTGACCTCCTTGAAGTTGTCACTATAAGGCATGTTTTCTAATCACGTAGTCATTCCTGTGGCTCTCCAGTTTATCAATATCCTTCTTGAATTGTGGACACCAGAACTGGACACCGTATTCCAACAGCAGTTGCACCAGTACCAAATATAGAGATAAAATAACCTCTCTACTCCTACTCAATATTCCCATTATGCATCCTAGCATTAGCTCTTTTAGCTCCCACAGTATCACATTGGAAGCTCATATTCAGCTGATTATCCACCACAACCCTCAAATCTTTCTTAGTCACTGCTTCCCAGGCTAGAGTCCCCCATAACGTAAGTTGTGGCCTACATTCTTTGTTCCTAGATGTATATATCTACATTTAGACATATTAAAATGCATATTGTATATTGTTTGCTTGCACCTACTTTACAAGCAATCCAGATCACTCTGGATCAATGACCTGTCCTCTTCATTATTTACCTCCCCCCCAATTTTTGTGTCATCTGAAAACTTTATCAGTGATTTCCTACCACCACTTCCTGAGGCGACTGGTAAAAATGTTAAATTTACAGCCAAGAACTGGTCACTGTAGGACCCTACTTGAAACACACCTATTTGATGATGATTCCCTGTTTAAAGTTACATTTTTGTGACCTATCAGTTAGCCAGGTTTTAATCCATTTAATGTATTCCATGTTAATTTTACATCATTCTAGTGTTTTTAATCAATGTCATTCAGTACCAGGTCAAATGCCTTACAGTAGTCTAAGTATATTGCTTCAATGTTCTTACCTTTATCAATAAAACTTGTAATTTTATCTAAAAAGATATCGAGTTAGTTTGACAGGATCTATTTTCCATAAAATAAACCCATGCAGACTTGCATTAATTACATTACTCTCCTTTAATTCTTCATTAATTGAGTCCTGTATCAGCCACCATTTTCTTGCCCAGGATCAATGTTCGGCTGACAGGCCTATAATTACCCGGGTTATCCAGTTAATCTTTTTAAATAAGGGGCATAATATTAGCTTTCTTCAGTCTTCTGGAACTTCCCCAGCATTCCAGTGTGTATTGAAAAATCAACATTTATTGTCCAGCAAACTCTTCAGCCAGCTCATCTAAAACTCTTGGCTGCAAGTTAACAGGTTGCAAATGTCTGACTTCAGTAGTTTCTCTTTAATATCCTCCAGAGATACTAATGGAATGGAAAGAGTATATCATCTACTTTTTCCCAAATACAGAACAGAAATATTTATTGAATACTCTCTTTTCTGCATTATCACTGATATGTCTACCATTTCCAATGGTCCATGCCATCATCAAGATTCTTTTTGTACCTTATATATAATTAAAAAAAAAACCAACAAAAAAACCCTTCTTCTTCTCCTTAACTCTGTTGGCCATAGATTTCTTTTTGTATTTCTCTGCTTCTCTTATCAATTTCCTACAATTCCTAATTTATATTCATTACTATCAACTTCCCCTTTCATCTATTTGTTATATAACTTTTAACTTTTTTAAGCAGTCTTCACTTTCCCTCTAATCCAGGTAGATTTTTAAAAAATTTTTTAACCAGCACAGCCTTATTCATAAATTGTGGGATTATGGCTTTTGGGGCAGAATTTTTCTGATTAAATTCTTCCTTCTACCTGATTTGGGTCTTCATTGTTGTCAGCTTTGGGAAACTTGCCCTATTAAAATACCAAGTGTATATATTTGACTGGTCTAGACTTTATTTTGTTTGCACATTATAAATGTGATCAAGTCATGATACCTTGTATCTAAACTATCACTGATTTTTAGTTCTGCAATTTAATTCCTCTTTATCTGTTCAGACAAGGACTAAGAGAGAATTAGCCTGTGTTGGCTGCAACACTGTGAATTAGGAAATGGTCATCTATAATGTTTAGAATTTCCAAGGATGTGATTAGTACTGGCAGTATGAAACTCCATAATCATGCAGCTTTTTCCCCCCTACACATTACAGATAGGTGCATAAGAAGCCAGTCATCCTGTTCCCTAATGTGATTTGGTAGTCTGTAGCACTCACCAACTAATACCCAATCTTCTGCTTTATCTGTCAAAATACTGATCCATAAGCATTAGAGATTATTTTCTTCAGAGTTATCAGTGACTCGGAAATAGGTAATGCCCGTTTGTAGACAGTAAATATGTCAGGAGTACATCTTTGAGACAACCTCTTAGCAGCTTCTTTCTTCAGGGCAAGGAGGCTTTTACTGGACTCCTCTTCATTTTCCAAGCCTTCAAATGTTCTAGCTTCTTCAATAGGAGCACCAGATGACTTGAGCACTGGTACCTGCATTGGTTTTATATGCTTTCCAGACTACTAATTCTGCCCCATACTCTATTGTATTTTATTTGCATGGTGAATGCTGGTCTGACCAATAATTACCTTGAATCCAGCCTCTTCAGCTACTCGCCATCATAAGTAAACAAAGAAAGGAGAAATGGAATCATCATGTTTAAGTTTTTTCCCACTTGATACCTGCTTTTGTTCAAAGATATATTGAACGGACACTGCTATATAAAGGCCCACATACTGCAGTGACTGACACCTTATGAATGCATAAAACAGATCATAATATAATCTCTTCAGGGAAAAAACATGCCTTGAAAGCTGCCTAGCATTTCACATTTTTTGTAAACTATTTGCTTGAAGAAAAAATGCAATTTTTAAACCATTTCTTTTTAATTGTGAAAGATTTTGACAGTGGGATTGGAGGATTACATCAACCATCTGTTCGTAAGTGAAATGAAGTGTTGAAAAGAGTTGAGACCCACACAGTGTAGCTAGAGATCACTTTTCATTCCACCCCAAAAGACTGAAGAAATCGGGTCTTTTTTTCTCTCTCTCTCTTTTTAAAGAAAACTTTGGTTATCTTGTCATGCATAATATATTACATCCATAGTTTCAAAAAACTAAAGTAATATAATTAAAGATTTTCAATTACTGAATATTTTGTCTAATTGACTAAATTGTTGATGATTTTTAAATTGTTTCAATATATTAAAGATATAGTTCCCAAATAAAATAATACATTGCTGAAAGTCTGACATGTAACAAATGATACACAGGCTATGTTGGAGTTCAAATAAACATAATGTGTTTTCTGTATATGCTTTGCTATCATTTTTAAGACAGCAGATAATAAAGAAATGAGGAAGAATTATATAATCCAGTGAGTGAATTACAACTAAGGAATCTGTGGGAGAAGTTCAGATTCTTGAACCTCTTGATAATTCCCATTTAAACAGCTTTAAGATGCAAAACTGGAAGAAGAAGAAAAAAGTCTCAAGTACCCCATGACTTATAAAGGGTGGGGAATGCCTGGCATTCAAGTCATATCTACATGAGGCAGATGAGACTCAGAAATTATATTTTCCCTAATCTTGCTGCTACTGGAGCTAAGAAACAAATTTAGGCTAGGTGATGAATCCTGCTCCCTGTGAATCCAACAGAAACTCGCCATTTATTTCTATGGAAGCAGAATTGGGCCTGTAGGTGCAATTTGTTTGACTATTTTCTATTCAGTAATTTTTAATGAAGTAACTGACTTAGGCATAACTTGGTGCATCTTTAATGTGGTTATGATGAATATATTTTATATGATTAAAATGTTAAAATTGTTTGGCCTTAAATATTGTCTTAAAAGATTTGTCAGCTACAGAGCCTTGGGAAAGGCGCTTATGTGAGTGACTGTTCTAAAAGGCAATTTCTTTGTTCAATCTGCAATCCAAATATATTAATAATGTAGTATTGTTTCTCTTAACTTCTTTTTAAAACATGCTCATTAAAAGTTCTTGAGTAAAGTAAAGCTACTATATTGTATTATGTATGCACGTAGGTGCATGACCAAATTTTGATCGGTTTTAAATTTTTAAATATTTCAAATCTGTAAACTGAGAAATTCCATTCACTTTGGTTATGGAATAATCCCTTCTTACAAAGTCTGAAAGATGGGCTTGTGGTTAAATCATGGAATTGGGACTCAAGTCTCTGTTCAGTTCTTGGCTTTGTTACAAACTCAATGTGTGACCTTGGACAAGTCATATGCCTCTTTCTTGTGCCTCTGTTCCCTTTTTAGAAGATGGGAATAATACTTTCCTACATTAAGAGGTTGTGGTAAGGAAAAATTCATGTCTGTGAGGTGCTCACTGAAATCCATATGTATGTATAGTAAGATGAAAATACATTTGATTATCTGGAGCAGCTTCACAACAAGTAGCCCAATAATATTTGAGATCTTCCTCATAAATTTAGAACACATGATAAAACCAACCATCCCAAGTTCCTCAACTCACCCCTGTGAGACAGAGATCAGTTTTGCACTATCTCCCAGAGTGTAAGAGGTGAATTACATTAGACCAAACTGAAGAAGTAAGCTCCACATGGGAGGACCCCTCCCAGATAATCCCCTGCTATCAGCTCCGCTCACTTTTAAATTAGGAAACTAATATAGAATTCCTCCTGTGATGGGAATTGCACAGGGAGCATAGTGTCCCTGGTTCTTGGTGCCCAAACCCTTTAGGGCTTTGTAGGGAAAAACAAGAGCTGATTGGAAAATGTCACCCAAAATGAAATTTTGATTAAAAGGAGAGAAGGCTTTTCTATTTTTTCACTGTTTTCCAAAAATATCATCTTATATTTGACCCATAAAAGAAGTCAGTAGCCAGAGCAGTTGTTTAATACATTTTCTATGCTTAGCAAATAGGCTGCTTTAATATTTACTGATTTATGTTCCTGAATGAACTGAAGGCATAGTCGAACTACGTTACTTTATAATGTCTAACATCAGTCACAAAAACATGGTCAATAGCAAGGTTCAGAACCTGAAAACAAGAGTCACAGCCTTCTTGCCAAATGTATTTAAAAAAAACAGTGTCAGTAACTGCTGCTTCCTGGACAGCCAGGATAATGCTACCTCCTGGGTGATAAAATTGAATAACACATGTTGGATATGTTGGGTGCGCTCCCTCAAGCAAAGGCTGTATATAATCTCTAGCCATTCTTCCAGTTGCTTTCTTCAACCTACAAGCATTATCCCAGGTTCATAATTCATGTGTACATATTTTCAGTGATTCCTTAAAGAAAGCTGTCACCCTGTCCTCCAGCCTTCATTCAAGCTCCAGTCTCATTCAGATATCAGGCAAGTCACCCAACTGTATTAGAAAGATGGAGATATAGCACATACTGAAAGTGCTATAACTCATGCTTTCTCTCTAACCCTCCTAACAGCCTCATATACATGTTTAAGAGAAGGATTGATACTGGACCCTTGTGGAATTCCACATGAGAGACTACTTGAGTAGGCAAATATCCAGCAATAGATTCTAAAACAACCACTAAATAGGAGTCAACACGCCCCAATCCTGCTAACAAGTATACGGTTAACTTTATTACCACTTGTTGTCCCACTGAAATCAATGGAGCTATCTGTGCTAGTAACGGATTGGGACCCAACATATTCACCATAAATCCCTGCTGAGGATTGCAGATATATCACTGAAAGCCCATGGTGAATAGCACCAAAGGCCATTGACAAATCTCTGGAAATTAGCATGGACAGGTGATCTTCATCCTTCAGTTGATCTCTATCTTCAGCTAACACAAGTGTAGTTTATTTCTAATACACTGACTTGAAACAAGACTCTGTGAGATCAAAGAAATCTGAAATCTTTAGACAGTGGCAAAGAAGCCTCACCATAACCTTCTTAGACAACATTCCCCAAACTAGCAGGTTCATAATTCATGTGTGCATATTTTCAGTGATTTCTTAAAGAAAACTGTCACCCTGTCCTCCAGACAGGAAACTGTACCACTTTTCACCAAGGGTGGAAATTCCACTTACCACTTGATCTACATTGATCTTAAGGCCAGCAGAGATCACTGATCATCTAGTCTGCACTCTTGCATAATTCAGGCCATAGCATTTCACCTGTTAATTCCTGTCGCAGAAGAAGAATTTATTGAATGCATCAAAACTAATCAAGTGTGTAGTTTAAACTAGAGCATAACTCTTAGAAAAACATCCAATCTTGACTTAAAGTAAAACTGCTAATGAATTTGTCACCTGCAGGTGGGGGTTGTATACAAAACTTGTATACAGCCATCCCTTAAGGGTGAACACCCTGTCAGTATAAATACTGGCCTTCCACACTGAGGGACTTATTCCTGTGAACTGGTCAGCTCCCTGAACTTCCCTTCAAATTAGTGTGACTGAGGCTCAAATCTTCACATCATAGAGGCCACAGTTTGCCTAAGAAATTATAAAAATTACATGGGCCAAAATCCTGCAATCATTTGTTTCTCAGGTAATGCTTCAGTTGAAGTCAGAAAGGATTCAGGATCTGGCTGTATCAGAATATATATATATATATATATATATGTTCATTACTATATAACTGCCAACTATCCCTATCCTGGTAAAGCAAACTTCTTTTGACACCCACATTCCCTCTCCTGAGAGAACTGTTTTCAGAAGAGAGAGATCAGGAACTATAGTCCCATTCCCAGAATAAAATACATATCTGAGGAGGGTTCCTTTGCCTGCCTCCCTCACCACCATACCCTTTCAGGAAAAAAAAAATCACATGATGGGCTTCACATTTCCCTGTTTTGTTACCTCTCCTCAAACTCCAAAGCACTGCAGGCAGCTCACTTTGTACCATCATTTTTCCTGAGACTGAAACCAGAAAGATAAAAAAGCAGTAGGCATCAAAACAGAGAAAAGCTCCCACAAGTAGCAAAAGTTCAGAAAACTGTTAAGAGAGAATATTTCCAGAGTGATCTTCATTGCTTCTTGAGTCTGGCAGTCGGGGGGTGATTTACAAACATAAACATCCCAGTTCTTCTGGGTCAGTGTGCAGTGCTGGATTGAGGAGGGACAGGGAGAATATCTGGTGATGATTAAAAACCACACACCGTTATATTTGATACATTAGTTAACGTGGGAGTGAATAACCCAGGGCAGAAAGGAGCTGTGCTTCTGTGGCAGCCACCGAGGGAGCAGCAAACCGGCCGTGGTGCTCTTTTTTGTGCATGCGTTTTCCTCTTCCCGCATCCCCCCCTGTTGTGATAGCTGTCGGTGCGCCCCTCTGTCTGTCTCTGTCTCTCTCCGGATGGGTCTCCCCCTCAGTGGTCCCAGCCGGGCTCCCAACTCGGGAGGCTTTTGATTGGCGGCGGTGCTGACAGCAGGAGGAGCTTCGGGTAGCCGGTGCAGCCAGCTCTCTGCTATAAGCTTCTTTGCAGCTTTCTCTCTCAATCTCTCTCTGCGCGTCCCTGTAACCGAGCAGTGAAAATTCACATTGGGGATCTGCTAACAGGCACAGATGTCATGTGAAAACGCACATGCTCTGCCATTCACACAGCCCTTCTTTCTTTCTTTTTTTCCCCCTGTTCCCTTTTTTTAAAAAAAAATAGGAACTCCTCTCCCCGCCCTCCTTGTAACTAACAAACCAACAACCACCATCGCTCCTGCTCCTCCTCAGTCCAAGTAACCACAAAAGAAATCTTTTGGAGCTGCTGGTGGTATTTCAGAGCAAATACGGGGGAGGAGGGGCGGAAAAAGAAACACGCACAATTCAGACCAGCCAGCCAGACATTCCTTTTACATCTATATACACATAATACTTTCAAAACATAAGAATAACAACCTTGGAGGAATGATTTTCCCAGCAGAGCAGATCTACTCCGGCTGCAGCCTTCGTTCTTGCTGAGAGGGGATTTTTGTGATACAAGGTCCAAGCTGTTAGCTTCATGACTGCACTGAGCAGGGAATCGCCAACACCATGCGAGGTAAGGGAAGAATTAGGGGAATAAGGAGGTGGGGAGTATATTACTGGTGGGGGGTGTTGATTTCACAGAGCCAAGGCTTTTCTTCAGTTCCTTTTTTGTGGGTGTGGGAAAATTTGCTGCTTATGTTGCATAAAGTTTTTCAGTGATGTCTAATGTACTGTTTGTGATATTGATTTTTCTTTCTTTATTATGGAGGTGGCGCGACTTATTTAGGTTTGTACGGGGGAACTAAAACAAGCCCAAAGTAAACAATTTAGAAATGTTGGTATAGTTCACTCGGGCATCTGTTACAAGTACTTCTATATGATGATTAGCAGGAGTGTAATTTAAAGAGGGAACGCAAGAGCACTTCATTATACGGGAGGTTTCAGCTGGGAGTTAGGATTCAGAAGAGTTAAGTCTCCTTAGCATGTCCCGGCTTCCATTAATAGGAAGAGATGAGGAAACAGTCCCCTGAGAGCTGTTCGGAAATGTTTAGACACGTCTTATTTTGGCGTGCGTTGGGCATTCGTGTAGGTTCTCTCGCAGGGCGCGCGCAGGTGGTTTGGGTTTATTTTAGGAAAGGGGGAGCATTTGGACGCTTTCTTTCCTGGCGTGTTGATGTGCCGCGTAGGGGGCACAAACCGGCTGCGAGGAAGGGGGTAGTGGCTGCTTAACTTCTGGTGGGAACTTCCATGCTCGCTTTGTTTTATTACTCTACACTCCCCCGCGCCAGCCCTGCTCTGTGTCAGCTGCCGTCACTTTGGGTCGACTGACGCGGGGGGGGTGCAGGTCACCGGTTCCCTGAGGGTGGTTGAGGGGCTGGGCTGTCTGGAAGCACCTGCTTGGTTGCAGAGATGGGCTCTCTCCGTTGGGGCTGCCTAGGTCTCAGCTCGTCCGTGCTAGGAGCCAGCAGCCCCCTTTCCTGTGTTTCCCTCCTTCCCCTGGACTTTCAGCTGACTCATTCTTCCATGGGAGAGGAGCTCCTTGCATTTTAATGGAGTCTTTGGCCTGTCTCAAAGCAAAGATTCCCCCACCCCCATCCCGCCTCCCCTCCTGTCTCTCAGCCCTTCCCAAACAGCCAGCGATGCTAGTAATAACACTTCATGAAGTGGCCCTCAGCCCTCCTCCCACCCTACCCAGACACCCCTTCAGCATCCCCCAGCCCGCAAGTTACTGAGAGGAGTGAAGACCCGAGGGGGAAGGGGGCAGACGGGGCGTCCCCGGTGCGGGGAGCAGCGTCCCCTGCGCACCCCAGCCGGGCTGTGGGTGGCCCTGAAATCCCGCTGGGATCGGCAGGAGGCGCTCTGGCGGCCTCTGCCCCACGTGGTCGCTGGGCCGGGAGAAGATGCTCTGCCCCGCCGGGGCAGGGCGGGGGTCGGTGATCGCAGCTCCCGTAATCCCAGGAGTCCGCTGCCCGTCCCTGGCGCTGCCACAAGGCGGGGGGGGAGCTGCTGCTGCTGCTCGGAAGGGCAGCGTGCCGGGGGCGAGGGGAAGCGGCGGGGGCTGGGGGGCGAGGTGACTGGCCGCGGGTTTGCTGCAGGGCTGGGTGCTGGCAGGGGGTGGGGTGCGGGCGCCGCCCGCGTGCTCTGACCGTGGAGGCAGGGGGACTCCAGGGAGCAGCTGCTCTTTTTGCGCGGGTTGGCGGTGGGTCGGGCAGAGCCGGCGTTTCTGGGCCGGGGGTTGGGGGGGAGGCGTGTGCCTGGCGACGTGCTGTGCGCGCTGATTGGTGTGGCGGCCAGGAGGAGCCGGGTGTGTGTGTGTGGTGGTGGCTGTGTTTCCCTGTCGGCATCTGCGGTTGTCATGTGCTCCACTGACCCACTTCTCCCCGGCCCGGAAGCCAAGTACAGGGACCAGGGCAGGACCCCCGTACCTGGCAGATTACTTAGTGAAAGCTCCGCTCTCCTCCTCCTCCCTGTCTCTTTTCGTCACAGCTCGTGCCCCCTCGCCCTCCAGCAGCCCCTCTTCCTCCTTCTGGCTGCAGGGATCAGACGGTGCATCCCTCCGGAACCACCCGTTCCCGCTACCGTTCTGATGCCGGGCCAACAAAAGAGGGTTACGGCCTAAACTAAGTGTGTGTGTGTGTGTGTGTGTGTGTGTGGCGGGGGAAGGAGAACAGTGTATCGCTTCTGACTATTGATAGGAACCAGCCCTGTGTGCACATTTCTCCAGTGCCTGAGTTCCTCTCATCCAGCCCTGAAATGTGATGAGTGGAAACACAGAGACGCCATCGCTCCCTTACAAAACTTTTACATTAATTCTTCCAAATGTCTTATGCTGGATTTTAGGAAACTAACTCATTTCCCTGGTGGTTAGCAGAGCCGTTAGATCGGGCATCCCTCTTATTTAGAGGAGAAGGAACTGTCATTTGCACCGGGAAAAGCAAGGCGCTAGGTGACCACATAGGCTGGCAAGAGCTTGCTTAACAAAATTTAACTTTAAAAACCCCACCTCGAGTCAGTGAAATCTCTTGTATGCCACGTCTTTTCTACCTTTCATCTTTTAAAATGTTCTTCTTCTATGTCAACCTAGCAGATCATTTGCTAGTTACTGTGTACTTCATGTTCTGAATGTAGCCTCGTTTCTTGTTTAGGGTTTACGTTTTGTTTTGATTAAGGATGTAGGAGATAGCGGAGGGGTTTGTGTGTTGGGAATAAGCTCTTGAATGACTCTCTGCATTAGTAAACAGTCTGGGAAAACAATCTCCTCTCCCCATCTCTCCCCACAGCAGCTTCCTCTGTTGTAACTTGAACAGCAGCTCATCAGGGTCCTTAAGAGGTTGTAACATTAATGGGAGAGTTGCCTCCAGTGTTTCTTCCACTTGCTGTATGGTAAATAATGTAAAAACAAAATCCTTTGCAGTGGTGTTGCAGCTGTGCTGTTCCCAGGATATGAGAGAGACGAGGTGAGCGAGGTAATACCTTTTATTGGACCAACTTCTGGTGGTGGAAGGTTCAAGCTTCCCAGTTACAGAGAGTGCGCTTCCACCACCAGAAGTTAGTCCAATAAAAGACGTTATCACACCCACCTTGTCTCTAAACCAAATCCTGTCATTGCCTAAAAGAAGTCAATTTGATTTCCTAGAACAAAGGAACGTGCCGTCTCTATCCCTTGTTCTTTTCCCAGGAGATCGGTGACCCCTAATGTCAGAGGTATCCAGACTGACTGAGTGAGTGATTCATGGGAATGGTGAGGTGGTGCAGACATGTCAGCAAACTTTGCAATGCCCGTACCAGCATTTCCCACTGGTCTGCAGCAGGATAGCCACGTTCCCCCCATCAAATTCTGTCAGTTTGACAGAGGACTGCCAACCCAACCCTCCTCCCTCTAAGGGGAATAAGATAGAGTCCTAATGTGTGTGTTAAATACATTTTATTCAATACTTTTAAATTGGGACTGCGTGGACTTTAAAATACGATGGTAGAGCACCAAACCCGCCCCCACAAGCTATCTATTGTTATGCGAAAGAACGTTACCTAAAGAGTGTTTTCAATCGAATATACATAACGACGAAACGAGATGTAATCTTGTGTGGCTTTAAGGTATTCGTTTAACTCAGTGGGTGAGTTGCTTGTTAATAATAATATCAGTCCCATTCCATGTTCAGTTTTGTTAATACATGTTTATTTAATGAATAGATTATTGACTTTAGCAAATTGAAATAATATTGCAGGACTGTAAAACATGCGTTTGCGGCTTCTTGTAAACTACATATTTTATTTAAGAATAATTTATTTTGGTTCACTATTAGAAGAGAGAGCACCGTCTTTAACATGAGATCTTCAAACTTTCCCTGGCGATTTGCGGTCCCACACCATTCCGTTTAGAGTATTAAGTCTGCGATGCATGCATGCTTGTCTAAAATTTCCCAGACTAAAAATTTCCATCGAATGCCCCAAACTTGGAACAGCACCTCCATATTTCTTTACAGAATTATAGTCTGGGAGTCAGCCCATATCCATAAAAGTACATCTGTGTTAAAGTCACACTTAAGCAGTTATTAACTACCTTACAGACATTGGTGATCTGATACAGACAATTATTTCTTCGAGTGCTTATAATTTTAGTTTAAGTCCTTTTAAGAATACTCAACGCTGATTTATTGCTGAACAATATTATGGGACAGTAGCTGGAATGTAAACATCATCGTGCTTTAGTCACTGTAGTTGTCATCTTTAGTCCATCTCTTTCTTTTTTACTAGAAATCTCAGTCAATATAGAATATGTAATTTTGGAATTTATAAGGGGAAAAGGCTAAAAACTGCTAGAAGTATAATGGTGATGTTACCTTTATAAGGATGTACAATATATAGGCGTAAGACTCATATGAGACCTTTGAACTGAAGGTTGATTTTTAGATCTGAGATAAGAACACTCATGTTTTTCTTAGTAAAAGAGGCTTTTTATGTGCACTATTGTAAAAGCAAGGTGGTGTTTGGATTAAAAAACAAACCAGCAAAAACACTTTTTTTGTTTCCTGGATATTTTAAATTTGATTTATAATATCATTAAGCAAATTATGAACATTAGTGCATTTTAACACATTTTAATGGGGTGGGTTGTTTTTTGTTTGTTTGTTTGTTTGTTTGTTTTTCATGTAATGCAACTGAGTCTCAGTATAGAGAACTAACAACTGGCTAAAAGCCATGTCAAGTCACAACTAATTTTATCTCAAGTATTTACAAACACCAAGATTATGATCAGTTAGTCATTTTGTTAAAATTACATGTAAACAGTGTTGCAAAGCACAACATTTGTTGATAAGTAATATTTAAATTCTCCATTGGTATCTCAGCAAACAGTTAAATCTAGTATATTTCAAAGGAAAAAACCCTCAAAACTCTAGAGTTTAGGTACTTTTCCAGGTTTTGTTCTATGATTTACTTTTTTTTATTAGTTTCAGGACTGGGCTGTGAAATAATACATTACTTTATACAGTTATTCTATTTTCACAGTTTCACTGAAATATTCATGAGCAATTAGGAAGGTGTGAATTAAACAAATCCAATCTACAGTGTTATTGAGGGAGTTTATTAATTAGCATGTAAAAAGTGTCTGGACAACTGAGAAGCATGTAATTTCCTTAAATTTAATAGATGGATGCAGGTAATTTTATAATTGTATTAAGGTAAAGAAAATAATTTTCTTTAATTACCCTCAAATCATGCATCTCTGCAATATGATAAAAATAATTTTGGAAAGAATGACAAAATGCAGTCCTAATTAATTGACATGAATATCTACATAAATGTAATAGTGTATTACCTATGCAAGTTCAATGGTAGCACAAACTAATATTGATTTTAATGAGTAGGACCAGACCCCAACAGAACTGAAATCTATATTTGAGCTGGTCACAATGTGTTTAATTCTTCAACTCTTACTTAGATAAGTAGTTCTGACTCATATGAGTAACACTCATTGCCTTCAGTAGGGCTACTTGCATGAGGAAGAACCATTTACACCAGTAAGAGCTTGCAAGATTAGGCCTTAGCGGAAGGCAATTTGGCTTTACTGATAAAAGTTTTGATAATTTTCAATAAACACTTAGATATGATAAGACCATACTAAATGGTAAAATATTACTTTTCTTTTTTCATAAAAATGCGAATGTTAATGTTGATAGGTAAATGACATCCCTCTCGTTAAATTATCATAAGCAGAAATCAAGTCTGAAAATTGAGAGATTATTTTGATTTTTAAGCCATTTACTAATTCCACATGATGTCACATATGTATGTTTCTTTGCAATAACAATAGTGTTTATATTAGATTGTACATGTGGAAGTGCTGTATTTAAAATTTAATATAGAATCAGATTTCTGTCATAATTAATTTCTGAAACATTTGTACATCCAGATTGGTAAAGATTTGTATTTCCTAACTTTGTTTTATGAACAAACTCTTTTTGGTGAATATTTTTCCAGTGATCAGCAACCTCATACTTAATTTAAAATGTATATTTAAAAAGCATGGACTACATTGGACTGTGAAAATATAGAGTATATAGGACAGTGGAAATTCATTCTTCTCTGTTTTGAAAAGTGCCAAGCACAATGTGAGTGCTACCAAAAATAAATGCATTGAAAAGTCATCATCATCATCATAATATGACAACTAAATTTCCTGTTTTGGAAATATAGGTCCTGATCCTGCAACTTTTGCTCATGCTAGTTGTCCTTACACAAGAAGCACCACTGAATGCAGAGTTTTGAAGCTTTATATTTGATAGTAAAATATATCACTAATCTTAGGATGGGGGAGGAAAATATGTAAGAGGGAAAACAATCTCTTCACAGGAGTTACAACTCAGAATTCCTATTATAAAACACATTCCCATCCTAAGCAGAAAGTCTTGGGGTTGGCATAGGAATCAAACACTATATGATATTGACATGTGCCTATTAGGAAAGTATGGATGAAATATATCTTTGATAATATACAGTCACAGTAACTACAATTTGCCATAATATGTGTGCTAGTTATCTAATGCTGGAAAACAAAATCAAAAGAGAGAATCCCAGTCTGCCCAATAAATCATTTCTTTTTTTCCTGTTTCAAGTGAAACAATGAATTAACAGAAGACAAGATTTGTGCTATGAAATTGAAGGATGTCTGCTTTGTAGCTAAAGACAAAGGAAGTACACAGGAATAAATATTGATTGAACTAATCATCAGATGAATAGAAATGAGCTTTACCAGTGCACCAATATAATAGGTTATGTTAACTAGCCCTTTCGTAGCCCATATGCTGCCCTTTCAACCTATGACCCTATCCATTCAGCTCTTAATGAGTGAAACCACAGGTGTTATAACGGCATATATGGTAAATCATGCTAAATATAATAGTTGTATAAATAACTAACATGAACTCTAAAGGAAATGTAAAAAGTGACTCAAAGGAAACATTGTAAAAATGTTAAATGAAACATAACAATAGAATAATAGAGAGAATAATAATTAGCAATATTTGTACAATGTTTTACTATTTTAAGGTGCTGTCCTAAACATTAATTACTGTAGGACATAATAATAAATCTATTTAATCAACGTTATATGTTTTAAATTACATTTGTGTTTTGACTGGATGAATTTATACTTAAAATCAGTTCCTCCAAAGACTAGTTTTAATAGCTTTAAGAATTTAGTCCAGTTGGGGATTTCCTTAATGTTTTTTATATATGAACTATAAAAGTCACTATTATTCTGTATGTTTTAATATACCGTCCCAGTTTTATTACCTCTGCCTACTCTGTTTTCAGCCCTGGCCAAGTTAATGGAGCTACTTAGTCAGATACCACACAGTGTGAGTAACAGTGGCAGAATCAGGCCTATAGTATTTTGGAGACAATCATTTACTGTTTTATTTCTAATATTCTCATAAGCATATTGAAAATACCCACTAATTTCAACAGAAGTTTTCCAAATAGGATTAAGTATCAAATATGACACTCAGTTCCTAATCCTGCAGAACCTCACTCACTTAGATTTTACCTACGTTAAGTAGTTCTATTTAAATAATATCTGGGAGTAAGGAGAGCAGAGTTTGGCCCTGTGTGTTTTTCCTTCTTTTTCATTGAGGCCCACTTTTTTAATAGAGCAGAAACACACATACTGTGCTTTACTTTGCCAGAAACATATTGCTGAAATTTATGCAAACAGAATGACAGCTGTTTCTCTGCTTCCAATACAAGTATATAGGCTAATTCAGTTTGACATAAATGTGTTTACTATGGTGTTAATGATGAATTATTTTGATGAATTGGCAATTATAATGTATCTAACAACTTTTAAGGAAGGACATCAGTGAATTTCATGTACCATCCAAAATTTAAATAACTTTAGAAAAAAAAACATTAGTTATCTCTGTCTGTATCACAGACGTTTCAAACAATGTACTCAATAAAGAGTGAACATCAAGCAATTGTGGTTATTTGTTAGATGAACTCATTTTGATTCAGAGATGACCGTTTTATACAGTCTGGGCCAAATCTTGTTATCTTGGACTTTGCTTTTGTGAGTAGCCCTGTTGGATTCAAGGGACTGCTCACCTGAGCAAGAAAGCTGCATTTGACACGGTATACCGTATACCCACGTGAAACCCAGTGGTCTGGGATTGTAAGAAATGTGAAAGACTATAAAGATTTAGAGGGAATCAAAGTTATAAGAAGTATGTTGTGATAACAAAGCTTGTTGCACTGAGGGTTTAAGCGGAATCTCCTTGGAGCCTCAATCTGTTCCGTACTCTTTGAAAATGAAATGAAGTTGGTAGCTTTCCAGAACAAGAGAAGCTGTCAAAAGCTCCACATTTTTTCAGAGGAGCTACTGTTAAAATTTCAAGTATGCCATTCTAAAGCAGTGCACTCTGGCCTCCAGGGTGCTCAGAAACAAAAACCTGAGTGTTTTTAAATCTTTTTTTATTATTATTTCCTCTAAGTGCACTAACTGCTCGCCACATTACAGACTGGGTACATATTCAGCTTGGCCAAATTAACCTCTCTTAGTACCAACACTTCTTTGAACATAATATTAAAGCTGGAAGCTATTATAGGTAGTTACAGGAGTGTAAGTGTGGCCAAAAAGCACTATAGTTTTGTCACTGGTTAATGTGTATTGCAAAATGAATGTTTTAAACATATGCTGGGCGAATGTTAAAAGTGTCTCTGCCAGGCTGCGTGTGTGTTTCAAGAGATCTCACCACAGGTATGAGCTTCCTTGTGGTTATCCATGACCAACTAGAAGGCTTCCTAAACTTGCTTGTCTAGAAACTGTTCTCTTTGAGATTGTGTTATCTGAAATGTCAGTTCACAGGAACCAAAATTGCTCTATATTCTTTAGACTAGCATTGGCAAACAAGTCATGCATTCTCCTTGCATTTCATTCGTCCCCGCTTTAAGGCATCTTTGTATTCTAAAAGTTTCCTTACTCTTATGAAAAAAGAAAAGGAGTACTTGTGGCACCTTAGAGACTAACCAATTTATTTGAGCATGAGCTTTCGTGAGCTACAGCTCACTTCATCAGCTCACGAAAGCTCATGCTCAAATAAATTGGTTAGTCTCTAAGGTGCCACAAGTACTCCTTTTCTTTTTGCGAATACAGACTAACACGGCTGTTCCTCTGAAACCTTACTCTTATGAGTACATCTTAAGATGTTTTCTGAATTTTGTTGAGTGAAGGTGTTTGGGGGGGTGCAGCAGAAGAAAAAAATAGATTAAAAGAAGTTGTTAAATTACAGTTCAGTGTACTGTCAAAATAATGAGTTGTCGAGAGGGTGGCATATATTTTTGAATAGGTTGATCTTGGTCTCAAATGAAATTATAGTTCCACTAAAATAAATCTCAAGTGATAAAAGTAAAAAAATTTAAAAAAAAAGGCTGCTTACAGATAAGTAATACTTAAATACCCAAAGCATTCATAACACAATAGGAGATAAAGTTCCGAACAGAACCTTTGAAGAATTAAATGATTAGGATACATTTATGACTTGGATTGTCAGTGGAATGAAAGAGGAAGACTTGTTTTATGTAAGTTATACATGTTGCAGAATAGAACTTGAGCTTGGATAATGAGTGTTTTCAGATAATATGGATTCTGGTGTTCAAAGGTACTTATTTTGAGAAAAGTGGAAGATGCAAGGACAGGGGGCCCAATTCTGCTTCCATTGCAATAAGTGACAAAATCCTGTTTATTCAAAGGGATTAAGACTAGGCCTTTAACTAGAATAGTGAAAACAGCATCAGAGGATGAACATGGATAGAATTTACAACCCACTTTTTAACAGACTCACTTAGGAAAGGGATGACTGCATATACTGTATATGAACAACAGTAACTAAGTCAACATGTTGTTTTAAATATAACAAGGAGGATTCTAGCTAAGAAGTTATAATAAAGAGACATTTGTCTCTTGGTCTTCCATTTTATGAAAATGTGCCTGGTTTTATTAAGTGGAAAAAACTTCTAGCTGGATCTTTTTAATTTAAGACACTGTCAGAGAAGTATAACTATTCTTTAGAAAACTTCATGCAGCACTTCCAGTGTTTGTTTTCATGACCACTTGTTAGTGCTGATTTTGTTTGCTACAAGATGTTTGGAAAATAAAACATTACAAATCAGGTCTTAACTATATAATCTAGACATAGTTAAAAGGATACTTGTGGGGTTGCCTTTCGTTGATAGCTGTCTGGGAGAGAAATAAAACAGTGGTACTTGTTTCTAGTTACTCAGAACTACTATGAAAAACCATCCTGACAACAACATGTAAATTTTTTTTACAATATAATTATGTACTAGAATATGCTTGGTATTAATTTATACTGCTGCAAATTTTAATTATGAGTTTGGGAAAAAAAGCCAGATTTGCATATCTTTACCCAAATACTGGGGAATCAAGAATGAGCAAATGTGGTAGTCTGGTAGCACAGAGAAGCGATGACACTAGAGAAAAACATTAGGGAAGGGGGCACAGTGTTTTTCTGGGGTCATATTTTTGAGAAGGGAACCTGTCTTTGGAGCAAGTCGTATTGATAACTTATTTTAACATGCTTAGGAATATATAAGGTAGCGATCATTATCCTGTCTGGGTATGCTTGAAAAAATATTTAACTACCATCAATGATTGCCATCAACTAACTGCAAATCAGACTTCTTCCATTACGATTAATTCCACTTTGCCAACAAAAATGTACACTTTCAAACATTAAGTGCTCCATTCAAAATATAGAAAGCCAAAATAACAAAACAAACAAACAAAAAATCCCAATCAGATGGGTCAAAATAATAAACTATATTGCACCACCAGTTTTTAAGAAGAAATATCAATTGAGATCACTGGAGGGCTTTTGTAATAATTGGGCTTACAAATTTACTCAATTATAAGATCATCTGTAAAAAGTATGTAAACATTTATAAAATGTTACAATAACCTAAGATAGCTAATGTTAATTTTAAAAAGTACAGAAAGGACTAAATTAGTCTAAACAAAAAAGCCTACTAGTATAACTCCAGAACAATGTTAGAGTTATGGTTAATTAACAAGAAAACTGTTTGTTTGTTTTTTTTAAAAAAAGGGTTAACCAAAATTAGTGTGTCAGAAACTAAGCCTAATTGGTAAACAAAAGAATTAGGACAGTGTTTCTCAAACTTGCTCTGCCACTTGTGCAGGGAAAGCCACTGGCGGGCCGGGCCGGTTTGTTTACCTGTCGCATCCGCAGGTTCGGCCAATTGCGGCTCCCAGTGGCTGCAGTTCACTGCTCCAGGCCAATGGGAGCTGCTGGAAGTGGCGCGGGCCGAGGGACATACTGGCTACCGCTTCCAGCAGCTCCCATTGGCTTGGAGCAGCGAACCGCAGCCACTGGGAGCTGCGATCGGCTGAATGTGTGGACGCGGCAGGTAAACAAACCGGCATGGCTCGCCAGGGGCTTTCCCTGCACAAGCGGCGGAACAAGTTTGGGAAACACTGAATTAAGAGATGGGCTGTTCTGCCCACCAATCCCTTTGTGGGGCCTTAGAAAGAAATTAGCTGCTGAAGCAAGCTTCACCTATCATGGCTGCCACCTTTAACCTCTCCTGGGCCTTCATCATCCTGATCCTGAGAGATATTCTTTCCAGACCAGGCTAAGGGAGGAATCCAGATAGTATCACCACATCTACCAGCTCCTGCTAAATCCAAATCACCACCTGAAGTGAAATGGGATTGGATTTTAACAATAATAGCAATGACACTAGCCCATGTCACTAACCCCCAAAAGACAGTTATTACCATCTTTAATACAATCTAAAACCCGTCAAACATGGTTTGTTTGTTTTTCCCTTCTAAAAACTCTCTCCTGCTAACAGGAAAGAGAACAAGTAATGTTATTAAAATGAAAACCGTATTTAATACTTTACATTTCAAATGCTTTAACTGTTTTTCCTTTCTTTATCTTTAATAAAAAGTTAAACATTTTTAATATAGTATTTGCCTTAATATGAAGTTGGCTGAAGTCTCTGTATAACAAACCCCAAACCTTATTTAATGCTGTTTAATGTTAATTAGTGACTAAGTTACGTTGACGCTATTGGCCTATATATTCCATCTAAATTAATACAACAGAGCTGTACTTGAAAATCAATGGCACAGAGTAGCTTAGTGAAAATTGCAAAAGCAGGAGATTTTGCACTTAACCTTCTGACTCTAAAATCTTTTATAACCATCGCGGTTTATTCAATGCAATTACCTGAAACGGTCCACACCCAAATGAGAACATAAGTCTTCATATGCTGAAAAAACTAAGTGTGCTAAGTGTTACTAAAAAGAATCAGTATCAAATGTTTTTTTATTATAATAAGGTTTTGTCTAGTTCAAGCTGAATTCATCCCTCCAGAAAGAATAAAGAGGGGACCTTATTAGTGGAGAAAAGGATAAAACAGTGATGTCAATAGGTTTGGGTATAATTGTATCACCCTTACCAACGTGTAGCAATTTACAATCATGAATAGTTCCATTGTATAAGAATTGCAGAATCAGGTCCTATATAATTAACAAATATTCAAATAAAGTGTTAAATATTTCTGGATCATCTGGATTTACCTATGAAATCATTTCCTTACTGTCACTTACTGAGAGTAGCTTAAACTAAAAAAGGTGTTTACAATTGTAAGGCTGCTGTCAAGATAGTAAGGGTGGTGTTTTAAAGAGCACCCAATGTTTTGCCTTACTTGGCTTCCAGTTTTGCTCCTGACTTCAATGGCAAACGGTGAGTGCTCTTCAAAATTCCACCCCAAAAGTCTTATTTTTCAAGTAAAAAGTATCTTGCTCATTTTGAAGGACATTTTGCAGGCCTCTCCTCACATGAAAGGTTTCTAGAATAATTGTTTTTGATATGCTTCTCTATATAAATGTCAATATCCCAACTGAACATCTAGTATATTAATTTTTGGTGAATAAAATCTGTGTGCATGCAGAACTTTTGCTCACCCTGGGCCATAATGTATTCTTGATTTTTTTTTTTTAAGTCAAACTCTCTACTGACTTTGACAGGGGGTTCTTAAAAACTGATGGCATGACATGCCTCATCAGTTGGAGTTTGCTCCAAGAACATAATAAGGGTGTAACATAACCCTCTGACTATTATTGAAAGATAACAAGGCTAGACAAGGACATCATGTAAAGAAAGAAATTACTAAGGGCTAGGCTGTGCTATTTACACACATCTCACCATAAAGGATAGTGTGGAGCCATGTTGCCCTGGGGGAACACAAAATGCATTCTGCTTTGGGGAGGCAGAGTACATCTCTTGGAGCTTTGATGTGTGCAGGCTTCAACCCTGCTTCTGTACCATTTTATAGGTTGTAGTTGTCCTGCTTCCCCTCTGCCTTCCCTGTTCCCTTTGCAGCAACATGTTTCCCGGAAATGTATGGAGGGAGCAGGATTGTGCTCTTCGGAGTTCAGGGGCTTGTATTTCTGTTTGGTCAGCTATGCAAGGGGAAGAAGGCACCTTACACCCTCCCCGCACTCTGTGCACTTAGGCAGACTCTGGCTTCAATTGAATTTATTGTTAAGTAGGTATTCAGCTGTGTCTGGGCCAAAACTCCAATCTTTGACTTTGAAATGAACATTTTTCAATACCTGCTCTAAGCCAAATAGTAGCTACAACCCAAAAAGGCCTATGATTGCATGTAACCCAAAAAGGCCTATGATTGCATGTTTCGAAGTATCTTGCAGGGCACATATCAGAATAAGGTATTTTGCAACATGTAATTCTAGACTGCTGCTGAACGCAGGGAAAAGAGACCAGGCCAGCAAAACCAGGAAACTGAAGGGAGAAAGGGAAAGAAAAATATATGAGTGTGAGGGCTGGAGCATCTGAAGAGATGTAAGGGGAAGAAAAGGGAGGAGAATAGAGAAAAGGGAAAACTTGGCAACCCAGAGGAGAATATTGGAAAAAATAGGAAAATGTGCTATCAAGAGAGAAAAGAAGTGGAGGCCAAAGGAAAACATAAAGAGAGAGAGTGGAACTGTAGAGAGAAAGGACAGAAATAAAAATTGTTCAGTATTACAAGACACTGAGCTCCCTCACTTCCCATTGATGTCTGTGGGAGTTCTGGCACTCTGTCAGAAAGGCAAAAGGAAAAGAATGAAATAAATGGAAAAAGAACGAACACACAACATTAATCTGCTAATTGTATTACTATCCAGTATTTGCTGTTGTGTTTGGATTTGGTGGATTAAAATCTCCAGATATTTAATATTCAGCCAAACACTAACATTAGCCATCCAGTACATTCTTATTCATTCCAGTACATTTACGTTGTGGTCTGCTCTTTCAGACTGCTGTGAAATTGGCACATCATATTTATATTTTCTGTGACATACATTCTCATGTCACACCATAGTTTATGTACATTTCCTCTGAATGTTTGGCCTGGCTATTAATTGTAAATTTTATAAATCAGTCATATTCTCCCAATTCCAAAATATGGCCAAAACCAGTCACTTAAAACACTATATTGAAACAAAAAAATTTTTAGCTTTAATTTATAATATAAAAAAAGAAAAGTAGAACAATTTGTTTAGAAAAGTTGTAGACACTGGTTATAAAATGCAGTACTTGTTCTTGCATCATAGAGTTACCCATTGTCTCTATTTTAATTAGTCCTGTTTATTTTATCAGATTATTTTATTATTTTGGACCCACTGTTTGAAGGGTGGTTCATTCACACAATAAAGAAATTAATGACAATGTTAAGAACAATGAGTCAAATCCTGACCCCCAGTGCATCTCCTCTACATTTGTGTGGCTCCAAAACCTTGGAGGAAATGTAGATTCCCATCCAAGTACACAATTTGGTCCCAACATGCTGTATATTTACTATTTTATAGATTTTGTTGAAACAATTGAATTATCTAGAATGCAATTTTCCAGTCCATTTGCACATCTTGTGTTTATTTTTGTAGGTTTTCATCTTAGAACTAAATAGTAATTTCAGGAACATTTTTTTTTTAACAGTTTACCGAAAAGTAAGAGGCTGTGTACCTTTTAGGTTGCAGATTCAAATCCAGCCGAGGTTGGTAGTGACTGATAGTTGTTATTGTCTCATGGCTGCTTAGAGGCCTAGAGTGAATAGAGTTACTCCAGTTCTGTTTTTTGCGAGGTATTCCCATCAGAGAAAGCACCACCATAATTGTCACTCTTGGTGGCATTCTCAAAAGGGAGACCAAATACTGAATGGACACTGAGAATGAATTGTCCTTTCAGCCTTTGATGTGGTCCTTACAAGTCAGTCATGAGGCTCATTGGCAGGGCAGCACAAAGAAGGAGCTTTTACTTGCCAGGCTATCCATACCCCTGGCTATAAAAAAATACTTTATTTTCCAAGGTTGTCAATCTGGCACCATTTACCAGCAAGAGATTTAGATGAAAACTGTAAAGAAAAATATGCATATTGTAATAAGGTATGTGATTTTTTTTCTTTGATTGAATACTTCTCTTCTTTCTCTTTAATAATATACTTGTCTTGGTTTCCACACGATATAGTGTAAGAGTAATAGCTTTCTAAGGTGAACACATTGACCACATTTATGCACTAAGGAAAAAACAATAAGAAATATTTTGTGAAATGCTAGTGTATAAGGTGGACCCAGCCCTCGGCTATGGGAACTTGCCCTGTTTTAGAAGTCAAATAAGCACTATAAACAAAGAATTGTTGTAAAGCAGGGACGGTGATCATGTACCTTCAGAATGATCAATACTAATTTAGTACTGAAAGGTCCCACACTGATCTCACTCCTGGAGACTGAAATGTCTTGGGACTCTGATGATGCCTTATGTATTTGAGTAGTTACATGGATAAAGTTACCCATACGCCCAAGTGTTGAAAGGATCGGGCCCTTATTTAGCTACAGAAACAGATACAGGAAACTGTACAGGCAGTGTCAGAGCAAGCTTCTCCCAGGCCGTTCCACTACTGTTATTCAACCTTGACCTGGAGAGACCCCTTTTTCATGTCCATTAAATCCTTGGCCTTACAGCTGAGACTGCCAACGGGGGTGCCAATTAGTGCTAACAGTAGTGTGTGTTCATTTTTTTTAAACAAAGTCCATTGAAAACTGGATTGAGACCACCAACTTATTTCACACAGGCCACCAAATAGCCATCACATTTTTATAACATTAAGTCACTACCGACCTGAAGTTCAACCTGCAGTTTAGTCTCTATATTCATTATGAATTCCCTGACCTATCTAGTTTTGAGAGGGTGCTTGCTAATTGAGCAGCATATATTTTAAGAAGTAATGTAAACTGTAAGTAATAAATAAGTGGTACAAGGCAAATACAGAAATAAAATCCATGCAGATGTTGTCTTTCATGCTGGTATATCAAATTTATTTGATCAACTATGTTTTAAAAAAACCTCAAGATTTTTTTAACATAAAATTTGAATATGATGGAAAATTGAAAGAATCATGCCAGGTGGATGAATAAAATGGATAGGACAATGAATAGCTGAGCAGAACAGAGTTTATTTAGAAGTTTCCCTTATATCTTTTTTGGTGTGTTCAAAAAAAAAAAATCTTCTGTATTATAATAAGTCTCATAATCTAATACACATACAACATTTTTTGTTATACTACTATGGATTTTTATATTAGGATGGGGGAATCTAACAATATTTTCAGTTACTAATACCTTTCCACCTAGAAATGCATATACGCATCCATAAATCTAGCTTAGATTTATTAAGAACTTCCAACGGTGAGACAGATCCTGCCTTTTATATACCTGTATTTGCAGGAGCCTGCGTTTAAATGGGCTGCCCTGAAACATGGTTCTATTTTTTTCCCTAAAAGGGCCATGTAGTAATGGAAATAAGAATTGTTTTTAATATGTGCTTTGACTTTTTATATAGGGAATAGGATCTTCTCAATATCTGATATAAGGGTTAAATAATCATTAGTCCCTCTGTAAACCTGTAATTCTCAATTTCAGATTCAAATACTGTACAACCTGTGGTTAGTCAGAATAGTGTCTGAAATGCTGGGAGAATGAAATACATCTGTGTTGGATGAAGATGGCATGTTGCTTTTTATCTTTTAGAATAATTAAAAAATGAGACGGCAACATTTTATAACTAGGCCGGGAGTCAGTTTTCTTTTCAATGGAAATGGTGAACGTCAATCTCTCACAATGCAATATATATTTTATAATCAAATCTGTAATGTCAAGTCCTGTTGTGATGGAGTTAAAGTTGAGTAAAATTTGGAACTTCTTTATTATCTAGAGTAGACTGGAAGCCACAGGGACAGCTAAATTGACTTTTTATTGAGCTGCAGGCTGTGCTGCGGATACATCCTGTTAGCATAGCAGGCTTGATATTAAAAAAGGTTAGTCTTGGTATTCCAAATGTATATACTAACTGAGAAATTTCAAAAGGAATCATGTGAACGTTGGATCTGCTTGGAAAGTTATGCCAAAAGGGCATTTATTCCAGTTCAGTAAACTTGAGTTCTGTAAATTTGTGTGTGTGTGTGTGTGTGTGAGAGAGAGAGAGAGAGAGATTTTGTGTGGAGAGAGTAAAGATTTCTGTGTGAAAGATGAGAGAATTGGGGGAGGGAGACACTTTAGCCTCTCCTTCAAGAACATCTCCCTCCTGAGTACGTTTACTTCCATCGCAATGGACTAGAAGAGATCCTTGTTTAGTGGTGCAGTGCCCCTGAGATCTAATTTAGCTTTTATAGGAAATTCAAAAAGAGACAGAGTGAGCAAGGGAGAACAGAACAAAGATATGAGTTTGCACAGGGAATATTGATATTTTGTAGGTTGCTTCTATAAATCCTTTCAAAGAAATTCTCTTAGAAAATGCTGACTTGGACTTTCTGCTAGAAGAGGGCAGAGCTTCAGTGCTGCACATTGAGCTTCACTCTTCTTCTTCTTCCAAAATCAAGGGTGGTCAGAAAGTTTGTTGTTGTGTGGTCTTCATTTTGTTGTTTTAATATCATAAACACAGTAACTTGTTTAAAAAATATGTTTAATGTTGTTGCCTTTGGAAGCTTTTTTTAATTCTGAGGCTTATTGTTAAAGATATGTACTGGGCCCAGCTCTGTGAACACTGCAGCAAATATTCTCAAACATTATTTGAATAAAATTCACTTGAAAAATATTTGTGAGCATGACAAGTGATCAATCATACAAGCAATTCTGTTTGTTTTTTCACAAGTGTGTTAGAGTCTAACAAAAGTCTTGCAAATATTCATGAAGAAATTTGCACCAAAAGTGTTTGTGTAGCCCTCTTGATAGCTTGCTTTTTTTTCTGTATTTAATTTTTCTCTTCATATATTCAAAAATTTGTCATCCGATCAAGGAGCTGAAAAAATACCATGCAAACTAGGTGACTGATCACACACTATGAATAACCAGTTCCTGTAGAATTCAAACTTCCAAGTGAACAAGCAGAGGTTTATCCATTGCTAATCCCTGCAGGTGGACCCTGCAGGCATATTTCATGTAACCCACATGAATCATATCCAACTGGGTTTGTTCTCTTCATCCTGATTACCAGTCTCCCGCTTTCCCCATTATACATGCTCCCGTATGATCCTGAGCAGCACTAATCTAAAAACACAACATGAAGCTATTGTGTATGTGGGGCAAACTTTTAGGGGAAAACAGTCAATTTAATCGCTATGAAATTAATTAGCTGTTGAGAAATGTGTCATTTTCATATCAGTAATAACACATGAAATCTTTAATGTGCTCTGGGCAGACAGGTATGAAAATGTTCTTTTGGTTGGTAAGAGGCCAGATGAATTGCGTATACATTTATTTTATTTTAGGTTTTGTTGGTGGCTTTTGGCTGGCCCAGTTGTATCACTGTATAGTTTTTTAATTTTCTTTTTCCTTCAACTAATATTTTGTAAATAAAAAAATGTTTGTCAAGAACAGATGGGAAGCTGAATTCAGACAACATGCTTTTTTTTTAGTGATACCACTGGATATTTATTCTTTATTCATCACCTAACACTGATTGGATTCCTTTCTCTTTCCCCTCCTCTAAAGAGCACATAGTAAGTCACTAATAAATATCCTGCATCCAGAGAACCATGCCCACAGCAGTACTCTCCAGTTTATATCATATTGCTTAGCTGAAATTGTTGTTGTTGTTTGTTGTTTCTAGGCAACTAGATTTATATAAACTGATAGAATTATGTAATTTGGCTCTGTAACAGAGTGCAATTAAGGGTCCAATCACATAATCAGTTACTTCAGATGATCAACTCCAGAGGTAGAACAATGAACCAGAACCACATTCACATTTGGTCCTATAAGGTTTTCATAATAGGTCTTACATTGATAAATCATAAAAATAATTATGCAATTAATTGAACTACTTATCTTTTTCTTCTTTACTAGCAAAATACAGCATTAGCTACAGGGCCATATTTTTCCAGTGCTTTATGAATAGATTTTATCCCTACATAAAAATATTAATGATGTTTTCGCAAAGTCCTGTTTCTGATCTAAAATGGTGAGGCTAGGAATCAGCAAAATAAAATCTGGGCTAAGGGAAAAATGTAAGCTTTTTAGAAGAAAGCTTAACAGTAATTTAGAGAAAAAATATAGGGAACTGCATTTCAATAATAAATTAAAGAAGGGATCTAAAGGCGAAACAAGAAGCTTTAGGATAAAAATGATATTTTGTATTTATAAAGGATTTATATAGGAATGCTGAAGAGCCATTTGGGAATTAGTAAAATGAGACATTCTTCAATAACATTTCTTGGTGATTTGAGTCATCTTTTTATACTGTGCCAAAGTAACCAAAAATTAAAGATACCACGGCAGATTCTGAGATTGGTATGGTTTATTAAAACCTGGACTAATTCTGCTGACTTTTGATTTACTCCAGTGTAGTTAAGATCAGATTCTGGCCCAGGAGGAAATATTTTTGCAGACACCTTGTTATTGCTACTTACCCAAAAGTAAACTGAATATTTTTCCTGTTAATATGAGGTCAAAATTGAATTTGCACAATTTCACTAACGTTCTTACAGGTAACAGGCCTTGTCCTTGTAAAAATAAGCCTGAAGAATTTGTAGAATACTGTAATGGTACCTGGACCTATTTCCTACCCTCTGTCCATGTACCCTCTGTACGTGAAGATACTGGAGTCGGCTACTTGAAGAAAAAATAGTTAGTGTTTTCCTTCTCACTGATGATGCCATATCCTTTAAGTGAATTCAAATTCTATGGTAAACTGGAGTATGTCTGCATAAGGACTACAGGATAGGCCACTATTATTGGAAAACTAAGTAGTAAGCGTCCAATATACAGCTTAGCTATGGTGTGTTCCATAGCAACTGAATGGAAGCTATTAGGAACCAAATTCTGCCCTCTTTTTTGCCAGATTGTTTTCAGTGGGTTTGCACAGATGTAATTCTGAGGAAAATTTGGCCCTAAATGTCCTATTTTATCCTGAAGAGGCCCAGAAACCCTTTTTCTCTGTGTAAAATAAATAAAATGTTCTCCTTCTGGCAGAAAAGAGATAGCATATTTCAGTTTCCATGTTTGAAAACAACCCCTCAGATGCTGAACATGGAGAAAGAGTCCATAAACTGGATTGTAACTGGTAAATGTCACCTAATGATAAAGGTTCCTGAAAGGTCAGGTTCTGTGCTACCCCGATCACTGGAATCTCTTGTTATTACTGAGCTTTAGGCTGAAGAGACAAAGTTCAGTGTATTATGCTCTCGTCCTCCTGAAAGTCACAGATAAATGAGTTTGGTAGTCTTAACAAAAGATCATCATCACACAGTTACTATAATAGTCTGTTGCCAGAAAAACCCAGGACTAGAATAACAGATGCACTGAGTTTCAGAATCCATGTTTATTGACAGATGTGTACAATAGGACTGGGCTGGTCTCCTCTTGGCCAGGCTTTACGTACCTGATGGTACAAATTCTGCTTGCCTTCCTCATATACGTAGTCCCAGCAACTCTTTCTTGATTACAGCCAGCAAGCTTTATACTTATGTCAGTACATCTCCCTGCTACAATATGAACATAAGAACGGCCAGACTGGGTCAGACCAAAGGTCCATCTAGCCCAGTATCCTGTCTTCCAACAGTGGTTAATGCCAGGTGCTTTAGAGAGAATGAACAGAACAGGCGGTGGTGAGCTGGAGCCAGTTCCCACCGGTTCGCTAGAACTGGTTGTTAAATTTCCAAGCCTTTTTAGAACCGGTTGTTCCGCGAGGGACAACCGGTTCTAAAGGGGCTTCTAAATTTAACCGGCCAAAAGTGGTGCCTTAGGCGCCGACTCCATGGGTGCTCCAGCCCTGGAGCACCCAAGGGGAAAGTTTGGTGGGTTCAGAGCATCCACCGGCAGCTCCCTGCCCCACCCCACTCCCGGCTCCAGCTCACCTCCGCTCCACCTCCGCCTCCTCCCCTGAATGTGCCGCCCCGCTCTGCTTCTCTGCCCCCCCAGGCTTCCCGTGAATCAGCTGTTCACGCGGGAAGCTGGAGCGGGCTGAGAAGCAGGTGGCAGCTTCCCACTCAGGCCCAGGGAGGCAGAGGTGGGCTGGGGGGGGGGGGGGACGGGACGAGGAGGGCCGCCCGTGCCACAGCAGGTAACCCAGGGTGTGGGGGCACACAGGGGAACCACTCCTCGCCCCAGCTCACCTCCGCCACCCTCGGCCTCAGTGTGAAGCCGCCACCTGCTTCTCAGCCCTCCCAGGCTTCCCGCCGAACAGCTGATTCATGGGAAATGGGGTGGGGGGCGGCACGGAGAAGCAGAGCGGGGTGGTGCATTCAGAGGAGGAGGCGGAGCGGAAGTGAGGTGAGCTGGGGCTGGGTGCAGGGCGGGGAGCTACCCGTGGAGGCTCTGCACCCACCAAATTTTCCCTGTGGGTGCTCCAGCCCCAGAGCACACATGGAGTCAGCGCCTAAGGTGCCACTTTTGATGTGATCAGTTGGGGGAGTGGCCGCTCCCCTTGCTCCCCCACCCCTAGGAGCCAGAGGGACCTACCGGATGCTTCCTGGGAGCTGCCCCAGGTAAGCACCGCTGGGACTCCCCACTTTGCCCCCCGGCAGGTCCCTCTGGCTCTTAGGGTGGGGTGGGCACCCACTACGATGGCCCACGAGACCCTCCTGCCTGGTTCTGGGGGCAGTCAGGGGACAGGGGACGGGGGTGGATGGGGCAAGGGTCCTGGGGGGGGGCGTCAAGGAATGCGGGGGTTTGGATGGGGCAGGAGTCCCGGGGGGCGGGGGTGGGCAACGACCCCCTCGTGGGGTGAGGAGGGAACCAGTTGTTAAGATTTTGGCAGCTCATCACTGAGAATAGATAATCATCAAGTGAGCCATCCCCTGTCACCCATTCCCAGCTTCTGACAAACAGAGCCTAGGGATACCATCCCTGCCCATCCTGGCTAATAGCCATTGATGGACCTATCAAAATTAAAATACAAAACAAATAAAAGGAGAAATAAGTGGTCTGGAGGAGAGCAGTGCATTTGGTTCAATTTATAGCTCTGCTTTGACATTTGTCACTCCTTTGAATGTCAGCAAATGACAACAGGCTATTTGATAAAGTAAGGAGGGACGAGAATTATTGTGGAAGCATTTGCTATTTAAAAAGAATAAGCCAGTATTTTCCCAAATCTAAAATTCAAGAGAGGTGTAATTTTTAAGAGCAATGCACAGCACTGAAGACATTTGGACTCTGAAGGGTCAACTTCTATTTTTAAAGGGTCTACCTGGGTGTTACACAATTTTGGGGTCAGATCCTGTGAGGCATTTCTCAGAAGGCGCAGCCCAGAGGTGGAGGCAATGTGACTTTATGCCTCCTTGGTACCTCTCTAATTCTGGATTGCTCTGAGGCCAGTGCTGCCCACAGCATCAGGTAAAGGACCCACTTTATGTATCTCTCATGGGCTCCTCCATAACCCAGAATTGTTAGTGAAAAGATGAGATTCTAGAGCACAGTTCTGTGGCAAGGGGTGAATTGTACAGTCATGGAATCAGTGCATAGATAGCTCCTTGAATATAACTGTATAACATGCCCTACTCCAGCTCACTGTATTATTAACTGTATCACACTGATTGATTGGTCATAATGCTGCAGTTTAGTTTCAAGTCAATAAACCATAAGCATCCTTTTGGAGATCACTTAATCTCAAGTGAGAAACTGTTGCTTCTTCTGTATTTCTAGATTTCCTTTTTCTTTCTTAATAGGTTTTGTTGTATTATTTTTTCTTGTATTTTTATTTGATCTTTTTGTTCTTTTCCAGTCTTTCCTTGTATTTGCTCCTCTAGTTTTTCATTTGTTTTTGCTTCATTTTCTGTATTTCTACTTATATTTCTCTCCTGCCAGTTTCTTCTTTTAATCTCCCTTCTTTGTATTTTCCTCTTCTCTACCCTTCTTTCAGTCATCTCTCTCTTTGTTGGCTGTGTCCATTGAGTGTGAATTGATCCATAGCTAGTCATAGCCCTTTAGAATTAAAGGTTTTCATGAGTCTCAGCTATTTTAAGAACCAGAATATCTCCTCTAACTCCACTGATATCTCCACAGATTTCAGCTTTAATATTGATATTAATAAAACAAAGTTAACCTGTCACATTACCTTGTCCCAAAGGGTTCTCAAAGCCGGTCTGCCACTTGTTCAAGGAAAGCCCCTGGCGCGCCGGGCCGGTTTGTTTACCTGCCACGTCCGTAGGTTCGGCTGATCGCGGTTCCCACTGGCCGCGGTTCACCACTCCAGGCCAATGGGGGCTGAGGGAAGCGGCGCAGGCCGAGGGATGTGCTGGCCACCCTTCCCGCAGTCCCCATTGGCCTGGAGTGGTGAACCGCGGCCAGTGGGAACCGCGATCAGCAGAACCTGCGGACGTGGCAGGTAAACAAACCTGCCCGGCTCGCCAGGGGCTTTCCCTGAACAAGTGGTGGACCAGCTTTGAGAACCACCATACTCACAAGCTTATTCATCACCTGTTTTGCTTTTTGACTGCACTAACTTCCAGCCCAGATCATGATCAAATCAATACATAATAATATATCTGCAGTTTGGGGAAAGTTTTGATTCCACCCATGTTAGACATATCTCCTACAGCATGTAAAAATATGTTATTTCTTATTGATTCCGAAGGTAGGTTCACACCACAAAGAGCACCATTTGTGTTTTCATGACCTAGGATGTGACTCACCATATATATAAGCATTAGCAACCAAGGGACAGATCTTCATCTCATGTAAATCAGCATAGCTCTCCTGAAGGCATTTCAGTAATAACAATGTAGACTAGCTAAGGATCTGGCCAAAGAGATTGATTATATGGAGGAAGAACTCAATTGCAGTGAAGAGTGGTTTTAAATGTCCTTCTTTGGTACCTTCCAAATTAATGACAGAGGGGTTAATTGCCAGATGGTAAACAAGACTCTGGGAAGTTCTCTTCCCTGCCTGGAGCATGCAGCTTTAGCAAGGACATTCTTACCCTTTTCCTATTCTGTAACAACTCCAAGTTGTCTGTTTTTACTGTACTGGGCTTGATTCTTCTTCTTTCATTTATATATTGGTTTTACACAAGTGTGAATCCATTGACATCAGAGGAGTTATTCCTTAGTTAGCAAAATTCATATTGGTAGCATCATAATCACTGTGGGGCAGACTCTGTTTTCCTTACTCACATGGCTTATTCCAGGAGTCATCTTACCGATTTCCATGGGCTTATTTGTGGACTGTTCAGTATGAATAAGGATGGCAGAATCTGGCCCTCAGTGGCTTGTTTTACCCTTCAACTTCAGGATGCTTCTGAATATAAGTACCAACAGTTTCAATGCTAATACAAAGAGGACTATCTGACTTCACTCATCTTTGCCTCTTTCAAAAATGAAACCATCCAAACCTTGACCATTAGTTGCACTGCTGCTTTTTGTAATAAAGAAGTTTCACTAGACAATGAAGCTCCTGTGGGAGGTGAAGTGAGGAAAGGGAGCACCTAGTAGTCCTCAGGTTCATTACTTTAGTTATTTCTTGAAATAACTTCAGGACTAAACAAGCTGATTTTAAGTTTAAGATTCTCAGCTTGCTCCATGAGCCTATATCAGTACATGAAGTGTTAAAACTGTAGGAGAAAACTTTGTGCCCTTAAATCAGGACTCTGAGGTAGTCCTATTCTCACCAAACTATCTGTGATTGTAATGCAGACCTCTGAGATTCTTTTAAGCTTGGGACTATAGTTTCCAGTGTTTACAGGTTTTAAAGGCCCTCATTATCTGATGGATTCTGACATTCCTACTCATGTTGAGTAGAACCTTATTCCGCAATTAGCCCTATTGATTTCAGTGTGACTACTTGCAGAGTAAGGTGCTATTCAATGTAAGGGCGCTTGAATCTGGCTCAATGCATCTTGTAAAGGGTGGCACACAGCTGTCATTCACCCTTTATAACCACACATCTTCAGAACACTTGTGAGAAATTCAGTTTTATGACTTTTATTACATAGCCAATTGAATATTTTGTTCTGATTCATACTTCCTATGTGGGAACCAGTAGCCCCACTGTTTGAATGAGTGAAAGAAGCTCAGTCCTCTTCCACTATAATAATGGCTCAATAAAGCAGCAGTCCAAAGATATAGGCTGACCACTTTGTCAATCTGTAGCCATCCCACCACATATGACCTGTGCTTTTCAAAATTTTATCTATATATTTCAGTAAGGCTACCCTTTTCTCAGCCCTATTCACCAATAATGGTCAAAATGAAGAATTTTGAGGTCAGTTCTCAATTTTCTAATTAGTTATCATCCATTTTCTTTTGATATTTTAAACAACATCTTGGCAATTCCCTACCCAATCTGGTCAATGCATAGAATGGGGACATCTCTGCATATTCTTTGCCCTATATTTTCTCATAGCTTGCACCAAACGTTTATCTAAAGTCTACTACATGCACCAGCAATATCAATCTGCTTTGGCCAGGCCCATCATTTTGCGTAATTTTGCTTGAACATTTTTGTCTTCTCTTTTTCTATTAGCCAGATGTTCCCATCTGGTTCTGATGCTGTAGTTGCCTGAGGTTTGACACAAACTTGACCCATAATGTTTTTCCTCTGCCTGCGAAATCCACTGATGCAGCCCCTTTCCTATTAACCATCTACAATCTGAACAATGGGTCTTACATACAAGAATCACTGCTGTGTGAGCACTTCAGATTCTTGGTTGCAGAGAAGAGTAATTGCTCTTAATTGCTTGCAACCAGCTGCTCAGATTATGTATCACAACCATATCATTGAGATAACATGTTCAAAACTATTGCATAGTCTTTGTCATACACCTTAGAGTAAGACACTCTTTTTTTGTGTCTTCACTACTGCATACTTCCATCCTATGACAGACTTTCCTTGGCAGCACATGAGATGACCATAATTCTATTCTCTAATTTCCCTCCTTTCCCACAATTTTCTACTCTTTTTCCACCAGCATGTCTATTCTTAAATTACTTTGGGTACCTTGCTGCATGCAACCCTTTAATGGCACACTTCATGGTGTTATGTTGTGTTTCCTTTGATCTTTTTTCTAGGTTTGGCCCTCTTAGCTCTGATTCTTATTCTCTTAGGCCAGACCTACTTTCATGATGGGCCTGCCCAAACCTTCAGCAACTGTGTACTATTTTTCTTTTCATCCCTTATTTCTTGTTCTCACTATGATAATTTGGTATAGCATCTAATGGGGGATATGTTGCAAGCACTCTGGATCACAACCCTGGCATACCTTTTACATCTATAATAATTTACCATATGTGGATTTTATAATAGAAACTCTGAAATGCTATTTTTCCCCTTTGGAAAAGATGGAGGAGCTTGATTCAAAGTTCAGGCTTCCTGTTTGGCTTACAGTTATTTATAACTCTCTTGTTTTCTGATATCGCTATCATAAAATAATACAGGGGTCGGCAACCTTTCAGAAGGTTTATTTCATTTATTCACTCTAATTTAAGGTTTCGCGTGCCAGTAATACATTTTAACGTTTTTAGAAGGTCTTTTTCTATAAGTCGTAATATATAACTAAACTATTGTTGTATGGAAAGTAAATAAGGTTTTTCAGATGTTTAAGAAGCTTCATATAAAATTAAATTAAAATGCAGAGCCCCCCCCCCACCGGACCAGTGGCCAGGACCCAGGCAGTGTGAGTGCCACTGAAAATCAGCTCGCATGCTGCCTTCAGCATATGTACCATAGGTTGCCTACCCCTGAAATAATACCATCATGGTCTCCATTGAACTAGCCACTGGTGTTTTAACTCACAACTGCCTCCTACTAACTTACAGTTGAATATCCCTCTATGACATCTATTGAATAACATTTAATTAATCCTTTTTTAGTAAATGAGAGTTTTTTACAGATCCTTGCTAGTTTACTTGCCATGCTGCTGCTGATTCTTTCTCCCTGTTGTTTGTTTTATCTCCATGCTGCTACTTTATCATCAGTGATGCTTCTCCACTGCTACTGATTTGTTCATTCACTTGGTCACTTAACTAGATACCATTTTCCCACTGCTGTAAGGCATCTCTTTCTACTTGTTCTCCCCTTCATGCAGACGAGTGGAGGTCCTTTCCCAAATAGATCATTCAAAGTAGTCATGTGCCGTTAAAATCTGTTATGGTTCTTACTGTCTGGTTCTTATTCACTTTTTTCAGTCAGTCCTTTTGTGTGAGTAAGGAATTCAGGAGTTTGTATAAAAATAATAGGGTAATCATTGTAACAGTAGCCACCGCAGTCAGTGAGTACTGATCCCTGTCATGTGACAAGAGTAATGACCTTTAATCCTGCCCCTGCAAGTAACTGGAATCATGGACCTGCACTCCTGTGTGTTACACTCTTATTACAGTCACCCGCGCTTCTCTAAATGGCCTACTTAATTGGATTAATTCAGTTATAACAAACATTACCAACTTGAGAGGTGAAAAGAAAAGGAGTACTTGTGGCACCTTAGAGACTAACCTAATTTATTTGAGCATGAGTTTTTGTGAGCTACAGCTCACTTCATCGGATGCATACTGTGGAAACTGCAGAAGACATTATATACACAGAGACCATGAAACAATACCTCCTCCCACCCCACTCTCCTGCTGGTAATAGCTTATCGAAAGTGATCATCAAGTTGGGCCATTTCCAGCACAAATCCAGGTTTTCTCACCCTCTGCCCCCCCCCCCCACACACACACACAAACTCACTCTCCTGCTGGTAATAGCCCATCCAAAGTGACCACTCTCTTTAAAATGTGTATGATAATCAAGGTGGGCCATTTCCAGCACAAATCCAGGTTTTCTCACCCCCCCCACCCCCCTCCAAAAACCACAGACACAAACTCACTCTCCTGATGGTAATAGCTTATCCAAAGTGACCACTCTCCCTACAATGTGCATGATAATCAAGGTGGGCCATTTCCAGCACAAATCCAGGTTTTCTCACCCCCACCCCCACCCCCATACACACACAAACTCACTCTCCTGCTGGCAATAGCTCATCCAAACTGACCACTCTCCTTACAATGTGCATGATAATCAAGGTGGGCCATTTCCAGCATAAATCCAAGTTTAACCAGAACATCGGGGGGGGGGGGGGAGGGAGGTAGAAAAAAACAAGGGCAAATAGGCTACCTTGCATAATGACTTAGCCACTCCCAGTCTCTATTTAAGCCTAAATTAAGAGTATCCAATTTGCAAATGAATTCCAATTCAGCAGTTTCTCGCTGGAGTCTGGATTTGAAGTTTTTTTGTTGTAAGATAGCGACCTTCATGTCTGTGATTGCGTGACCAGAGAGATTGAAGTGTTCTCCGACTGGTTTATGAATGTTATAATTCTTGACATCTGATTTGTGTCCATTTATTCTTTTACGTAGAGACTGTCCAGTTTGACCAATGTACATGGCAGAGGGGCATTGCTGGCACATGATGGCATATATCACATTGGTGGATGTGCAGGTGAACGAGCCTCTGATAGTGTGGCTGATGTTATTAGGCCCTTTGATGGTGTCCCCTGAATAGATATGTGGGCACAGTTGGCAACGGGCTTTGTTGCAAGGATAGGTTCCTGGGTTAGTGGTTCTGTTGTGTGGTATGTGGTTGTTGGTGAGTATTTGCTTCAGGTTGGGGGGCTGTCTGTAGGCAAGGACTGGCCTGTCTCCCAAGATTTGTGAGAGTGTTGGGTCATCCTTCAGGATAGGTTGTAGATCCTTAATAATGCGTTGGAGGGGTTTTAGTTGGGGGCTGAAGGTGACGGCTAGTGGTGTTCTGTTATTTTCTTTGTTAGGCCTGTCCTGTAGTAGGTGACTTCTGGGAACTCTTCTGACCCTATCAATCTGTTTCTTCACTTCCGCAGGTGGGTATTGTAGTTGTAAGAATGCTTGATAGAGATCTTGTAGGTGTTTGTCTCTGTCTGAGGGGTTGGAGCAAATGCGGTTGTATCGCAGAGCTTGGCTGTAGACGATGGATCGTGTGGTGTGGTCAGGGTGAAAGCTGGATGCATGTAGGTAGGAATAGCGGTCAGTAGGTTTCCGGTATAGGGTGGTGTTTATGTGACCATTGTTTATTAGCACTGTAGTGTCCAGGAAGTGGATCTCTTGTGTGGACTGGACCAGGCTGAGGTTGGTGGTGGGATGGAAATTGTTGAAATCATGGTGGAATTCCTCAAGGGCTTCTTTTCCATGGGTCCAGATGATGAAGATGTCATCAATATAGCGCAAGTAGAGTAGGGGCGTTAGGGGACGAGAGATGAGGAAGCGTTGTTCTAAGTCCGCCATAAAAATGTTGGCATACTGTGGGGCCATGCGGGTACCCATAGCAGTGCCACTGATCTGAAGGTATACATTGTCCCCAAATGTAAAATAATTATGGGTAAGGACAAAGTCACAAAGTTCAGCCACCAGGTTAGCCGTGACATTATTGGGGATAGTGTTCTTGACGGCTTATAGTCCATCTTTGTGGGGAATGTTGGTGTAGAGGGCTTCTACATCCATAGTGGCCAAGATGGTGTTATCAGGAAGATCACCGATGGATTATAGTTTCCTCAGGAAGTCAGTGGTGTCTCGAAGGTAGAGACTGGGAGTGGCTAAGTCATTATGCAAGGTAGCCTATTTCCCCTTGTTTTTTTCTACACCCCCCCCCCCGACGTTCTGGTTAAACTTGGATTTATGCTGGAAATGGCCCACTTTGATTATCATGCACATTGTAAGGAGAGTGGTCAGTTTGGATGAGCTATTGCCAGCAGGAGAGTGAGTTTGTGTGTGGGGGTGGGGGTGAGAAAACCTGGATTTGTGCTGGAAATGGCCCACCTTGATTATCATGCACATTGTAGGGAGAGTGGTCGCTTTGGATAAGCTATTACCAGCAGGAGAGTGAGTTTTTGTGTGTGTTTTTTTGAAAAAAAAAGGGGGTGGGGGGGTGAGAAAACCTGTATTTGTGCTGGAAATGGCCCACCTTGATTTTCATACACATTGTGAGGAGAGTGGTCACTTTGGATAAGCTATTACCATCAGGAGAGTGAGTTTGTATGTGTGGTTTTTGGAGGGGGGTGGGAGGGTGAGAAAACCTGTATTTGTGCTGGAAATGGCCCACCTTGATTATCATACACATTTTAAAGAGAGGTTTCAGAGTAACAGCCGTGTTAGTCTGTATTCGCAAAAAGAAAAGGAGTACTTGTGGCAACTTAGAGACTAACCAATTTATTTGAGCACGAGCTTTCGTGAGCTACAGCTCACTTCATCGGAAGAGAGTGGTCACTTTGGATGGGCTATTACCAGCAGGAGAGTGAGTTTGTGTGGGGGGGGCGGAGGGTGAGAAAACCTGGATTTGTGCTGGAAATGGCCCAACTTGATGATCACTTTTGATAAGCTATTACCAGCAGGAGAGTGGGGTGGGAGGAGGTATTGTTTCATGGTCTCTGTGTATATAATGTCTTCTGCAGTTTCCACAGTATGCATCCGATGAAGTGAGCTGTAGCTCACGAAAGCTCATGCTCAAATAAATTGGTTAGTCTCTAAGGTGCCACAAGTACTCCTTTTCTTTTTGCGAATACAGACTAACACGGCTGTTACTCTGAAACTTCAGAGGTGGTGTGTCTAGTGGATGGAACAGAGGGGGGTCAGGCCTCCTCTGTCCTAGTTGCAGCTCTGCAAGTCAGTTAATCTCTCTGAGCCTCAGTTTATCCCCTTTAAAGTGTGGGTAACAACTGCTACCTCTCAGGGATGCCATGAGTATTAATTATTTTTGGTTTTGCTCTATCAGATGCTATATTAATTACAGATTATTATTATTTAATTTAGGTTTATGATATAACAGCTAACAGCACACAAACCTGAAGGGACTGAATGGGAATATAGGAACCATATCCCCTACTCCACTATAAACACCAACTAGTACTACCAATAAAGGATAATACTTACAATTAGAAGAGAAATATGGTGCAAAGGGAAAACAGGCACAAGTAAAATCCCTGTTTAATTGGTCATGGTAGTGAGAAGGAGCCTCTAAGTTATAAAGACACTGAAGTGTTTCTAAAGTGAACCGCAACTGTGAAGTCACCTTGTATATAATTGTCTTTAGTTGAGAGTGATGTGTTGCCCTAACTAGTCTATCTGGAGTAGTGCCTGAACTACATCTAAAACACTGGGATCATAAAGACATAAAAGGGTCACTTGCTGGATTCTTTCTCTGCTTCCTTACCATATTCTTTCATTTTGCCTACAGCATAGCATCAGCCAAAATCTTTTTCAGTCCACTAGTGCTTTAAAAGGGATGCATATAAGGAAGACCTCCAAATGGTTTCATTTTCATGAAGTGTTTCATCCAGATTGTGTTTGACTTTTAAGCCAGACATAGCTTTTTCAAATTATTGGAACATTAACCCCAAAATGTTTGGTTTACTCTTATAATCATTTCAAGTATCCAGTTAGGAATCAAACTATTTTGTTTAAAAATATTTGAAGTGCAATTAGGGCCTGCTCCAAAGCCCACTGAAGTCAGTGGAGTCTTTCAGCTGATTTCAGTGGCTTTGAATCAGGTCCTTAGTGTGCATAAATTTGAGAAGACAGCGTTATTCACAACTCACAAACGAGTTAAGCAGTTCAACCCAAATGAGTGCCAATTAAAATTTGTATAGCAAGTCCCACCATCATACATTCAGTAAACAGATTTAGGAGACGAACAAATCAGTGAATATCTTAGAGAGTGTAAAAAAATTATTGGTAATATTTTTTCAATGCCCTCTGCTTGCAAAGCCAGGCTTTTAGTTACAGTGACCCAAATACTACTACTTTCAGTTGTGCCCTTGTAAGACTGGAGTAACTCTGCTAGCAGATTTACTATGGTGTAGTGAGATGAGAATTTGTGTCAGGAAGCCCAACTGTACAGGGCTTTGAAGGACAGGAAAATTATTGTTAAAAAATGTACCTTAAATAGCATTTCTACACATAATAATGTCAGAGTTTTAAAATGTGAGATCAAGTATTCTTTATATCAATGGGAAGCTGGTAAACTCCCTTTTATGTTGGAAAACTATTCAACAGAATATTGTGAATAACTCTGGTCAGTTTCCTGCACTTGGTTCATGTTTGGAAAGCTATTTTTGTAACCATATAGCTTAGAAACATTTTTTAAGTATTTATTTATTTGTATAATGAAAGAGCTGCCTCACCTTAGGTGAGTGGATTTTTCAAGCACTGTAGTGTGTGTGCACAGGTGTTCGTGTCTGAAAGAGAGAGAGAGAAATGGAGAGACACATAATGACTCCTTAAGTAAGAATGAAGGTATAATTGTAATCATAAATACACACACACACACACACTTGGATAACGATAGATATAAAAAAAAATCAAAGATTAATTTCTTTTGGTAAGGTAAAAGAAACCTCAGGAAACCCATCTTTGATTTGTGTTGTATTTAAACAAATGAAGTAACTAAAAGTTTCATAATGCTGATGGTGGAAAATGGAACACTGTTTTTATCCAAAAATATGTTTATAATCTTTAGATCATGAAATAACTATGTAGGCAATTCTTCTTTTTAAATTTAATACACCAGAATTACAGAAACCACATAATACAGCTCTAGTAAGTGAACAAAGACTGAAGAGAATAAACAAAATGTGCTTCTGCTGTCTGTAATCCCTCCTGTGCTTTATTAAACACTCGGTAAAATAAAATACAGATGTTATAAAGAGTTGGAGGGAACATTGATTTTTTCATTACTAGCTAAAGGTTTGCAAGCAGTATAAGACCAATTCAAACATCATAGCAGCAAGAAGTAATGTTTCTGAAATTCTTTTGTAGAAAGCAGCAGGAGACCAAACAACAGTTTGCTTTAGTTATTGTTGTTGTGGTTTAATGTGTGGAGATGGTGGAGTAGGGTCTTACTTATTTCTGATATTAGCAGTTTTTGTTCGGTTTTGTTTATGTTTGCGGGGGAAGGGGGTTATGTGTGTGTTTGTTTATTTTTAAATAAAGCTATAGATTACAGCTAAGTAAATAGTGTATTTGATGCATTTTGCCCCCTTTGTTCCTAAATTATTCACAAGCAGGCAGCAAATTTATCAAATTATTCACTATTACATATTAATTTCTAAATATTTTCTGTTATAATTCTTGGTGTCTAGATTGTTCACAAGCGGTAAGTTGCCAATGTTTGATTTTCAAAATTCAAGATGTGCTGGTTAGGTCTGATCACATGACATGTGGTGGTGTTTCTGTTTCCTGACAGGATGACAGTAACTCTTAAAACCAGATTTTCTAGTGTGAATGCATTCAAAATTCATGACATTCTCTAATATTAACTTAAAATTAGTTGTTCCTGAAATTCAGTAATTTTTTTTTGCTAGACTGCTTGTGGAAAGTGAACATGAAAGGAATATGAAAAAATCTGAAGCTAATTCAATTTTTTCAGGTAAATATTTGCTGAAGATATTTTTAGGTATTTGCTCAGCTCTACTACAGATTAAATATTATTAGTCTAGTGAAATTTTTCCTAAATTCCTTTATTTGCTTTGCAGATATTATAGACCAGTCAGCCTATCTTCAATACCTGGAAAGATACTGGAACAAATTATTAAACAATTTTTTTTAAAGCATCATGGATTTGTCAAGAACAAACTAACCTAATTTCCTTTTTTGACAGGGTTACTGGGCTAGTGGATGGGGGTGGAGGGAGCAGTAGACATAATATTGGTTGATTTTAGTGAGGCTTTTGACACAATTGCATGTGACATTCTCATAAGCAAACTAAGGAAATGTGGTCTCGATTAAATTACTAAAAGGTGGGGTGTGCAACAGATTGAAAGACTGTACTGTACTCGAAGAATAGTTAAGAATGGTTTGCTGTGAAACTGGGATGGTGTACTTGGGGGGTCTTGCAAGGGTGAATCCTGGAGCCAATACTATTTAATATTTTCATTAATGACTTGGATAATGAAGAGGAGAGTATGTTTATAAATTTTTTGGATGACACCAAGCTGGGAGGGGTTGCAAGCACTTTGAGAGACAGTATTAGAATTCAAAACAACCTTGACAAATTAAAGAATTGGTCTGAAATCAACAAAGATATGTGCAAAGTACTACACGTAAGAAGGAAAAATCAAATGCATAATTACAAAATAACTGGCTAGGTGGCAGTACTGCTGAAAAGGATCTGGGAGTTATTGTGGATCAGAAATTGAATATGAATCAACAATGTGATGCAGTTGCGAAAAAGACTAATATCATTCTGGGGTGTATTAACATGAGTAGTGTATATAAGACACAGGAGGTAATTTTTCCATTCTACTCAGCACTGGTGAGGCCACAGCTACAGTACTGTGTCCAGTTTGTGCCAAACTGGAGAGAGTCCAGAGGAGAGCAACAAAAATGACAAAAGGTTTACAAAATCTTGATGTCTAAGGAATGGTTAAAAAAAAAACTGGCCTTGTTTAGTCTTGAGAAAAGAAGACAGAATGTGAACTTGATAACAGTCTTCAAATATGTTAAGGGTTGTTATAAAGAGGATGGAGATCAATTGTTCTCCAACTCCATGGAAGATAAGACAAGAAGTAATGGGCTTAATCTGCAGCATGCGAGATTTAGGGTAGATATTAGGAAATACTTTCTAACTATTAGGACAGTTAAACTCTGGAATAAATACGGAAGGGAGACTATGGAATCTCCATCATTGGAGGTTTCTAAGAATAGGTTAAACAAACACCTGTCAGGGATAGTCTAGGTTTACTTGGTCCTGCCTCAGTACAGGAGACTGGACTTCATGTCCCCTTAAGGTCCTTTCCAGCACTACATTTCTATGATTTTATTTGCTGCATAGTTTGTATTGTTTAAGATGATGATGTGTATGCATGTTTCAGTGTGACAAATTGCATGAATATGGTCTGCAGGATCAAGTCGTAGTACAGTTTGCTTATATTTGTGTGGGGGAGAGTGCAAGCTTGTATGTATGAACAAAGTGGTGTGTGCATGCATGCACACGTACACAGATAAATAGCAGGCTACAGTCCTGCAAACACTATGCAACAACTAATGTGCCAGTCTTTCACTACTTGAAGTCAATGGCAAAACTGTCATTGACCTCAGTGGGATAGGATTTAATCTTCATAGACTTTAATGATGCAGATATATATCCTAAGGATGCAATGTTCATTGCATCTGTGAGCTGCTGAGCTCCCTTAATTGCCACTGACTTCAATGGAAATTGAGGTTGCTTAGCACCCCTGGCTGCTTCAGTACTTTGGTATCAGATCCTCTCATATTCATTCTAACTAAATCCCTTTGTTTAATAGGCTATTTATTTACTTGGTTTCTGACGATGAGATAACAGATGACCATTTGTGGAACCAATACTGATGACTGAATTGACTGATTTTATAGCTGTGTTCAATACATTATTTGAAAAGGTTCTTTCCTGACTTTGATACATGCACTTTGTGCTATGTTCTCTTGTCAGGCTAGGTGAAATGGCTTTTCTGGAAAAACATGAAGAAATAATATGATAAAGTAAGCTGGTAAAAGCATTGGATCTTGCTTATATACATTATCAAATTATTTGGTATTCAAATACAAATTTCTATCATTTAAAAAGATCTTAAGTTTTCAAAAAGTATTTTAAGAGCCTAAGTCCCATTTTCAAAAGCAGTTAGTTAAGCAGTTAGAGCCAGATTTGAAAGGTATTTAGCACCTAACTCTGACTAAAAATTGGTAATTTGGTAAATTATTTGGTATTCAAATACAAATTTCTGTCATTTAAAAAGATCTTAAGTTTTCAAAAAGAATTTTAAGAGCCTAAGTCCCATTTTCAAAAGCAGTTAGTTAAGCAGTTAGAGCCAGATTTGAAAGGTATTTAGCACCTAACTCTGACTAAAATTAATGGAAGTTAGGTGCCTAAATACCTTTAAAAATCTGGTCATTAGGCCCAGATCTTCAAAGGTATTAATGTGAAGGTATTACCTTCAAAGGTATTAATCTACTAACTCCCGTAGATTTCAATGGGAGTTAGGCTCCTAAATATCTTGGAGGATCTGGGCCTTAGGAGCCTAAGTCCCACTGACTTTCAGTGAGATTTAGAGGCCAGATTTACAAAGATATTTTAGGCACCTAAAGATACTGACAGGCAACTTGTAGGATTTACAAAAGTGTGTAGACAAGTTAGGTGAAAGTCCGTGGGAGTTAGTCACATAACTCACTTAGGTGAATTTGTAAATCTCACTAGGTGCCTGTCTGTGTCTTTAGGTGCCTAAATACCTTTGCAAATCTGTCTGCAAATTTACAGGTAGGTCTGCACAGCTCATGGAAGTGAGCCTCCCAGCCCTGGTCAACAGACCTGGGCTAGCTGGGCTCGTGCTATTGCTTTAGAAATAGCTGTGTAGGCAGCACTTTGAAGTTGCAGCTGGGGTGGAGCTCGGGCTCTGAAGCCCACCCCTTCACCTCCCTAGCATTACAGAGAAGATATATTAAAAACAACAAAAGGACTTGCATGCATTCTAATAAGCTTATCAGCTCCAAAAAGAGCTTTGGCAAGTGAACGGTCCATCAAAACCCACACAGTGTCTACAACAGCATAACACCTTTTTCTCAGAACAAGAACCTCCATGAGCAGGTCAAGTCCTTCCAACCCTTTCCAGAAAGGATTGAACTCTCCCTGGTACAGAAGGTGCCGTCCATTTTCTAGATCAGAAAGCAGGCCCTGATTGAGTTTAAACTCAGGCAGTGTATCCAAAAGTCGTTTCTTTTTCTGCTGATCTGTGGAGAATCCAGTTTGAACCAGTAGATGAAAGTCTCTCCAGGCAGTGGTACCTTTTGGGAAGTGTTACAACCTGAGTGAGTTTGCCTAATCACCCCCAACTGTTCTTACTTTCTGGAAAGTTGTTCTTCCCCGACCCCTTGGAATTGCATACAATCTCTGGCCCACAGTGATGCATACATTTAATACAGTAAGTCTCCTGGAGACACTGCGGGAAATTGCCATTGTCTGTCATGGAAGGTTGTGCTGCTTGTCACTGGAAAGATAATTTTAGCTACATTTATCGTAAGTATTTGGATCTGGCATTTGACCTGAGTAAAATAGGACCACATTTCCAAAATAAAAAAGCAGGACCTTTGTGAAGGCAAAATAGTCATAACAGGAAACTAAAGTATACTTTAAAAAAGTGTGTCCTTACTGCCAGTTTCTGATGGTCCTGAGACACCTGGGTATTTCTCAGCTTGGAGGATTTTTCCAGTAGCTTAAAGCACTGAATGAGTTTATCATGAAACACTAAACAGGTGTCATTAACATTTACTTTGAGCAAAAGAATATCTTTGATAGAATATATATTCATTCAACCTTTTGCTACAAAAACCGTTCGCTACACCCAGTGCTCATTCCTCACTGGACTGTTTGTTCCTGATAAACAGAGCAAATGTTACTGAGTTTAGCAATATTCTTGCACATACATTTGGCAGTTATGGAATAAATAAATATTTTGACTGATCAGATGAAAAGCTGGGAAATTTCAGGACATCCCAGAAGTTGTTCTTGGGATACTAAGACATTATATGAAAAATTGGGATTGTTTTTACTAACACCATGACACATGGTTACATTATCACAGTGTAATGATGTTTTGTGCAATGGGGGTTGTAGTTGCCTTGTGTCACCGCAACTCCCCTCCATGCTGGCTTTGCACAACTGATCCTTTGTGTAATGCCATCAGAAGCCAGTATAATGGCAATGCTGGGGCAGAGTTGTTCAAGATGTGTATTTTGGGAGGATGGAGTGTCTGGGTCACTCTCCTGGGACTCAAAGTCTACCAAGTGGTAGATGAGTTTGTAGATGCATTATTTGCCAGCACCTGGTTACTAGGAAGCAGAGTATGAACAGCAACTGAAGGCCAGTTGACACAAGGCTCTGGTATCAGAAGTCTTCTAGGAAGTTTATTGGCAACGTATTGCAGTTGAAATAAATTCATGAATAAATAAAATGCCTATTCCCTGCAGAGTATTCATCTGTTATCTTTTGAACACTTGGCGGAAAGATTAGATGTATATCTATCCGTTTTGATTCCCCCTCCCCCAATGGAAACTGGTTTTGAGTTTTATTGAGCTGCCCAGGCAGAGGATCCCAGATGAATTTTAATAAGAAGCTGGGGGGGGGGGGCGCAAGGGGAAGGACTCCAAGGACCTTGTTGACTGCCCTGCATGTGTTTAAATGTTGTTTCCCATTTAAACATTCTCCACTGGAGAAGACTTTGGATTTTCTACCTTTCATTATGGAGAGGGCATGTATGCATGTTCACTGAGGGCCTGGTTATCGTTTCTCAGTTGTTTGGATTTTCAGGAACACTACACTCCTAAGGTTGGTAGAAGTTAGTTTTATCCTCTAATATCTAATGTGATTCTGTAGCTGAGGAAGTCTTGGTTCATAGACAATGGCAAATCAGTGTTCTCTGGCCCTAGTGATCAGGTAAATTGTGAAGGAAAGAATGGATTGTATTTTATCCTTGCATTGAGTCACAGATATTGTCAGTGACTTTTAAAGGTATAGTGGAGAATACAAACATGACTGTAAATACAAGCAGGATATGTATAATGCATATTAAAAATCCATATCAACGATTATATTCTCATCATAATGTTCAGGGATTTTATATATGTAACACTGGGATGAAAAGTTATGAAATCTGCATAAAATAGTTGCTTTAAAATTCAGAACATGGCTGTTTTCCAAAATGCAAGCAGATATTAAGTATCTGTAATACTGTATATTTATCTTGCAGTATATTGACCTTCAAGACTTGCCCATTTGGCCTTAGTTAAATGGACCAGTTTATCCTAATATGTATGGTATTACCAAAACTTCTATCTCCTTACTATAGGGGAATACCTAAAATGCTACTGTTTACCTAAGATTTTATTTATAAAAGAGAATGTGTTAATTATGTCCTTTTAACCAGAGGAGAAAAGGACTATAGGAACTAGAAGTTTCCTTGTCACTTAGATTATGAATGTCACTTAGAATGGGACCATTAGGGCTTGAACTTGTAACCAAAACACACATGATTTGGCCTAACCATGCAAGTAGGCTCACTGATGCGTGAGTAGGTGTCCAGAATTGGGTCCTAGGAGGGAGGAGAGATCAAGTGGAGAAGAGGGAGAAGTGTGTCAGTAGCAAGACCCTCCAGGAGGAGCAGCACAGGGAATAGTAAGTGAAGAAGAGTTATCAGGGTAAAGTATGTGATAAAAACATAGTGTAAGGGAGGTGAGTTAATAAAAGAAGGAAGGAGAAAGAAAGAAAAAAAAAGAAAGTGGCTGAACTAAGAACAAAGTAAGAACAGAACTTTGCCAACGATGGAAAAGCAGACTGAGAAATCCATCTGAAAATATTCTCTCCTCATTATTGCTCACTTCACTGATGGTATGGGAGGGGTTTAAATAGCTGCCTACCGCTATCTCATGCTTACACATGGCCCAAATTCAACGCTCACTAAGACCAGTGCAATTCCATTGTCTACATATATCTTTTCTTATTGAATAAAGGTTTGTCAGTAACACACTGATTGATTAGTTAGTGGAGCTGAGCAAAACATACTTATTTGAATGTATCTGGAAACTGTCTGTCTTGCTTGGCAAGTGTTCACTTGGAATTTTGGATCTGATTGTTCAAATCCAGGGAGCTAGTTGTGTGGGAAGGATTATCACTGGCAGTGCAGGGCACCTGAATCTCCTATGAGGTTTCTGTCAACTTTACACACAGTTTCACAAACCTACACCTGAAATTCACACAAGTCTCTGCTTTTAATTAAATTCTTTCTGAAAATCTCCTACCATTGCTCTTGCAGACAAGATGAATGTATTTCATTCTCTGTGTAAAATTTTAGAAGCTACTCCCATTTACTCTAGATATGTGCAATAAATTCACCACTGTGGAAAATGGATTTACCAGTTTTTGCATCTGTCAAACATTTACCCCCACAAAGCAGCATAACAATTTCTTTTAATCAGTGCTTTCTGGCTGATAGTTTGCTATCCAGCTAACATCTCAGTGCTGGCTAGAAACAGACGTGGCGTAGTTATAGTAGTTGATGCGTTAGCCAAGGAAATCTGGTTACTTACACCCATTAATCTGAAAAGATGTTCAGTTACAACTTCTTTTTGGACCCAGTTCCACTGCAAGAGATGCCTATTAAGAAATAGAGGTCTGGGAATACTCAGCCTGCTAACTGATTGAACAACGTGTAGTGCTTTAAAAAGCAGTTTGTGCTACTGTCATGACTTTGTGTAAAGAGAGCACTGGCTGGGAAAGAGATACTGTTATCTCCTGGTTGAGCATTCTGTCTCATCACTTCCCTGGATGGGCATATTTTTATAATGGGAAATGATAAGTCCATTCTCTGTAATATCCTCTTGAGCCATTAATATGCTGTCCTGTTTTGGGAATGGCAGAGAGTTGTGTTGAGCTGAGTCAAGCCCCAGGAGGCACTGTGTATGAGAGAAACCGTGCTACCTGGAGATTTCGTGTGCTTGGGGAGTGGGGGGTGGTACGAGCACTGTACCACTCCATCAGAAGGTGCAATGTGTGCCTTGCTCAGCAGCACCCAACTGTCCTGGCAGGTATGGATGTGGGCACTGCCTAAGGTGACCAGATAGCAAGTGTGAAAAATTGGGACAGGGGGTGGGGGGCAATAGGAACCTATGTAAGAAAAAGCCCCAAATATCGGGACTGTCCCTATAAAATCAGGACATCTGGTCACCCTAGCACAGCCTCTTTCCTTTACCCCTTTGTGGTGCCTTCTGCCCAAGGTGATGGTAGCAGAGAGCAGTTCTTACATCCAGGAGAGTGACAGTAATTGTGCTGGGGGACACATACTGAGGGGAAAAGGCTTCTTTCTACCTTTTCCCACCCACTTTTTCACCTCCCAGCAGTCAAGAAAATCTGGTTCACAATACACAGCACCTTTCATCCCAAAGGATTATGAAGTACCTTATAAATGATATACAGACCAATACAGGAATCAGGCAGCCACTTCTGGGGTAGAAGAGCTGTAACCAGATTGATGTCTGCTAAAGAACACTAGAGTGGAAAACAAATGCCTCTTCTTACCAAAATAGTGCCGGGGGTTATTAATGTCCACACAGAGGAAATAGGACATTGGCATTTAAATATTACTGAAGATCTCCTCCTACCTGTCCTCCCCTCTTGGAATTCAACAGGTATGTTCCTTCTTACAATGATAAATACCTACTTTACCCTGTTTACTGTTTTCAAGAGCAAATTAAAAGATTTAATAATATTTTAACGTTTACATTTGGGGTTATATCTTAGCCCTAGAGAGGCTCATTCATATCAGCTATACTTTAAGTTTCTCAACTTGTCCCCTTTACTCATAAGGTGATACTCCTATACTAAGTGGTATCTCTGATGATGCATATTAATGTTTATGGCAATGCTATACTGTACACTCACTTTGCTGAACTGGAAAAGAACAGTGTGTCTTTCAGTGTGAGCTAACACCTCCTTAAAGATGTAAACTGACAACCAGCACACTGGAATTTCACTAATTATTTTACCAAGCCAATGACGACTAATCAAATTGTATTATTAGGCTGTCTGCTGTAAAGTAGCTGGCACTACCTGTTTTGTGGATTTAGGATTTCTCTTTCTCACCAGTATCTGCTGTCAATCTAGCATCTTTCATGAATACAAAATTCACTGAAGAATCTGAAAGGAAAAAATAAACAAAACTCTGTGAGGTCAAAACAAAGTCTCCCTAGGCTCCTGATCTTGAAATATCTCCCACAATTTTAAAAAATACAGTCCAAGATTTTTAGTGGGAACTACTGTGTACTTGGCTTTTTTGGAAATTAGGCCACTAATTTAAGTGCCTAAATACAGACTTTAGAACTTGTCTTTAGGCTCCTATTTATTAACATCTTGGCCACAGTTAAGATTTTAAGCACCAAGCCTGCTAGTCCTCTGCTCACAGAACCTCTTTTAACATGGCAGGAATTCTGTCACTTGTTTTGAAATGCGTTTTTGCTGCTATGTTGTTAAAGCCCAAGTTCTGTCCTTTGACACATGTGCGGCTCCAGGGCAAAAGTATATGTAGGATGTTTCTATGAGAATATTCTAACTATGGAGTACGGGCACGGCTGATGTTTAGGTTCATGGGTTCAGATATTTTGGTCACTGTAAAACCTTTGTAAAGCTTGTGCTGCATGAAGAAATGTTTGTTGTCTTTTATAACTGAGCAGATATATTGTGTCCCTATCTGAAAATAAACCTATATAGTCCATTGAAGCCTGACTCCAAGCTGAGTTTTCCGTCAAGACTATTTGTCCTTAAGCAGGCTCCCTAAGACCTCAGCAGAGAGTCTTTAAAGAGAAAAAAAAAACAGTAATACCGCAGGGGTGCTCACCGATATCATTTCCACATAAGGTAAACTAGCAAGTAAAATGTAATTATGTTCTATTAGTAGCAACATTATTTAGTAACAATTATCAGATAAGAGCAAACAAAATCTACCACCAGAAACCATAACAGCATGTTTGAAGGAGGTTCCAACTCTTTTCCATTCGTAACCCCATCCAAGTCCAATTCTGTCCTTTATATCATTTCTTCTTGATTTCTGTTTGTGTTATATTCATCACTGATGTATTCTGGACTACTCAGACCCAAAACAGCCTCGCGTGTTTTATGTAATATTACATAATTATCAGCATTTTGTTTTGATGAGATCAGTCAATGTATGTGCACAGAGCTTGTGGAAAACTCTAGAATGTTCCCATCAGGGCTCTTTACCTGAGCTATTCCAACAATTTTGGTCTCAGAAATTATGTAAATTGGAATGTTTGGCTGCAGTGATTAAAATATAGAAAACCAGGTTTCACTGGTGGCCACTGTAAGTGCCTAGCACACTTTTAGTTCTACACAAATGATAAATACTGTGGCAGGACTGACGGAATAGCAGTACCTTATCTTCTCTGATACGCTGCCTTGTTTATTGTTCATCTCAATGTAGCCACAGAGGGATTACATCTTCAGTATGTAGAGTTTTTTCCCCTTGATGATTTCAATCACTTTAGTGTTAAAAAAGAACACACCTTTTAAAAACCAGTGTTGATTTATAAATAGTTTACTAAGCTTTAAATCCCAGCATAACAAACCTGGGTAAGTAGATGACACTGCTAAGCAATTACAGATGTAACAAAAAAGATGACTTCTTTCTGTTTATTGTTGTTGTTGTTGTGTTACTGTTTTCAAGGAAACGCAAGATGTACAATAATTCTACCATTAGGAATTGTTTAGTGGGATATCGTTTGAGATTTAAATTTTTCAGAATAACCTGATTTGTTATTGTATAGTTCTACATTCTACAGAAGGTGAAGACATCTAGGTGATGTTGCTATTGCAGACAGAGTTTATCCATAATGATATAATGCTTCAGCTGTGGTCTTCATAGCATTATCTACCAACAGCCAACTTTCTGTTTCACTTAGTAGAGATTTATCATGACACTGCCTTTCTACTCTACTTCCACTGTGGCGGTCACCATAATCCTCTGTGTTGTGCCTTTAAGGACTCCCAGTAAAGGGGGCCTGTGGCAGGGCAGCGGTAAACCCCTTTAAGGCCCTGCCAAAATGCTAGCTGCAGCCTGCCCTCTGGTCAGGAGGCCAGGGGTAGAGACACAAGTATTCAGCAGGGAGCCGAGCTGCAAGCCCTAATGAGGGCTGGCTCAGAGGAACATGCTGAGCTAAGTGCTGACAGCTGGGCTGAGGCATGAGAGGGCTATAAAAGCCCTGGGAAAACCTCAGTGTGGAGGCTAGCCTGGGAGGAGACAGGAGGGTGGCATCGCTGTCTCCTTACCAAAGAAGGAAGCCTCAAAAGCCAGGAGACCCTTGGGAGGGTCTATGGGGCACTAGCTGTTAGGGGATCTGGGAACTGCATGAACACTGTAAATAAAGACAGTTGGGTGATCCAGCAAAAGAAGGTATGGAAGATTCTTTATTATACCAGCCTAAACACAGGGTGCAGGTTCAAGAGGGAGGAAACCTGTGGTGACCCTGTGACAGGGCCTACCGCCTGAAAAACCAAATCTAATTTTGTATATTGTGATTGCACCCAGATGTGTCTTGACTGCAGCCAAGGAGTCTCCCTGATGCAAATATCAGAGAAACTGCATTAGGATGCAGTGTCCCCCTGTTTGCATGGAGCTCCTCACATCCCTAACTCAAATCTATGTGTAACTCACACAGTCTGACTTTAAACAGTTTGTCCATGGTCACACAGTGAGTCAGTAGCAGAACTGGGAATAGAACATAAGAATGTCCATATTGAGTCAGACCAATGATTCATCTAGCCCAGGACTCTGTCTTCCAACAGTGGACATTGCCAGGTGCTTCAGAGGAAATGAATAGAACAGGTTAATTTATCAAGTGATCCATCCCTCTGTTGTCTACTCCCAGTTTCTGGCAATCAGAAGCTAGGGGCAATCAGAAGCTAGGGACACTCAGGGCATGGGTTGCATCCCTCACCATCTTGGCTAATAGCCATTGATGGACCATCCTATATGAACTTATCTAGTTCATTTTTGAATCTTGTTATAGTTTTGGCTTTCACAGCATCCCCAGCAATGAGTTCCACAGGTTGACTGTGTGTTTTGTGAAGAAGTACTTCCTTTTGTTTGTTTTAAACCTGCTGCCTATTAATTTCATTGGATGATCCCTGCTTCTTGTGTTATGTGAAAGCATAAATAACACTTCTTATTCACTTTCTCCACACCAGTCACAATTTTATAGACTGGTTTTTACTTTATCATATCTCCTCTTAGTCATCTCTTTTCCAACATGAAAAGTCTCAGTCTTTTTATCCTTCTCATACAGAAACTGTTCCATACCCTCATTCATTTTTGTTGCTCCTCTCTATAACTTTTCCAATTCTAATATATCTTTTTTGAGATGGGGTGACCAGAACTGCATGCTGTATTCAAGTTGTGGGTCTACCATGGATTTATAGTGGCATTATGATATTTTCTGTCTTACTATCTATCCCTTTCCTAATGGTTCCTAACATTCTGTTAGCTTTTTTGACTGCCACTGCACCTTATGCCCAGGAATCTTGATTCTTTCTCCCCTAGTAATAATCCACTCTCTCCCAATAGTTATAGTAATCTGTAAAGATGCAGATTAATACAGATTTTGTTACAGAATAAACAAAATGTCTTTTATTGATACCCCCTGGAAAAGCACTAGCAAAAGTAAAAGTCTGACTGAATTGAGTGTTCTGTCCATCAGAAATAAAGTAGCTCTTCAGAAAAAATGGTCATTTTTTCCTATTTGTTTTGTTTTTCTTTTTTTCAAAATTAACGGTGAAGACAAACTCACTGTAGCAAATCACAAGCCAGACTTCAAGGGCCCCACACTGGACCAGAACTGTTTTGCGTCTGCCACAGGGAGAAGCATCTAGAGTTGACCAGAGACCCCAAAGAGAGGACAGGAGAGACTAAAAGAGACTCCTCAGCAAACTACATGCTAGACCCAAAGGTCCCCATCTCTCATGTAGAATAAAGGGCTGCAGCTGCCTGAACCCTAGGAGGAGGAGGCAGGGGAGGCAATGAGGGCCCTGCCCCCAACAAACCTATGCCATTAGCTTTGGACACTTGGGGCCTGATCTCCACTTTGTTATGCCAGTTTTATGACAGTGGCATAAAACTGGCATAACGAAGTGGAGACTCAGGGCTGGTCTACACTAGAAAATTAGGTCAGCATAACGATGTTGCTCTGGGGTGTTTAAAATCCACATGTTTTAGTGGTGTAGATAAGCCGACCGAAGTCCCCATGTAGACAGTGCTAGATCAAAGGAAGAATTCTTCTGTTGACTTAGCTATTGCCTCTTGGGGAGGTGGATTGTCTTCACCGATGGGAGAATCCCTCCTATTGGCATAGGTAGTATCTACACTGAAGCACTACAGTGGCACAGCTGTGCTGCTGTAGCATTTTACGTGTAGACAAGACAGTCCTTTTAGATGCTAGTCACTTAGAATCAATGACTTATGGGCTAGTCGCTCTTACTTTTATCCCCTCATGACATAACTTCCTTGTACTCAGATCAAGGTTTCTGAAGAGAAGGAAGGAGGGAATAAGTCTAAAGGAAGGGGTGGTGCACACTGTCTACGATCGGGGAGGTGGGTCAGGAACAAATGGCCAGAGGGAGAAGATGAAAAGGAGTAGGAGGAAAGGGGGTAAAAGGAACTAACAAATTTTAGATAGATGGGCAGTTGGGGATGGCTTATGTACACTACCTAAAACAATGGAACTAGTAAACTATGCATCAGTTATCACCCTAATCATTTTGCCTGTAATATGGTATGTCCCTTTCTCTCCCCCTCTGTTTTAGTTTTTACTGGTTTAGATTGTAAGATCTACAGGCAAAGACTTCATTTTCCAGTATCTCTGTACAATGCCAAGCACACTTGGAACTTTAATAAAAAATAGTAATTTTAAAAAAAGCAGAGAAGCCATTTCAACACATTTTACACTCTAGTTTTCCACTGGTAAAGCAGAAGAGGGAGTGGAGACTATGAAGCGCCCATGAGAGGGATTTCAGAGTAACAGTCGTGTTAGTCTGTTTTTGCAAAAAGAAAAGGAGTACTTGTGGCACCTTAGAGACTAACCAATTTATTTGAGCATAAGCTTTCATGAGCTACAGAGAGAGAGAAAGGTTCTCCAGCTAGCAGGAAGCTCCACTCAATTTGTTGGAAAAGCACTGCGAAGCATTGGGAGCCCTGGAACAGGCTCCACAACCCCAGGGTTGGAGTAGTGTATAGTCTGTTAACTGAACTATGTGAGCCCCTGACAGAATAGTGCTAGGAAACAGGAACCCAAACTAGGGCAGTGAATCGCAAGGAAGCAGCGGGAACCCAGATGGGCCCCACAGGGAAACAGAGTAGTCACCAGCTTACTCCCTATAATTATATCTGCGAGCAAGTGGCATCAGGAGACTCTGAAGGAGAGGCACTGCCTACTCTTAATGGTCAACAATCTTGAAGGTCAGCTGGAGCATCCCTGAGCACATAAATAAACCATGTCAGAAGAGTACAGGTGGAGGTTTCATTCACAAAACATGAAGCTGAACACAGTTTAAGCTGAACAAGTGGAACTTTACTAAACTCTGTCCACTGCTCCGTCTATAGAGCTGAGTTGCCTCCAGCCTAACTTCTCACCTACCTTGTTCTCCTGGTGGCCCTTCAATAACAGTCCTTGCAGGGAACATGGGCCCTCTGAATCCACTTCCACTCATCATGAGACAGAGGGGACCTCTTCAGATTATAAAACTTGTCCTGGGGTCAGAAAAGGTCCCAGGGGGGAGGTGTGTAACAAGGCTGCCGTCCCCTTGAAGATCCAAGAGGTTTGGGGTCATTTGGCCCTGTTCAGTTAGCCCTGCCCCACTGCACATGTGCACAGTGTGGGACTTAAAAAGAGGAAAGCACATCTGTTGGGGGATGGGTGGGGAGGAGGGTGGACAGACTGCACTGATATGGGGCAAGAAGCTGGACTTGAGCTAGGAACTGTTTGAGGGCTGTGGCCTGGCAGACCTTGGTAGGAGGATAGGCCTGACCTTGGATGGTTGGGTTGACTGGAACCCAGGAACTGGTGGTTGAACAGTAAGACAGGCCATTGCTGCTGGGAGCCTGCCTGTAAGGAAGAGAGTTGAAGGCTGAACCCAGCAAGGCAGACAACACTTTTGTTGCTTTTAGACATGCGCTAGGGGTTGAACTGTTTCAAGTAGCTTAGCCAGAGCGCCAAGTCACCTCTACAGTGGGAGAGGGCCAGAGAGCCTGGTGGGGAGGGTGAGGCAGAGTGGCTGCAATGAGAGGGTGTTCTGGGATGGTCAATCTTGTACACACGGGCTCTTCTTTAATAATAGTGCACCTGTGTTTCTTTGTAGCAATATTCATTTGGCCAACAGTAGCTTTACAGCATTTTTCACAAATCCCAGTGATGATTTTAGCTGTGTAAATTATCCTTGATATTGCCAATAATGGCAAGAGCAGGAATTTTTGTTGTGACCTGGTACTGCTATACAATGATATGCATGCACTGCAGTGAATGTATGATGAAATGAGTCGAGGACCCCTATGGCTGAGCTGCAAGACCGACACTACTCCAAACAGTTTGAGATAGTGATTATAATAATATTTTCCCCCACAGTTATTGCACCCCAAAGTAGTTATGTCAGGACATCACTACTACTTCTGTTTTCTCAACAACAAAACTGGGGTTGGAATTCATTTTGGCAGCTGCTGAGCCACCCTAATATAGCAGCAGACGAAGCCAGGCAAAGAACAGATCTATCACTATATCTGACTGATCTTTCTGTTTATGCACAGTGACAAATTCTCACCTCTCCATATAGATCAGCAGGCTCTGTAACCAGTCAGTCACACATAAGTTGTGACAGCACATCACAAGATTGGCAATTTGGAGCCCTGGAGAACAAGGTAAAACATGCAGTTATTTTACATGAACACAGAAGCCTTTTCCATATCAAGAATTTTTTTCTTTTGCATCATCTTACAACATTCTTCTCAATATATTAAAATACATAGAAAGATATATAAAGATAGGAGACCATGAAAACAAATCTTTACAGTTCTGTTTGCTTCTTTTTCTCTTTAACAGGATTTTATTCTGAGGTGGCTGGACAAGGTAATAAATGAAGTTATTGACTAATAATTGGCATGATCACCTTCCGAATTAAATTATAGAACTGAGGACTGATTCAAAATATTTGAAATGGTATTATCCCCTTTCCTCCACCACAAAAGTTTGTGGGTTTTTTTTTTTGGGGGGGGGGGGTTAGGTACTTACTCTTCATTATGAAAACAAAATCAATTACTGTCCGCCACTGCACCCTTACAAACCAAGGACTGAAAATTCAAATGAGTCCATAAAGCTAGGCACATAAATCTGTATTTAGGCACTTACATAAAAAGACCTGATTTTCACAGGCTACTATCAGCTGCCATTGGCTTTCCTGAATCCTTTAGGTGCTTTGGAAAATCCAACCTTTACTCTTCTAGTTTTGAGAATTTTGGCCAAGATGCTTGGAAAAAAAGGTATTTTGGGGAGTTGTGAGGGAATTTGTTTTCATTTTATTCTTTGTTATAAATGTACGTGTGTGTGTGTGTGTGTATGTGTGTGTGTTGAAAGAGACCAAATGGTAGCCACAGAAATGACTCTAGTGCACCAGTATTCAAATGTGTAAAATTTAAGTGAAAAAAGAGGACAAACTGGCACTGAGAGCTTCTGGTTTTAATGAAAAAAAGTCTAGGAGCACAAAAAATTAGGGATGGGGATGAGGGAGAACTGCGCAGCTGAAGGGGAAAGAGAGATACTGAGTCTTCCATTCTGAGGTTATTGGCTCAAATGGTAGTAAGCAAAATGTATTACATTTTTTCCTGTGGTTTTAAGACGAGTAAGAGTAAACCAACAACTATCTTTCACGAGGGTGTGCACACCCAACATGTATCCATCCCTCATAAGATGGGAGGAAATTAGGTAAGTTGAAAAATAGCTGTGTTATTTTGGTATTATTTCCGACAATGTTGGGTGAGGCTTTCATAAAAACGAACATCCAGGGAGAGAAATCTGAGGGTGGGGTGAGGACTGCAGAAATATAGATGGAAAAGAAGTGTTGGTACAAAATTGGAGTTTATGTCCTGCCTTCAGTCATGTGACATGAGTTGAAGGTCATTACTCTTGTCACACAACAGGGTTCACTATCCAGTGGATATTGTTACAGCCACCACTGTGTAGTGGGCTTATCATCGGATGATTTTTCAGCAGTTTGTGTGTAATTAGTTGGTGGTCTCAGCCCATTTCCTGGTGGAGATGTGTCCACACCACAAAAACTACCACCTCAGTTTCTGCAGAGAGCACAAAGATTAAATGGGCACAAAGACTGAAATATCTTTTCAACAGATGGCCCCTGGTCTATGAAGTGCAGGAAATGTTACTTTACTGCAGCACGCAGAATGAGTAATAAAAGGGGGTATCTCTAAGAAAGGCAACCTAGGTCTCTTAAACTGATATATAATTCTAGAAAAACCATAGTATCAGGAGGTCAAGGGTCTCAGAATAATGGAAGCTTTCCAGAATACAAGCTCTTTTGTGTTGGTCTTGATTCCATAAAGAGCCATAATACCAACATTTTTCATTTACGCACAATTTCGGCAAGTCTTTTGTCTCAGTTGGCAGTACACTGATCACTTACATTTAAAAAGGGACTTGAGAAAAATGATAGGACTTCTACCTTCATTTCATCCAAGGCTGAGAGTTACCACTAAAAAGGGTTTTAGCCTGAGAGGGTATTCTTGAGGATGGGGCAGTCGTCCCTCCAAGAATGAGACTGTCCTTTCAATATCAGGAGAAGTAACTTGGGGCACATGGAGGGGCAAATGAAGATCCAGAATAAAAGAGAAGATAAAACCCCTAAACTTCTTTGACTAAGCCACGAGTCTTTTATTAGGGATGAAAGAACTAGAAATATCTATTATTTACCAAAACTCACAAAATACAGTGAAATCCATTTGTGAAACTCCATGGATAGTGCAGTGGAAGGGAAGTCCCAAATTCTTTCAATGCTCTGCACTATCAGTTGCAATTCTGATTTTTGTGAAACTTCACGTACCGTATAGAATACAATGTGAAAGAAATAATTCACTATGAATAGTTTCCAATGTACTTGCAGCTTCTCTGCTTCCAATGTATTACAGCCTCGCTGATGCATTTCCCTGTAATGTCATTCCCAAAAGCACCTTTCTAAATTGGCAGTACTTTTGAAAATCCATTGTAGGACCAAGCCAGATATTACTTTCAGTGCTGCAGTGATAGTCCTGTCAGTACTAATTTTCAAGGTTTTTGTAGCAATAGAGAAATATCCATCTTGCCTTTTGCCCTCCAAACATCCCCCAAACTCTGTAGCTCAACTTTAGGATAAACCTCTTTGGCAGAGTCCCTGGCTATTTTTGAGCAGAAGGATGAATATCAAATATTGGGGTTCAGGGGAAGATGGGTGTCTTGCTATGATGACTTATTAGTCATTAATAAGCAAAGTCTCCATTAAAAGTATAACTTATGTTGCAAGCTAGTAAAATACTGTTTAATATTTAAATGTTAGATTTTAAAACTGGATGGAATTTTTTCCTTTGTAATAAAGTAGAGGGAATTAACATTTATTTAGCAGAACAAAATAATAAATGACTAGGAAACCCAAGAAATGCACATTATATTGAGTTTCTTATATAGGGCCAGATCCTCAGTTGGTGTAAATTGGCAAAGCTCCGTTGTAAATTAATCTGCCCTATAATCTATAGGAAGTAGTGTAGTGTAGCACCAGCATTTAGATCAAAGGTTTGGAAACTAGAAGGCTCTCTGTTTGAATCCCACTGACACACTACCTGACTGTGTGGGCTTGGACATGTTACCAGACCTCATTGTTCTCATTCACCCTATCTGAAAACTTGCTACAATCCAGGACCTTTTTGAAAGCAAGAGGCTGCAACTTAATTAAATTTTTGTGGATAAACACATTGGAAAAAAACTTAACTATTCTTGTGGATTCCATCCATTTTCATATTTAAGTGACATGAACAAGGTGAACAAAAATAATAAAATAAATAAAAGGCCATGAGGCAAAGGCCAGGGCAGTTACTGTTAGATTACACACCACCAGTTATGGGATACCTTAAAGTCCCCCAAACTTCCTGTGCCATAAAATGCCGTTAGATGTTCCTTCAGATAAGGCACAATCTTATTTTTAATAAAAGGAGTGGTCAGAATGTTCAGGGTTATGTTTGGCTCAGAAATTCTTGGATACTTAACATTTCCCCTCCTCTAGTTAAAAAAATAAATGTTCTTTAGAAGCAGGGGGATGTTTCAATGTAAGCCACAGTGGGGTTTTCTTGCATTCTTTTGTTTTACTTCTAGGGACTAGATTTCCTCCTTTTGCATCTATTTGTTGTCTCAAGAAGGACGAGAGTCTGCCACTAATGCAACTGGAACAGGTGTAGAGGGGCCACATTCCAGAAAAAGCCTTCAAGAGAAATTCTGGCTAAGCCAATCAGAATTATTTCCAGGAGCTCCCCGGGAATGCATGTCACAGCCGCGGCTCTGCCACACATGCTGAGGCTATATTGTGCTCATTGTTCCATTCCCACCCAGTTCTGTGGGCCAATGTGAAGGAAGGAACTATAGATCTGCCCATCCCCTCTTTGAGGCAGCTAGCACCCAAGAGAGCAACACAAGGTAGCAGGAACTGCAGTCACTACTCACTAGTGACATTTGGGCCAGACTCTAAGGGTCCATGACAGAAATGAGTGATTTGCTACTACACTGACCAAAAATCTGCTTCCTGGAACTGGCCAAAATCTGGGCATAAATTGTAAGCTCTTTGGGGGCAAATACTATGGCTTCCTGTAGCATGTGTTCTGTAAAATATTATGTAAACCCATGGTACGGTTCTACATAAATGTTAATCATCATCATCCTTACAAACGCTTGCTATACAGTAAAATAGTATGTCTTTCAAACCATTGGCTAAAGCCTCGGCAGGAAGTAAGCTCTTTAGCTTTATAAAAGATCTGATTCCACTGGAAGTTCAGCATCTTTTGTCTAATTCTTCTTAAAGTATCCATTACACAGTGAGCCTTTTCAGATGAAAGAAAACTTTGCTAGAGAGAAAAGGTATTTGTTGTCCAGGAGACTAGCTTTGACTCCCTTTCTTTTAGCTGCATCAAAGAATAATTGTACCAATTGGTAATGCAAACCCCAAAAGAAACAAAAAAGTCAGGAAAATTTCACAATCAATACAAATGTAAATGCAGCACATTTTGATTTTTCTAAAAGCTGAACCTTTTTTACAAATATGAGAATTTGTTTAAAAGCAAGGAAGAGAGAGTTTGTTGGACTGAATTCTGGCTGAATTCAACTGCCTTAAAGCTAAAGTAATTCCAGTGAAGTCAATGGATGTTGAGTGGTGTAACTGAAAACAGAGTTTGGTCTAGGGTGTGAATGTGCTCTCAAGAGACTAACCCTGATTCTTTTTTTACTCACACCAGTTGAGAGTAACTCCTTTCAAGTCAATAAAGTATCTTACACCTCTGGTGTAAAATAGAAGAGAATCACACCCCACTGTTCTCATTCTCCAGCAATTGCACATTTGCTAAATGGGTTTATGCTACTATTTGCCCTTACTGAGACCACGCCACTCTTTAGTACCCTCCATCTTCCAGAGGATTAGCTTGCAACCTTGCCAGACAACTGACAAGTCTTGTAGGGGAAGGCATGGAAATTGTGACCATTTTAAACCATTTTGAACTCTCCTTCAGCAGTCAGGTAAATACTACATACTTTACAAAAGTAAAACAATAAGATCCAGATAAGGATCCCCATCGATATATTGAACTGCAGATGAGTACGTAATATGGCAACTGGAGCTCGTACATGTCTACTGGGACAGACTAAACTCTGTTGTACCCCGTAGATGTTCTGAAGTTCTGCTTAAATATGTGTGATAATAGTAATACAGAATAATGGAATATTTTATGACCAACATCATCTGGAGGTTGTATGTAAAGCTAAGGGTATAAAAATCTTGTGTTTCGAGATGTAAACTGATTGCTGCTGTGGTCAGGAAGTCATTTCTTCTACTCCCTTTTCTAGTCCCATTATTCAGCTTTGTATAAAAATTAGCTACCTGCAGTGTGTGTGAATCTGGGGGCTTTTACATTTCTCTGAACAACCAGATATTGGCTACTGATTGAGGCAGGATACTAGACTTATTGGAGCTAATGCTTTGATCCTTAGTTATGACATATTCTCTATTCCTATGTGTAATGCAAAGCTTCTCTACTGTTTGCGTAATTTTTTAACTCTGTATACTGTTCCCAGCAAGATGAGATGTGTAATCAAAAGATGGAGTCTTTTTCTGGTAATCAGCTGCAGTACTTAGCAGAGAAGGTTTGATAAATTTCAGTTATATGAAAGGATTTAATGTAATATAAGGAGGAGGGGTGTAGATCTGTTAAGATGAATTATTTTTGCGAATGATCAGCTGTTCCTTTAAAATTTGCTCCTTCACACCAGTTAACATATATATACTAGAGAGGCCCAAGGCAGAAAATGTATATCTGCATCCAAATTTCAAGCAGCACAAATTCTAGGTGCGTGTGGAGCTGTAGTCACATCTAGGTTTTAATTTTGGCACATCATACAGAAAGGGGCCTAGCAAAATATTTGGATCAGGATCTGAGCTTGGATTATGAACGCATCATGCCAAACTTTATGGGATGTTTTGGTTTGGGCTACTTTCAAATTTAAAGGAGATTCTGGAAAAACTCAATATGTGTTCTGTACTCTCCTAAACTTCTTGAGCTAAATCCTCTGCTGGTGTATTTCCACTGACTTAAGCTGAATTACACCGGCAGAAAATTTGGCCCCCTGTATACTAAATGTAACAAAAAGCACAGGCCAAAATTGTCAGGCGTTACCTTACACTGATTTTCACTGCATCTTCATGTTGGGGTACCTACTAAACTGACAAAGAGTCCTGTGGCACCATATAGACTAACATACATATTGGAGCATAAGTTTTCGTGGGTGAATACCCGCTTCGTTCGGACTACTAAACTGAGACACTCAGGTGACAATTTTGACCCTCTGGTATAACAGCATCGATCTAAAAGAGTGCAACAGGCTTAATTACACAGCTAATTGGAGAAGAACAGAGATGTGTGAAATATTTGCAACAAAATATTCAAAACCCTTATCATTTTAGTTGTTCTTGTTTCATTGCTAATTATTGAAAATGGTCCAACTTCATGAAAAAGCTGTGACACTTTGTAGCATTTCTTTCAAAACTAGGACTGTTCTATTTATGTTCTATTTAGCATAAATGGTTCCCTCCTGACCACTGTCACTGCATTCTGAGGAAGACCATATGAGTCAAACTGCCTTGTTTTTTATTTGCCCTCCCTCTCCTATATAAAAAGAAATGTGTATCAAGTATTATTGGCCTTTGTCTCCTTTGGTGTGTCGTTACTGCTGGTGTTTTGTTTTGGCTGCGTAATTGAAAAGCAGCAATCTTTAGTGTGCCATAGGTAAACTTGAGAAGACAGCATGGTGCTACTTTGAGGTTCAGTTTCTTCAAAAATCGAGTCTGAATAAATTTAAGAAATAATGAAGGGTTGTTATCTCTTTTAGTGGGTGCTTATCTGATTGGCGCTAAAGGACAAGCTCTTTTTTGTTGAAGTAAAGTAAATACAAAGGGTTCGAGAAGAAGTGGAAAGGTAGTTGAAATATTAGCCTGATCATTTTGATGACCCAGAGGAATACTTGGTAGCACCTACAGCTTGGTTGACTTTCCTCTCTTCCTCTTCTTTCCCCCTGCACCCCACACTTACTTTTCAGGTAAAATAGTATTACAGAAAATTTTGTTATTCTAAAACTCTTGCAGCATCTCGTTTCTACTGTGGTGAGAACATACAAATGGTATACAGTTGCCCAGATGAGAAAGAGAGCTGGAGGGTATAAAGGGTCATAAACTAAATTTGGAAATATCCTGTACAGTAAAGCAGTAATAAAAACAAGCCAAACCTTGCTTCCTCTGCCTTAGTTCCACCTTCCCACACCCCTTTGATGGCTTTATTTCTTTACGTGCTGAGGATATAGCATGGTCTGCCTCTTATGTAAGTCTGAAATCAGAGCTGGCATGTGGTTTGTTTCAGCCTGTCACAGATGCAGTGCACTGTATTCCATTCACCAAGGCTGTTTAACATAGCATATGACTGTAAATCTTCTCTTTCATACACTCTACAGTGGAGACCTTTGTCCCAGCAGTGATTTAGCAGCTTTTATTAGACTGTGCAGGGCCTAGTGATCAAAAGAGATTTTGAGAGTTTACTAATCTTGAGAGAGAGAAAAGCAAAAGCTAAATTCTTTAAAACAAATAAATTAAATCAGATCCAACATACAGGCAGTTGATGGCTTTATTTCATTCATGATTATGGAAAAAATTATTCTTGCAAAAATTCTGCAATATATTTTGTTTGTAAGGCTATTATATATCAGGAATTACTCACTGAGTAACTTACTCAGAAAAAGCTTTGCAGGCTTGAAGGCAGTAATTTATTTAATGCCTCCTCTTTCTAAGTCCCTGAAAGTTACTGTCTACTTTGCACTGCAGTGTAATTCCAATTAGGTCTTGGACTGACTTTTCAGCGAAAGCTGCAAACAAGAGCTAATAATGCTTCTTTTTGCTGCTTCCAAATGTTAGATTTGACATGGCAGTTTGTGTATGATGTCAGCATGGAAGAAAGAAGGAATTAGCATCTGTAAGCCTAGCAGAAGCTTCCAAAGAAGGCACACATCAGGCTCATATTGCTGAACACACAGTTTAGACACTTTTAAAAAACATATATTTAAGCTTTAAAATCCTGTCAGTTGTTATATTTGTATTGCCAAGCTTTAACTAGACTTCACTAAAATAATGTATTGTATTGCTACTCAGTGCTTGTTATCTTCTTCCTGTATGTCATTTCAACTCAAATTTCTGCATAAAGCAATTTCCAAGACTTAAGCATTGATATTAACCCATCCCATGCTGTACCTCTGAACCACTGAGAGTTTAGGAGACCAAGACTATTAATTTAAATCATTGTAGCAACAACGTATCCTGCTTACACCATGCTCAATCACTAAGCTCACATTGGAAGTATTGTGTGTGCCTTAGATCCCTGTAGCACTGATGGGATTAAATTACTTTTGTATAATTTGTTCCTTCTTTTCAGTAAATGGCACAGCAAAAGTGGACACAAGAGGTTGTAGAAGTTACTGTTGATTCACAAGAACCAGCAAGGACAGGCTGATCTGTTGAACTGTAGATGTCTATAAGAGCATTCCTGCAAAACTGAGCTCTCTCCCCCTTTCCAGATGTAAGAGTTTGAGTGTATATTTATGAGAGATTTGCATGAAACATTCTAAAATGTTCCATACTCCCAGAGAGAAAATGCTTGAGAATTAAAGGTGAGTGAGTCAAAAGAAAATGATATCCAAGGAAGCATAGAAGTCCAAACAAAGACCATTAGCATCCTAAGCAACTGGCTCTACTTAATGTAGACTGAAATTAGATGTAGTGAAGGGAAATACAAGAAAGGCTACCTGAGGTCCTATCTTAATCCCTCTGAGCAGCAGCTGTATTTGTTTGTTCGTTTAAACAGAAAGTATTAGGACCAGAAATAAAACATCTTTGGTTCTTTTTTCTGGTTGCATATTATGTATATGTTGCATATAGTTTGTGACCAGGAAATTGCAGTCTGTGATTTAGGAGCTGTGGAAATGGAAAAACTGGGAATTATGGGATGTTTGGCTTTAATTCTGTTCCATCTATAGGATAAAATACAAGCTATTCTATACGCATTCTTCAGTAAAGATCTAACAGGCTCAAACTAGAATATAGATTCACCCCCTCTTAGCACTTGGGAGAAGTCCAAATTTTTATAACAATTTATGGCTTGAGTCTTATTTAATCATTTAAAGTGAAATTCTCCAGCACATAGTCCATAGTAGCTGGAGTTTGTGGGAAAAACACACTCCCCCCCTCGTCTTCCTTATTGGTCCCATTTATTTGGGGTTTATGTGACAGATGTAAATTTCATTCTTATTAAGATGATTATAGTAGAATACCCCCAGAAGAGCCAAAATTGTGAGGATTGTGTTAGTATGAGAAAATGTTACTATCTAGGTACTGTTTGTTTAAAAATGTAGCAGGATGCAAGGCAGGAAGGGGCTGGAGAATGTTCTAGTCAGAAGCTCTACAAAGGGGCAGAGCAATATTAGAAATAATCCTAAATAATCAAATAATGTTTAGTGTTAGAAGAAAATGACTGTGAGTCTTTACCAGTGCCATATGACACTACTGAGCAATACAGTTTAGAGAGATGACAGGTCTGAGTGAGCACTGTGATTGACAAGCAAAAGTTCTAATTCATGTGATTCACAGAGAAGCTGTCACTCTGTACCTATGAAGCCATTTAAATCAGGGTGTGCCAACATTAACCATGTAGGTATTACAAGTATCTCCTAATCTAAGTATAGGGAAAAACTGATAATTTGCTGTGATTTTTTTTGGCTATACCATAGTTGCTCTTACCATTTTTTCTCACTCAGAAAACTAATGATGGTCAGCTAATGATGGTTGAAATTCGGAATTTTTGTCCCAAAGGAAATTCCAATATTTCAACATTTTCAGTGTAATATTTTGATCCCAAATCTAGATGAAAAACTAAAATATCAAAAAAAATTCTCAAAATTTCCAGTTGTTGAACTGACCAAAACCATTATGCTTCAGCACAGTTCAACATGAAACCGCATTTCTCTGTTGTGTCACATTGCCTCATGTATCGAGGACCCTCATGCCCCTATTCTTCCCAGGATCCCTAACTGGACTATCACTTCTATTATGCACCTAGTCATGTGACTCCCATGATGTACTACACAACCGGGCGAGCAGGAGTCATAGTGCATTATGGAATGTAGTCCTCCAGGAAGCCCAGCCCATAGGAGAGAATGAGGTCCCAAATTACTACTCCCAGGATGCAATTCTTCATGATAGGGAAATGCCACTTGATGTTGAACGGATTTGAAACAAAATGTTTTAGGTCATTTCAACAGAACAAAATATCCAATTTGGGTCAAACCAAGAGGAAACAAAACATTTCATTTTACTTTTCCTGATGGAAAATCAAATTTTTGACAAAATTGAAATTTCCCATGCAAAAATTGTTTTTTTGAAAAGTGCATTTTCCATCAGAAAACCATTCTGATGAAAAATTCCCAAAATTCCCTAATGATAACACGTTTCTCAATGTAATAACAACACACCATAGGTGGTTATTCTAAAATTACATCATTTCATGACCTTTATTCAATCCTACACTACTGAAGTATATTGCAACAATCCTACTGACTTCAGAGATATAGAACTGGGCACACGCATATGGAGCAATTCCTAGTGTGTATTTTACTCAAGTGCTTATTGCTACAATTTAGGACTATTGCACCTGCATTTCCCCTCAGTGGTCAGCAAGGACACCCACTCTCAGGTTTCCAGCTTCCTACCCATTACATTGCTGGGTGGGGTATTTCCAGGCTGCACAGTTCTCTGTTGTCATTGTATTATTCCCAGCACGCATAGATTGCCGAAGGACATCAGCTTGCTTTCTCCTCAGAGACAGTTAACAGGTGTAATTACTATAGTTATAAGTACCACAGTTCTTTCTATGAAAGCCTATTTTATTCCTACAGTAAAAGGCATTACAGAGAAACCATATTAAAAATAATAAAAGAACCTACACATAGCCTAATAAGCTTATCAGAGTTAACTCCAATTCTAACAAGGATTTTGGGGAGAATAATCCTTCAAACCCAACCCCCCACACTCTCTCCCCACATACAAACACCACCACCACTAAGGGCTATTCAGTGTGGTTACCAGTCCACCACAGCTTCAGCTCAAAATGAACACCCAGTCTTATGAGTCCTCAGTAGGCCCAGTCCTTCCAACACTGCCCTAAGAATTGGGGCTCCCAGTAGAGTAGGGGTCCTGTCAGTTTGCTGGATCAGGAAGGAGGCCCTGAGTCTGTTTAAAACCAGACTGTTTATCCAAAAACTCTTTCTTAGTCTGTTGATCCCTGGAGAATCCAGTTTGAACTAGTATATGCATCTCTCTTCAGGGGGTTGGCTTCAAAGCGTTGATAATGGAGGAAGTTCTTTAGCATCCCTTCTCCCTATGAGAGAAGGTACATACAATGCCACAGTAACACCTACGTAATTGCATTTTAATACAGTGTACCCCAAGGTATTAACCCTAATTCAATAAAAATTATTGAATTAAATTAAACCTTATCTTAATTCCATAAAGTTTGTTCAGGCTATTACAGGATATTGTTAGTCTGACACATTTATTCTACCTCTATGTAAAGTATGCAATGATACATACATTGGTTATGAAACAGGATCAGACAGTTTAAAAACAAATGAAGAAATTTCTAAATGCCTTTTTTAAAATTCTAATACTTTGGTTTTTAAAAAGATGTTTGATGTCCCTAAATTTACTTTTTGTACCATCTTTGGTACCACTTTAATGGAATCCTTGATCATTTTAAATTATTAAACTTTTTGAAGGATTATAATTGCTATTACTAATTATACATTGATTTATAATCAAATATCATCATCATAATTGAGATAAAAATGTTTAATCCCAGAAATGTTTAGAGCAATGCAAAACATCCTGGATTTAATTAAGATAGAAGGTTAGGAATTAAATTTTAAAGGAAAACCTAACGTGGGGTGGGGAGAGAGGGGACGGGCATTTATGTGTTTTAAAAAAATTAACTTAATTGTTAAGTCCTCTTCAGTTTAAGTTCAGGGGAAAGAAGAGATCCATAGTAACACAAAGGGAAGGCAAGCTACATTCCAGCCAAGGGTTATGGCCAACCAGGACTTTCACTTGCTTTGCATGTCTTCATTTACACTGATCACTTGAGCTTTTAGACAGACTCCTGTTCCTCTATGCATCTCATTGCAGGACTGAGGGGTTAAATTGCACCTTTGCAGGAGAAGACATGAGGCTTTTAGGGCACATTTTTCTTGTTTATCCTAAGTCTTCACCCCAATGTTTCCACATACCCTTGTTTTTTCCTAGTGAGCTCATGTATTAAGCTGAGTGAGAGACAACAATTTAAGCAACTCCACTTACATTCACAGGAAATTCCCAGAACAAGGTAAATATATACTGTGACTCTGATCCAGTTTATGACTCTAAGGCTGATGTGGTTTTGTCATGGGCCTTGCAGATATTCCTCAGAGTTCTAGTATTTCTTCAAATCTTGGATAACAGTGTTTTGTGTTTGGATGAATATACATGAAACCAAGACTTACACTTGAAGCCTCCATGTTAGGACAGAAAGTGTCCTCCTTGCTCATCTCTAGTTTCACTCTATTGTTTCTATAAAAAAAAATGTTTTCTAGGAGAAATAATAAACTCCAGTTACCATCTTCTTCACATAGCTGCTAGATCATTGTGAAGAGGGCAATTGTATACCTGGTTCATGGTCTCATTTTGTATTGTTTAGTTGGTAAGCACACTTAATACAATATAAATAATGTAACTTCTTAAATTTAACAAATATTTTAATCTGACAAAACATTTCGTAATTTAAAAAAAAATAAAAGCAATTTTATGAGGCACTTCTAGTGCCAAGTGAAATGTCCAATGGTAAAATTTTGAAAAGTGGGTGCCAAGAAATTGTAACCCAAGAGCTGAAATTTGGCATTGCTAGTTGTAACTAAACGTTATGATGTCTTAGGACTGTGATTTGAGAATCTTCAGATAGTGTCTTGAATATAGTTATTGCTAGCATCAGCTATGAGTGCAGATGTAATTCTGTAATATAATTCTTGCTAAGGTATGTGTAAAATGGATATTGCTTCTCATTGGTGTGAATAGAAGATAGACACTATTCTGAGTATAAAAAAGTTCTATATGTTGTTCAGGCCAGTTTCATTCACAGATTTGCTAATGTTTTGAAGCCTTGACAAATCTGGACTGATTTATAGTTTTGTATCAAAAATTGCCATTTCAAATGGTTTCAAACTACTCAGCTTCAAAACCTCAGTGACTATGAACCCGCTCAGAGCAAAGAAAGTGTTCCAACAAATCTCTGTAAAGTGAAACAGCCAAGTTTCATAGAGCTCTAATTAGATGTCTAATGATGGTAATACTTGTTCACAAGCAGAGGGTTTTACTGATGATCCGATTTGGAGCCAGGAAAGATATTTTCTTGACAGGGAAGATCTGTTTTTCTCCTTCCTCTGGAACACTGAGCAAGGATCACCACCAGCAGCAGGCAGCTGTATCCGGCACAATCAGATTCTACTAACTGCAAAGAAGGATGGGTAAAGATGGGTCTCGACCTTTGTTTCTTTACAGATCCACAGCACTAGAAACAGTTCAATTTGCCACAGCAAATCTGATTTCAGCTGTAGTCTCAGGATTTCACTAACTGAACTGCTGATAGAGTATGGAGTGTGAAAACTGTGGAGATAAGTAACTTTCAGTCAGTCAGTGTTTAGCTTGCCAGCCTACTATTATCCTTACTTTAGCAGCCAGATAATCTACATTTTTATATGACTCTATGTGGAAGCAATGTGTCTCTACTCCTATAAAGAAAATATTCCAAAATTACTGGGCCTCGGAAAGAAAACATTTCTGCATGTGCCACTAATTTTTCTGTAGTACTTAGTTCTTATAAAATATTACCATATTTTTGAATGAGCGGGGAGCAAGAACTTATTTTAAATTATCATAGAATATAAATTTAGCTAGTGAGAATTATTCAGTAGACACCGTGAGTAATTCTATATATTAAACCTTCTGCACCACTTCAGTAGACCTAATGAAGCCTGCTAAGTATAGTTAAAAATACTTCTTATCCTCCCAAGTATGCCTTGGCTTCTGAACAATATCAAAAAGAATTTCTGAGGTACGCAACTGTACACTAGCACGTAGGTGGGGTCTCACTGATTGCTTAAAAAAATTCAACTCTAGGCAAATTATTTTTTTATCTATGATAACGGAAGAAAACAAACACTTCATACTATACTCAGCAACTCCATCAGCTTGTAGGATGTAGGAAATGGATGGTTTCTCACCACAGTACCGGGAAAGCTACCTTAGCTGCAGACTTCTCGTACTATTTATCCTGTCACAGTGTCATTGCCACTTCTGGTGCTCTAAAACCTGTTACTTTTATATTCACTGAGTTTCATACCACTCCACACTATCTAGGTGTCTATATAGTCTCAATTACTGTAGTATCTGAGCATCTCACAAAAGTTCATGAATTTAACCTATGAGGTAAGGAAATATTATTACTCTCATTTTAGAAATGGGACATTGAGGAAGAGAAAGATTAAGTGACTTGCTCAGTTTCATACAGGAAATCAGTGGCAGAACAGGCCAGAAATCCATCTCAGATCTTCTGCATCCTTAAACATAAAACTGCCCTTCCTCTGTCCAGCCAGTGCTGGATGATGGAGTACAGTATAATGTGCAAGTATTACCAGTTGCTTTGTTTCATCAGAGTAATGCTACCAGAAAAACAAGCAAACAGTCATGTGTTATATTCTCTGATACACTTGGAAAGTCACAAAGGAGTGCAGATGTATTGAACAGAATATTGCTTATACTGTCCACAGTTAATGTCTGTTCAAGAAAAAGAGTAAATGGAACATGAAGACCTTATCTCTGTCATTTAGGCAGAAGTCTATTTAGACCCATTACATTAAAGATACTATTCAAGAAAGCTACCCTTGCATAATATTGTGGTTTTATGCTGGCAAGGTCAGGTTCTGTATGGATTATCTGCTACATAAGCATCAGCTATGTGAGTTAAATAAATTGAAGGTAGCTTTATCATGGACTCTCAGCCTCGACTTTTCCCAGTGTAGGGTTTTATGGATCAATTTTATTTGCCTGAGCATGATTCTCTTTGAGACTGATCTTGTCCCTATTGAAGCCAATGGTAAAACACCCAATGACTCTAGGGAGAGCAGGATTGAGCTCTTTATTCTATTTCTCTTCCTACTTCCCTTTGGATTTGTGTAATTGCACTTCCCGCTCCCCAGACTGAGTGACTGTTTCTTTGTGTGATCATTAACCCACATTGATAAAGATCAGTTTCATGTATGAGGTTTGTGCTATGTAAATTTTCATATAATTTACACCAAAATTTGAATCATTCATGGCATGTGACAGGACCCTAAAACTGTAATGAAATTTGTGCTACAGGAGATTCAGGTCAAGAAAGAGTTATGGTCTGCTGCTGTCTCCTTTTCAGACATGTTTTGGCTGCACAAGACAGATTTTAACAGGTGTCCTTGGGTTAAAGCAACTTGTTTTGCTCCTTTCAGTTTGAATTTTTATTTAGGACTCTGTTCTTATGGCCTATTACCATGACTAACATCGCCAGCATTAGTACCAATTAATGGGAGCTATGATTGTGGTGTTTTGTGAAGTGAACACTATAAGAATAAGACTTCGAACCTAGGCAGGATTTGAACAGGTGGCCTACTGGTAAAGAGCTTTCTCTGCTATTTACCAGTCCCTCTCATCATGAAACCTGAGATACACAGTTAAAAATGTTACCTTCCCTAATTTAGGACCGAGTCTTGCTAGATGCTGGGCACCTCTTGGAAGAAGCTGAAATCCACAGAAGCTGAGGATGCTTGGCACCACCTTGCAGGATTGGGCCTCTTGTCACATTCTCCACATTTTGCACCCCAAGTGTCAGTATAATCAGAAAGGAAGTACCAGCATTTTTGTTGATCAGTTTACAGAGAGGACCTTATCAGATGCCTTGTCACTAATGTCTTCTACAATATTCTGAGTAGGATTATCAATATTTGTATTCGTTGGTTTGTTTATTTAGCAAACATGGATTTCAGTGGATTTTCCATGGCTGCATGTATCAGACATCACAGATTGTAATCTGGTAAATCATTTAACAATCAAAACACACTGGCCTATTTTCAAGTGTCAGTCATGTCTTCCCTTCCCCCTCCATACTCTCCACACAAATCAAAATTCATGATGCAGTCAATTCTGAATATGTATGAAAAGGTTGACTACAAAAATTAAAAATAATTCAGCACTGGACAGCACTTTCTGTTAGCTGAGTGATTCTGGTTAAAAAAATGCATTTCTGTTTTTGCCTGCAGCATATATTTACATGAATTTTCCAGAAATGGGAGCCAATGTGCTAATCATTATTATTTCCTGTTTTACCTGGTGACACAGGAAAGTTACAGAGTGAATGTGACTATAAACAGAACTGTCACTTCTTTTCCACAGAAGAACCAACTAGACATAACAGATTTTTTTCATAATAAATAGCCTATAGCTTTCACTTTATTGTACATGTTATGTGGCAAATTAAAAGTATATTGTCATTTGAAGTAATGGAACCTTGAAAATCCAAAGAGAAGAAACTCTGATTCTTAACAAGAAAAAGAAAGATATTATAAACTGTTTCTAAGCTTCAGATGTTTACAATACATGCTGTGAATCTACAACCATGAAATTCATTAGTCTAAACATTGTACATTCATAACTGGAGAGTCAGGAAAACTACAAATGTTACAGGATTATCTGCTGCCCGTACATGCAAGTCATCACAGTTCTATATATACCCTGTGAAGATATGACATATTGAATGTGTGAATGGTAGGGTTACTAAATGGTAGTCAAAATTGGTTAAGAAATCATCCTTGCACAGTGGATATACTACGGAAATCATACTGTGTAGTAAAACACATCATAGCCTGCCAGCAATAAATAGTTAGTGATATTTTCCATATATATGCTGTTGATTGAGTGGCCTTATTACACAGCTGTGAGACCAATCCTGGATTCCTTGCATAACCCAAACTTCCCATTGATTTTTACCCGAATAAGGAGTGCAGGATCCTATCCCCCATAATTAAAGTTTGCACCACACTTTGATAATGTAAATCTTGATGTGCTAGTCAGTAACACATATTTGACTATTTACAGTTATTACATTAAACCTTGTAATCCTTGGATATGACATCAGAAATGTAAATAGTGGCTAGATTCTCAGCTAGCATAAGTCAGTGTAGCTCCACTGAACTCAATTGAAGCTATGTAATTTTATACTAAGAATCTGGCCCTGTGGATTTTAGTTGGCATAGGCTGAACTGTGCCTGATAGGCAGAGTGGTTTGGAAGAGGTGCAGAGCCTTACCACCCCAGGGGAGCATTAGAAGGTGCTATACAAGCAGCATTTACTACAGCCCTTGAAAAGGTATAGCATACTGTCCTCTCAACCTCACATATTTTGCCATAAGGCTAAAAATGCTGGCTCTCTAGTAATTTATTTTAGATATCTCTCTCTCTTTCTTTCTCTCTCAATTTTACAAAATATATAAAAATATAAATAGTTACAATCTTTATCTCTTAAATTACATTAAAATATGCAAATATTACATAAAAGAGTGTGGGAAAAGTTTCACTAATTGTTTATATCATCTGAAACCACAATGTAATTTTCTCATAAGGTGTATTCCTTCACATAAGAGAGCGAGGTCTTTGGGGATGTGGCAGACTCTACCAAATGTGGTCTTATCCGATGAGATCTGGGTAGTTTATGTGATGTCAGATTTACTACTATCCTATGTGCCTATCACCCACATAGTTTGTTTTCTGATCGACAAAACATACTATTATTAGTCATGATGTGCATTTATAGCCAATCAGATTGACCAGAAATAAACTCCAAAGTATGTGACTGAGCATGAAACAATATAATGTACTGGCAAATGAACATGTGTTCCAGTGACTTCTGCTAGCTGGAATCAGAATGGTTCCACTGTGGCCAATATTATTCACAGCTAATGGAGATTCCTATTTTAGCTCAACTAGTACTGTCCTGTGTTGTGGAGTAGGAGCATCTGAGTTCTACTCCCATTATTGACATGAAATTCTTCATAGGCCATCAGCATAATGACAGCCAGAAGTCCTAGTTTGTCTCGGATTGTAACAATCTAGAGGAGAGTAATATCCTGCAATTTCCAACTAAAAGGCTCCCAAAACAAAATAAACCAGGGAAGTGCTTCTGCTCCCTTGAGAATCATACTTCTATGTAACAACAATCGGAAATACTACAGAATGTGTGATATTTTTATGGAAAGATAGAATTTTTAGTAAGATAAGACTTTACGCCAAATTCATCCCTGGTGTAACTAGATTGATGTCAAAGATGAATTTGTCCCAATAGGTTTTAGCCTATAAAGAATGAAAACCACAAATGTTCCTTGCTTATGTGACCAATTTTACGAAACTTCTTTCTATGACGCTGTAGTTGTCAGTGACACCATGTGGCTGATAAAGACATGTACAACTTGGTGCATCTGGTGTAATAAATCATTTGATACATTGTAATGGATAGGTGTCATATTTCAGCCTCACAATCTATTTTATGTCATATTTATAATAAGGAAATTACTCCCAAACTGGGAAAATAATTGGATCAAATTCTATTGTTGCAAGTATATACTGAGAGCCCGTTCCTTCTCTCACTAAAACTTGTGAAAAGCAGTCGTTAGTGTTAGTGTAGTTACACCACTATAAAAATGGTCTAAGATTTTCCTTGCTCAAAATGTTGGCACAGAGGAGTAGAACTGTATTTTGTAGTATTATTACAGTACTGCAATAGAAAAGCTTTTCCACAGAGTACAAATGAACTACCCTCTGTTTAAGGAACGTAGTGTATTTTAGTTTATCACAGAATGACCAAGAATGCATATTGCCTAAAGAAATCAGAGACATTTCTGAAATAACTCTGATGTATTATTAATTACAGTAGTTAGACACAACTGGGCTTGTCTCCAAATTCTGGGAGCGCCCAAGGAAAGAGGGTTAGTATCAGTGTTGGAATTATGCCAGGGCCCACAAGGGTTGTATCCTGATAGTTCAAGAAGGAGCCTAGCACCTTCTGGTGAGGACAGACTAAATGGAAGTGCATCACCCTGGTTCTGACAGCTGATTTCTCATGGCTGTAAACAGCTAGAAGCTGCCAAGGGAGGGTTAGCCCCCCAAAAACTTAGGGAGTAAATTAATAATGGAAACACTGAGTCTGGAACAGAAGGTTGTTTATCTCACTTTATTAAAAGTGGACTATTAGTACAAAAATACTCATTAAAGCAAATGAATTTTAAATTTTAAATTTTAAATGAATAAAAAGAAATTTAGAAATTTGAAAATGTTACAAACAATCTTCTCTCCGAGTTTCTTGAAATGAAATCTTCTACAGCATTGGTAAGCTGGAAGTCATTTTTTTCTTTGTGTACAAGTAAAATCATATACCAGTTGAGCCGTGATTGTCCCGTTGTGTATCAAAGCCATGTTTTAGCAGGACATAGATCACTGAAACTATGCACTCTAACAGCATAGGTTGCTAGTACCATCAAAATAATTTTTTATCAATTTTACCACTTCAGAAAACAGCTGATATTTGAGTCAGATAAGCAAACTGAGGTATTTCTGAACTGACTTCAGTGATCTTTCTGTAGGCTGATGGTTTGCAAGAGATGAAGCTGAGTAATCATGGTTGAAATTGAAACCATACACCTGAAGCACCTCTTGAATTTGTGTTTCTGTTATGTTTGGAATTTTTATGAACATTTCAATATGTTTGAATGATTTGTAGCCTTTCTATTCAGATTTTGATTGAATACTGGACAACATAAAATCAATTAGTTCATGGTAGATGTACTTATAAAATTCCTGAATTTGGGTAGCTGCGTTCATTTGTCCCTATTTGCATTTTCTTGGTAACTTTTCCTTGGAAGTTCAGCCATTCAGACTCTCTACGACTTTAATCCTTTTTGGTAAATTTGCTCCCAGTGTAGTTTTCATCTTATTGAATGCACTGAGGTGAAGTAAGTGTAATTTTTTTAAGAGATTGGCCTTCTGTTCCTGAAACTTCTGATCCATGTTTGTGACTTTTTGTCTTTGTTCAAAGTAAAAGAGTAAGTTAAACTTTTCCATTTGAGCTCCAATGCCGCCAGTTTGACCTCTCATTTCAGGATCTTTCACTGCGTCCTTTGCAACCTCCCACATTGCACAGAGTGCAGGGTAGTTCTCAGAAACTGAAGCAAATTCTCCTGCACAGAGAGGCCATCTTGGTGTTGTACTTACACTTCTCATTTTATGTCTTGAAATATAGCATTTTGGAATGTTTTTTAATTAATCTGGAGATTTTGTAAGGCGTTTGTGACAGTATTACTTTTAATGGTGTCTGGGCATGCCAAATTCAAAGCTTGCCTGTAACAACGAATATACAGAGCTTGTGCTTGCAGTCTGCTTGCTACACCTGAAACTAAGCCACCCATATTAGCAGCAACGTAACAGCTTTGTCCATGACAGTTGTTGATGCTTGGTTTTAGGCACAATACTGTATCTTTAATTACTGATATAATTACCTCCTTCCTTCCATTTGTGAAAAGAGCACACTGAAGTCATGTTGTTGGAGGAAGGAGGAAGAAGAGAGAGGCCAACTAGGAGACTTCAGGAGTCAGCCCCAGAGAAGTGGCCATTGGCTGGACATATCCCAAGTCTCCCTGGAGAGAGGAAATCAAGTCCTCATACACACAGAGAGAAAAAGTGGATCAATGGCCTTAGTGAGAGGAGAAAAACAGCCAGCCTGGCTGCAGAAAGAGTGGGAGACTTTGCATGCTGAGCCATTTTCCAGCCAGGGAAGAAAGGAATCCGAATTTTCTTTGGAAGTAGGGTTTCCAACATTGTATTTCAAAAATAAGGAACTGTTTTCTTACCAGCTCCACCCCACCCCTCCTCCTGATATTATTATTAGTTTTATCATTATTTATTATCTTTAATAATAATAATATAATAATCAGTACTCACCAACATTCACCAGGAGCATTTCTTGCTGCTTTTTCAGCACTCAGCAACTCCTGATCTTGTACAGAGATGAAAAAATAAGGGATGTCCCTTGTAATAAGGGACTGTTGGCAACCCTATTCAGAAGAGACCTTCAACCCATCCCCTGATTTCAAGAGCCTGCTTATATTCTGGGGGAAAGAAAGGAACTATCAAAAGACTGTACCCTTCCTGGGCTGAAGAGAACAAAATGCGTTATGCGATAACTGTCCCTGCTATGATTATTAGATAGTGTGCAAATGGTATTCAACAGCTATTAGCTTTTTTTTTTTTTTAATTCTAACCTCTCAAAAAAAAGTTGTCTATGTCCCTGATTCTGAATTAAAGGTCAGAATAGTATCTAGATCTCTTTCCTGCTTTTTAAAAATCTGAACTTTCCAGAAAGGTGGGACAAACATATCTGGAAAAGCAGCTATAGGTATCTTAAGACACAGCCTGGCTAAGCAGTTTCACAGTGGCATAGTCTTTCAGCAATCAAGGTGCTCTTCACTGTTTTGTAAGTATTGTGTTCATTGCCTACCAAACACATTATACTATAATTCAGAGGGAAGGATTGTTCTTGAAATAAGTGAAAAGTATGGGCCATGTGACACCAATGAGAACTTTAATTTGAAAAAGGCAGCTTATACATACATTTGCAATAACTGCCAAAGATCATGCAATTTTGGATTGGCCTATGCAGTCACATGAGACATTGCAAACTATCTACATCATAGGTTGCAACTCCTGTCAATAGGATGCCAACAACAAAAAAATGATCTCAGGACATGATCAGTCAACGGAGGGTTTGTTCTGGTGATGTAATGATTCATAGTTAGTGTTTTATCGGTTGAATGTGTTGTCCCTCTAGCTTGATATTTTTGATTACTGTTGTTCTCTACACAACAAAGGAACATATAGAAAGTCTGCTGTGAAAGCTAAAAGCTAAGATATTTTGGAAAACAAAGTTTTGTTTATCTTTAAAGGTATTTGTGTGTTTCGATTTAGAGTCAGAGAAACTTGTGTTTTTAAAGGGTATATTAGTAATAAGGCTTCATTAGTGCATGGGAGCAAAACAGAGGTGTCTGTTTCCCCCCTCAGTGTATGTATTACTCTTAGTGATGCTAACTAGCATTGGGTAAAGTATTTGCTGCAAAAAAGTTAGAACATAGGTCCCTTTTCTCCTTCAGAAATATCTGTGAAAAGACTGATTTTTACAAATTTGGGGAAGATATGTTTTCCGTACCCACCTTGTGCTAACAGATGTAAATTATGATGCTACATGCAAATACCCTTCTCATTTCATTGAAGTGAGCCGTTAGACTCCATTTTGCCCCTGTGTTCCACCTAGCCTGTACTTCCTCATGTCATATCATCTTCTCACTGTCATCTCTATGGCTTCTTCTGTGTAGCCTTATGCCTGCAATCTCTCCCTGAGTTCGTCTGCCATTCCTTGAACCTCTTCTTCTTCAATTCCCTCCTTAAAGTGCATTTTCTCCATGAAACCTCTAAAGCCCTCACAGAGAGTGTTAACCCACTAGATGAATGGGAAAAGAAATCCTATCCATAAAACTAACATGGTAGTCCCAAGCATCACCCATCAAGCATACAACTTTTCATTACACACATCCTTTTATTTGTATCCTGCTGATACTTATGCACATGCCATTGTATTTACATGTATATGTGTTGGCAAACTGAAACCTGGGATTGTAAGTGCTTTGAGATAGGGATCCTGAACCTGACTCTCTTTTCACTTACACCAGTATAAATCAAGAGTAACACCATTAGAGCCAGTGGAGTTAATCATAGAATCATAGAAAATCAGGGTTGGAAGGGACCTCAGGAGGTCATCTAGTCCAACCCCCTGCTCAAAGCAGGACCAATCCCCAACTAAGCCTGACCTTAAAAACCTCTAAGGAAGGAGATTCCACCACCTCCCTAGGTAACGCATTATAGTGCTTCACCACCCTCCTAGTGAAAACGTTTTTCCTAATATCCAACCTAAACCTCCCCCCACTGCAACTTGAGACCATTACTCCTTGTTCTGTCATCTGGTACCAATGAGAACAGTCTAAATCCATCCTCTTTGGAACCCCCTTTCAGGTAGTTGAAAGCAGCTATCAAATCTCCCCTCATTCTTCTCTTCCGCAGACTAAATAATCCCAGGTCCCTCAGCCTCTCCTCATAAATCGTGTCTCCAGCCCCTTAATCATTTTTGTTGCCCTTCGATTTTTCCAAATCCTTCTTGTATTATGGGGTCCAAAACTGGACACAGTACTCCAGATGAGGCCTCACCAATGCCGAATAGAGGGGAATGATCACGTCACTTAATCTGCTGGCAATGCTCCGACTTATACAGCCCAAAATGCCGTTAGCCTTCTTGGCAACAAGGGCACACTGTTGACTCATAAATTAGTTAAATTAGTTTGAGAGAGGCGCGTAGACCCCCTGCCTTCCTATTAGTTTCTAACACACATAAAACAATGTTGTTGTTGTTATGGTCTATGGCTCCAATCCTGCAAAGTTCTAGAGCTAGTCAAAAATTTTCAGTTTAAAACGTTTGAGTGGGGGGTTGTTTTGTTTTGCTTACTATCTGGTTGGTACAAGAGAGATGCCTGTTTTTTATTAATTTTTTCAGGTTTTTGTTGAAAAAACTCAGCTGATGTGGGGGGGTGGGAATTCAATAAAACCAAAAATGTTTGCCTGGTGGCTGAAATGTTTCAGTTTTCAGTTGCCAAAAACAAACTTTTTTTAAAAAAAATTCAGTTTTCAAATTTCCTTTTTTTTAATAAAACCCTCAAAAAATTAGAAAACTTTTGATGAAAATAAAAAAAATAGTTTTCATCTACACTTTTGGTAGTGGGAAAAATCCATTTCTCAACTAGCTCTATAAGATGCTTAAAGCTAAACACATGGGTAAACCTTTGTTGGGTTGGGGCCTAGATTGTGAACCCCTTCCCTGTCTTGTTGAGCAGTTACTTATACAAGTCATGCCATTGAAGTCAGTGGGACTCTTTGCATGAGAAAGTGTTTGCCAACGAAAGCAAGGAGTTGACAATCTGGATCTAACAGTAATAATAGACCACAAAGTTTTAAAATATATTTTAATCCAGCTCTTGATCTTAATTCTTTATTTTGTTTATTTATTGAATTGATAGTCATTTATCTAGCTGATACATCCACAGACTTATTGGTCTGTGCTTTTATTTTAAAGGATATCAGAGATCAGGTAGCCAAGAATAGCCAACAGCAGCGCTTACGCATGTCATTTGAACTAATTAATTTCTCCATTAATCTTTATATTTTAGATGGCAGCTTTGGCACTTTTATTTATTTCATGTAGGGACTGAAACGCAGAGCTCCTGTGAGCCTGATCTGACAATATTCAACACAAAGGCAGAACTCCTGTTGTTAGACCACTGGACGTAATGATCACAGCAAGTCGGATTGAAATTTTATTGGTGTGCTTCTGTGTGACTGTGTGTGACAACGCTGACACTAAATCAGAATCAGTTAGCAAGGGCTCATTAATGAGTTCTGCTGCTTTTCAAGGTAGAAAGGACAAAGCATTCTGCAATCTCCATGCTGCAGATTAGTTGCTATCTCAGTGTTAACAGAGCAATAGTTTAGGGAACAACTGCAGGATTTTCTCCCTAGATTAATGTTAAAGAATGCTTTGCTAATGAATCCCTAAATAAATGTGTTGTTTGTGTTATTGGAGAAGGGGGTGCCAGGAGAGAAAAATGCAAGAAAATGTCCTCAAGTGCTCTTGAAGTGATTTATAAAACCATTCTGAAGCTTAGAGAGCAGTGGAAGCTGCATCTGTGGATGACAACATGGCTGAACAGAGTATCAAAGCTGCCAGGGGAAATGCATTCTATTGTCTACTCAGCATATCACTAAATCTAAGGACTGTGCCTGTCATGCATCTCTGCTGGGTATCACATTCCAGGAACACATGGGAAGTAACACACTATGTGCTCAATCCTGCAGGGTGCTGAGTAATCTGGCCCTGATCCAGCAAAGCACTTAAGCACACGCTTAACAGTAAGAATGTGTGTAGTGCCATTCAAGCCTCTGGGGCTATGCTAGAGTGTTCACCACCACTGAGCTCTATCAAAGTAGTAGTTAAACAAATAGGCCACTAGACAACAACCAGAGGGAGATGAGAAGGATGCAAGTTCTAGATTACAGGATTGTTGTGAGTCATAGCCTGCCCTTAGCTTTTCTTATTTACTGTTCATCCAGTAGACTCATTAATATGCTCTAGGTTTTGGAAAAGAAATGACCCCTCCTCCCCCCCGCACCAAAACATCACAAACACAATTTCCTGTTGCAATTAGAGAATAACAACACTAATAACTTTCCCTTAAGATCTACAAACCGGCCCAATTATTTTACAAGGTGTTTGTGTTCCCTTCAAACACTATAGGAATATTATTACAGAAAACAATACAGTTGTTAATATTATTACCACACTTTAATACTACACTGAATTTTAAAAAAGTAGTTACATTTCTGGTAGATACTACATCTCTCTGTATTATGTGTTCGGTGTTGTATTTAAAACACAACACCCATTAAGCCCAGGTAGTGTGGCAGAGGAAATTGCATTATTAAAATACAGAAAAGACAGGAGCCAGACCTGGTGCTGGTGCTGGGGGAATAGATGGGGACACAGAATCTTGTGGAGCGATTGAGACTGTTGTGGGGACGGGAGAGGAAAATTGAGACTGAGTTGGGGTGAGAGGGTGTAAATGTTCTCAGGTACCCAGGACTGAGAGTAATTTTATTACCCCCTTGTCCCCAGTGAGAGGGAGAATTGCTTGTGCTTAACTGGGTATCAGCTTCCTGACACCTTCAGTCTGTCAGCCACCCAAACAATCTTCTCTAGCCTGTGCCAGCCCTCCCTTTATGCCTTGCAGGTTAACGATAGGTGTACCCCATACCGCAAGCCCCTTTGAAATATTCCCCTTTAGTCTGCAGCTCCTTATCCACTGAACACTCACAAGAATACCAGGTCTGTTGTCCTCCCTGGGAGCAATGTACCATCTTGAATGATTCAACCCAGGACCAGCTCCTTGTATAATACCATGGCACTGAGATACATTTATAGTGAAAACAACAATGTATTTATCGTGAAAGGTTCATGGTTCAGGAGATAATGTGAAAGGATAATAGAAACAAAGAGGTTACATATAAAACAAAATCATACAATAATTTCTAGAAATTAAATTTCACTTAAGCTAACCTTCTGTCTTTTTCAGTGTTTCCAACCAGGGCAGGTTGTGATCCCGTTTTCATGAATGTAATCATACTGTCTAGTTACTTCCTAGATGCAGGATAAAGGGATGTCTCTTTGCCTTCCCCTTATATACCCCAAAGTTCATTGTCAGTATCTGAGTCAGGGATAACTCCCTGTAGCTTATTCTCTGGCGTGCTGCCTCCCTGTTGATTTCACATCTCCTCCCCCACCCCGGGGACTTTGTATGAAAATGACTCTCCAGTGTGTTAATTTACAATGCTTAATTTACATGTCAAAGGGACAGGTGAATAAACATCTGTTGTGTGACAGAAAACCACTCTGCCTTGATACAGACTCTAGGAGCATATTTTCAGCACACATACATAACTCCTTACAGAGTACCTGTATGTACATTTCACAGTGATACTAAAGGGAGACCTTGGCTTTCATTTAAGACCTTGCTTTGGTGAACCAGAATGTACAGGATCAGGATATTCTTGTAACGCCCTTGCCAGCTGGGATTTAGGTGTTCTTAGGGTCACAAGGAGGAGACTGGGACTGGGAGTCTGTCCACCAGATTGCACTCCCCTCCAGAGCCTTGGACAGAACCCAAAGATTCTATAATCTCACCATTCCCCTGCTGTCAGCAAATATCTGTGAAACCCACCGACAAAGTATTTCATTCCATCTAAAAAAGAAAATGAGTACTAGTGGCACCTTAGAGACTAACTAATTTATTTGAGCATAAGCTTTCATGAGCATCCGATGAAGTGAGCTGTAGCTCACAAAAGCTTATGCTGAAATAAATTGGTTAGTCTCTAAGGTGCCACTAGTACTCCTTTTCTTTTTGCGAATACAGACTAACACGGCTGCTACTCTGAAATATTCCATCTAGTGCTGGTCTACATAAAGGATAACAACTACAGCTGTGTGGAGAACAACCATTCCATTTCCTATAGGATTTGGTTCAAAATTTGATAGAATTACAGTTCGAAATGTTTGGTTTGCATTCCAAATTCTCTAAGAAACAGAATCCAGGAAAAAAAATGAAAAATTAAAAGTTTGTTTTGATCATTTCAAAACAATATTCTGCCTGATGGACTGAAGTGGGAGTTGGGAGCCTGGAAGCCCTGGCTCAGCACACTCAGCACACTGGCTGAACTGAGAGTCTCAGAGCTTGGGAACCAATGCACCGCGGTTTCCAGGCTCCCAACTTCCTGATAGTCTGCCAGACAGGCTGCCAAAGAACAGGGTGAGCAAGCTGGAAGGAAACCAGGCAGTGCCCCTGCCTCATTCAGAGCACAGAATGGACCTGCTCTGGGGATGAATCAGGGTTGAGCAGTGAATGGCATTGTTGCCTGCAGGACTTCTAGTTCATTTGCTGTAGAATTTGGTGGCTGTGTAGTGAATGAGGCAGGGGATTGCAGTCAGATAAAGGATGTCTCATGGTTTAGGCAGTTTAATGCTGTGCTGGAGAATTGGATTCTATGTCTGCCTCAGCCAGAGAGCTCTTATGTGATGCTAATCAAGCCACATAAACCAAATTTTTTACACATAGTCACTAACTGTGTGTTCCTCCTTTTCTTGGTACCTGATTTGAGACTGTAGGGTCTGATTTGCAGAAATGCTGAGCACTCATAGCTGCAGTTGAAGTCAATGGGAGCTGGGCTTTGAGAACATAACAATACAATGCTAAGTATTCTGAAAAATCAGGTCCTAGTTATTTCAGATTGGATACCCAGAATTAATTGATACTTTTACCTTAATTTCTCTGTGCTTCAGTTCCACATATGTAAAATGGGGATTATAATACTCCCCGCACCCAAATCTCACTGGGACTTTGTGAAAATAAATTCATGAATGTTTGAAATTAACAAAAACGGAGCAGAGTTTCAATAGTGTGCAGTAAATAAGGCCTAGGGCTGCACATTGAACAATAAGGAGAAACAAAATACTGAATAACTGCTCATTAATTGAGCACCATCCATTCTGTGCACTGACTCAAGCTCGGTCCTGTGCAAACTTAGTATCTGACCATGTAATTAAAGATTGTCTCCTAGAGCATAACCATAAGGAGTATAAATTAAGGTTATACAGGCATGCTTAATTCTGGCATTTCCTAATTTTTGAGTGCTTGATTTTCCAACCACAATAATTCTCTTTTAATATGATGGGAGAGGATTGTGTGTAATGTACATACTAGATATAAACATGTGGAAAAGCATGTGCAGCATTCCGTCAGACTAAATGGGCTAGACGTGGTCCAAATGTCATTCAATCATGCACAGCTTGCAAAACCTAGTTTTTTGTTTCTATCAATAAATCAGATAATATTCTATATTTTCATGTGATTTTTTCCTTGCATTCATGTCTGATGAATGTAGCAGAGAGGAAGTATTGTGTGAGTCTAGGATCCAGGAACTTCTGAGCCCTAATCTTAACTCTGCCATTAAATTGGCGTCTGCAAATCACCACATCAGACTCCGATCTCAGTTACAGTGGTGTCAATCTGGAATAATTCAATCAAAGCCAATGGAGTTACACTAGAAGTGACTGCAACTGTTCAGAATCTGGCCCTTTAAATGCAATATCAGACCTAAGTTTTTTATCATTTTTCATTATTCTAGTTTGAATATGGTGTGTTCATTGTCCTCTCTTACATAAGGCTTATGTAATTCTTTGTAAACTTGAGCCTTTATTTATACATGAACTTTTCCATTGCATTCAACTGGTGATACAAAAAACATGTTTTTTCTATTGAAAAAGAATTTCAATGATATAATATTACATTAGATAGACTCAGTATTAGTAAGGAGATTCTTCTAGGATGCTAAATGGAATAATGTAATAGAAGCAGTTTGATCTTTGATCATAATGTTCTATCATCATATTCCATATTCTTTTAGAATCTGATACAGTACATTTTATTTTGATTTAGGGTTTACCTTGGTGCTGTCCTTAGACTTTGTGGCAAATTATGCGAAAGGCTTTTGTTCTTTATAATACTTTGTTTATATATAAAGTAGTGCCTTTCACACAAAGAGGGCAGAGCACTTTACAAACACATATAAAACTTGAGAATGCTTTTGAAACGCTTCCTTATTGTGACCATTCCCCTTTGGAAGTCAATTACCTTTGACATTAATCCGGACTCCAAAATGGAGCTTTAAATTGCTAACTTCACTATTAAATATATTGGGGTCCTAAGCTGTTTATTTAACTTATTTGAGCTATTCCTCAATGGAAGAAATACTGCATTTTAAACTGTATTTTTGGTAAGATCAATAAATGCTTTGATATGAAAATACTGTGGACTAGGTGGTGGCATTACAATTTACCAGGCAATAGATTTGTTTTATCGTGGCTAACATTTAAAACGTGCTAATAATATTTTTACTTTTATAGTTCCTTCCATCTAAGGATCTCAAAACATAAAGGGACAAATCCTGCCTCCCCAATGTCAGTGCCAATCTGTGCCTATAAACTTTGGTGGGTTGTTCTACTTTGAAGGGAGATGGGGAGGATGTGGGGAACCTACACAAGAGGGCAGCACACAGTTGGGTACAAAGAGGTGTGTTTTGTGGAATTTCCACTACCATAGTATGGAGGAATGCTTTGGGGATGGGCTAGGGATGTGCACAGGTGATCTGCAAGTTCCCCCAATCGACCAGTAAAGTAGGGAGGGATCACAGCTAACATAGAAGCTACTGCAGCATTAAGGCCCGAGTACAGCCATGGAGCAATTTTGTGGTGTTCCAGGGTTTGGAATACAGGATTCAATTCCCTCGTGCAACATCTGTGCTTAACCCTTTGGGTCAGTCTTGATCAGGGAGGAGTTTGGGCTCCAGTTAACTGAGCTACACAACACCCTTTTAGTAAGGAATAAACTATATATTTAAACGATATGTAAACTAGTTACATAGAAGTACGAGTACACTCTCAGAAGTATCCATCAGATGTATTTTTCAGAATATCTGCGTACCCACTTCTTCAGCTAACATCAGTGAGAGCTACAGGGGCTCTGCAAGTCAGGGCTTCAATTTCTCATAATGGATACACCCCAAATTACTGGACACTTTTGAAAATGTTGGCCTCTATGGTTGTGAGTTGTTGGAAGAGCAAAGAACAAACCCAGGGAGTATTCCAGACCTTGTGGCATAACCATTAGATTGCCCATCTCCTCTAAGAAAGGAGGTGGTTAGCTAAAATGCCTTATCAATATAACTCAGACACGTTGCATTATCCCAGCATCACTGGGCTCAAATTGCAAAGACTTGCTAGAGCTACAACAAATGGCACAGCCATCAGTAGGCACCTTCCTTGCAGACTTTGTGGTGGGAGTGACGCAATCAGTTGGGCAGAGCCGAATGTGATGATAATGCAGTGACAGGTTTGCCCCATTTGCCTACCAGTGCAGGAATTGCTGAACCCACCCATTTTGTAAGCATTGAGTGAAGCTGTTTTTGCGGGAGTTATTAAAATTTATCTCCAGTAAAAGGCTAATTATACAAATGCTAAGAAATAATCAAGCTAACATTCATGATTCACTCTATCTTTTAAATTACACAGAGGTGCTAAGAAGGTTGATTAGTTGGTTGGGTTTTTTTGGTTTTATTTTTTTATTCTCCAGTATAAGTGCAACACAAAGAAATGACACTTTTAACCTGAGTCGTAACTAGGCATTTTAGCGACCATGGCAAGCAAGCAAGAAAACCTCTGTGCTAAATGGAAAGCTGAAATCGGGGGGGGGGGGGGGGGGGGGAGGTGGGAAGGGGACGCATGATCCTGTGTTCGCAAAAAGAAAAGGAGTACTTGTGGCACCTTAGAGACTAACAAATTTATTTGAGCATAAGCTTTCGTGAGCGACAGCTCCCTTCATGGGATGCACTCAGTGAAAAATACAGTGCGGAGATTTATATACATAGAGAACATGAAACAATGGGTGTTACTATACACACTGTAGCAAGAAAGTGATCACTTAAGGTGAGCTGTTACCAGCAGGAGAGGGGGGGGGGGAGTAAACCTTTTGTAGTGATAATCAAGGTGGGCCATTTCCAGCAGTTGACAAGAACGTCTGAGGAACAGTGCGGGGGGCGGGGAATAAACATGGGGAAATAGTTTTACTTTGTGTACTGACCCATCCACTCCCAGTCTCTATTCAAGCCTAAGTTAATTGTATCCAGTTTGCAAATTAATTCCAATTCAGCAGTCTCTCGTTGAAGGGTTTTTTTTTGAAGAATTGCAACTTTTTAGGTCTGTAATTGAGGGACCGAAGAGATGAAGTGTTCTCCAACTGGTTTTTGAATGTTATAATTCTTGACGTCTGATTTGTGTCCATTTATTCTTTTACGTAGAGACTGTCTAGTTTGACCAATTTACATGGCAGAGGGCCATTGCTGGCACATGATGGCATATATCACATTGGTAGATGTGCAGGTGAACGAACCTCTGATCGTGTGGCTGATGTGATTAGGCCCTATGATGGTGTCCCCTGAATAGATATGTGGACACAGTTAGCAACGGGCTTTGTTGCAAGGATAGGTTCCTGGGTTAGTGGTTCTGTTGTGTGGTGTGTGGTTGCTGGTGAGTATTTGCTTCAGGTTGGGGGGCTATCTGTAAGCAAGGACTGGCCTGTCTCCCAAGATCTGTGAGAGTGATGGGTCGTCCTTCAGGATAGGTTGTAGATCCTTGATGATGCGTTGGAGAGGTTTTAGTTGGGGGCTGAAGGTGATGGGTAGTGGCGTTCTGTTATTTTCTTTGTTGGGCCTGTCCTATAGTAGGTGACTTCTGGGTACTCTTCTGGCTCTGTCTGAAGCCTGAAGCAAATACTCACCAGCAACCACACACCACACAACAGAACCTCTAACCCAGGAACCTCGATTACAGACCTAAAAGTTGCAATTCTTCAACAAAATCTTCAAAAACAGACTCCAACGAGAGACTGCTGAATTGGAATTAATTTGCAAACTGGATACAATTAACTTAGGCTTGAATAAAGACTGGGAGTGGATGGGTCATTACACAAAGTAAAACTATTTCCCCATGTTTATTCCCCATCCCACCCCCCCCCCCACTGTTCCTCAGACGTTCTTGTCAACTGCTGGAAATGGCCCACCTTGATTATCACTACACAAGGTTCCCCCCCGCCCCCCAGCTCTCCCGCTGGTAATAGCTCACTTTAAGTGATCACTCTCGTTATAGTGTGTATGGTAACACCCATTGTTTCATGTTCTCTGTGTATATAAATCTCCCCACTGTATTTTCCACTGAATGCATCCGATGAAGTGAACTGTAGCGCACGAAAGCTTATGCTCAAATAAATTTATTCGTCTCTAAGGTGCCATGAGTACTCCTTTTCTTTTTGCGAATACAGACTAACATGGCTGCTACTCTGAAACATGATCCTGTGTGTGTGTGTCCCTGCAAACCTCCCCATTTTTCCACCCTGCGGCTTTGTACCCTGGGCAGCTGCCTCTCTTGCCCTGCCTTGATTATGGCCCTGCATAACCTCTTTAGTTTAACTTGCAAGGTTACTGAATAGTTCTTGAATCTTTTTATTAAAATAGGGAAAGCATGAACTTTCTTATGCAGTCAACATTATAAGGTTTGTACAAATGAATGCTGCATGACTCAGTGGTTTTTCTGATCAACATAGGTGTGAATCTTTTCACTGCAAGAGAAAGTATACCAAAGCAGGGTTTTAAAGGGATGCTCTCCTAGACTTATTTTCAGGGTTTATATTTGAATTTTTATTTTCTGTTGTTTTTAATTTCTCTAGGAAGCTTGAATACTCTTTATCATGTATTTCTCTACCTTTTTGTCCTTTTTGGAGAAACACAAAGCAACATGGCTTTTTGTTTGTTTAGACCTTTGCCCACAGAGTTGTCATTGATTATGTATATGATTATGTCAGCACTGTTATGTGGTTGGGTTTGTATTAATTAATTTGATTTGACTGGCTGGGCTTCCAGTATCAGAATAACGAGATTGTGGAGTCACACATGACTGTAGATTTATTTTCATATTTCTCATATTTCTTGGCAGTGACATGTTAGATTAGTAAGGTACATAAATAGGACTAGATGGTGCATATGAAATCTGCCCTGTGTAAGAGCAACACATACCTCTGCCACCCCAGGGCACTGCAGCTTGAGAGAGGTGCAATTTCTTCCCTTCCCTCACCTCCTCCTGCTCCCACTCATTCCAATGGCTTATATGATCTGTGTAGGGTGACCAGATGTTGCAATTTCATAGGGACAGTCCTGATATTTGGTGCTTTGTCTTATATAGAGGCCTATTATCCCCCACCTCCTGTCCTGATTTTTCACACTTGCTGTCTGGTCACCCTAGATCTGCTGCTTGTTTACACCAATAACACATTACTCCTCCCCACCTGCACACTGTCTCAGCTGCACCAGCCAGAGCATTGGTAGGAGAAGAAAGCTGAGCCAAGACTTCCCCCTTCCTCTACCCCTCTGTTCCCACTTGCTCAGTTCATGAGGGGAACTAGGATGTCTTACTCCACATTAGTCCTCTGCATGGCCACATAGATCAGGCTATGATTTGGCCCTGTAAATCCAGAGAACCTTCTTCACTACTAGATCTATATTACTTGACTGTATCATGTTAATGATTCAGAGATATTCTGCTATGAAATAAATGTGAAGAATGCTAATGTCATAAAGGGCTTGTCAAGGTTCCTCCCCCACTCTGAACTCTAGGGTACAGATGTGGGGACCTGCATGAAAAACCTCCTAAGCTTATCTTTACCAGCTTAGGTCAAAACTTCCCCAAGGTACAAAATATTCCACCCGTTGTCCTTGGACTGGCCGCTACCACCACCAAACTAATACTGATTACTGGGGAAGAGCTGTTTGGACGCGTCCTTCCCCCCAAAATACTTCCCAAAACCTTGCACCCCACTTCCTGGACAAGGTTTGGTAAAAAGCCTCACCAATTTGCCTAGGTGACTACAGACCCAGACCCTTGGATCTTAAGAACAATGAACAATCCTCCCAACACTTGCACCCCCCCTTTCCTGGGAAATGTTGGATAAAAAGCCTCACCAATTTGCATAGGTGACCACAGACCCAAACCCTTGGATCTGAGAACAATGAAAAAGCATTCAGTTTCTTACAAGAAGACTTTTAATAAAAATAGAAGTAAATAGAAATGAAGAAATCCCCCCTGTAAAATCAGGATGGTAGATATCTTACAGGGTAATTAGATTCAAAAACATAGAGAACCCCTCTAGGCAAAACCTTAAGTTACAAAAAAGATACACAGACAGAAATAGTTATTCTATTCAGCACAATGCTTTTCTCAGCCATTTAAAGAAATCATAATCTAACACATACCTAGCTAGATTACTTACTAAAAGTTCTAAGACTCCATTCCTGGTCTATCCCCGACAAAGACCAGCCTATAGACAGACACAGACCCTTTGTTTCTCTCCCTCCTCCCAGCTTTTGAAAGTATCTTGTCTCCTCATTGGTCATTTTGGTCAGGTGCCAGCGAGGTTACCTTTAGCTTCTTAACCCTTTACAGGTGAGAGGAGCTTTCCCCTGGCCAGGAGGGATTTCAAAGGGGTTTACCCTTCCCTTTATATTTATGACAGGGCTATTTGAAAAAGGCCATTCTTTTCTCTTGCAAATGCTAGAATTGAGATGTCTGCCTACCTACTTAACTTGGACTACAGTTTTGGAAGTGTAAGGTCCTTCTAGAAATGTACCCCAACTAGTTAAAATATGTTTGTGTCAGATGATTGTTTTGTGGAGAGGTACGTCATCCTCATTCTGACTTGATTTTGAAATTGCATCTCATTTTCATCTCACATCAGCACTTTACCAGTTAACCCAGTGATTTTACTAGCGTGGCTCCTAATTTACGTCCGTGTGACATCAGAATCAGGCCTACTTGTCGGATTTTTATTTTTTCCATTCACTTACTCTGAAGGTGCATGCAAATCAGGTAACTGCATATGCAAAATGATGGTTTTGCAGGCAAACAGCACACACAATGAGCAAATTTCCATATACAGGCACAATTAGTTTACATGCAAATTAGATGTGCAGTTGCATATGTATTTTTACATCTGCATAATTTGTACATTTGGGCAATTTGAGGAAGATTTTTCAAGGTGCAAAGGGGAGTTAAGCACCCAACTCCCATTAAAGTCAATGAAAATTGGACACCTAACTGCTTTCTGTACCTTTGAAACTCTCCCCCATTCTGTCTATGAATATGAGTAGAAGGTCAGGACTTGATGACGTTTTAGATGTGAGAAGTTTCTTTATTTCCTGTTTTATTCATTATGTTCCCCTATCCCAGTCTGTTACCTAACTAGTTACAAAGAATAACAATGTAGATCTGTGAATGCTACCGGTTGTATGCTGCTATTTCCTTTTTAACATTTAGACTCATAGACTTTAATGCCAGAAGAGACCATCAGGATCATCTAATCTGATCTCCTGCACATTACAGGCCACAGAACCTCACCCACCCAGTCCTGTAGTAGACCCATAGCTTCTGTCTGAGCTATTGATGTCCTTAAATCATGATTTAAAGACTTCAGGTTACAGAGAATGCACCATTTACTGTAGTTTAAACCAGCAAGTGACCTGTGCCCCATGCTGCAGAGGAAGGCAACCCTCCCCCTCATCCCCAGGATTTAATTGTGAGATTATTGGTAGCATTTCTGTGCAAGCATAAGATACTATTATTTTTTGTCCTTATTTCATAAGCAAGCAAGTAGAGCATGGGCTAACTTTGAGAAATACAATTAAGAGAGCTCCAAAAAGTACTTGTAATGTTGAAATGCCTATAGATAGGAATTGAGAGGTATAGCAGAAAAAGCACTGTTCCATCTTTCACGGCTGGGACCAGTGTTCAAGTGTGGATAGATTTCCTAAGAAATAAAATGAACTGGTCACAGCTGGATGCCTAGCAAATTGGAGTCCACTGTAAACCACCACACATGACTGAGCAGTTAACTGAAGCCCAGGACTGTAATGAACTATTCCTTACCCTGAAAAGGGAGGATCTTCCAATTCAGAGATCATGAGGAAAAGAAGAGGGCTTGGATTTCCATTACTGTTACTAATATTCATAGGCAAAAGTATACAAAATAAAACAGATTGTCACTATATTAAAATGGCATCATTTTACTCACAAAGCTGCCCCTCATGTGTACCCAGTTGTCATATCTTCTCTTTTTAGCGAAGATCATTTCTGCACTGTTTTTTACTCCTGCTAGTCAGGCAGAACCAACACAGCTAAGAGAGAGTGACTTAGATTCAGTAGAATTGTTTACAAAGTTCTAACCATGTTCAACCATCTTTGATGGGCATTGATTAAAAAGTGGAAATGATGTCACATATGTTGTCAAGCCACTTATGTTTGCATTCGTCTTCTGGAAAACTCTACCTCAAGTCAGGAGCCCATTATCACTACCAGGACAGACCAAAGCAAGTCATTTCAGAGCAAAGTCAAGAGACTAAAAGGACTGAGCCCAGGCCAGGTAGTGAAAGTGGGGTTTTACTCTGTAAATTAACTATATAAATATGACACCTTCTTGCTCAGTAGAACTATGCGTTATGTCACTTACATCTGTAAAAGGCAATGGAGTGCCATAGATCTAACTGGAGTGCCATAGATCTAGCAAAATGATCTCTGGTTGAGTTTGCAAGGCTAACAGTGAGAAAAACCTCTTTTTTACTTATAGACCGAACACATTTGACATGGAATTCCTTGAGCAAGACTGTAACCATGAAGCCTCACCATGCTATTTTTAGAGAGGCACTTCTCAGAGTACAACTGCACTTCAGTGAAGTTTGTATGTTGACACTGGCAAGAGCAGCCAATATTGTTAAAACGATTTGCCCAGAAAGGATTAGGGTTGACCTATATATATATCGGTATCATTGGATTACCCCTTAGTAAGGGGGAGAATACATAATAGTATTTATAAATTACTTCATATTACAGTATATCAACAGTATGGAATAATGATAACACTTCACTCGTACTGATTTACATATTCAAAGTTTTGCACAATCTTAACAAATTAAGCCAATTAGTTAATACACACAGACTAATTTAACTAATTAAAGTTTACATCTATAGTGAAAGATGCTACTTACTGGACCCCATTTAAAAACAACGGCATAAGAAAATATTCTGGAGGTACTTTATAGAGTTGGGCAAATTTAAATTGTTAATTTACTATTAGTATTATTACTGCTTTGTTACACCTATCAGACCACAAGAACTGAAGAGCCAGGAAGAAGGTGATCATTTACAGATGAAAGAAACAAAGTCCTATTTTGTTTTTATCAGATTTTAGCCCTCTTACTCAGAGCAGAAGTAGGGACTTTTCGGTTTTCAAATAAGATCTCACCGACACAGAGAACAATATATATTTAAGATGTGAATTTATATTTAAGATGTGAATTTGAAGACAATATTCACATCTTCTGAGGCTGGAATGATTGTTTGCACTGGATGAAAAGGTGAGAAGAGAAAATCATTCAGAAGACAGGAGTAACATTTTCCTCATAGATGAGTAACTGATCTCAGTGAGAGTTATGTATATGTCAGAAGAACAGACTACTGCAGACAGATCTGCCACGCAGAACAGAGAATTTTGCCAATGAGTAGGAAGGGTAAAGCTGGGGTTTCTCTTTCTCCCCACCCTTTCCCAATCCGTCCCAGCCTATTGGCTTTCATGGCTTTTATTTGGAAAGTAGCCCCTGCTCTCTGCCTCATCCCCATGGCCAGATCTGCCACACACAGCCAAGAAGGGGAATAATGGAGAAACTTTAATCCCCTGCACATCTTAGTAAAGACAAGGGACTGTTTAGCCCTTGGTTTGCATTATTAGCATAAGGAAGCTCTCTTGAGAGCTTTGAGTCCGTGGCTGATATTTTTAATGTACCCTTTGGCAGCTCAACAAAAGATGTACTTTTGTGTTCATTTTTTGTTATGCACACAACATATGTTCAATATGCTGTTTTATATTATTATTATTCCCCTCTCCCCTGCAGTGCACAACATGAACACACACATATACAGATTGTGTTAAATAAATTCTCTACTACCCCTCAGTGCATTGCACTATCCAGTACTGAGGTACTAAGACATGGTTGGAATGTATCGTTGATCTTTGGTCCTCTGTCTGTTGCTTGTATAGTACAGTTTTGAGAATGCTTCAGCAGGGCTTTGAGAATGTAAATGTGAAAGCACACTGCACATATTTTGCAAGCATTAAATTGTTGGGGGGTTCTCCTCTTATCTAAAAGTCAGCAAGAGAAAATGAAAAAGGAAATAAAAAATTGTCCGGGATCAACTGGTTCATTGAATTTTCTGAGTTCTTAGATTTCTATTGGGTGCTATTTCTATGAGGTGTATACCTCTGAGGATAGACATAAACATATTCCTTCAGAAAGTCCTCAAAGTGACTAGCTATTTGCATCTATTCTATTGAGTGGGGCTTATAACCTAGTGGGTGAAATACTGGGAAAAACAATAGTGTTAAACACCAACTGAAGAAACAGTACATAATGTTGAGTTGGACTGCAATCATGGAAAAGTGTACGTAATATTAAAGCATACACATTAATAAGCACTAGTATTATGCTTTAATAGAGATTACTTGATCAACATAGTTCCACAAGCTTACCTAAACCTGTCAAAATACAAAGCTACTCTAGCGCATATTTCATAATAGTTGTCACTCACACACATTTGCAGTATTTCTCTCCCTAAGGTTCTGAGGCTTTGGAGGAATTTTAAAAATACTTCCACTTGTTCAGCCACACAGACTGCTCAGCTCTTTCTGACACCTTCTTGACTTCAGTACAGTTTCTCCAGATATACACTGGGGTAAATGAGAGCAGATATTTACCTGTTTGGCTTCCACAATTAAATGTCCACACTTCGTGGATGATGTATTCACTCTGTTGTCAGCATTAGGGAGAAGCGTTTTTTCTTCTTTACACATTTTTAAAACTCTCTGCTTCTTTATTTAATAATAGTATAAAATGGAGATGGACCTGAAATGGAACCTGGAATCTGAACCTCTTTGTATCTCAAGGAAGTTTGGATTTGAATTGCTGGATATTAACACTTCCTTACGGTTTTTACTTTTTTCAGGTCAAATCCAAAACCAAAGAGGCCTACAGTATTTTCCATTTCTAATTTGGATAGCGCTGAAACCTAATTCAAACAGCAATTTTTAAAAGATTTTAGCCCCAAGTTGCAAAAATCTTATGAGACCAGCACATCTTGTGAAATTTCTGCTACTCACAGTGAAATTGTGCAAGATTAGCTTCCCTCACAAGAACAGTCCAGAAGATTGTAATGCTGTCGAATTCGAATATAAACCTTAGCCCTGATTCATCTTCAAACCTGAACTCTAGGTTAACCTGATTTGAATCTGGATCTTAACACTGCCTCCACAGTCTATATCTAAAACTACATTCTCAATTTCTTCTGTCTTCCAAGTACTGCACTGAAATGTGGTTTCTCTAGCTTCTTGGGTATGTCTTTGTAATATGGAGTTTTTTAAATTAATTTGTTACTCCGCATGACCAGGTGTATTCTTTAGTAAAGTTGGAAATTTTAAGTGTCTCAAAATAATTTCCACAAAGGTACATCATAAAAACCATTTGAACTAAAGTGTGTACGATTTATATGTAGAGTATAGTAAATTAAAAGGAATAAATCTGAGATGATATTTGAACCTTTTCTTAAGGTATCTTATCCTATACTTTTCATTGTAAAGAAGGCCTAGGGTAGTTGTATCTAATTTCCATGCTGGTCCCATATTGGCCTCTTAATGATCAGTGAACTCTCAAATGCTGTAGGTATTATTTTTATACAAGATATTGGTAACGTATTTGTGTGAGGTTTGCAGAGCATAATTTTGTTAGTTCTCTCTATATATTTTTTTCATATTATCTAACTGAGTTTGGCATTTTTTATTCCTCATTCTTTTATCATCCTTTAAAATTGGCAGAAGCCTGATATTGTTCATCCCCACAAGTATATTTCTATGCATAAGTTTTGTCTGAGAAAGGAATCAATGACCAAATTTGATGCAAGGATCAGACAAAACTGGCTGGTGGTTTGATTATGTGTAGACATAATTGTGAACTAGCTTTGCTTAAACTAATAATATTCTCCCTCCCTTAATCCCGGTTCCAGTTCTTGTTTGTCACGGAACTAGACCCTCTACCGAATAAGTACACATTACATGATACACTTTGTGTAAGATTTGTTGCAATTGTAGAACAGTGCTAGCAACAATGATAGAAATGGTCATTTTCAATCAGACAGCATCACACTGAACAAGGACTGAGTAAAACTCAATAAGGACCTCATGATCTGACCCAGAGAATGGTTTCAGTGAAGTATGTAGTAAGGTTTAATTCAAATGTTTTTACTGTTACTGGGGGAGGAAGGATAGTTCCAGGGACTTTGAAGACTCAAGTTCAGTTCCTTGCTCTGCTACAGACTCCCTGGATGACCTCGGGCAAGCCACTTAGTCTCTCTGTGCTGTAATACTCCAGCTGTGAAATGGGGATGATAGCACTTCCCTACATCACAGGGGTGCTGTAAGTATAAATACAGTGAAGGTTGGGTGGTGCTCAGACACTAGAATGATGGGAGAAATATAAGTACCCCCCATAGATAGATACTTTATACATCATCCATCCTTTACATTTCTTTTATTCTCTTCTTCAATTAGCTTTTTACTGTGCTTAATAATGGCTATCTCCTCATGCTACCTTTACTCACATTGAGTAGCACCTTACTCTACAAAGGGTCCCACTAGCTTCAGTGGGCAACTCATGGGTGAACACTGGTATCAGAATCTAGCCCTTAGGGAAAATAAGTAATGTTTGCCACATAACTTTGTGCATTAAAGAAAAACAATTGTAATAAACCAGATGGCACTGTCATAGGACAATCAACTGGACTAATGCTATCACTGAAGAAAAAGATGTTACAAACTATAATCACCATTCTGTTTTTATTATGGCTATCCTTCCATTGATTACATATAATATTTTCTCTGATGTTCACTCTTGTGTTTACTGTTAAAGTATAGTTTTCTATACCAGTAACACCAGTTACCAGTACTGTCTTAAATGAGAGTATCTCTGTTAATTCACCCATGAAAAATCAAATTTCCATGACAGTCCAGTGCAGGACAGTTTAAGTCCACTAGTATTGAGGATGGATAACTCTTTGAAAACGGCATCTCATTCTGTCACACTGTCACCAGGATCATTTCTCTTTGCTCCATTGCTATGGCTGGAAGAGACATCACATCACTGAAACTCTCATGCAGCGATCCTCTTCACATCCTTTCTTGCCACTGCTCTATGTGGGGCCTAGGTTCTCTTCTTTGTTTTTAAAAAATAGTCAATTCGTTGAAAAGTAGCTGCATGTTTGCACACTATGGCTGAGCTGGGAAATGGGGATACCTGTTGTTATTAATGGGAATGGGGTGTCCAAATCCACTAGACAGCTTTGAAAATTTCTATAGCCCTATCTTTGCTTCGGGATCATATGATCAATGTTTAGCCTGTGCCTATAACCATGTGTCATATTAATTTCTTTGTTCATTATTTGTCTGCCACATTGTTCTGGCTGTCCAGTCCAGGACTGATTCCCTAGCCATATCTTACCTGGGCATAATTTAGGCCAGCTAAGTAACTGTTTAATGGAAATCAGGAATAAACAATATTTGAATGAAATTGTAGGCTCCAAACAGTCTAACCAACATGTGTGAGCTGAAAATACTATGTATATTTGCTTTTATTGCTTCTATTCCTTTTGGGAGTGCAGTAATCACAAATTACAATGTAATATGCCTGACTGGTATCTACAGCAGGATTTTGCACTTAGGGTTGCAACTTTTTGTGACATGAGACTTGACTCTTGGTCCAGAGCAAGGCACATCATAAGAGGGCTTTTTAGACTTTCCAAGCCACTCCTCATTCAAAATCCCAAGGCATCACTTGTCTTCTATTTGTACATACCAAAACTTTGCAGTACTCACCCACAATTGGGACTTTTTGTATTTTGTATTTTCCATTCAGTGTAGTTTCCCATATACAAGTTTCAGAAGCAGTTAAATAAACTAGCCTGTATCTAATTGACTCAGGTAATTTATATTGAATGATAGTTGAATTCATTATTAAATGAGGAGTATTGCTCATGTTATGTCTGCCAGAGATGATAAATTACATATGGATGAGTGTTAAGGCATTCATTTGGTTGTGGAGCCAGAAAACCCTAGAGAGTGTCACAGACCTACATTAATGGCTCAGAGCACTGAACTTTGTTCTGAATCTCTGAGGTAGCTGAAAAAGTATACAATCACATGTGTGCTAACCACTCCCTGCTAACAATGCATTTGGGGAATAAGCACATCGATTATGTAGCACTCATGAAATGTGCTCCTGACACTAATTTCAGAAAATGAATAAGCAAATAACCAAGGATGTAGTTAACAAATTTGGAATGTATATACATATTGGCACATCTATTGTGCTCTGTCTGCCTTAAAGCAGACCTGTCATTGCAAATCTCCATTTATAACAACATATTAAAATTGCTTTAAAGTAAAGCTCTATAAGCAGGAGAGGGAAACCAGCCTTGCAAAGTATATATCCAACCTTGCAAAGCATTTATATCTGATCAGCTTGTTGGAATTCAGTTATATTGCCCAAAGTATATAAACTTTATATACTTTAACCACAGAAACTTTAACAGATCCTATAAGGTCATTTTGCTTAAACTAGATATGGTCCTGAATGCTAACATTTGATTCTGGATCTGGAAGCAGATCTTGAATCCTCCCAGATTTTCAGGGTGTTCCAATCTGGAGTTGCAGTTCAACTCATGAGAGACAGAGAAAAACTCCCCTTACCAATCAGGGCTGTTTGAATCTGGGGCTTGTCTCTATATAACTAACTTGTAAAAACACCTCTTGTTTAAATAGTTTCACAAAACAAAAAACAAAACAAAAAGTGAATTAAAGGAATGACAGACAGCAACCACCAATTGCCAGGATTACCAAAGATGAAAAAATATTTTCTTTTAAATACTATCAGTTGTAACAATAAGGTATGTATAAATAAACATTTTATGAAATAAACCAAGTGACTCCTATCTTGATTTTCTGTCCCCAAAGTAGATGGTGTATGTTAGCAGGACTGGTCACTGCTCTTATATTTATATGAAAAGTTCAGTGCAGAGATCAAGAAAATCCTTTCCCAGATGCATTAGGATTATGAAAATCCCTTTTTATGGCAGTTTGGCTCAGAGAAAGCCTCCTATAAGTCCACTGAGGACAGAGGGATAATAGCTTGGGTCTGAGAAACCTTGCCTAGACCTGGGTGTTTCTGGAATACTATATCAAAATATTAAGGTGCAGTGTTGTGTGTTCTGAGTTTACCAAGTTCTCATTTTTCCTGAAGAAACTCTTCACTCCATTTTTCTTGTTATACTCTGAAAAGTAACTACTCTGTGTATGTGTGTGTGAACACGTGTGTATATGTGTCTACATATTCTCTCTCTCCCCCTGGATGGATCTTTGCTTCTGATGTATTTTCAGAATTTATAGCTAATCACTTTAATAACCACAGTAAGTTTTTAATTTTTCATACTCCTATTAAAGCTGTAGAACCATGACAGCTAAGAGAGCATGATCTGGGTTCTGTTCCTCCTTGTGTATCATCATCAGAGTTGATTAATAAATTCCAGTCATTTACTCCTGTTCAAATACCCAGTTTGCAGTGGGACTGAACAGGTGTCATTGAGGTCATGGAAGACTGGAAGACATTGAGGTTGTACGAGTATAACTGAAAACCTAATTTTTCTTGCAGAGCCTTTATTAACTTAGATGATGGCTCAGAAAGAGTCCAGCTTGATTCTCAGATCCCAAGTTGAGTTTTCAGGGATTACAATTAGAAAAACAAAATCTTGTAAAATCGATTTGCTTTGAAAATTATTAAGAAACAATAAAGATAGAACTCACCATTCAATTTGTAAGTGTTATTTTTCAGAGTGCAAACACACTTTAAGGAGCAATATTGTACTTCCCTTAACCACTCCACATATCCCAAAACAAGCTATGCTGGCATTAATTTTGGAAGAGGCTAGTTCAGTACAGAATCCTCTTTCTCTCTCACACACACACATACACATTCTCTTTCTCTCATTTTTGTTGTTGTTGCTTTCCTCCTTGTACTTAGGAAGTGTCTTGTCATTCTGAAAGGATCTTTCTTGAAAACTAATGAACAGGAATTTCTGCAAAATACAAATACAAATAAAGGGTTAGTTTGTGGCCAGCACCTGTGCTGCTGAGCTAGGGAGCCTCTCCTGTGCAAAGATCAGCCACACTTAGCACAAGGATGCCTCTTGGCTGGTGCTGCTAGAAGTGGTAACCACACTAAATTAGGTATAGATAAAATGGGACCATAGCCCCTCCCTTTACTATGACCAAAGGAAGAAGGATACAGTGCAGCCCATTAAGCGGTGTAGGAGTGGGTGTGCTCTCCTATACACCAGGGAGCTCAGAGAGGCATTGTGCATAATACCTACTGGAGTAGTCTACTGCTGAATTGCATCAATGCAGGACAGTACCTTAAACGAACAATTGAGCCCAAGTTTTCATGTAAGGGCTACAGGTAATTGTTCTTACAATTCAATAAGAATTAATCAAAGAGTATGTTTAAGTAAGACGTTTCTTTTTTTAAAGGATTCAGGGACAAAATCCTCTGCTCTGTGTATCCATGCTTTTCCTTAAAAGTCCTTCCCTCTTCCAGCTAGTGACCTTCTACTCTGCTGGTACATAATCATCCTCAAATTGCCTACTTGTTCTTCCTCTTTTCTGAAGAGATTTCAGAACTCTTTTACCAAGAGCAGCTTACAATAACAGCCCTCTGCCCCCTCCAACCTACCGTTTATTTACACTAATAGGGAGTACTCGTATGTTTAAAGTAGATAGGTGTTTAAGTACTTTGCTGAACTAGGTCCTATATTGTTTTTAGATGGGTCAATTTGATAGTGTCCTTTTCAAAAATAGACCTTAGAGGTCAGCACTACACTCTGGAGAGGTCAGCACCTTAGTCTAGTGACAACTGCTACCCAAGAGACCTGAGTTCAAGTCCAAAGCTTACTCTAAATTCCTTAGTCATGAAAGGTTTCAGAGTAACAGCCGTGTTAGTCTGTATTCGCAAAAAGAAAAGGAGTACTTGTGGCACCTTAGAGACTAACCAATTTATTTGAGCATGAGCTTTCGTGAGCTACAGCTCACTTCATCGGATGCATACCGTGGAAACTGCAGCAGACTTTATATATACACAGAGAATATGAAACAATACCTCCTCCCACCCCATTGTCCTGCTGGTAATAGCTTATCTAAAGTGATCATCAGGCTGGGCCATTTCCAGCACAAATCCAGGTTTTCTCACCCTCCACCCCCCCACACAAATTCACTCTCCTGCTGGTGATAGCCCATCCAAAGTGACAACTCTTTACACAATGTGCATGATAATCAAGTTGGGCCATTTCCCGCACAAATCCAGGCCCCCGCACATCCCCCCCACCCCCATACACACACAAACTCAGGAGGGTGAGTTTGTGTGTGTATGGGGGTGGGGGGGATGTGAGAGGGCCTGGATTTGTGCGGGAAATGGCCCAACTTGATTATCATGCACATTGTGTAAAGAGTTGTCACTTTGGATGGGCTATCACCAGCAGGAGAGTGAATTTGTGTGGGGGGGTGGAGGGTGAGAAAACCTGGATTTGTGCTGGAAATGGCCCAGCCTGATGATCACTTTAGATAAGCTATTACCAGCAGGACAGTGGGGTGGGAGGAGGTATTGTTTCATATTCTCTGTGTATATATAAAGTCTGCTGCAGTTTCCACGGTATGCATCCGATGAAGTGAGCTGTAGCTCACGAAAGCTCATGCTCAAATAAATTGGTTAGTCTCTAAGGTGCCACAAGTACTCCTTTTCTTTTAGTCATGAAATACGCTCTGCTGCCACATCCAGCAGTATTATTGTGGTCTTGAGCAATGGTTGCTGCCATGTGGGATCTTTGAGGGTAGGGTGAGAACCCCTATTTTTCTCTTGGAAAAATAAAACTTTTCCAGGGCTGGAGAAATCAGTGATGTTAGGCCTAATGAATACTGTCATATTAGCAGCGTTAGGAGATGAATATTTAAATCCATGAAAGAGGCACAACATCGGTAACATGTGAAGTTCCTCTCATCGTCTCACAATATGTCCTCACCAATACCTGGAGGTATCACTGGCAAAATGGTAGTTCACTCTCCATGCCCAGTCAGTCCCAGGTATGTCTCTCAAACCTGCCATCAGTCTCAAATTAGTTCCAGCTTTGATGTGCACATCTGTCCACCTGGATTTAAGTTGATAACACAAACCCATTTCAGACTAATCAGACATTCAATGGCAAATAAGGTTTAGCTGCTATCAACCTGGGCTGCTTTCAAATCCATTAAAATGTGGTTCTTTTGTTAAAGATATTATATTGTTGCTGGCCTCCAGAAAACAATTTTCTTACAAGCAAAATGTCAGGAATAAAGAAAATCTGTGAAGTTGTACATCTGTGTGTTTCACAGAGAAACACACAGATGTACAACTGTGAATGAAACAAAAATCTTGTTTTGAGTCATTGTGTACCAAGTACAGTCCCGTGGATGACTAAAGACAATGCTACTGATAGTTTGCATTTCTGGGATCAAATCTGTTCTCTGTTTCACATGTGTTGAGGTTATGTAGGTGCAGCAGACAGTAGAATTTGACCCCTAATCTTTACAGTAACATTTCAAAACCATCTATGTGACTCAAGCACTTAAGTCCCATTTTCAAAAGAGATTTAGGCAATTAGGTGTCTAAATCCCATTCACTTTCAATGAAATTTAGGCTTCTAAATGCATAAGCCCTTTTTAAAAAAATTATATTGATTTTCATAAGAAACAGACAATGAACGGTACAAAAAGGGAAAATATTTACAGCTTGTATATATTTCCAAATCTTATGCGTCACAGGATCTCCAATAGAATTAAAAAAATTTGAGGGTGTCAAAAAGCATGTGGACAAGGGTGATGCAGTAGATACAGCATACTTGGACTTTCAGAAAGGTCCAGCATCAAAGACTCCTATGCAAACTAAGCAGTCATGGGATAAGAGGGAAATTCCTCTCATAAGAACATAAGAATGGCCATACTGGGTCAGACCAAAGATCCTTCTAGCCCAGTATCCTGTCTTCCAACAGTAGCCAATGCCAGGTGCCCCAGAGGGAATGAACGGAGCAGGTAACCATCAAGCGATCCATCCCCTGTTGCCCATTCCCAGTGTTTGGCAGACAGAGGCTAGGGACCCCATCCTAGCTAATAGCCATTGATGGACCTATCCTTCATGAATATATCTAATTCTTTTTTGAACCCTGTTATAGTCTTGGCCTTCACAACATCCTCTAGCAAGGAGTTCCACAGGTTGAGGGTGCATTGTATGAAGAAATACTTGCTTTTGTTTGTTTTAAACCTGCTGCCTATTAATTTCATTTGGTGACCCCTAGTTCTTGTGTTATGAGAAGGAGTAAATAACACTTCTGTATTTACTTTCTCCACACCAGTCATGATTTTATAGATCTCTATCATATCCCCCCTTATTCCTCTCTTTTCCAAGTTGAAAAGTTCCAAATCTCTCTTCGTATGGCAGCTGTTCCATACCCCTAATCATTTTGTTGCCCTTTTCTGAACCTTTTCCAATTCTAATATATCTTTTTTGAGATGGGGTGACCACATCTGCATGCAGGGTTCAAGATGTGGGCATACCATGGATTTATATAGAGGCAATATCATATGTTCTGTCTTATTATCTACCCCTTTCTTAATGATTCCCAACATTCTGTTAGCTTTTTTGACTGGATCAGTAACTGGTTAAAAGATAGGGGTAGGAATAAATGGTCAGATTTCACAGTGGAAAGACATAAATATCAAGGTCCTCTGTGGATCTGTTCTGTGACCTGTGCTGTTCAACATATTCGTAAATGATCTGGAATGGGGATAAACAGTGAGGTGGCAAAGTTTTCAGATGATACAATGTTACTCAAGCTAGTTAAGGCCAAAGCTGACTGCAAAAAGTTACTGTCAGGGTTCCCTTTCCACTCTGAACTCTTGGGTACAGATGTGGGGACCCGCATGAAAGACCCCCTAAGTTTATTTCTATAGCTTAGGTTAAAAACTTCCCCAAGGTACAAATTCCTTTTGTCCTTAGACGGTATGCTGCCTCCACCAAGTGATTTAAACAAACACTTAGGGAGGGCCACTTGGAGCCCTATCTCCCCCAAAATATTCTCCCAAGCCCTTACACCACCTTCCTGGGGAGGCTTGAGAATAATATCCTAACCAATTGGTTACAAAGTGAGCACAGACCCAACCCCTTGGGTCTATAGGACACTGAAAAATCAATCAGGTTCTTAAAAGAAAAATTGTATTTAAAGAAAAGGTGAAAGAATCACCTCTGTAAAATCAGGATGGAAGATAACTTTTCAGGGTAACAAAAGATTCACAAACACAGAGGAGCTGCCTCTAGGCTTAGTTTCAAAGTTACAAAAAACAGGAATAAACCTCCCTCTAGCAAAGAGAAAATTCACAAGCTAAAAACAAAAGATAATCTAACGCGCCTTGCCTTATTTATTTATTCTCTTTGCAATATTGAGACTCATTTTAGGATGATTTTAGGAGAAGGAATTTTCTGACCTGATGCTTCTCTGCATCCCCAGAGAACACACAAAACAAAGAGCACAAACAAACCTTCCCCCACCCCCACCCCCAATTTGAAAGTTTCTTCTTTCCCCATTGGTCAGGTGCCAACCAGGAGCTTCTTAACCCCTTATAGGTAAGGAGGAATTCTAGGCTACCCTTAGCTGTATGGTTATGACAGTTACAAAGTTACTAAATTGGGTGACTGGGCAACAAAATGGCAAATGAATAAGACCCTACTTGAATTGCAGGGTGATTGTCAAAAAATTGCGGCTGAAAATTGCAGAAAAGTAATAATAGACCTTATTATTTACAGTAATAAAGTCCATTGTTACTAGTCCACGATTTTCCACTGTCGGCTGCCTGGGGCTGAGAGCGTGGCCTGGTGCTAACAGCTGGAACACAGGGCTGAGAGCAGAGACTCCCACTCTGAGCCCCGGAGTTCTTGATGTCAGAATTGCAGTGGACGCTTAATATTGTGGAATCCACAATTTCTGCTATGTCACAAGTTAAGTGGGGCTTTACAGATGAAATTCAATGTTGATATGTTGATAAATGCAAAGTAATGCACACTCGAAAAAAATAATCCCAACTATACATACAAAATGGTGGGGTCTAAGTTAACTGTTACCACTCAAGAGAGAGATCTTGGAGTCATTGTGGATAGCTCTCAGCAAACACTTTTCAATGTGCAGCAGCCGTCAAAAAAGCTAACAGAATGGTAGGAACTGTTAGGTAAGGGAAAAATAATAAAACAGAAAATATCATAATGCCACTATATAAATCCCTGGTACGCCCACACCTTGAATACTGTGCACAGTTCTGGTCACCTGTTTCAAAAAAAGTTATATTAGAGTTGGAAAAGGTGCAGAGAAGGGCAACGAAAATGACTAGGGGTATGGAACAGCTTCCATAGGAGAAGAAAATAACAAGACTGGGACTGTTCAGCTTACAAAAAAGATGACTAAGGAGGGATATAATAGAGATCTAAATCATGAATGGCATGGAAAAAGTGAATAGGAAAATGCTGTCTATCCCTTCACATAATACAAGAACCAGGGATCACCCAATGAAATTAATAGGCAGCAGGTTTAAAACAAACATAAGGAAATACTTCTTCACACAATGCACAGTCAAGCTGTGAAACTCAGTGCCAGGGGATGTTGTGAAAGCCAAAAGTATAACTACTGGGATCAAAAAAGAATTCGATAAGTTTGTGGAGAATAGGTCCATCAATGGCTACTAGCCAAGACAGTCAGGGATGCAACCCCATCCCTAAACCTCTGACTTTCAGAGGCTGGAATTGGACGACAGGAAATGGATCATTCAGAATTGCCCTGTTCTGTTCATTCCCTCTAAAGCGTCTGCTCTGGCCACTATCAGAAGACAGGATACTGGGCTAGATGGACCATTGGTCTGACCCAGTATGGCCATTCTTATATTCTTAAGTATTCAGTTACACAATTTTACAACTTGTCAAAGCTGCAAGACTAGACAATACAAACCCAGACACTACTACATACACATAGAATGTTAGGGTGGAGGTAACAGTAAAAAAAAAAAAAAAAAGGCAGGAGAAGACATACATGAACAGGGAGAAGAGGAAATGAAGACACAGGGAGAGGGGAAAAGAGGAGGAGGAATTGAGCTCTGGCATGCTTAGAGCCATATCAGCATTTTTTACCCCAATGTATCTAGAAACAGGGTTCAAATTTCTTTGAATTCATATAATGGCTCTTGACAGCGATAAGATATTCTTTCTTTGGCTGCTAACTCAGACAGGTCTGAATACCACCGTTCTATTTTGGCCATAAGCCTGGTTTTCTGTTTTTGTAAAACCATGAGGTTGGTGATGATTGCAGGCCTCGAGAACCAAAATCGCTGTGGCGGAGCTCAGCAGGTAAATCACCTAGGATATAATTTTCAGCTGAGGTTTGCTTACTGAAGCCAAGCACCATTTTAACTCTGGTGTCCACCTCTTTCCACAGCAACCTGGCTGTTGGACAGTCCCATAGCATATGCACCAGGTTTCCTTATACAGCACCAACAAACATCAGAGCATAAGGCCTTTATCTTGTGCCTCCTCTGTAGCATCCAGTACATTTTCAATAAAATCTTGTTGTATCAGGCATAGGCTGAAATCCAGAGAAGCATTTTTAATATTCCCATAATATCCTCTGCTATTGGGATTCTTTTAGGGGACTGGTGATAAATCCCCTTTCCACACTTGCATAAAGTACTCCATACTAGTGGCATTCCTCTTCATTAACAAAGTTTACATAGTGGATATGGGCCTGGGGAGTTTATGAAGTGCTTCTAAGGTATCCAGTAGTTCTGGGGCCTGTGGCAGTCCTAGGGCATCCAGACCAAATTAATATGCTATCAAGTGTGTTAATTGTAAGTACTGCCAATCTGCTAAGGGTGAAGGATCATAACGTTGCTTTTGCATTAAAAAAGGAACAAAGCACTCATCCTTGGCTGCTTGGGAAATCCACACAATGCCCCTGCACAGCTAGTGCTTCCAAATTATAGATTTGTTCCCAATCTGCAAGTCTGGGTTGCCCTGAATAGGTGATTTTGCATCACGGCAAGAATGAAAATAGTACCTCTTAGCTAGAACAGTCCAAACCCTTCAACCAGCAACCACTGTAGACACTTTATTTCTCCATTGGACAAAAAGAGGCATCAAGGAGACCCACAGGGGGAACTGGATACAAAAATACATATTCAATATCCACCCACATGGGTATAAGGGTATTAGCATAGTAGAACCAGTTTGACACCTGTGACATGGTCATTTTAATTCTGTAGGTCTGGGAGCCCAACTTGCCTATAGGGCATTGCAGTTTTTAAATGTTAGTCATGGATATTGACCATGCCTTACAGAAAGGGTCTACTAATCATATTAAATTTTCCAGTATGCAGATAAGCCATTTAGAATATAGAGAAGCCAAGGGAGAATATTCATTCTTATTATGTTAACCGTTCTCCACAGGCTCTGGAATAGAAGATGCCATCTATTTGTATCACTAACTATTTGAGAGACTATGGGATCTAAATTTATCTGCATTAGTTTATTAGTATTTCTTGGTACTTTTCTACTGAGACACTTAATTCCATCAATGTGCATCTATTGAGAGAGAGCCCCACTATGTGATAACCAGGAGATTTCCAATAGTTTAGATTGTTCCCAATTTATCTGTAACCAGACACTCACTGATCCTGATTTTTGAATTAGTGGAATTGTGGTTTTTGGCTAGGAAATATAGAAAAGGGCATTGTCTGCATATAACATTAATTTATAGTCCATGGAGCAGAGCTGTATCCTCAGATATTTGAATGAGCCCATAAGTCATTTTTAAAAATGGGACTAAGGCTACTAAATTACTTAGATACTTTTGAGCATTTTACCCTCAGCAACTAACATGCTATTTCATACACCACCAGGCAACAAAGAATTTACCTGTTCACCAGAGCAAAACTTAACTGAATCACTAATAATAATAATAAATTGATATTCTGTATTGTTTGGTCTATAAGAAAAGTGGTCAACCCTTTAATATCATCTTTGAAAGGGTTTGTCGATAATAAACAAATGCTGACTTCTGTTGATATGAATATCAACAGCTATTGACCTGAGATGGTCAATATTTAATGCAAGGGCCAATAAAATTTCATTACTCACCCAAACAATTCGTCAGTTTGTATATTTTTACATATATTCTGAATTTCTTCGTTGAAATGAATGTATGTGAATCTTCCATTATGGCCACAAAATTAAAAAATGAAACAGCTTCCTTGAAATAAACTTTCTCAGAGTATATACAGGGATCTAGAAAAGCTTCTGTTTATTTCCTGGGATGTGAATAATAGTACCATAGAATTCACTGCAAGTAATTGCAATGCAATTATTCACATGTGTTATCCAATTGGTAATTTTCCAAATCTCATTATTGACCTCTGAGGAGGTAAGCAATAGAAACGTATTGGCATGTCACATGATGGTTTTCAGCTAAGTAGGAGCTAGTACTTTACTCTTGTACCCGGCAATAAGCAGATATTGATATCTGTTGTGACAAATAAAGATGTATTGATCCCACATAGTTGAGGTCAGTCATATTTGCATTGAAAGACAATGAATCTAGATGTTTTAATCCATAAATGAATCAGTTATATAAAGTTATTTTGAATGTCTCCATCAGCTTTACCTAGAAAGATCATCATTGTGGCCATGGATTTAAAGTGTTATGGTTTTTTAAAGCCATGCTATCTGAGTGGCTTCAGATTGTGGTGTGGGAAAGCTATACTTGATTGAACCCTTGAACCCTGTCAGAGGCCAATCACTATGGAGTAATTTGTGCATGCAATTGAATTAGTTTACATTGTTCATTATAAACCTCTGAGGTGGTAAACAGCAGAAACATCTTGACTTACCACAGAACAGTTTCTGCTAGTAATGAGCCAGGATCATTTCTTCCATATACCAATAACTGATATTTAAATTTCAATTAAATCTAGTTCACTGTTAGAGAGCAATTGTTTTGTTGATTGGTTCACATTGCTGTAAAGTTGACAAAGGGAAAGGATTCAAACCATTTGATTTTCTTTTCACAGCAAATTTATCATTCTGGACAATTTCTAACATAAGGTCAATAGAACAGTAACAAGCAAAATGTAACTTGACCAACATTACATGCAATCCATAATTATTTTCTTTAATTATGCCTGTTTAGTAAATATAGCGTTCTACTGGACTGGCAAATGTCTTGTACAATTCTTGAAATAATTTATTATTGTTCATTTTATGTATGGTTGTCTTGAACTGTTTTTCACTAAAAGCAAATGGTGTTGGGAAGCCAAATATATTCTGTTCCAGAATATATTCATATCAGTAGTTCCTCAAGTAGGCAGATAATGCATTTTTATTACTAATGCACCACAAGCAGATGACAATGGCCTTGCATTTCTGACCTCTTTAGGTATTCTGTTGTTATTTTCCCCATGGTTTCCAGTGGCCTTGCATGTCATAAAATTTCATCTGGAAGTGTTTACTAAGAATATTTTCTGAAATAGTGCAATATTACAAGACCTTAGCTGTGATACAGTAGTTATATGTTAGAAGCAACAAAAGAGGATCAGATATTTTAAGGGCCAAATTTCGAAAATCTTGTGCAGGCTAACTCACAATGTGCAATCAAGAGCTACAATTGCATGGATATCCAGGCTGGTGGTAATGCACTGATCATGTGCACACCACAGAATGGGCAGTGTAGAGGGAATAGCCCCTGAGGTTAGTGTGCACAATCTTCTTTCAGAATTGCATGAGGTGCACTGAGGCTGGATTAAGCACACACAAAGTAGATGTCGTTTTGGCAGGTGGAACATAGATGGAGAAAGTCTCCCATCAGCCCTCTATTCTTCTGCTACGTAACTCACTCTGGGTCAAAGAGGCAAAATTTGAGGAAAGGAACCCATATATATACACACACTACTTGTATTGGAGAGAGACAATTTTCTGAGTGTGGAGAGGAGTTTTGGAAAAAAGGGAAGAGGAGAGAGCCCGGGGATTGGAGGAGGAAATAGCCTGAGTTTTGTGGAGCTGATGGGAAGGGATGGCAGATGGAACCTTGGGAATGGGACTGAGGAGCAAGCAGCAGTGCTGGACCTATTAATTCTAAGGCAGATGAGGAAGAGGAGAGCGAGAGAAGGAAAGAAAAGACTAAGGGCCCTAACTCAGAGGTAGAATCCACAAGCCACCTTCTTGCTATAGGGAAGAGCATATTTGGCTACAGACTAGCAAACCTAATGAGGAGGGCTATAAACTAGGTTCAGTGGGGCAGGTGACCAAAGCCCACAGGTAAGTCAAAAACATGAAGACCTGGGAGAAGGGTCAGAATCTGAGGGGAGCATGGGCTGTTATAGCAGAAAAAAAAGGGAGAGACAAGACAGAACTTCGGGAGGGAGGGAAATCAAATCAGTATCTTAGATGCCTGTATACTAATGCAAGAAGTGTGGGAAATAAGCAGGAAGGACTTGAAATGCTAGTAAATAAACACAACTATGACATAAATGGCATCACGGAGACTCGATGGGATAATACGCATGACTGGAATATTGGTATAGAAGAATACAGCTTGCTCAGGAAGGACAGGCAGGAAAAAAGGGAGGAGGTGTTGCCTTATATATTAAAAATGTATACACTTGGAATTAGGTTGAGCTAGAAATAAGAGATAGACTTGTTGAAAGTCTCTGGGTAAGAATAAAAGGGGTAAAAAACAAGGGTGATGTCCGGGTAGGGGTCTACTACAGATGATCAAACCAGGAAGAAGAGGTGGATGAGGCTTTTTTTAAACAACTAACAACATCATCCAAAGCACAGGACTTGGTGGTGATGGAGGACTTCAACTACCCAGATATCTGTTGGGAAAATAACACAGCAGGGCACAGATTATCCAACAAGTTCTTGGAATGCATTGGAGACAATTTTTTATTTCAGAAGGTGGAGAAAGCTGCTAGTGGGATCTGATTTTGACAAATAGGGAAGCACTGGTTGAGAATTTAAAAGTGGAAGGCAGCTTGGGTGAAAGTGATCATGAAATGGTAGAGTTCACGATTTTAAGGAACAGTAGGAGGGAGAAGAGCACAATAAAGACAATGGATTTCAAGAAGACAGACTTTAGCAAACTCAGGGAGTTGGTAGGTAAAATCCCATGGGAAGCAAATCTAAGGGGAAAAACAATTGAAGACAGCTGGCAGTTTTTCAAAGAGACATTATTAAGGGCACAAGAGCAAACTATCTCATTAGGTAGGAAAGATTGGAAGTATGGCAAGAGACCATCCTGGTTTAACCAGGAGATCTTCAATGATCTAAAACTCAAAAAAGAGTCCTACAAAAAGTGGAAACTCGGTCAAATTACGAAGGATGAATATAAACAAATAGCACAAGTATGTAGGGACAAAATTAGAAAAGCCAAGGCACAAAACGCGATGAAACTAGCAAGGGACATGAAGGGTAACAAGAAAACATTCTACAAATACATTAGAAGCAAGAGGAAGACCAAGGACAGAGTAGGCCCATTACTCAATGAGGAGAGAAAGACAATAACAGAAAATGTGGAAATGGCAGAGGTGCTTAATGACTTCTCTGTTTCAGTTTTCACCAAGACGGTTGGTGGCAATTGGACGTCTAACATAGTGAATGCCAGTGAAAATAAAGTAGGATCAGTCTAAAATAGGGAAAGAACAAGTCAAAAATTACTTAGACAAGTTAGATGACTTCAAATCACCAGGGGCTGATGAAATGCATCCTAAAATACTCAAGGAGCTGACTGAGGAGATATCTGAGCCATTAGCAATTATCTTTGAAAAGTCATGGAAGACTGGAAACATTCCAGAAGACTGGAAAAGGGCAAATATAATGTCCATCTATAAAAGGGAAATAAGGACTACCCAAGGAATTACAGACCTGTCAGCTTAACTTCTGTACCTGGAAAGATAATGGAACAAATAATTAAGCAATCAGTTTGCAAACACCTAATTTGTTATACCTTTGTACAAACCAGTACAAAGATAATAAGGTGATAAATAATAGTCGGCATGGATTTGTCAAGAGCAAGTCGTGTCAAACCAACCTGATAGCTTTCTTTGACAGGGTAACAAGCCTTGTGGATAGCGAGGAAGCGGTAGATGTGGTATATCTTGACTTTAGTAAGGCTTTTGATACTGTCTCACATGACCTTCCCATAAACAAACTAGGGAAATACAACCTAGATGGAGCTACTATAAGGTGGGTGCATAACTTGTTGGAAAATTGTTCCCAGAGAGAAGTTATCAGTGGTTCATAGTCATGCTGGAAGGGCATAATGAGTGGGGTCCCGCAGGGATTGGTTCTGGGTCCAGTTCTGTTCTATATCTTCATCAATGATTTAGATCAGTGGTTCTCAAACTTGTTCCACCGCTTGTGCAGGGAAAGCCCCTGGCGGGCCGGGCCAGTTTGTTTACCTGCTGCGTCCACAGGTTCGGCAGATCACGGCTCCCAGTGGCCGCGTTTCGCTGCTCCAGGCCAATGGAGGCTGCTGGAAGCAGCGGCCAATATGTCCCTCGGCCCGCACCACTTCCAGCAGCTCCCATTGGCCTGGAGCAGCAAACCGCGGCCACTGGGAACCGCCATCGGCCGAACCTGCAGACGCGGCAGGTAAACAAACCGGCTCGGCCCAACATGGGCTTTCCCTGCACAAGCGGCGGAACAAGTCTGGGAACCACTGCTTTAGATAATGGCATAAAGAGTACACTTATAAAGTTTGCGGACGATACCAAGTTGGGAGGGGTTGCAAGTGCTTTGCAGGATAGGATTATAATTCAAAATGATCTGGACAAACTAGAGAAATGGTCTGAAGTAAATAGGATGAAATTCAATGAGGACAAATGCAAAGTACTCCATATAGGAAGGCACAATCAGTTGCACACATACAAAATGGGAAATGACTGCCGAGGAAGGAGTGCTGCAGAAAGGGATCTGGGTCATAGTGGATCACAACTAAATATAAGTCAACAGTGTAACATTGCTGCAAAAAAAGTAAACATCATTCTGGGATGTATTAGCAAGAGTGTTGTAAACGAGACACGAGAAGTAATTCTTCCGCTCTACTCCATGCTGATTAGGGCCTCAACTGATGTATTGTGTGCAGTTCTGGGTGCCACATTTCAGGAAAGATGTGGACATTTGGAGAAAGTCCAGAGAAGAGCAACAAAAATTATTAAAGATCTAGAAAACATGATCTATGAGGGAAGATTGAAAAGATTGGGTTTGTTTAGTCTGGAGAGACTGAGAGGGCACATGATAACAGTTTTCAAGTACATAAAAGGTTGTTACAAGGAGGAGGGAGAAAAATGGTTGTTCTTAACCTCTGAGGCTAGGACAAGAAGCAATGGGCTTAAATTGCAGCAAGTTTAGGTTGGACATTAGGAAAAACTTCCTAACTGTCAGGTTGGTTAAGCACTGGAATAAATTGCCTAGGGAGGTGGTGGAATCTTCATCCCTGGGGATTTTTAAGAGCAGGATGGACAAACACCTGTCAGGGATGGTATAGATCAGGGGTCGGCAACCTGCGGCACGCGTGCCAATTTTTACTGCCACGCTGCTGCCAGCTGGGGTCCCAGCCGCCAGCCCCGCTCAGCCCACTGCCTGCCTGGGTGAATAGAACCCCAGACCAGCAGCGGGGCTGGCGGCCGGGACCCCAGCTGGCAGGAGCCGATGGACAGAACCCCAGACCGGCAGGGGGCTGAGCGGCTCAGTCCGCCGCCAGTCTGGGGTTCTGTCCGCCGGCCCCACTCAGCCCACTGGTGGTCTGGAGTTCTGGCTGCCAGCCCCTTGCCAGCCGGGGTCCCGGCCATCTGCCCCACTCAGTCTGCTGCCGGCCTGGGATACCAGCCGCTGGCCCCGCTCACCTTGCTGCTGGTCTGGGGTTCCAGCCACCTGGCCCCCTGCCAGAAGGGGTCTGGGCCTCCGGCCCTGCTCAGCCCTCCTTCCGGCTTGGGGTACCAGCAGCCAGCCCAGGGATCTGCTTCTGGCCTGGGCCCAGCGCTCTGCAGTTCTTATAAAAAATTACACTACAATTAGCTTAAAAACTTGAAAACTTAAAAAATTTAAAACTTTGTATATTACAGTAATCGTTAAAAAATGTATAATGTTAATAAATACATAGGTTTGATGAAACAAAGTAGTTGTACTTATGTGCCTGTGCTTAATTTGTTTTCGATGATTTACCTTCTAAACAAATCTCGCATGTCTTGCAACCCTGGAAAGGGCATCTCTCATCCCCAGGGGGTGCGTGCATCCCAAGTTAAGAACCACTGCACTAAACTGATAAGATCTGCATTTTAATTTAATTTTAAATGAAGCTTCTTAAACATTTTTAAAACCTTGTTTACTTTACATACAACAATAGTTTAGTTATATAATATAGACTTAGAGAGAGAGACCTTCTAAAAACATTAAAATGTATTACTGGCATGAGAAACCTTAAATTAGAGTGAATAAATGAAGACTAGGCACACCACTTCTGAAAGGTTGCAGACCCCAGTCTAGATAATACTTAGTCCTGCCTTGAGTGCAAGGGATTGTATTAGATGACCTCTCGAGGTCCCTTCCAATTCTATGATTCCTGGTCCTGGAAAGAAGCAGGGAAAGAAGCTGGCATTCCGTACTCTCTTCAGGGAACTAAAAGATGGATTGGAGAGCCAGACTCAGCAGAGGCATGTCCTTCCAATTTCTGTGAAGGCCACCATGACCCTTGGAATCCTTTGAGACACTGTGTAGTCAGTTACCTGCATACACTTCCCTAGATTAATTCTTTAAGCATTTCCCTGTAGGATCAGCGAATGTATCCATTGTCCAAGGGACAAAGAGAAGTAACAGCAAACCATGCAGGAGGTCTATACAATGGCATAGTTCCTGTTTGTCCTGGGTATCATGTCCCCCTGAAGCCACCCAAGTAATAAAATGCTGCTTACAAAAAAGAAAATTCACCTACTTCTTGTCTATAATAGCAGTTTACAATTTCAAGCAGATGTTCACATATGCAGCAGCCTAGTATCTGGGATCCTGTCATGACTCCTTCATACTCAGGCACTCTGGTCTGGTAGAGGGCACTGAGATTATTTGTACTATACACATAATCATAATATACCTAACCTAAGTAACCACTGTCATTGCAGACAAGGATGATCTCCTCTCTTCTAGTGTCACCACAGAATGGAGATAAGTAATTGCTATTGAGTAATCACTGCACCGGAGACAATGTAAGGATAAAGGTTTGCAAATGCACAGCACCCAGTTTAAACAAGCACAACACATTCCTGGGGAACCGTAAAGCACCACCTAGTTGTTTAGAATAGTTGAAGATCATGGGATCCTAAATTAAAGGAAAAATGCATCCAATGAAGTGAGCTATAGCTCACAAAAGCTTATGCTCAAATAAATTGGTTAGTCTCTAAGGTTCCACAAGTACTCCTTTTCTTTTTGCAGATACAGACTAACACGGCTGCTACTCTGAAACCAGGAAAAAGGCAGTAAGGTCTGGCCCCTGTCACCCCACCCCCTCTTTTCAAGACACTTCTTAGCGTGTTCACTAGTAAATGAGGTCCTGCTAAGGCAGTGAGTGTGTTGTGTGAACAAGTTTCAGCACCAATGCAGCAGAGGCAAGGGACCAAAAAGTGCAAAAACACTGTGAAGAGCTGAGACGTGAGCTGTCTAAAACACTGTTCATTTTTATGATCAGTTATTTGTCTGTATTTGGATAAATCTCTGGTAGTTTCCTGAATAAGACAGTGCCAGTACTATAGTGTATCTCAGGGGTGGGCAAACTTTTTGGCCCACGGGCCACATCAGGAGTGCGAAACAGTATGGAGGGCCAGGTAGGGAAGGCTGTGCCTCCCCAAACAGCCTGGCCCGCACCCCATATCCGCCCCCTGACTTCCCCCCTCAGAACCCCCTGACCCATCCAAAACCCACCCCCCCCCCCTTGTCCCGTGACCTCTCCCTCCCGGGACCCCCCCCTCTCCTAATCGCCCCCCCAGGACCCCACCCTTACCCAACCCTGCCTGCTCCCTGTCCCCTGACTGCCCCAACCCCTATCCGCACCCCTGACAGGCCCCCTGGGACCCCCAACCCATCCATTCCTCCCCCACTCCTTGTCCCCTGACCGTCCCCTTTCAGGACCCCGTCCCTAACTGCTCCCCCAGGACCCCACCCCTTATCCAACCCCCCCTGCTCCCTGTCTTCTGACCGCCCCCCCCAGAACCTCCGCTCCATCCAACTGCCCCCTGTCCCCTGACTGCCCCCCAGGACCTCCTCCCCCCACTCCCATCCCCTTACCCTTACCAGGCTGCTCAGAGTGGCAGGACAGGCTTATCTGAAAGCCTGGGAGGTGGGCGGGCACAAGTCGCGCTGCCCCCGCGCTGAGGCTGCAGGGGAGGAGGTACAGCGTGGGAGGGGCTGGTGACTAGCCTCCCCGGCCGGGAGCTCAGGGGCCGGGCAAGACAGTCCTGTGGGCCGGATGTGGCCCGCAGGCCGTAGTTTGCCCACCCCTGCTCAAGATTGCCACCAATATGTCTTTTTCATTTTTGGTCCTATTGTTTTACATAAGGGAGAGTCACATTTTTCACTGAAATAGCAGAGATTTTTCTTTCACACGGAATCAAGTTGCTCAATGAAGACAGTAGTCTCATCAACGGCTGTTGACATTTGAAATTGACAGGAGGGAGAGAAAACTTTAAATACACATAAACTAATGGAGCTAGCAGCAGCATTTGAGAAACCCTTAACCTAAGAGCCTGCTGTTAGGTGTAATAATCCCAATTTGTTATTGAGAAAAGAGTACAGGAGTCACCTGAAGAAAGAGGATTCATATTTTCTTCTAGACATGTCCTTTCTTAGCATGCTGTTTAAAGACTCAACTGTATAAAACAGGATTGACATTATGTAATTACTTGCCTTTTACACTGTGCTAACTTAATTTGCTTTTGGTTCCCAGGTATTTAAAAGACCATTATTTTCCCATCAGACTTTACTGTCTGCCAATTAAAGCATTAGATCGATGAGGTGGAGAGAGAACTTTGTTATAAAAGGTTTCAGGTAGACATATTGAAAACATCTGTTTTTCATTGCTCAATTTTTTGCAATTTTACTGGTTAATTATAACAGCTTCTCTGACATTTTTTTTCCCCCAATTTTGTTCTCCAAAGCAAAATGTTTGAGACTTAATAACTGTTTTGCTTAGCAACCTTAAGTGGAACAGTAAGAGCAATGGGAATTGAGTCCAACAGCTGCAGCTGTTTTTTAAGTCCCTTTTGCCCTCTTGGATGTACCTACTAATGTTACACCCAATAAGCGCACATTATTGTGGGCTGCAACTGTGACATGGCTCTGTACTTGGTTTCTGGAATTATTGTGTTTCCCAGTGCCTTGCTGGATACTTTTCAGTGGGCCAATATTACAGCTTCCACTGGATCTTTTGAGTTGCATGATCGGAAATCATTAGTGTCCAAGAAAACATTAAGCTGGGGTTGGATAATAAGTAAGATATAGCCATCTGAAATGAAAATGCATATGCTGTCCCTTGTTATCCACTGTCATTTTAAGTAATAAGAGCTATGTTAGTAAGGTCTTTCTTTCTTGCACGGTACTTTGAATTCAGGTCATTTTCCTTCTCTCTGTGTAGTTATGGGAAATGACTGCACTTTTGAGGTGCAGAAAATTATAGCAATTGCATTATGCATGAGAACTGTGGAAAGGGATAGCCAGTAAAAAGATGTATACATTTTCTTTCCTCAAAAAGAGCATTTTAAATGAAAAGAATAATGGATAAAAGGTCACTATTAGCAGACTAAGGTTTACTATACCATTAACACATTTTAATTGAGATGCCATTTTTGACAATTATAATATGAATATAGTGCAGCATTTAAGAGTACAGTGGAAGTATCTTAGTACTTTACTTTGATAAAATATGATTGTTCTACTGTAACCTTCATTTAACTTTTTCTAACAAATTATGTTCTCATTTTCAGGACCTAGAAAGGAATGTCTTGTACTTTCAATTAGGGATCACACAAGTATCAGAATTAGAAATCTAGAGAACAGTATTTTTGATTATGCCATCCTCTTTGGATTCTTGCATTTTATCATCTACCATATCTCATTAGGAGATGCCAAATTTGCATCTAATTATTTTATTAGCTTCATCAGAGGATATGTCTTTTATCCCGTCCAAGAACAATCAAAACTTAGCATGGATAAAGAATTGCAGGCATTCATTGTGTAGGCAAAGTACATTTCCTTCAGTAAACTTGTACTTTCCAATCTGGATGATCTAAGACATATCTGGAAACATGTATATTTGCCTATCAGGAAAATGCACTATTTTTTTCTTGACAACTTTCATGGACTCTGTCCTAAGTTAAGATGTACAAAATCATATCTTCCCATCCCTTTTTAAAATAAAATTCATCTCCAATTCCTTGAAGATGGTATCTATAAAACTTTTTCCACCCAAAAGGGATATCAGATGTCACCTCCATGAAAAAATTCCAGTAACACTTAGGTTCTGTCAGTGGTCTCTGCACCCTCCAGTCTTACTTTCAGTTTACACTTTCTGACTTCCAGTTTCCTGTAAATCAGATGAGCTTTCCTTACATAAGACTTCTGATAAAGCCATTACACTTTAATACTATGTGGCAGGAAATTGTGTTGCTGATTCAGTGGGTGGCCCCCTTCTCTTTTATTCAATGCTTCAGCACTGGACAATGACAGGGTACTGTTTGTTGGATAAAATGTTAAACTGAGGGCCTGTACCCAGAGGTGAAAGTAACTTAAAGGACTTACCGTTACTCCGGAGTCCTGAGAAAGGGGCATGGCCTCGATCGGAAGGGGCATGGCCTCCACTGGAAGAGGTGGGCCGGGCCCTTTAAATCAAGATTTAAAGGCCCCAGGTCTCCGGCTGTGGCTGGGAGCCCCAGGGCCTTTAAATCACCCCCAGAGCTACCAGCTGCAGAGGCGGCTGGGAGCCCTGGGGCTCTTGGGCAATTTAAAGGGAGCCCTTTAAATAACTGCCAGAGCCCTGCTGCCGCTACCCCAGGGCTCCAGCAGCGGGGTTTGGACAGCGCTTTAAAGGGCCCCCCAAACCCCGCTGCCAGAGCCCCTGGGATAGCGGCAGGGCTCCGGAGGTGCTTTAAAGAGCTTGGGGCTCTGGCTGCTGCAGAGAGCGCAGGGCCCTTTAAAGCGCCAGTCTGGGGGAAGCCAGTCCAGTCCAGCATGGCATACTGGCTCTTGCCGGTACGCCGGACCGGACCGGACCGGCTTACTTTCACCTCTGCCTGTACCCCTTGTGGCCATTAGAGAGTCCATGACTCATTTTGCAAGAGTAGGGGCTTTAGCCCTAGAGTCCTAGCCACACCTGAATTTGGGTAGTTTCATTCCACCTAACTAACTAAATATCCATGAGGTTTCAATACACAGAGTAACTTTTATTTCCTGTCTTGAGCTGCTGTGTGGTGTATCTGATGGTATTAAATAGCTACCTTAATCCATCCCAGAGATGGCAGCATTTCTGTGTTGGTTGCAGTGATTTCCAAATATTACCCTATAGCTTGTAAAGTGCTTTGTGATCTTTTGGGCTGACCAGCATTATGTCAGCATAAGATTTTATTATTATTTTACTACTTAAAATTTATCTCTGTTTTCATATAGCTTCATGTTGAGTTTGGGTTTTAATTATGTGCATTGCAGCTAGCTTGTTCCATGAGCATTTTTATAAAAGGATGAATCATTTTCTGTGATTGCTGCAGAGATATTCAGTGAACTGCCCTCCTTCCCTCCAATGCCGATCCCTGTCCAGACAGATTAATTCAGATATCTCAGTAGGGATGCCCCATCAGTTGATTTTTTTCACTTATAGGGCATCCTTCTCTTCTGTTAGACTGACATTCCAATAGGACCCCGCACAAAAGACCTCATGTGGAGGGGGAATAAAACTCCCAATGGCAACAAACTGAAAAACTTCTGATGGAACATAAGAATTGTCAGACCCAACGTCCATCTGGTTCAGTATCTTGTCTCTGACAGTGGCTGGCACCAGATGTTTCAGAGGAAGGTGTAAGAACCCCACAGCAGGCAGATGTGGGGTAATCTCTCCCCCATATTAGGTCTCATCCTGGTCTCTAATATTTAGAGCCTGGCTTAAGCCCTGAAGTAGGAGGTTTAAAAAAAAAAGTCCTCTTACTGATTACATGAAAATTCAACCCGAGAAGTGGTGGCTACCCTGAAATTCATTTTTAAGTCTTCTACTGAATATGATTTATACAGTATAACAGCAGCACTACTGATTCACTATTTATCCCAGAAAGAGGATACATCATCCTGCATACTAGTCTTATTCCTAAAATTTTAAGGTGAGATTAATAAAAGGGATTTCCCAACTCATAGGCCCCCTGCTGCCTAGTGGAATTCATAGCCCTCAGTTAGGCATCCAGGTGCCCCAGACAATGCATAGGGAAAGTTAGGCACCTAAAAAATAAATTCACAGAAGTCAACATGCTGAGTGAGGAGCCGCCTAAATTAACCAGTAGGAAACACTGAGGAGAGGGGCATGGCCTAAGCCCCACTCCTCAAAGGAAATTAGATGCCTAAATCTGGATTGAAGGAAGGCGGCTCCCTTCACTCAAGTTGCACAGCTATGGACTGTCTCCTGAAGTTAGGTGCCCAAACCAGATAAAAGCCCTTTCTCAATAAAAAACAAGGAAGAGGAGCAGGTGGTGGTAACAGTGCCACCCCTCCCTTTACCAAAGAGCCCAGCGGTGAGAGCACTCACCCATGATGCAGGAGACCCAGGTTCAAACGCCTTCTTCGCTTGATGTAGAGCAAGGACTTGAACCCAGCTCTTCCCTTATGACTGCATCAGCCACTGGGCTATAGGGTATTCTAGGGTGGGCATCTCTCAGTCACTCTGTTGAAACTGTTCCACTCTGTATAAATAGTTAAATATTCTTTGCGCCAGAGAGAGAGAAAAAGGAATAATGCTATTACCCAGGGATAAGGGCACTCACCTGGGCACGTGGGGGAAGACCTCCGTTCCAGTCCCTACTCCAGTGACACTTCAAGTAGTTCTTACAAAAGAACAACTCCAACAAGAGAGATAGACATGGCTGTACTCTACAGTACCATATAGCCCAGTGATCAAGGCAGTCAGCTAAGTCCCTGCTCCACATCAGGAAAAGGAGGGATTTGAACCTGGGTCTCCCCTGTCCTGATGACTGTGCTAAGCACTGGGCTATTGGGCTGAATGGGGGTAGTACCCCCTGTTTTGCAGAGATGGAGGGGTGCTCTGAGCACACCTACTGTGTTGGGACCCAGAGGTGAAACAGATGGGGGAATGCCTAGATATTGAATCCCACCACGACTTAGGCATGAGTTAGGTGCCTAGCAATTTGGCAGTGTCAGGACTGAGGTGGCTGAGGTGCATGTGCCATGGGGCAGAAATTTAGCCCTCGGCGTCATTACCAGGGAAACTTAGATGCTTCCAGGATTAGGGAGTAGCTGAGCAGGGGTTTTGTGAATGTCAGTGGTGCCTAAATATTGGACTGAAGCACCTACAAGGACTGTTAGATGCCTCAGCCTTCCTTTTTAATCTATTTTACTATTTAGTCATTACTGAGAATATAACAGGGTAGATTTTCAAAGTACCTTGTGTGTCTAATTCCCATCAGTGGGAGTGAGGTACCTAAATGACATTTTTGCCTTTTAAACTCTACTCCAATTTCACTGTGTACTCAAAGCATAAAACCTGTAAAATCGCCTTTAGAGGAGTGGATAGCTTGGGGAGCTGGTAATGGGTAAAGTAATTTTCACCTCTGTGTTAAAAGTCAAATATAGAAATGTTCACCTCTTCATTATCAGCTGAAATACAACACAGGAGACTAGTGAATAAAAGAAACCACAGAAAATAGGATTGCTGTTTATCCTGGCTTTTGCAGGATCCTCCTAATTTTGAACATAACAATCCCACATAAGTGTCCCAAAACATCTTTTAGGGCATGACGGAAGTTGAAACGGAAGCCTCAACATACCATTTTTAATCACTGATTACAGGTGAGTTTTGTCTTGTAAAATTGGTGGATTTAATTGACCAAATTACTTTGAGCTGCGATCTTGCTAGTTCTGATGATTAGTGAGGTAAGAGTACTCAGAAACTCTGAGTACAAACTGTTGATGATTCATTAGGAGGCAGTTCTCCAGTTAGGAACCCTGGCTGCCACACTGCAAGGTCTTAACCAATGCCTGAGCAAGGTGTTAGAACACAGGGTTGTTGGGATGCTGTGTTTTGAAAGAGAGAGAGGGAGAAAAAATCCCAACCATTTTTATTCATGAAAGACACACAGCCCTTTTTATAGAGGATGGTTGTTAGCTCCCATGTGCTCCTCAGATTCCAGTTTAAATAATTACATCTGGCCTATTTAAATTCCCCTGGCGGGTGCAATTGGATATGGAATGTTTCTTCTCTTCTTGTCCTAGACTGTTTGTGTTGTGTTTTGCTGTGCACTATTAAACAATCCTCATTCTCCTCTCGAGAAGTGGCTGCTTTTCAGCAATGACTGAAGTGATTATATATTTTGTAATACATAAGGGCTTGATCCTGTACATTGCAGTAGAGTCAGGACTGTTGCACATATAAGTGCAAGCTATGAAATGATGAACAGGAAAAGAAGCCCAGAGAAAACAGATCCTACGTTAATGAGAGAGCTGCAGCGCAGCTGATAAGTTCTTCTTTTCTCATAACAGGAGTAAGGTCAGAGATAATTCCCTATTGTAGCTATATTCCTCATTGTTGTGCTGAGAACCACACATAAGCTTATGTATCTTCAGACAAGCCCTTCTGCCTGCATATAGACACTACCTGTTTTATACCATGGGCTGTTGAGAAAAGACGGAACATCTTCTCAGTGTGGAGGTCTACATTTAGTCCCAGATGCACAGAGGTATTTAGGCTCCTAACTTCCATTGATTTCAACAGAAGAAAGGAGTCTAAATATCTTTGTGGATCTGGACTAGTGCTTACCCTTATTTCAGCTGAAACATAGCGTCTGCTCACACTGGCATTGGAGCACAACTCCCTTTCATGCCTTCCTGTGCACTGCACAAGGACATCCATGGTCAAGAGAGTTGTGCAAATAAATAATTTTGGGGGTTTCTGTCAATTCCAAAAAAAAAACGGGGGGGAGGAAATTGGTTCAGTTTGAACAACAATTTTGGAATTTTCAGTGAATTGAAAAAGTTGAAAAAAAATTATTTTGGGGTATTTTTAACCTTTAAAAGGGTAAAAGGAAATGAAGGTCTAGATAATGAAAACTAGGAGGTCCAGGAGGCACTGCATCCATCTTTTGCCCCCATAGCCATTGGCCCAGTACTTAACGGCATTCTCCTGGGATATGAGACGCCCAGGTCCAAATCCCTGCTCTGAAGTGGGGATTCAACTCCCATTTTGCAAATGTCACCTAAATTGCCTTGTGAATCTAGCCTGAAAAGCTGACTTGTTCTGATAACAATTTGATGTGTTTCAATATTTCTGAATTTTTTTTTATTGAAATAATTTGCCAAAATTGACACAAATTTGCAAAATGTTTTGGTCGACCAGAACCTTCATCTTTCAGCAAAAAAAAAGTTTCAGATGAAAAATTTCACTAGTGCCAGAAGTTATATATTTTGTGAAGTGTTCTGAGATCCTGTCAGATGAGAACACTACAATAATAGCACATTATTACGATTGTTTCTAGCTCCCAAGAAATTAAGTTTATTTCTCAGACAACAGCAGAGATCTTTTAATTTTTTTCTTATTTAAAAATACTGACCTCGGCATGTATTATTTACATGCTGCATTCTGAAACAGAAGCCTTTGCGGGCGTTTAGAAGAATGACTTAAACATGGATGCAGTCTTTTTGTCAAAGAGCACAGTCCTCACCTTTGGGAGTGCCAGTAAGTGCTGACAGAGCAGTTAAAGCATAGTTCTGGCCTTGTTGTTTTAGAAAGGTTTAATGTATTTTGTATTATTAATGAGCACGAGATTCAAGATTAGAAACCCAGTACTGATGTTTTCTTTGCAGCTGACCTTGCAATGTGGCAGCCAGTGGTCCTATTTTTGAAAACTAGCTTGAGAATTAACATATTACCAAAAAGCACCTTTAATATAAGGCACAGGTTTCCCCCTCCCTTTTGCACCCTTCACATTGACATTCTGTAGAAAATGTTATTCATGCAAATAGAATAATGTCTACATTGTTTCAAGATGCCTACTTAAATAATTTTGTTGTGTCTCTCATTTCATACATTTGGGCTTAGCAGACAGAGAGGGATTTCTTATAAATACAACCAGCACCCAGTGGCCACTGTTAACTAGGTAATATTCACCCACAGTACTGCTTATACTTTAATGGGAAATAGCAAAGGTCTCTGACTCAACTATGCAGTAACACAGGGGTATGTTGACTTTGTAATGGCGACTTCTGTTCATTGATAGATAAGACTTGTAAGGCTTTCTGTGTGCATGCTTTACTAAATTGCATGTAATTCGGGAATTTTATAATGGATTTTATTTAGGAGCCAGAGTGCAGTAATTTTACTTCACAATTAAAATATTTGAACACAGTGAAGAGGTTTCAGTTCAGATATAATAGTGATTCTCAAACTTTTTTACCACTGACCCCCTTTCACATAGCAAGCCTCTGAGTGCAACCCCCTCCCCCCCCCCACATCAATTAAAATGCTTTTTTATATATTTAACACCATTATAAATGCTGGAGGCAAAGTGGGGTTTGGGGTGGAGGCTGACAGCTCACAACCCCCCATGTAAGAACCTTGCGACCCCCTGAGGGGTCTTGACACCCAGTTTGAGAACCCCTGAGATATAATGTAAAATATGGAACGTATAAGTTACATTAAGGCCTACATTTCATATTAACACATTCTTGCATACATGTTTCACTGAGATACTTGCTTTATTCACAAATTAGTCTAAACCTTCTAGTTTTGTTATGCTTTTCTCTGCAGCTTGAGGCAAACACACTGCTATTCCTAGCAGATCACCCAGTGCCAGTGACTGCCTTCAGCAATTCAAGGCAACCTGTTGGATTGTTAGCTCTACAGTTCAAGTGGTTGGACCTGTTAGTAATTTAGATTATACCACTTTCCCTTTTTTTATTGCCAAGAGTCATCAATAGCATTTTCTTGTTGGACACTTTTATAGTCTTCTCAGGCCCTGATCACTTGTAAACTTCCTTGGCAGATTGGTTCTCAGTATCCCTCCATGTGTCAAGAGTTGATAGTTCTGCTATTCCAGAAAGCCGGAGTTTATAGTGGAGGCACAGTGGAGGTCCTGCTTTACAGATATCCATCCCCAGAATCCTTAGAAAGATCAAGATAACACTATGACATTTCTTTGGGAAAAGGAGGCATTTACATATATCCTAACTGTGAAGGTGTCCTCCCAACCCAGAGGACAAGAATAGAAAAAATGACTAACTTATATCCCTTACAGGCACAGATGGATGGTGATGCCTCATACTAAACAGTATGTCTTGATTTTATAGAAATGATATTATAAGGCATTATACGGGGCCACTGCGACTGCTTCCCTTCTGCAACTTACCAAAGCCCAGGATCTGCAATTCTAATTGATTTTATCCTGTAAAAGCAAAGACGTCCTCTGCTTGGTAGCCAAGCTACATAATACGTGCTCAGAGCATCAGGCCAAAAGAGAATAATATGGATTGACATGTTAGACATGAAAGCAGCCTTCAAAGCTTTCCTGGTTTTCAGAAGGTGACTCATGAAAAAGAAAGAGTTTATTGGCCAACCTCACTGTGGTCAAAAATATCTAAGGGATCACCAATCACTTAAAAGTGGAACTCAGCACATAAGCTGGCAAATTTCCGATGTACCAAATACATTGGAAGATGTCTAAATTTGGATTTTACTTTCCTAGGTTAACTCATTTTCAGAACTATGATTTCTTGTGTACCCATGACAGAGTGGGAGTGAGTGCTACATTTAGGTTAAACCTAACAAGAATTCCAGCTACAGCTCTCCAGTCACAACCAGAAGATCTCCAATCATTACACTGTTATAGAGACTGTCAGAGAGTACCAATGTGTGCTGTTCTTTAGAAGTCAATCAGATCTCTGTTGTGTATATTTCCTCATTACTAATGATTGCAAAGATATTAGAAAAATGCAGTTGCATGGCTGGGAAAATTTACTGATTCCACAGGAACGTAAGAATTGCCAGACTGGATCAGATGCAAGGTTAGTCTAACAGCCTGTCTTTGACAGTAGTCAATACCAGATGCTTCAGAGGAAGGTATAAGAACGCAACGGTGGGCAGATATAGGATAATCTTCCCCCCACATTAAGTCTCATCCTGGTCTCTAATAGTTAGAGATTGGTTTAAATACTTAAGCATGAGGTTTGGTATCTCTTCCAAAAAAATTATTATGATTAATTATAGTCACTCTGGATATTCTTGTTATCCATACAATTGTCCAATACCTTTTTGAATCTTGGCCTCACTAGCATGAGGAAGCCCAGCATCCAAAAAGTTGTGATGCAATGAGTTCCACAGTCTAATTATGTGTTGAATGAAAAATATTTCCATATTGTAAAAGGGGATGAGGTTTCCTGAATTGGTGGACTTGGCCATAAATGTTCCTTTAGAGATTTCAAAGAGCCTGACATCATTTTTCAGGAGACAGATTTTTACCAAGAGCAGCCTGTCACTCACTGCTTGGAAAGTGAAATGGAAGCAGTGAGGCAAAAAGGTCATCCGGACATTGCAAGTTTCCAGCAAAACGTCTAATAATAGAGCACACTAAAAATCGGAGGTCAGCTTTTTTCAATTGGTTCAGTTTAGAAGATACTGTTTTCTACATGTCCTTGATTTTCTTCTTCTTTGGTATGGATAATTTTCTAGCTCACAGAGTTCTTAAAGTGGTGGTTTTCTGTGCTATTAGAAGTCATATTGCAGGGGAAAGTCTCTCTACTTACTCTAATGTTGTAAGGTTCTTCAGAGACACTTCCTTTCTCTTCATAAAGGCAAAGGCTCTGTTACCATCTTTGAATTCTTTGAACTTAAATGCACTGCTCAGTGGACCAACAGACCTTTAATCTCTCTCTCTCCCCGCCCCCGTTCTAGAGGGTTTATTTTCACAAGGTCCAAGAGAGAACTGGGGGCAATGTCTTGTGCTCATCCTTTTGCTGAGATCCCCCATATATAGTAATCCCAATGAAAGTGCCTGTATTCATTCTGTATTCATTAGTATTGATTTTCATTGAAACCAGGAGGCAGTGTCACAATTTCTGTATTTTAAGCCTGTGAACAGAATTTAATTCATATTGGTGAAATGTCCCCAAGGCCATGGAGACTTAGATTTACAGATCACAAACGTCAGAATGGCAGAGAGACTATTCTTTGTATTCTGTATGCACAAGGGAGGAAGCCCAGCATCCAAAAAGTTATTTACAAGGTGGATCAGAGCCTGCATGGCTGAAGTATATAAAGCAAAAAAGAGTAAGCCTGCAGGTTCATCTGATCACATTCCCCAAGGACAATACCTACTTCCTACAATGAAAGAGTAGAAGCTTCTTCTTTGAAATTGTGCAGGGCCACAACCTAGAAGCTGTTGCTCAATTTCCTATGGCACTGTCAGTAAAACCCGGGGGGGTTACAGCATATGCAGCTTTCAAAAGAAGAGCTCTGCAGTCAGCTGCACTTTTTACAAAGTTCTAGTCTTTTCTTTAGTCTACTATAATGACTGATGTAGGAATAATTGAGAAGATAGGACCAGATCCTCAGATAGTGTTAACTGGCACAGCTCCATTGACTTCAGTGGAACTATGCCAGTTTACATCAAGTCAGGAGCTGGCCATATAGAATTTATTCTTATGTGTAGTTATACTTTTTCAACCCTCCTTCTCCTAAAAGAGTTGGATGTATTTTCATAAAATAGAAGAAATGCATTTTGAGAAAAAAGTTCCACTCTGGATACATTCGGGGCTTGATCTTAAAATATTGGTGCACTGATAGGGGTGTGTGGATAGCAATAAATGCAAGCTGCTACTCTCCTTTAATCTCACCATTTATAGCTGTCTCTAAAGCTTGGGCCAGATTGGCCTCAGTTAAGATGAACCATCTCACGTAGAACAACTGAAATGTTTTAAGTTATAAAAACGTATGCAGGGTTGCAGTAATCACCATAGTCTGAAATCAACACACCAGAGTATGGACAACACCGTCAGTTTCCACTCAGCCCTATGCAGGATCAGTTCCTTTGTCATCAGATTTAATCAGATCTATTTCAAACTGTATGTTTGTTTGATTTTTGCCTTTAAATCCAGCCCTGCATTTTTATCATTCGAAATATCAATATTTACTTCTGGAGGTAAGGAGGCTATCATAGGATTGAAAGTTCCCTCTCCTTTTCTTTGCTCTACACTGATCATGTAATAATTAGCCTGTGAGTCCCTCATGCATTTCGTGCACCAGTCTTAGCGACTAGTTACAAGAAAAATAAAGTGTAAAGCTAATTTTATAGAATTTAAGTCACCTGCATGTGGAATAGATGCAAATATAAAGATTTTACTGTTTATTGCTTTCAAAATCTGCAATCTCAAAAAAAAACCTGGAGTACCTGATAGATTCTCTCTTGTAATGCCTATGACTTTTGAGGATCAAATTTGTATTATGGTATAATAGCTGGTATCATTATATTTCCAACCAATATACTGTAGTGTTGATTGTTCTTGTAGTTTCTTTTCTTTTTCAGCTACTAAGGAATATATGTCAACTGTTTATTCTCTCTCACTCTCTTCCCCCTCCCAGCTGAAACTTGACGTTTACCTCCATAGATTAGAAGAAAATACAGAGCAAATCATGGTTCAAGAACAACTGAAAGGGCATTCATAGATAAGACTGTATTCCACAGTTTAAAGTGATTATGCATAGAGCAGCAGATATAAAATGCCATGAAACATATGAAAAACACTCTTCATTTTAATTCCTTGACCTTTTTCAGAGAAGTTTTCACATAAAAGAATACCCTTTTCTCCTTCATTGAACAATATTACTTCATCTTAACTGCCAACCTGGCAATATTGCACATGGGGAATTTTTTTCACAAACATCCAAAAATGTTTTTTTCTTGGTTCCCTTGTGTCTAATGTGTAAAAGATGCCTGAGTCCTTGACATTCATGCAATAACTACTGTGCAGTAGTTTGATCATTTAGGTAAGTACTTTTTCAGCTCAAAATGGAGGTAGCAGTGGAACTTCAGGGATTTCGGAGCTCACATAACTCTGTACTAAGAGAATTGGAGTTCCAGTGGGCCAGTCCATATTTGTTGAGCTTCTGTAACGGTGTCCTCAACGTACATTTTCAGGAATAATAGAATAATTCATTTCCGGAAATGTTACCTACTGTAGTTTCATCTTTCTATGAACTTGAAATAACGTTATAGTCATATATTTATTTTCAAAAGCTGCGGTTCAAGTATTGCCAACTTTTCTAGAAATAGAACATCATTACCAAATTCAAGTTGACTATAAATATTTGGGGCCAAATTCTGCCTTCACTGATGCCCATCGAAATCAAGAAGTTACTCTTCCTGTAAATACTGTATAAATAGATCCTGCATTCCTTGCACACCAAAAATTCCCATTGAAACCAATGGGACTTCTGAGTACACAAGAGATGGATAAGTGGATTTGAAATCTAGCATATCAGTAATTGAAACTCTGCACCAATTGGAAGTTAAATTCTGTGTAATATTTGGTGACAATCTATTGATTTCCTTATGACTTACGCAGAACCAATTCTTACTGAAACAAATTAGAGAGGAAAAAATGAAAACAGCTTCTATGTTGTTCATTTCTTTTGGCCATTTCATTGATCCATGTACTTATATGGGAGAAACATGGTGGGTTTAATATGAAACAGTGAGCCATAGAAATCTCCTTCTGCGATCACTCATTCAGCAGTATGAAATGCTGTTGCAACAGAAGGGAAATTATACACCAATTATTTATCAAATAATCAGGAAAAATTATGCCCTGCAACATCAAAGGCTTGCATTTTATGAAATAATAGAGCTAGGGCTATCCCTATTCTTTTAGTATGCAAGACTGCCTCTTGAGGGTTTTTTATTCATCTGAAATGCGGTATGCCCAGTGTTTTGGAATAAGAAATGAAGCTGCTGCTTATTTAGGATTATAACCTACAGTATAAGAAGTAGCCTGTGTTACTGAATCTAAGCAAGATCACATGAAAAATAGCCGGAGGCTGTTAGTGAAGATTTAAATTAATTATTATTGGTAATTAACTCACTGCTGTTGCTCAATGCAATGATAAAAATAATATACAATAAAAACATTGTTTTTTATTAGCGACTCTAACTTTCCATAGACTAAATTGTCATTGGAAAAAATATTTAACAGGGTGACATGTTCTTATGCATTCCCCCCCCCATATTTTCCCTTAACTTTCTATATTTTTCCTTATTTTGATAAACTTTTGGAACTCCTCTTAATGTTTTCTCATTTGTCAATTTCTCCTTTAAATTCCTCAACAATTGTATCAAACTCATACAGATTTTCAAAGTAAAGTGTATGTGACATCTCCTGGGGTACAAATGCAATAGATGGCGAGAAACAGAAGTGGCAAATTAACCTTTTAGCTTCAAACACAGGTCGGAGTGCATTATTTTACATGATGGTTTTATTACATGTATTAATATGGCATCTGCAACATGCCATTCAAATCTAGTCCTCTGTTTCACATATCAGACTGAATGAATGATTTCTGATGTTAGGACAAGGCTGAGATTTGTCTATATATCTTTCTAAAAAGCATTAGTTTAAAAAAACTGCAGGTAAATAAGAAACAGGATTTTCCATTCTACATAAAGATGGTATCAACCTTTTCCATCCCTCATTCCCTCACCCAGTCTCTCACCGTTTCTTAATGAAATGGAACAGTCTAGGCCTTTAACACTTCTTTCATTTAATCTTGCTAATGCAGTCTGTTAAGATTCCAGTTTTGCAGCAGCATAGGTGGAGTAGCCAGTAAGTAGAGTAGTAGAAAGAATACTATTCTGTATTTAGGCTTTATATTTATTTGCATCAAAATGTCTGATAATCAACTCAGAATAAAAACTGATGCAATTGGTGAGTTCAAACTTTTTTCTTCTTCCATTCTTTGGTAATATGAGGTGTTCACATGAAGAATACATGGAAAATATTAATCAAGTTGGGCCAAATATATCCCTGATATACCTCAACTTGGAGTTTTACTTAGACTGTATATTACCCAGTGAGTTAAAAGATACCAAATTAAATTGGGAAGTTGACAGATAGCCAGAAAGCAGACTTTGCAACAGATGCAAATCCATGAGCTATCTCTGGCTGATTTACTACCTTTGAAAAGAAGGTACAGTGAAATTAAATAAAAATATGTCAAATTGAAAATCTATAGATAATGATCAAAAATATGACCAAATACAGAAAAACATGAGAGTGGATCTAAAGTGGGAAGTCTAGCTGATTTCAGAAAAACTTTCTGTCAGCCTGAAATCTTTGTTATTGTTTATTTGTTGTGGTGTTGCTTTAGCTGTAACAGTTTTGCTTTGTGGAAGATGTGCTGTGCATATATGATACTGGATAGTTAATGTAGGGTCTAATCCAAATCCCAATGAAAGTCAATGGAAGTTCTTTCCATTAACTTCAATAGCATTTCTATAAGATCCCAAGATAAGGTGGGCCAGATTTTGATCTCTATTGCACTGGTAAATACACTTAAATTACTGGAGTTACTCCAGATTTACTCACGTACAAATAAGACCAGAATCTGGCCCAGCAGTGACTCACATCCTCCCTCACATTAGTGAACTTTCAGCAGATGGTTAATTTAGCTTTGAAATTTCTTATTCTTTCAAAAGGGGGGGAAAAAGATGACAGCTCAGGTTTGAAGAAAGTTTTTGCTACTGAATCATGCTCATTAATAAAATAAAGACATGAACTATGCTCATGAAGTCTTCCTTCTAAACTTTTCCTTGAGCATTGTAGTTAGCTATTTTGGCAAGGAGCCTAAAGCAGTAAAATATTAGCATGAAAAGCTACATTAATTAATTACATTTCAGGATTGCAAATATACTGGATATTTAGCTTACTAAAATGTTTTTTAAATTGCATCATACCCTGTGGTTCAAAAATATACTGTAGTTAATCAAAGTAGATAGTAGTAACAATCAACTGGGCCAAATTTTGCCCTGAGATATCTTACATAAGTCAGAAAATGATGTAATTAGCAAAATAGCCTTAGTTGAATGGTTATATCATTTTTCAATAAGGGCAAAAGGCATCTAGCTTCACCGAGATACCAGAAGAGCAAAGGGATGTCTACCAGGAAATGGGAGCATGGCCAGATTAGGAGAAAAAGTTGATCTTATTGGTGGAGGGAGGGGAAGCCTATATGGTAAATGGGCCACTATTCTTCTCTGCATTCATCCTTCCACTTCTCTTACCAAGACCAGACCCAAGTCTGTGGTTCCTGATCCACATTCCCTACTTAGTGGTCCATGAAGTACTCTGTAAATCTTCGAGGACTGTTATGTCCGGCAGATTAGATGTCCAGAAGACCCAGTGCTCACTGTTCTTCATAGGCTAATGCTGGCCTCATTTGTATTCTTAATGTTCCTTGTATTTTTTAATAAATAAAAGGAAATTCTGCCACAAAAAAACTTAATTACTTTAAAATATAAGTTTGTTACAGTATGTAATATAACTGTGAGAAAATATACATACCTTAATAAAACCTAAGCAATGAAAACTATGGCAATGATCAGTGAAGGTAATGTAGATAATGATTTTAATGCTCTTACCAGTCCATATATCCTCTTTAAAATATAGATGAGGGAATTCACATTAGATATTTCAGCAATCTTAACCCTGACCCCGTCCTCATTTTTTAATTATATATGGTAGTGCAAATACTTTCTAATAACTATGGTATGGCATAAGTAATCGGTAATGTAATGAATAAGAGAAAAGTAGTGGCTAATGAATAAGGCAAGTGTTATGGTATTTTATATATTATATGTTTTACATATTATAATACTTACTAAATAAAGATATGTCCCTGATGTATATCAGTATGAGATAAAAAAGATTTTGTTTGTTTGTTTTTATTGTTTTTAATATATTGTGTACAAAATTCAATATTCTGCAATATGTGCAGAAAGAGAAATAAACCACAAAATGTATAGTTTAGATAGTTTGGTGAAAGTCAGTTTATAGTTACTGTATATACTTCAGTGATGTGTACATGTAAGTCACTTTAAAAGTGAAGTGCTACTTTTGGTAACTGTGTATTATAGGTCAGAGTTAAGGTTGTTACAATGTATAAAAAGAATGTTCACATCTGCTTTTGAAAGGGAATTTATGAGCTGCAAAGGTATTAATATCTTCACTTTAACTAATGATTTCCACACCTGGTAATGTTTTGTTCCAAATTAATTCTAACATTTTTATATGTATGTTTTTAGAGCAACTTTTATGATAACAACCAGTTGCACTGGAATAATTTTTATAGTAGGGGGACTGAAAGCCTTTGAACAAAATTGTAAATCTCATATATGATGAAAAACACTTCAATTCAGTGGTGCTACTGCATCCGCAGCACTTAGTTCCAGCACCCCTGATAACAACAAAGATTTCTGTCTGGTCAGTATTAGGTGTCAAATGTTTTAATCCCAGACTCCCTTCTTCTTTTACTTCCAGTATTGTGGGTGCAAAAAGGAGACCGAACTGAGGCTTTGTTAAGTTTGTACCATGTATGAATAAATGTTCACATGAGGTGAATGATATGAAACATAATTGCCAAGCAACATGAGCAGCAGCAGTGACTTGCTTGTGACAGAATAAGATATCTTTTCCATTCAAACGTTATTAGCAAGTAACTTTTCTAAATCCATATCATAATTTTAAATAATCTTATTTATTTCTAACAATTTACTGCTTATTCAATGTTCAATTTTTTATTTTTTTCCATGTATGGTGTAATACATTCCTATAAATGGGGGTTGAAGTTTAGTCTCTCTTTGATATTTATACTTAAGATGAAAGCTGTATGCTGATATCAGGAAGATAATATACTAGAGGTAGGCCCACACCTTAAAGTTCAGGTCTAGATATAATTTCTCCAAAGTGTGGGAGTGTTTGATTATGGGGGTTTGACTTGTATCTCTAGAATGAACCCCTTAGATTCTAAACTGTTCTCAGTAGAGCATGAAATAATAAAGAACCTTACAAACACATTACTGTTTCTGACATCTCTATAACCCAGAG